>NC_052156.1:153443764-154643764 GCF_902713615.1 Scyliorhinus canicula
CCGACCTCATAAGCTCCTTATAGATGTCCAAGACGCTCCCCTCCCCTACCCACCCTCTGGAAATTATCCTGTCTTGAATCCCCCTCAGCGGTAGGAGCGGGAAGGTTGTCACCTGTTTACGAAGGAAGTCCCGCACCTGCAGATACCTGAATTCGATTGCCCTCGCCAACCCAAAATTTTCCTCCAACGCCTTCATACTCGGAAAGCTCCCTCTATGAACACATTCCCTATCCTCTCAATCCCCGCTCTCCGCCATAACCGGAACCCCCCATCCATACTCCCTGAGGCAAACCGGTGATTATCACAAATTGGGGCCCAGACCGATGCTCTCACTGCTCCCACAGGCCGCCTCCACTGGCCCCAAACTCTCAGGGCCGCCGCCACCACGGGGCTGGTGGAGTACCATGCCGGCGGGAGTGGCAGAGGCGCAGTTACCAATGCCCCCAGACTGGTGCCCTTGCCTGAAGCCGCCTCCATACGCACCAATGCCGCCCCCCCTCCATACGCACCCACTTTTTGATCATGGCTATATTAGCCGCCCAGTAATAGTTGCTAAAATTTGGCAGCGCCAACCCCCCCTCTCCCCGACTCCACTCAAGCATTACCTTCCTTACCCGCGGGGTCTTGCCGGCCCAGACGAAGCCCATGATCACTCTGTTGACCCGCTTAAAAACGGACCTGGGAATAAAGATGGGGCGACACTGAAATACAAATAGGAATCTTGGGGGGGACCGCCATTTTCACCGTTTGCACCCTTCCGGCCAGAGACAACGGAAGCGCGTCCCATCTCCGAAAATCGTCCTTCATTTGGTCCACCAGCTGGGTCAGATTCAATTTATGCAGCTGGTCCCATTCCCGCGCCACTTGGATGCCCAGGTACCTAAAGCTTCCCCCTACTGACCTAAACGGCAGCTCTCCCAGTCGCCCCTCCTGTCCCCTCGCCTGGATCACAAACATCTCACTCGTTTCCATATTTAGCTTATACCCCGAAAACCGGCCGAATTCCCCTAGAACCTTCATGATTTCTTCTATCCCCTCTACTGGGTCCGAAACGTACAGAAGCAGATCATCTGGATAGAGCGAAAGGGTCTGTGCAGACTTGATGGGCTGAATGGCCTCTTTCTGCACAGGTGGGATTCTATGATAAAATGACCACGAGTGCTACTACTTCTCCATTTTCTACATACATGGGTAATGGCTACAGTAGAAAGACACAGACTTTTCTATGATGCCTGACCACGATGTATTACTACTAATGGCTAATTGTTACTGGAGATAATTTTGCCTTTGTGCAATAGTGCAAAAGAGGCGATATTGGGAACACAGCAGTGTCAATCAGCCCCTCAAGCCTGTTTTTTCCAGGAAGTGAATGGGCAGTCAATTTCATATCGTTCCTGGTTTTTATTTCCATGGAGTTCAACAAATTTCCCAACATTGAATCTAAAAAGCAAGTTAGGTGGAAAAAAATCTATCTTTACTTTGAGTCTCAGCCGCTTCAGTCTCCTCAGGTTTCCGAGAACATGCAGGGTGTCAGTGAGGGATGGAATCATATTGTCCGAAGCATCAAGGACACACAGCGCCAGGGAGCTGGACAGAGGCAGTAAGCTGCAGATACGGTTACCCTGGATGTACAACTCGCAGAGTTGGGGAACATGCTGAATACCTTCTAGGGACTCCAACTGAAACAGATTAAAAGCACAAAATATGGTGATCAAAGCTCCAGCAGAGGACAGCAAGTATATTAAATACATTAAATGTCATGGTATTTACAGCACAGGCTAGGTCCTGCATGGAAACATATAGGGCACGATCTAACGGTGAGGTTTTAAAGTGTGGTAGTGGGCAGGAACTGGCCGACCTGCTGCCCATACATCCCTAAGGCGACCCCCAGGGCGCTTAGGACTGGTAGGAAGGAGCCCTCGAGGCCGAACCAGAGCCGCCCTACAGGGTGTCGGCGGCAGTCACTAGCTTTCACGAGTCCCTGCTCCTAACAATGGCGCGTCTTCAGGTCAGCGGGTGGAACAGGGTGACACGGCGAGGCATGTGCCACCAGCAAGTCAGAGGGGGCCCTCTGGCCCCAGGCGCTCCAGGGGACGCCCGCCAGCGGCATCAATGGCCACAGGATGCGGAAGCAGCAGGCTACTTCCACCACTGATGCGCATCCTGGCATCCTGGGGACACACCTAGACGTAGTGGCAGAGCACGGAAGGCTAAGAAGATTGAAGATCACTGTTGGGGAACGGTGGGTAGGGGTGCGGCACCATCGATAGCTAGGGAGAGTAAGGGTCATGATTGTACAGCAGTAAAACACTTTACACGCAAGATATGTGAAAGCTCTGTCACATCATTCTACACTACGGGCTGGCCTGAACCCCCCCTCCCGTTTGCCCTCCGCCAGCCCCGATCCCAGGACCCGCTCCCCCCCCCCCCCCCCCCCCAACACCCCGGTACGGTGGTCCTCCATCTGCCCCTCCCTCCTTCAGACATACCACATGCAGGTGACCGGTGTGAGCGCGCTGTCAGCAGACAGACAGGAGTCAGACTATGGCATAGATTGAGGAGCAGCACAGCTCAGGTCACAGTGGGTCATCACCATCCTCTTGCCTTGTATATTGTTGACCTGCTGACAATGCCGACATAGGCCTAACAACCTTGAGTGATGTAACACAGGGCCTGGGAGGGTGGAACCGGGAGAGGAGGGATGGGTGGGCAGGGACAGTAGGTGGGAATAGGGGAAGAGGTGAGATGACAGATGAAGCTGTGCCGGGCATGCTGTATCTTCGCCGCTGTTGCCTGTTCTCCATTCTCTGGCTGCTCCTGCGGGTCCTCCCCTGGGTTCATTCTGCAGCCCCTCCTGGACCGGCTCCTCCTCGTCCTCCTCCACTGACAAGGCTAAATGTTCCTCCTCATCCACCTCCAGAACGTTGCCCCACTGATGTGCAAGGTTGTGGAGGGCACAGCAGACCACCACAAAGCAGGCGACCATCCAGAGAATGTACTGCAGTGCACCACCAGAGCGGTCGAGGAATTGGAACCGCATTTTAAGCAGTCCGATGCACCACTCAATGACAGCCTGGGTGACCACATGGGTGTCTGACTGCCCCAGGATGTAGCTGCTGTGCACACTTTCAGGGAACCGTGCACACATCTGCATGATCTAGAGGTGGTGGTCACACACAGGTTGAACGTTCAGGGAATGGAACCTCTTGCTGTTGATGAAGAGTGCTCCCGGATCACCCGGTGAGCGCAAGCGACATACATGCTATCTATTACCCCCTGGACCTGGGGCATCCCGACGATGGAAGAGAATCCTGCTGTCCAGGCATCTTGATGAGCCGGATCCAGGTAAAACTTTATATATTCAGCTTCCAGGACAAATCTGTGACTTCCATGCTTGGATATGACACAAAAGTCCCTGCTTGAATCCTGGAATGAACCCGAGGTGTAAAGGTTCAGGGCTGCGGTCATGATTGACCGGTAGTGGGTATCCCCCCCCCTCCCCCCCACATGGTCCCAAGTCCGCAAGGACATGGCACAGGTGCCACAACGTACCCTTGTTGAGGCAGAGCTTCCTGCGGCACATGCTGTCCGACCAGCGACCCTGTACACCACACAAACAATCACCCATGGCCAGAATCGAACCTGGGTCCCTGGCACTCTGAGGCAGCAGTGCTAACCAAATGTATCCTATCTGATTCTATGAACATGCAAGCATATAAAATAAGAGTCGGAGTAGGCCATTCAGCCTCTCAAGCCGGCTTCCACATTTGATAAAATCACGGCTGAACTAATTGTGAACCTTTCTTTTCCTGTCTACCATCTATAGACACTTTGGTTCCCTTGACATTCAGGAATCTATATAATGCAGCCTTAAGAATATTCAATGATCCTGCCTCCACTGCTCTCTGGGGAAGAGAACTGGACAGACTAATGGCCCACTGAGAGAAATAAATTCTCATCAGCTCCATCTCAAATGGGTAGCCCCTTATTTTTGTACTGTGTCCCCTGGTTCTAGTCTCTCCCGTAAGTGGAAACATCTCTTCAGCTTCTACCCTATCGAGTTCCCTCAGGAACTTGTATGTTTCAATAAGATTACATCTTATTCTCCTAAAATCCAATGTATGCAGGTCCAACCTGACCAACCAGGTCCAGATGGACTTCATCCTAGGGTCTCAAAAGAAGTGGTTGCTGAGATAGCAGGATAGCATTGGTTTTAATTTTCCAAAATTCCATAGAATCTGGAAAGGTCCTATCACATTGGAAAATAATAAATGCTTTTTAAAATTTAAAGTACCCAATTCATTTTTTTTTCCAATTAAGGGAAATTTTGGCATGGCCAATCCATCTACCCTGCACATCTTTGGGTTGTGGGGGTGAGACCCACACAGAAACAAGGAGAATGTGCAAACTCCACACGGACAGTGCCCCGGGACCTGGATCGAACCCAGGTCCTTGGCGCCATGAGGCAGCAGTGCTAACCATTGCGCCACCGTGCCGCCCTGGAAAATGATAAATGAAACCCCTCTCTTCAAGAAAGGAGGGAGACATAAAGCAGGAAACTATAGGCTGGTTCTCCTAATATCTGTCATGAGGAAAATTCAGGAAACAATAATCAAGTAGTTTATAGCTGGGGACTTTGAAAATCTTAATGCAATCGGATTCCTAAATTGCTCACCCTATCTCTTGCTACCCTTTTTCCATTTAAATGTACTTAGAAGACTTTTGAATTTCAATGAATAATACATCAACCTGTGCTATGGTACAGATGGATGGTCACATGCAGCTCTCAAACATGTTGCCTAATTATCTGCTCTTCATGTCTGTGCTTGTATAGCAACCCTCACAGGCTACTATTTCTTGCACAGTCAAGTCCAATCCTGTCTTTACCTGATACACACTTTCCGACAGGTTTCAATGGGTCGCAATCAGAATTTGACTAGCTGATTCTTTCACCAGCCCCCCACTAAAACCTTCACTCTTGGTTATGGTCAAGGACACGGCTAATGCCTGGAACATTTCTTAAAGTATGTGTTTCAGGATTGTACAGTGCGATTACCCAATGTCCCCTCAAGTAAAACTGTTAACCCATCCTGGCGGAAACTGCATTACACAATTCACGCTTACTCTCTTCTGATCGCACAATAGTGTCGCTCTGTACCTCAACTTTAAAGCACTCATCCTTGTTTTAAAATCCGCCATGGTGCCACCCTATCTAGCTCTGTAATTTCCTCCAGTCATACAAATCTCCCAGAGATCTGTGCATCTTCAGTTCTGGTCTTTAGCACAACCCATCAAAAGTTGCGTTTATACAGAACCTTTAACACAGTAAATATATCCCAAGGCAATGCGCAATGTTAGACAGTTGGACAGGTGGTCACTAAATTGTTACCTGATTGCCGCTGAGATACAATTCAATCAAGCTGTTGAGAAAGGGTAGGTTGGCAATGCTCCTGATCCCATTGTGAGAGAGGTTCAGAACTGTCAGCGTCTTGCAGCTTTCTAACCCGTGGAGAGTTTCAATATCATTATGCGCCAGGTTCAATACCATCAGGTGAGGTAAGGCAATGAGCCATGAAATACTGCAATAAAAAACACACACACGTATCAAGAGAGAGAGAATAAACTTCAACACAAGTGCTTGGTGATTTACTAACTGAGGTTAATCATTTCAGTGGCAATTTTCACACACTTAGAGGTAGAAATTCATCTTGGGCAGTACTGCAGAATGGGCGATATTGCATTGCCTGCCCATAATATAACCAATATTTAATTCAACTGACTCCAATTAAAAGCCTGTAAACTCTGACTGAGGGAACGAATGACACATGTTTGATGACACAACGAAAGGGAATTAAGGGTAGAGTGCAGGAAGATGTTAACTCAGTGAACGTTCAGTGAGGAGAAAGAGCATGTAAAGTTGGAATACTTGTCCTTGTAAGTGAATTCTGCAGCAAGTATGAACAGAAAGGTGCACTTAAGTAATAACTTTATTAAACTGAGGGAAGAAAGTTGCATCTGCAGGACATAACTGCTGTCCGAAAACGTTTGCTTGCACACTACACCAGCAAGAGACAGGCAGAGTCCCTTAATATATTCAGTCACCAATTTTATTGCAGTTTGAAACAGACACTATCTGTACTCTAATTCAGAGAATGTTATATCTCAAAAGAACCCATACAATCCATCAAGCTTGTGTCAACTCTTTGAAAGAGTTACCCAATTAGTCCCATGCACCTTTCTTTCTCCATAGCCCTAAAAAATATTCCTTTTCCAATTGTCGTTTGAAAGTTATTTGTGAATCTGCTTGTTTTCAGATAGTGCGTTCTACATCATAACACCTTGCTGCATAAGAATACATTTCCTCCTCTCCCCTCTGGTTCATTTGCCATTTTCTTTTTATAAATTTAGAGTACCCAATTATTTTTTTCCCAATTAAGAGGCAATTTAGCGTGGCCAATCCACCTAACCAGCACATCTTTGGGTTGTGGCAGTGAAACCCATGCGACACGGGGATAACGTGCAAACTCCACACGGACAGTGACCCAGGGCCGGGATTCGAACCTGGGCTCTCAGTGCCGTAGGCAGCAGTGCTAACCACTGTGCCACGTGCCACCCTATTTGCGATTTCTTTTAATTAATTCATGGGATGTGGGCTTCGCTGGCTAGGCCAACATTTGTCGCCCATCTCTAATTGCCCTTGAGAAGGTGGTGATGAGCGGCTTACTTCAACTGCTGCAGTTCATCTAGTGCAAGTATACCCTACAGTGCTGTTAGGGAGGGAGTTCCAGGATTTTGACCCAGGACTTGGGTGGAGGTATGGACTTGGGTGGAGGTATGGACTTGGGTGGAGGTATGGACTTGGGTGGGATGCTCTTCCCAAGGGCCGGTGCAGACTCGATGGGCCGAATGGCCTCCTTCTGCACTGTAAATTCTATGATTTTATGAACACAGAAGGAACAGCGATGCATTTCTAAGTCAGAAGGGTGAGTTGCTTGGGAGGGAGGAGGGCGGCGTCTTCCAGATGTTGGTGCACCATGTATCTGCAGCCCTTGTCCTTGAAGATGAAAGCAGTTGGAGGTTTAGAAGATGTTGTCTGTGAAGGCTTGGTAAGTTCCTGCAGTACATCTTGTAAATGGTACACACTGTTGCTGCTGTGTGTCGGTGGTGGAGGGAGTGAACATTTGTGGGTGTTTTTGAATGTCTGTGCCTTCTGGTTATCAATACTCCTGTAGGTGGAAATAGTTTAGAATTTAGAACAGTACAGAACAGGCCCTTCTCTCTATTTATTCTGGCAAAACCCCCAAACACAATTATTTGAGGACAAGCTTTCCTTACATTCATTTCTTATATATTTTCCATTACCGTAACATTTTTGTTACCTGAATGTTCCAAGAATGTATGATGCCCATTCATTAAAAATGCCGGTTAACTTCGACGGCACTGTAAAGACGAATCCCGGTGGGGGAAGGCTCCCTGAGGAGAGTGAGACCAACTTGATGGTCGGTACTCGGAGAGGGGCGACAAAAAAAGCGGCAGTAGCTCCCCAAAAAAAGCGGGGGAAGAGGACCAAAATGGCGGCCGGTGGCGCACTAGAAGATTGGAGAAAATGGGCGGAGGAGCAGCAGGCCGCTCTCCTCCGGTGTTTTACGGAGCTGAAAGTGGAACTCTTAGAGTCCATGAACGCGCCGACCACAAGGCTGATGGGGGCCCAGGCGACCCAAGAGACGTCGATAAGAGAGCTGCAGCAGGAGATGGCGGTGAGGGAGGAGGAAGCCACGGTCCTCGTGGGAAAGGTGGAGGTGCACGAGGCACTCCACCTGAAATGGCAGAGCCGCTTTGAGGAGCTGGACACGCGAATGAGGCGGAAGAACTTGAGGATCCTGGGCCTAGCAGAAGGCCTGGAGGGGCCTGATCTCCCGAAATATGTAGCGGAGATGTTGAGCTCCCTGATGGGAGAGGGGGCCGGTCCATCGCCCCTGGAGCTGGAAGAAGCATATCGGGTCATGGCTAGGCGGCCTAGGGCAAACGAGCCCCCGAGGGCGGTGCTGGTGCGGTTCCAGCGTTTCTGCGATCGGGAGAAAGTGCTGAGGTGGGCCAAGAGGGAGAAAAGCAGCAAATGGGAGAATTCGACGGTGCGGATATATCAGGACTGGAGTGCGGAGGTGGCAAAGCGGCGGGCCCGGTTTAACCGAACGAAGGCGGTGCTGCACGCAAAAAGGATCAAGTTTGGAATGCTGCAGCCAGCGCGCTTGTGGGTCACCTACAAGGACCAGCACCATTACTTTGAGACCCCAGAGGAGGCATGGACTTTTGTTCGGGAGGAAAAGCTGGACCTGAACTAGAACTTGGGAACGCCGGCGGTCGAGGCCGCCCGAGTACCCTTGACTGATCAAGCGGCCCATGTCTTTATTAGGCCAGGTCGGAACTTGGTTAAAGTTGATGGATCGTTTGGTTTCTTTGAAACTTGTGTTATGGGGGGTTTCTTTGTTCCTTTTTGTGTGTCTCTTCCCGTTGCCAACTTCCCTTAATTATTGTTGTTGTAGGGGGGGCTTTTTTACTGTTTTTTGATCTGTTCTTTAAGGGTTATGGTTACTGTTGGTTAAGTACGTTATTATTGGGTAGGTATTTAGTTATTTAGTTATGCAGGCATAGTTATGTATTTATGTATTTATTTGCGATTTGTTATTTATATTGTTATATTGTTAAGTTGGGGAGGCGGGACGGGGGGGGAGCAAGTGGGTTATGCGTGTTTTCTTTTTCTCTTTTTTCTTCCTCTCGTTTTAAGGGGGCTTTGTTATCGGTGTGGATGGGGACGGGGGTGGAATTGAAGATGGCGGGGTAGGGTGTGGCCGGGCGAAAGCGCGGGCTCTCCCCTGTTTCCCGCGCGCGGGACGGAGGAGGGGGGAGGAGAGAAGAGTGGGGTGTGGCCAGCAATGGCGGCTTTTCCCGCGCTGAAGCGGGGTCAGGGAGGGATGGCAAGGGGGGGGGGGGAGGCCCCTCCCCCCCCCACATCGGGAGGAGTCGGAGTGTGGCAGGGGCAGCCGGGTCAGCGAAAACCAGCTGACTCTCGGGAGTACGATGGTGGATACACTGCGGCTAGGAGGGGTCCTAGCCGGGGGGGGGGGGGGGGGGGGGGGGGGGGAAGGGGGGTTAGGGGGGGATACCGGGTTGCTGCTGGAAAGGCTGAGGACGGGAAGGGAAGAACGGGAGGAGAGAGGGGGGGGGCCATCGCCATGGGGAACGGGTTAGAAGGGGAGGGTCGATCCGGGGCGAACAGGGGACAGAACATGGCTAATAGACAGGGGAAAGGGACGGGTCGCTCCGCGACCCGGTTGATTATTTGGAATGTGAGGGGGCTGAACGGACCGGTCAAGAGATCAAGGGTTTTTTCACACCTAAAGGGACTGCAGGCGGATGTGGCAATGTTGCAGGAGACTCACTTGAGAGTAGTAGATCAGGTGCGCCTGAGAAGGGGGTGGGTGGGACAGGTGTTCCACTCAGGCTTGGATGCAAAGAACCGGGGGGTGGCGATTTTGGTGGGAAAGAGGGTGTCGTTCGTGGCGGCGCAGGTGGTAGCAGATAAGGAGGGTAGGTACGTGATGGTGAAGGGTAGGCTGCAGGGAGAGAATGTGGTGCTGGTAAATGTATATGCCCCGAATTGGGATGACGCGGGTTTTATGAGGCGCCTGTTGGGCCTCATTCCGGGTCTGGAGGCAGGAGGCCTGATCATGGGGGGGGACTTCAACACAGTGCTCGACCCTGGGCTGGACAGATCGAGTTCCAGGACGAATAGGAGGCCGGCAGCGGCGGAGGTGCTAAGGGGGTTCATGGAGCAGATGGGGGGGGGGGGTAGACCCTTGGAGATTTGGCAGGCCAAGGGCGAGGGAGTATTCTTTTTTCTCCCACGTCCACAGGGTGTACTCCAGAATAGACTTTTTTGTACTGAGCAGGGGGCCGATTTCGAGAGTGCAGGACACGGAGTACTCGGCCATTGCGATCTCGGACCATGCACCACACTGGGTAGAGGTAGAACTGGGGGAAGCACGGGACCAGCGCCCGCTGTGGCGCCTGGATGTGGGGCTGCTGGCGGACGATGAGGTGTGCGGAAGGGTCCGGAAGGGCATTGAGAGATATCTGGGCACGAACGACACGGGCGAGGTGAAGGTGGGGGTAGTCTGGGAGGCCCTGAAAGCAGTGATCAGAGGAGAGCTGATCTCCATAAGGGCACACAAAGAAAGGAAGGAGAGGCAGGAAAGGGAGAGACTGGTGGGGGAACTTATAGAAGTGGACAGGAGATATGCGGAGACACCAGAGGAGGGGCTGTTGAGGGAGCGGCGCAGTTTACAGGCCCAGTTTGACCTACTGACCACTAGGAAGGCGGAGACGCAATGGAGAAGGGCACAGGGTGCGGTCTATGAGTACGGGGAAAAGGCGAGCAGGATGCTAGCACACCAGCTGCGCAAGCGAGATGCAGCCAGAGAGATTGGGGGAGTGAGAGAGAAGGGAGGGAACGTAGTGCAGAAGGGGCAAGAGGTGAACGGGGTCTTCAGGGATTTCTACAGGGAATTGTACCGGTCTGAGCCGCCCAGGAGGAGGGGGGGAATGGAGAACTTCCTCGATAGATTGAGGTTCCCAAAGGTCCAGGAGGAACGGGTGGAGGGGCTGGGGGCGCCGATAGAGCTGCAGGAACTAGTTAAAGGGATAGGCCAGATGCAGGCGGGGAAGGCGCCGGGGCCGGATGGGTTCCCGGTGGAATTTTATAAGAAGTATGTGGACTTGGTGGGTCCAGTGCTGGTGCGAGCCTTCAATGAGGCGCGAGAGGGGGGGGCTCTGCCCCCGACAATGTCACAGGCCCTGATCTCCTTGATCCTAAAGCGGGACAAAGACCCTGTACAGTGCGGGTCCTACAGGCCTATCTCCCTCTTGAATGTAGATGCCAAACTGTTGGCAAAGGTCCTGGCAACCAGAATAGAGGATTGTGTGCCAGGGGTAATCCATGAGGACCAGACGGGTTTCGTAAAGGGACGACAACTTAATACAAATGTCCGGAGGCTGTTGAATGTAATTATGATGCCAGCAGTGGAGGGGGAGGCTGAGATAGTGGTAGCACTGGATGCGGAGAAGGCATTCGATAGGGTGGAGTGGGAATACCTGTGGGAGACGCTGGAACGGTTTGGGTTTGGGGAGGGATTTATCAAGTGGGTGAAGCTGCTGTATTCGGCCCCGATGGCGAGTGTGGTTACAAACGGGAGGAGGTCGGAGTATTTTGGACTCCATCGAGGTACCAGGCAGGGATGCCCCCTATCCCCCTTACTATTTGCATTAGCGATCGAACCGTTGGCGATGGCACTGAGGGGTTCAGGGGGTTGGAGAGGACTGACAAGGGGAGGGGAGGAGCATCGGGTATCACTCTATGCGGATGATTTGTTGTTGTATGTGGCGGATCCGGAAGGGGGAATGCCGGAGGTAATGGAAATACTAGCGGAGTTTGGGGACTTTTCGGGATATAAATTAAATGTGGGTAAAAGTGAGGTCTTTGTGATACACCCGGGAGATCAGGGGGAGGGAATTGGGCGGCTCCCCTTTAGGAGAGCAGTAAAGAGCTTCAGGTACTTGGGGGTGCAGGTGGCAAGGAACTGGGGGACCCTCCACAAGCTGAACTTTTCAAGGCTGGTGGAGCAGATGGAGGAGGAGTTCAAGAGGTGGGACATGGTACCGCTGTCGCTAGCAGGGAGGGTGCAGTCAGTCAAAATGACGGTCCTCCCGAGGTTCTTGTTTCTGTTCCAGTGCTTGCCCATCTTCCTCCCCAGGGCCTTCTTCAAGAAGGTAACTAGCAGCATTATGGGCTATGTGTGGGCGCATGGCACCCCTAGAGTGAGAAGGATTTTCTTGGAACGGAGTAGGGACAGTGGAGGATTAGCGCTACCCAATCTTTCCGGATACTACTGGGCGGCGAACGCATCGATGGTGCGCAAGTGGGTGATGGAGGGGGAGGGGGCAGCTTGGAAACGTATGGAGAGGGCGTCCTGCGGCAATACAAGCCTGGGGGCGCTAGTAACGGCACCATGGCCGCTCCCCCCCACAAGGTATACCACGAGTCCGGTAGTGGCGGCCACCCTTAAAATCTGGGGGCAGTGGAGGCGACACAGGGGGGAAGTGGGGGGTCTGATGGCGGCGCCACTGAGAGGGAACCACAGATTTGTCCCGGGGAACACTGGCGGGGGATTCCAGAGCTGGCACAGGGCGGGCATCAGGCAACTGAGGGACATGTTCATAGAGGGGAGGTTTGCGAGCCTGGGAGAGCTGGAGGAGAAATTTGAACTCCCCCCGGGGAACACGTTTAGATACCTGCAGGTGAAGGCATTTGCCAGACGACAGGTGGAAGGATTCCCCATGCTTCCCGATGGAGGGGCGAGTGATAGAGTGCTGTCAGGGGCCTGGGTCGGAGAAGGGAAGGTCTCGGACATCTACAGAATAATGCAGGAGGTGGAGGAGGTACCGATAGAGGAGCTGAAAGACAAGTGGGAAGCGGAGCTGGGAGAGCAGATAGAAGATGGGACATGGGCGGATGCCCTAGAGAGGATCAATTCGTCGTCGTCGTGCGCAAGGTTGGGCCTCATCCAATTTAAGGTGCTGCACAGAGCCCATATGACGGGGACTAGGATGAGTCGGTTCTTCGGGGGGGAGGACAGGTGTGTTAGGTGTTCGGGAAGCCCTGCGAACCATGTACATATGTTCTGGATGTGTCCGGCACTGGAAGAGTTCTGGGAGGGGGTGGCGGGGACGGTATCGAGAGTGGTGGGAACCAGGGTCAAACCAGGGTGGGGGCTAGCAATTTTTGGGGTTGGGGTGGAGCCAGGAGTACAGGAGGCAAGGGAGGCCGGAATATTGGCCTTTGCGTCCTTGGTAGCTCGGAGAAGGATCTTGATTCAGTGGAGGGACACAAGGCCACCAAGTGTTAACACCTGGTTAAACGACATGGCAAGCTTCATCCAATTGGAAAGAATCAAATTCGCCCTGAGAGGGTCGGTACAGGGGTTCTTCCGGCGGTGGCAGCCCTTCCTTGACTTTCTGGATCAGAGATAGGAACTGGAGGCCGAAACAGCAGCAACCCGGGGAGAAAAGGGGGGGGGGGGGGGGGATAGCAACGAAGGGAGCACGTCAGCGGGGGGTCTCGGGCAATGACTGCCCGAGGCCATCGGCAGGAAGGGAAAAACGGTTTGGTTGCTAGACTGATAGCGCGGGGGGGGGGGGGGGGGGGGGGGGGGGGGGGGGGGGGAGGGAGGGAGGGGGGGTGCGCGCGGGGGAGGGCGTGGGGAGGTTTTTCCAGGGGGGACTGGTGGGGTTATAATTTAAAATGTAATAGGGGTAAATGTTTGTATCGAAAAATTTCAATAAAAATTATTTAAAAAAAAAAAATGCCGGTTAACAAGGAGTTACGTTACTCTAGACACGAGAAGAGGTGCGGCTCTGTCTTTGAGGGGTTGAGGGGTGAGGGAAAGCTGCTGAGCTGTAGCAGAGCAAAACAGTAAAACCACCACAACTGAAGACCACGCTGACTGACTTTCTAAACAACAAATTGAGCTGTCAGTTTTGCTGACAGGTGCTCTGAGTGATATCTGTTGCTTCTGACCTTTGTGCAGCCTCATGGATTTTTGGCTGGAACCAAACAGATCAGCACCACAACGAATGCCATTTGACTTTCCCCTTCCAATCATCAGAGCAACTTTTGAAACAAAATCGGGCTGTCAGAAATGAAATGAAATGAAAATTTCTTATTGTCACAAGTAGACTTCAAATGAAGATACTGTGAAAAGCCCCTAGTCGCCACATTCCGGCGCCTGTTCAAATCTCTGCTAATAGTGCATTCTGGATGGTAAGTGCTGGATAGCACAAAGTTTATGTTTAGAATTAAAGTCTCAGTGGCCTGAATGTAATAATTTGAGATAAAGGCCCACAATGTAGAAGGGAACTGCCATTCAGTCCATCAGTTACATTCCTTCTGCAGATTATTTTCTCCATTTATTTAAACTCCTGCAGGATCTGCTAAGTCAAAAGTAAAATATTCAAGGAGTTAATCCTTTGTGAAATTCTTCCCTGAGATACAAAATAATCCAATGAGATATTAGGCTCCAAGTCTAACATTGTAATTTACATAATTCAACCCTAACTAGCTCGGAATTTCTTTCACTATCCTCCACACTGTTTCAAAGCAAGGATTTTGACTTTGCTTATGTGCTTTTAATTTCATACAATCCTAGAACTTACAGTGTAGAAGGAGGCCATTCGGACCATCGGGTCTGCACCGGCTCTTGGAAAGAGCACCCCACTTAAGCCCATACCTCCACGCCATCCCTGTAACCAAGTAACCCCACCTAACCTTTTTGCGCAGGGCAATTTATCATGGCCAATCCACCTAACCTGCACATCTTTGGACTGTAGGGGGAAACCGGAGCACCCGGAGGAAACCCACGCAAACACGGGGAGAACATGCAGACTCTGCACAGACAGTGACTCAAGCCAGGAATCGAACCTGGGACCCTGGAGCTGTGAAACAACAGTGCTAACCACTGTGCTACCGTGCCGGCCTATCCATTGTCGCTCTTTCATTGACTTGTTCAGTACTGCTGTTGTGTCATAGTCTGAGGATTGTAGATGCCCTGGCTTATTCAAGGGCTAATCAATGACAATGATAAGTTTTGAAACTAAGATGTTGCAAATCAGTGGAAAGAAAAGGTTAGGAAGCCCTCACAGGAACATGAGGACTCATGAGCCCTTAGCCATTCAGGTAACTTACTGATGATTATTAATGAAACTAGCATTTACCTGCGCAGTGAATTGAGTGACACATTCAGCTCATGTAGATTCACAAAGGGAGACAGGCTCTCACACTGCAGTTCTTTCAATTCATTTAAGGAGATGTTGATTTTTAGAATCCTGCATTGCAAACAGAATGAGATTCATTTTCACGCTAGTAATTGGTGTTGTACATTTTAAACTCAAATATCCTAGAGGCTCTTGCAAAGGAAAGACCAGCAGGGGAATCCGGCTGTTAGTTATTTATATCCACTCAGACTGAATCTGTCTAGGGCCAGATTTTCACTAATAAGGCAGCACTCTCCATATAAATGGGCACAGTTGTCATGTGAGAGTACCTTTAGGAAATGGGTGTTTAAGAAATGTACCTTTAACAAATGGGTGTTGATCAGTGATGGCAGAGAGTGGGTGGAGCTGGTCTGTCTGTCAGCTTTTTACTTTCGTTTTAGGCTGTTTGCTGCAGGGTGTGTTTTAGTTTCGTTTTCAGAGCTGGATAGCTGCAGTCATTGCCAGAAGGTGTATGAGTCTCTCTCTCTGTAACCTAAAGCCTGTAAATCGATCCTTTGGTGATTTAAAACTAATAACTTCTCTCAGTAGTGACTTTAAACTGATGTGCTTCTGTTTAAAGGTTTTTTAAAAGTCTTATGGATGTTAAAAGGACAGCTTAAGGATTACTTAGTGTTGTATTCTTTGGGGGTTATATTTGAATTAATGGTTGCTAAGATGTTCACTGTATGTTTTAAAAAGGTTAGCTTGAGTTCACAGAATAAACATTGTTTTGCTTTAAAAAAATACTTTTCTGGGGGGGGGGGGTTCAAGTCCCCGCGAGTGAAGAGGGCAATGCTCGAGCGGAGTCGGGGGAGGGTGGGCTGGCGCTGCCGAATTTCAGCAATTATTACTGGGCGGCTAATATAGACATGTTGAGGAGGTGGCTGGTGGTTGGCGAGCCGGCGTGGGTGCGCATGGAGGCAGCTTCTTGTAAGGGCACAAGTCTGGGGGCATTGGTAACAGCGCCTCTGACGTTCCCGCCGGCGCGATACTTCACCAGTCCAGTGGTGGTGGTGGCCCTGAGAGTCTGGGAGCAGTGAAGGAGACATGTGGAAGCAGAGGGGGCATTGGTGTGGTTCCCAATCTGCGATAATCATCGGTTTGCCCCGGGGAGGATGGACGGGGGGTTCCGAATTTGGCGGAGAGCGGGGATTGACAGGATGGGAAACTTGTTTATAGAAGGAAGCTTCCCGAATATGAGGGCGCTGGAGGAGAAGTTTGTACTGGCAGGGGGAAATTAGCTTTTATATCTGCAGGTGCGGGACTTTCTGCGGAGGCAGGTACCAACCTTCCCACTCCTGCTGCTAAGGGGGATTCAGGATAGGGTGGTTTCTAGAGGATGGATAGGAGAGTGGAGCGTCTCGTACATATATCAGGAGCTTATGGGTTTGAAGGAGATGCAGACCGAGGAGCTGAAGCGAAACTGGGAGGAAGAGCTGGGGGGAGAGATAGAGGAGGGCCTTTGGGCGGACATGTTGGGTAGGGTCAATACGACCGCAACATGTGCCAGGCTCAGCCTGATCCAATTTAAGGTAATTCATCGGGCTCACATGACAGTGGCCCGGATGAGCAGATTCTTCGGAGAGGAGGACAGGTGTGCGAAGTGTGCGGGGGGGCCAGCGAACCATGTCCACATTTTCTGGGCATGTCGAAAACTGAGGGGATTTTGGCAGGGGTTTGCTGACGCCATGTCCAAAGTATTAAATACGAGGGTGGCGATTTTCAGGGTGTTGCAGGATCCGGGAATCCAGGAGGAGAAAGAGGCAATGTTCTGGCCTTTGCTTCCCTGGTAGCTCGGAGGCAGATACTATTAGCTTGGAGGGACTCAAAGCCCCCAAAATCGGAGACCTGGCTATCTGACAAAGGTAGCTTCCTCTGCCTGGAGAAAATTAAGTTCGCCATGAGAGGGTCTCTGTTACGGTTCGCCCGGAGGTGGCAACCATTCGTTGTCTTCTTCGCAGAGAATTAATCGTCAGCAGTAGGGGGGGGGGGGGGGGGGGGGGGGGGGCGGCGTTAGGCTAGCGTAGATTGGGGGGGGTAAGTAATGGTGGGACCTGTGGGAGAGGGGGGTGGTATTTGCACTATGTTAATATTTTCCTTGTTATGTCCATTGTTGATTTTGTTGCTGTTACAATGCCAATGAAATACCTCAATAAAATGTTTATTAAAAAAAAACGTTTGCATTTCTGCTGTACCACATCTGTAGAGTGGGCCGTGTGCTCCCCATACCACAATCTATTAAAAGTTGTGGGTCAGGTGAACTCCATGGTACAGTTTGGGGTTCTCTAAACCCTGGCCCATAACATCGTGCACGCTATTCTCGATCCTTGGAGGCGGGGGTGGGGTTGGATTGGGCCCACCAATGCCAGAAGCAGTTCGGGGGTGGCTATGGAGGCAGGTGAGTGCCAAGGCAGACTTGTTAGAGAGCCCTTCCCTGTTCTCTGAGACTTAAGCTTTGTTCTATTAAAGGCTATTAGTCCCTCTGGACCTCTTCCTTCACACGTCCTCACCCCCTCCCTCATGCACCATGCCCCTTCATCTTCCCCATGACACTTTATTGACCCCTCATATTCCCCATTCCCTTCATAGTTACTCAGCCATTAACCACTATGCGCAGTCATCAGGAGCCATGTGGAGATGAAACAAAATTAAACTTCGAACAATCTAATCGGGTTCTCACTCAAACACACTTGATACTGAAAATCTTTCATTCATGAATCCATTAAAGAAATCCATAGCCCCTGAAATAGTCAATCTGTTGAAAAACAAATGAACTTCTATTTTATCGACCATAACAAACCCGGCTAATCATTTAATAGACTCTTAAAACTGTCAAATCAAATGTCTATACAGAATCTGGATTAGGGTTATCCAGCTGAGATATGTGGTTTGAAACTCGGCAAACTTTCATAAAGGGCTCAGCTACAATAAACAATATTTTAAACAATAAAGTGTACTGAAATTGCAAAAACGGGGCTAATAGTTTTTTAAAGCTATACCAGAAGACCTGTCAATCAATGCACTGCAGCAGATGTATTTTTTTAACTGTGAAAGCTGCAGACTATTTATTTCCCTCTAATTTTAAACAAATGGGGATTTAAATCACTTCAAATCAAGCCACTTAAACACATCTTAAACACACTCTTCACAATCTTTTATGCCTCCTTTATTAAATCGTAATTTCTACACTGTGGGTCAAGGCTCTTGGAACAGTAAAACGGGGTCTGTTTGAACTCCAAATAGTTGGAAGATTCTTGTTTCATGCCTATTGATTCACGTCCTCCCTTCCTCTCATTGTGGAGATGTCGGCGTTGGACTGGGGTGAGCACAGTAAGAAGTCTTACAAGACCAGGTTAAAGTCCAACATGTCCTCAGGTGAGGAAGGAGCAGTGCTCCGAAAGCTAGTGTTTGAAACAAACATGTTGGACTTTAACGTGGTCTTGTAAGACTTCTCATTGATAAGAGTGGAATCTGCCAGTAATGGTGTCCTGCTCTCCATTTTTCAAAGATCTACTGAGTCATCCGAACACAGCACACATCGTGCCTGAAATCTCCCAGTTTTCTGCCTGGGCCAAGTAAATTAACTTTGTACAGACTGGGGAAAGTGTATTCCGTTTTCAGTTGCAATTACTAAGGTATGAGCATCACATAAACCATTACATTGACATGGATTAATTACTTAATTTTACTTAATTTTACATTGAGTTATTACTTAATAGATGGGTGAGTGTGAGTTTAAAATCAAATCAAAGAGCCACAGGAACTCTTATTTGTAAACTGGATGATGAGATCCAGAATTATAATTACTAAAACATTCTGAAACTTGAGAAATAAGGGAGGGTTCCTTTCTTATCCTGAATGGTAAGTGGATATTACCCAATGTATGTGTGATATCTATACTACTCTTGAAAAGTTAATTAATTAATACAGCAAAATGTATCTCTCCACAATCCTGGGGTACAATTTTTTCCTTATAAATGTACCTGCGGGCTCTTGTTCCAACCATAGAATTAAATACTAGTTCTTTCAGACGAGACATTTTCATGTCAAGAAAGAAGTGTGGTCCATCTTTTCCAACATTCCAGGTGAAAGGAATTAGGGTCATTTCAGTGCAACGGTCTTCAATGAACTGATGTTGAATCATATTTCCAGCCATTCTTAATGACTTATCAAGGTCTTGCCTTCTAACTGAAAGAAGAAATATGTTAACTCATGGGCAGTTAACTCAGGGGAGATGGTGGGATAGTTGTAATGTCATTGGACTACTAATTCAAAGGCACAAGGTTAATTCACTGGAGGCATTGTTCGAATCCCACCACAACTGTTAGCAGAATTTTAAGTTCAATTAATTAATCATTTTGGAATTGAAAATAGTCTTGGTAATGGTCACCATAAAAGTGTAATTGATTGTAATAAAAGCCCACCTGGTTCACCATTGCCCTTTAGAGAAGAAAATTTGCCATCCTTATATTGTCTGGCCTACATGTGGCTCCAGACCCACAACAATGTGTTTTATTCCTAACTTCCCTCTGAAATGGCATAACAAGGCAGTTCATGGGCAATTAGGCGTGGGAAACAAATGCTGGCCTTCCCAGCAACGCCCACATCCCATGAGAGAATAAAAAATGGTTATTTATTTAGCCAGCGCTTGAAAAACAGATAATAAAATTCCCATGGGTTGATGCAATGGAATATACTTCTGATACTTCATGACCAGGAAGACCGTGATTGTGTCTCAGTATGCTGATCTTACCTCAGTGGCAGAGAGAGTGCTACAATTAGTTTCTGTGGCCTGTTCTTTGAAAAATATTCTTTGAGCAGTTCTGTTAATTAGTTATAAAATATTTGCTTTCCAATTGATGCACCTTGAGAATGGGCATGTTGGGTGAACAATGGTGTAAATGCAAAGCTGTGTGGTGGGGGTGGTGTTTGGAGACAGTTGGTCATGGAATGACACCTCCAGAAATATGTTTGACCAAAGTTGGCAACCTGAAATAGGAGAAGCAATTAGCTGGGTTCCTGCTCCTAATCATTATCCAACTAGAAGACTCACATATAGACTTCGGAAAGACCAAGTCCAGATTCAAGGGAACATAGGACTGAGGAGTAGGAGTAGACCATTTGGCCCTTCGAGCATGCTCCATCATAGACCATAAGATACAGGAGCAGAATTAGGCAATTCAGTCCATTGTGTCTGCTCTGCCATTCAATCATGGCTGATATGTTTCTCCCTGTCCAGGTTGCTTGTGGGCTCATGATGGGAGAGGTTATAGTCCCTGCTGTCAGGTGCCCAGTGCCTGATTAAGGGGCTCAGCAATGGGAAGCAGGGGTGTGCACTGAGAGCTTTGGCGACCCCAGAATGCAGGATGTCAGGTCCAGCGAACCTGTCATCTTTGATCCTGATTAGTTGGCTATGTATCTTTCTCGAGTGGTAAGATTAAATTTGTCGCTCTATTTTGCCTCCTGGTTTTCTATCATTATTGGAATCCATTCAATGTCTTCTGTGATGACATAAATATTTATACAAAGTCTCTACCATATGTCCTTGTTTTCTATTATTGATTTCCCAGTCTCATCCTTTAAGGGAGCAACATTTACTTTAGCTACTCTCCTCCTTTTTGTATATATCTCAGCTATTATCGGCTGCTTTTATATTTCGTGCTGTAGTTTCTCCTCATCATCCACTTTCTGTTCTTTGTCCCTCGTGTATTTATCCAGCTTCCCCACAGATGTATGTACACTACATTCATTCTTGTGACAGCAAGCTGCATACTCTCACCATAAATATGTTTCTCCTGAATAGGAAATTCGGCAGAAACTACTCGACCCAGAGAATGGTCAGAATGTAAATCTGGCTCCCACGAATAACAATAAATTCTATGTTTAAAATACCCCATATCCCCCAAAACATAGGAAACGAAACAATTGATAGTTTTCGTTACGTCCATCCACCCTTCCGATGGCCTGACATTTGGTTCACTCACCGTTACCGCAACGGTTTCCCAGGCAACCTGCAATGACCGCCGGGAACTGTAGTCACGTCAGCCGGGCCGTCGCCACCCTCCACGCGTGCACTACAACCCCCGGCATGCACGGCGAACGCAGAGTCCGCCCGTCAGGAGTGCACTACAGCCCCCGGCATGCACTACAACTCCCGGCATGCACGGCGCACGCAGTGTCCGCCCTGCCAGCCAAGAACTTCAACACCCGGCGGGCATTGCGCGGCGAGCATGCGCAGCGGGTCCTGTCCGGAGGGGATACGGGAGATCGGGGATGGCGGCTCGGCGGTGGACGGAATGGCCCTGGGCCCCGTGAGAGGAGCAGAAGGAGCGAGTGGGGTCAGCTCGATCGGGGTATCGTTACCCCATCCCTGCAGGTGTCCGGCAACATGCACCCGGGTTTCGCCATTGGCCTGGTGTTCCTGGGCTGCACCAGCAACGTTGTGTTTCTGGAACTGTTGGTCAGGTGAGTGAGAACCAGGATGACCACTGCCTTCACTTGAATCTAGGTGAGGTCCAGGGGTCTGACCACTGCCTTCACTTGAATCTAGGTGAGGTCCAGGGGTCTGACCACTGCCTCCACTTGAATCTAGGTGAGAACTAGGGGTCTGACCACTACCTTCACTTGAATCGAGGTGAGATCCAGGGGTCTGACCACTGCCTTCACTTGAATCTAGGTGAGATCCAGGGGTCTGACCACTGCCTTCACTTGAATCGAGGTGAGATCCAGGGGTCTGACCACTGCCTTCACTTGAATCGAGGTGAGATCCAGGGGTCTGACCACTGCCTTCACTTGAATCGAGGTGAGATCCAGGGGTCTGACCACTGCCTCCACTTGAATCTAGGTGAGAACCAGGATGACCACTGCCTTCACTTGAATCTAGGTGAGATCCAGGGGTCTGAACATTGCATTTACTTAAATCTAAATGAGACCCGGGATCTGATGATTGCCTTTTATTTAATGCAGGTGAGCACAAGGGATATGACCATTCTTGAAACAAATTACTACGAATTCTGGAACTCTGGAAATCAAAGCAGAAATGCTGACATATCCAGCAGGTTTGGCAGCATCTGTGGAGAGGGAAACAGAGTTAATGTTTCAGGTCTGTGACATTTAATCAGTACTGCGAAAAGTTAGAAATGTCATGTGCATTTAAAAAGTGAAGGGATGAGAGTGGGGAAACCGAACGAAAGGGAAGGTCTACGATAGGGCAGAAGGCAAGAGGTTAAATTGCAAATGCTTCATGGTGTGTGGCCAAATTGAGTTGTAATGGGACAGGTAAAGAAAGTAAATGTGTGTCCAGAGGAGGCGTGTTATGGGCCAGGGTTTAGAGAACTCCAAAGTATATCGTGGAGATCACCTGATCCATGACTTTTACTAGATTGTGGTATGGGGAGCACATGACCCACTCTACAGGTGGTGCAGCAGAAATCTAAAAGTAATTTTTTTAAGCAAAACCATGTTTATTCTATGAACTTAGTTAACCTTTTAAAAACATAGAGTGAACATCTTAGCAATCATCAATTCAAATACAACCCCCAAAGAATACAACATTCTTAAGTAATCCTTAATTATTTCCTTTTAACATCCATAAGACAAAAGCCCTTTTTACACACACATCAGGTTTATGCACATCAGGTTTAAATTCTGTACTGAGAGCAGTTATCATTCTGAATTCACCAAATGATCTAGAGATAGATGGCAGAGATCAAAATTATACCTTCTTTGGCTGTCTGTAGCTCCAACACTAAAACAACATTTAAAAAAAACAGATACCCAAGCTTTTCCTCAAAGCGAAACTAAAAAGCAGAGCCAGAGCTCAGCTCCACCGACATCACTGCAACCACTTGAAGCAGACAAACATTCACTGCAGATATTTTTATAAACACCCATTTCTTAAAGGTACTCTCACATGATAGGAGTGACTGGTAGGATTCTGAGTAGCTGCTGTCTGAAAGCAATGAAAAGGAAATGACAGAGAAACGAGCAGGAAAAAAACCCCCAAAATGAAACCAGAGATTGATCTACAATTGTTGAACTTGATGTCGATTCCAGAAAACTATAAAAAGCCTAGTCACAAGATGAGGTGCTGTTCCTCAACCTTGTGTTGAACTTTATTGGAACATTACAGCAGGCCAGGGACAGGAAACTCAATGGGAGTAAGGTAGATAATTTAAGTGGCAGACAACAGAAAGTGCAAGGTGCGGTCTGTGAACTGAATGGAAGTCACCTGCAGAATGGTCGCCCAGTCTGCATTTGGTATCCCCAATGTTAAGGAGGCCATGTTGAGACCAGTGAATACAGTTTACTAACTGGAACAAAGTAGTAAATTGTTGTTTCAAACAGAAGGAATTGTTTTGACAAATCAAATTGGCAATGGTAGCCTTCGGAATACATTCACTAGAGTATTAGGTACAGCTTCTGAGAACAATATTTCAGGAAGCAACTAAGGAAAAGGCTATTTTAGACCTGCCAGTGTGTAATAAGATGGGGTTAATTAATGATCTCATAGCAACAGGCTAATCACATGGAATGTGAGAGAGTTGAATGGGCCGGTCAAGAGGTCCCACATGTTCGCGCATTTGAGCTTAAAGGCGGATGTGGCAGTCTTGCAGGAAATGCACCTGAAGATCGGGGATCGCACTAGACTAAGGAAAGGGTGGGTAGGTCAGGTTTTTCATTCAGGATTAAATTTGAAGACCAGGGAGGTGGTGGTCTTAATAAATAAGCGGGTAAGGAGGGTCCGGGGAAGTATTGAGGGGTATCTGGATACCAACGACACGGGGGAGGTCCGGGTGGAGATGGCCTGGGAGGCTCTGAAAGCAGTGATCCGGGGGGAGCTGATCTCCATCCGGGCCCATAGGGAAAGGAGGGAGAGGAAGGAGAGGGAGAGACTGGTGAGGGAGCTCCTGGATGTGGACAGGAGATACGCGGAGGCACCGGAGGAGGGGTTGCTGGTGGAACGGCGTAGTTTGCAGGCCAAATTTGACTTGTTGACAACCAGAAAGGCGGAGGCACAGTGGAGGAGGTCGCATATGAGTATGGGGAGAAAGCGAGCAGGATGTTGGCGCATCAGTTCCGCAGGCGAGATGCGGCTAGGGAAATTGGTGGAGTGACGGATGGGGGTGGGAATATAGTGCAGAAGGGGACAGAAGTAAATGGGGTCTTTAGGGACTTCTACGAGGAACTGTACCGGTCAGAACCCCCGATGGGGAGAGAGGGGATGGAGAGCTTCATGAACAGGCTATGTTTCCCAAAGGTTCAAGAGGAGCTGGTAGAGGGGCTGGGGGCGCCGATAGAGTTGGAGGAGCTAGTCAGGGGGATTGGACAAATGCAGTCAGGTAAGGCGCCGGGGCCGGATGGGTTCCCGGTGGAATTTTATAAAAAGTATGCGGATCTGGTGGGCTCCGTGTTGGTGCGAACCTTCAATGAGGCATGGGAGGGGGGGGCTTTGCCCCCGACGATGTCGCGGGCACTGATCTCTCTGATCCTAAAGCGGGATAAGGACCCCTTGCAGTGTGGATCATACAGGCCTATCTCTCTCCTCAATGTTGACGCTAAGTTGCTGGCGAAGATCCTGGCCACCAGGATAGAGGACTGTGTGCCAGGGGTGATACACGAGGATCAGACAGGATTTGTCAAGGGACGGCAGCTCAACACGAATGTGCGGAGACTGCTAAATGTTATTATGATGCCGGCAGTGGAGGGGGAGGCGGAGATAGTGGTGGCGCTGGATGCGGAGAAAGCGTTTGATAGAGTTGAGTGGGGGTACCTGTGGGAGGTGCTGGAGCGGTTTGGATTCGGGGAGGGATTCATCAAATGGGTGAGGCTGCTCTACGCGGCTCCGATGGCGAGTGTAGTTACCAATGGAAGGAGATTGGAGTACTTTAGGCTCTACCGTGGGACCAGGCAGGGGTGCCCCCTGTCCCCCTTGCTCTTTGTACTGGCGATTGAACCTTTGGCTATGGCGTTGAGGGAGTCAGGGAGATGGAGGGGTCTGGTGCGGGGTGGGGAGGAACATCGTGTATCACTGTATGCAGACGACCTGCTGTTGTATGTGGCGGAACCAGAAGGGGGAATGCCGGGGGTGATGGAGCTGTTAGCGGAATTTGGGGGCTTCTCGGGCTATAAGTTAAATTTAGGCAAGAGTGAGGTATTTGTAGTACACCCGGATGATCAGGAGGAGGGAATTGGGAGACTCCCATTTAAGAGGGCAGTGAAGAGTTTCAGATACCTGGGGGTGCAGGTGGCCAGGAGTTGGGGGACTCTCCATAAGCTTAATTTTACCAGGCTGGTGGAGCAGATGGAGGAGGAATTTAAAAGGTGGGACATGGTGCCGCTATCGTTGGCGGGTAGAGTGCAGTCCGTCAAAATGACGGTTCTCCCGAGGTTCTTGTTCCTTTTTCAGTGTTTGCCCATCTTTATCCCTAGGGCCTTTTTTAGAAGGGTGACAAGCAGCATCATGAGCTTTGTTTGGGCGCATGGGACCCCGAGGGTGAAGAGGGTCTTCTTGGAGCGGGGTAGAGATGGGGGGGGGCTGTCGTTACCCAATCTCTCGGGGTATTATTGGGCGGCCAATGTGTCGATGGTGCGCAAGTGGATAATGGAGGGGGAGGGGGCAGCATGGAAACGGATGGAGAGGGCGTCCTGTGGAGATACAAGCCTGGGGGCCCTGGTAACGGCGCCGTGGCCGCTCCCTCCTACGAGGTATACCACGAGTCCGGTGGTGGCGGCTACCCTCAAGATTTGGGGGCAGTGGAGGCGACATAGGGGAGAAGTGGGGGGCTCGATGGAGGCTCCATTAAGGGGGAACCATAGGTTCGTCCCGGGGAACATTGATGGGGGATTTCAGAGTTGGCACAGAGCGGGCATCAGACAGCTGAGGGACCTGTTTATTGATGGGAGGTTTGCGAGCCTGGGGGAGTTGGAGGAGAAATTTGGGCTCCCCCGGGGAACATGTTCAGGTATCTGCAGGTAAAGGCATTTGCTAGGCGGCAGGTGGAGGGATTCCCGTCGCTTCCTGCGAGGGGGGTGAGCGACAGGGTGCTTTCGGGGGTCTGGGTCGGAGAGGGGAAGATATCTGATATCTACAAGGTTATGCAGGAGGCGGAGGAGGCATCAGTAGAGGAGCTGAAAGCTAAGTGGGAGGGGGAACTGGGGGAACAGATCGAAGACGGGACATGGGCTGATGCTCTGGAGAGGGTTAATTCTTCGTCCTCGTGTGCGCGGCTTAGCCTCATCCAGTTCAAGGTGCTGCACCGGGCCCACATGACTGGGACGAGGATGTGTAGGTTCTTTGGGGGTGAAGACAGGTGTGTCAGGTGCTCGGGGAGTCCAGCGAACCATGCCCATATGTTCTGGGCATGCCCGGCACTGGAGGAGTTCTGGAAGGGGGTGGCGAGGACGGTGTCGAGGGTGGTGGGATCCAGGGTCAAGCCAGGATGGGGACTCGCGATTTTTGGGGTTGGGGTGGAGCCGGGAGTGCAGGAGGCGAAAGAGGCCGGTGTGCTGGCCTTTGCGTCCCTAGTAGCCCGGCAAAGGATCTTGCTACAATGGAAGGATGCGAGGCCCCCAAGCGTGGAGACCTGGATCAATGATATGGCGGGTTTCATTAAGCTCGAGAAGGTCAAATTCGCCCTGAGAGGGTCGGTACAAGGGTTCTTTAGGCGGTGGCAACCTTTTCTCGACTTTCTGGCTCAACGATAGGGTACAGGGACAGTAGCAGCAGCAACCCGGGGGGGGAGAGGGGGAGAGGGGGGAAGGGGGAGAGAGGGGGGAAGGGGGGAAGGGGGAGAGAGGGGGGAAGGGGGGAAGGGGGAGAGGGGGGGAAGGGGGAGAGGGGGGGGAAGGGGGAGAGGGGGGGAAAGGGGGAGAGGGGGGGAAAGGGGGAGAAGGGGGAGAGGGGGGGAGAGGGGGGGAAGGGGGAGAAGGGGGAGAGGGGGGGAGAAGGGGGAGAGGGGGGAAGGGGGAGAAGGGGGAGAAGGGGGAGAGGGGAGAAGGGGGAGAAGGGGGAGAGGGGGGGAAGGGGGAGAAGGGGGGGAGAAGGGGGAGAGGGGGGGAAGGGGGAGAAGGGGGAGAAGGGGGAGAGGGGGAGAAGGGGGAGAGGGGGGAAGGGGGAGAAGGGGGAGAGGGGGGGGGAAGGGGGAGAAGGGGGAGAGGGGGGGAGAAGGGGGAGAGGGGGGGGAAGGGGGAGAGGGGGAGAAGGGGGGGGGAAGGGGGAGAGGGGGGAGAAGGGGGAGAAGGGGGGAAGGGGGAGAAGGGGGAGAAGGGGGGGAGGGGGGGAAGGGGGAGAGGGGGGGGAGGGGGGGGAAGGGGGGAGGGGGGGAAGGGGGGGGGAAGGGGGGAGGGGGGGAAGGGGGAGAGGGGGGAAGGGGGAGAGGGGGGAAGGGGAGGGGGGGGGAGGGGGGGGGAAGGGGGGGGAGGGGGAAGGGGGGAGGGGGAAGGAAGGGGAAGAGGGGGAAGGGGGGGAGGGGGAGAGGGGGAGAGGGGGAGAGGGGGAGAGGGGGGGGAAGGGGAGAAGGGGAGAAGGGGGGGGAGGGGGAGAAGGGGGAGGGGGGGGAGGGGGGAAGGGGAGAGGGGGGAGGGGGAAGGAAGGGGAAGAGGGGGAAGGGGGGGAGGGGGAAGGGGGGGGAGGGGGGAGGGGGAGGGGGAAGGGGGGGAGGGGGAAGGGGGGAGGGGGAAGGAGGGGGGGGAAGGGAGGGAGGGGGGGAAGGGGGGGGAGGGAGGGGGGGAAGGGGGGGAGGGGGAAGGGGGGAAGGGAGGGGGGGAGGGGGAAGGGGGGAGGGGGAGGGGGGGGAGGGGGAAGGGGGGGAGGGGGAGGGGGGAGGGGAGGGGGAAAAGGGGGGGAAGGGGGAGGGAAAAGGGGGAAGGGGGAGGGGAAAAGGGGGGAAGGGGGAGGGGAAGGGGGAGGGAAAAGGGGGGGGGTCAATGACTATGTTTGTTTATTTAATTTTAATTTATTGTTAAGTTCTTTTGGTGTTCATTGGGGTTGGGGGGGGTGGGGGGATGGGATACATATGGTCTGGGGGTGTTACAGTTATTATGGGTTATTTTGTTGCATTTCATTGCTTGTCGTTATGTTTTATATTTTCTGTAAAAAATTCCAATAAAAATTATATTTAAAAAAAAAATAAATAAGCGGGTAGCGTTTGAAGTGGGGAAACATAGTCGCAGACTACAGGGGAAAGGTCTGTTATGGTAAGTGGGAAATTGGAGGGGATTCCGGTGGTGTTAGTGAATGTTTACACCCCAAACTGGGACGATGTAGTGTTTATGAGGCGGGTGCTGGGGGCAATCCCTGACCTGGACTCGCACTGGCTGATAATGGTGGGGGATTTTAACACGGTTCTGGAGCCAAATTTGGATCTGTCAAGTCCTGAGGTCGGGAAGGATATCAGCCGTGGCCAAGGAATTGAAAGGGTTTATGGAGCGTATGGGAGGAGTGGTCCCGTGGAGGTTTGGTAGGCCGAGGGTGAAATAATTTTTGTTTTTCTCCCATGTACGTAGGGTGTACTCCCAGATCGATTATTGTGTGATGGACTGGATGTTGTTGGCGGTTGTGGTCGGTTCGGAGTACTCGGCGATCGTGGTTTCAGACCACGCGCCGCATTGGGTGGACTTGCAAGTGGATCGGGGGGAAGGGGAGCAGCACCCGCAGTGGAGGTTAGATGTGGTGCTGTTAGCAGATGACGAGGTTTGTGAGTGGGTAAGGGCCGCTATTCGGGGATATGTGAGGCTGTTTGACATTGTTGAGGTGTCGGCAGCCATGCTATAAGAGGCACTGAAGGCAGTGGTGAGGGGGGTGAGTTTTTTTCAATACGGATGCATAGTGACAAGACGGAGCGGACGGAGATGGCGAGGTTAGTGGATGAGATTCTGCACTTGATAGGAGGTATGCCGAGGCTCCAGAGGTTGTGGTGTTGGGGGAGCAGCAGAAACTTCCCTACTGCCATCAGACTTTTGAATGGACCTGCCTGGTATTACGTTGATCTTTTCTCTACACCTTGCTATGACTAATATTATACTTTTCACTGTATACTAATACATATGACAATAATAAATCAAAAAACTTCAGATGGAGTTTGGACTGATATCTACGGGTAGATATCAGTACAGTAGTTGAGGAGGGCTAGAGGGACGGTCTATGAATATGGAGAAAAGGCGAGTATGATGCTGGCACCTCAATTGAGGAAGCAGGAGGCGGCAAGGGAGATCGGAAAGGTGAAGGATAGAAGGGGGAGTACGAACCTGGACCCGGTGGGAGTGAATGGGTGTTCAGGGGAGTGAATGGGTGTTTTATAAGAAACACCTAGGGTGGAGGAGGATCTGGTGGAGGGACTGGGAGCCTCCATTGCGCTGCTAGAGGTGGTGGAGGGCATGGGAGCGATGCAGGCAGGGAAGCTCCCAGGCCCAGACGGGTTCCCGGTGGAATTTTATCAAAAGTTTCTGGGGTACCTGGGGCCCCTACTGGTAATGGCGTTTAATGAGGCGAGAGAGTATCAGACAGGGTTTGTAAAGGGGAAGCATCTGTCGGCTAACATCAGGCAGTTGTTACATGTTAAAATGATGCCCCTGGAGGGACGAAGTGTGGAGGTAGTGGTTGCTATGGATGCAAAAAGGCCTTTGACCGGGTAGAGAGGGACTATATGTGGGAGATGTTGGGGAGGTTTGGGTTTGGGCAGGCGTTTGTGGATTGGATCCAGCTGTTGTCCTAGACACTGACAGCAAGTGTGCGAACGAATGGGCTGAGCTTGGGTTGCACCATGGGACGAGGGAGAGTTGCCCACTCTCCCCATTGCTCTTTGCCTTGGCAATAGAGCTATTGGCAATGGAGCTTAAGAGCGTTAAAGGATTGGCAGGGGATAGTGTGTGGGGCGGTGGATCATAGGGTCTCTGTACGCGGATGATCAGTTGCTCTATATATCAAACCCGTTGGAAGTTATTGGGGGATTAGACCCACGCTTTTCACCCTCAAACAGAAGGTGAAATTCTATCATGCTATGATCGCTCTTGTCTAGAGGATCCTTTGCTAAAATTTTTTTTTTAAATGATCTCACAGCAAAGGATCCTCGAGACAATAGTGATCATAGCATGATAGAATTCCACCTTTGTGTTTGAGAGTGTGGGTCTAAAATTAGCGTCTTAAAACATAAAAGGAGGCCATTACTAAGGCAATTCTCTCGACATCTTGCTGATGGACAGGATTTATGGCTCACTCAAATATTCTCCTGAGACCATAGTCCTTGATTGGTCTTTGCAAATGTGGTGTCTTTATCTTAGTGAGTTACAATGTAGAAGATTCAGTGATAAAAATAGGGTGGTCGCATTTGTTTCGAGCATAAATCACTTTTAGCTTTTGTTTTTAATAAGTCTCTTAAAATTTCAGTTCAATTTTCTAGCCGTTGGATTAAAAATCACTACTTAGCATAAAGCATGTTTTCATGACATCTGTCATTAGAAAATTGCTAGAATCGTTATTAAGGAAGTAGTAGCAGGACATTGCATCATTGTCATGTGTGCTCTGTCTGAAGACCAGTCCTCACTGTCTGCTGATACATCAATGTGAGTCATTTTCTTGACACTTTTTGTCACTGGTGGTTTGCCATTGCCCTCTATTCTCGGGCAAGCCAAGGCAGCAGGTCCCAAGTCTCTATCCCAGCTGGAATGGGAATCAAACTTTCACTGTTGACATTATTCTGAACCACCTAGACAAGTAAACTAACCAGATAATTATCAGGATGTTTAGAGGATCATAATGCAATCTAGCAGAGTTAACGTGGTTTGATGAAAGGGAAATTGTGCTTGGTAGCATTATTCGAGTTCTTTGAGGATGTAACGAGCAGGCTGAATAAAGGGGAAACCAGTAAATGTAATGTATTTGGATTTCCAAAAGACATTCAATATGTTGCCACATCAAAGGTTACCACAAGACAAAGTTCACGCTTGGGAGTAATGTATTAAGATAGTGGATTAGCTAACCAACAGAATAAACTAACAAGAAACAGAAAGTTGGAATGAATGGGTCATTTTCAGATTAGCAAACTAACTAGGTGGTGCAGGTATAGCAAGTAATTTGGAAATTAAATAGAATTCTACCTTTTATTGCGGGTTGTGGGGGGGCCGTGGAGTATAACTGAGTAAGGAAATCTTGCTGCAGCAATACAGGGCATTGGTGAGACCATACCTAGAATATTGTGTAAAGTTTTGGTCTCCTTATTCTTGGTGTACTTACATTGGAAGACGTTCACAGAATGTTCTCAAGGTTGAATCCTGAGATGGAGGGGTTACCTGTGATGAAGGGTTGAGCAGTTTGTGGCTATATTGGGAGTTTAGAAGACCTGGGGTTAGGTGTCCTTATTGAAACACGGGGACTTGATAGGGAGCATGCTGAGATGTTTCCCCTAGTTTCAAAATGACGTGTCATCCTTTTAAGGTGGAGATGAGGGTGAAATTCTTCATTGGTTCGTTGATCTTTGGAATTCTCTCCCAGAGAGCAATGGAGACTTCGTCATTGAATATATTCAAGGCTGAGTTATACACGTTTTTGATCTACAAGGAAGTTGACGGAAATGTGAAGAAGGCAGGAAAATGGAGTTAGCGCCACAATCAAATCAGCCATGATCTTACTGAAGCAGGCTCAATAGGCCATATGGACTCTTCCAATTCCTTCTGTTCCTTTCAGCCTTGGATGGTGAGGAGGGCTAGGTAAAAGGGCTGCTGTGCATCTCCTGTGCTTGCATGAAAAGGTGCCGTGAGAAAGGAAGTGTTGTAGGGAATGGACCAGGGTATTTTTGAACGAATGGCTTCTTCAGAACACTGAAAAGGGATGTGGGGAGATGTATTTGGTGACAGCATCACTCCGGAGGCGGCAGAAATGACGGAGGGTGATCTGTTGGATGTGGGCTTGTGGGCTGGAAGATGAGGGCGGGTGAACCCTGTTTCGGGAAGGGGTGAGAGCAGAGCTGCATGAGCCAGGTTGGACTCGGTAAAGGCCCTGTCAATGACAGTGGAGGTTGTCCTTGGCTGAGGAAAAAGGAAGACATGTCAAAAGTGCCAGAATGTTGCATTGCCTGAACAAATGCGATGGAGATGAACAAACTGAAATAATGGAATGGAGTCCATAAAGAAAGCAAGGTATAAGGAAGTGTAGTCAAAGTAACTACAGGAATTAGTGAGCTGAAGTGATTATTGGTTGATAGCTTATCCTCAGAAAGAGTGGTGGAGGAAGGGGGGAAAAAGATTCTTAAGATATGTGAAGGCAAGAGAGGATTGGAAATTGGAAACATGCTTCCCTGACGGTAATTGTCTCCTGTTGACCTTGGACCTTCCACTCACCCCTCCCATCCCTCCTGTTTTGAGTCTGAGAGGAGGTGTTGGGTATGCATTGCAACCCCTACTAACTCCTCTGCCAGCATTCCACATGGGCTCCTCCCTTCTGACACCCTGGTCAACTCCTCCGCCACCCCAACTCCTCGCCTCCTTTCCACAGCTCATTCCCTTGTATTTGTAGAAGGTGAAACATTTACACCTCTTCCAATTTGATCCACTGTATCCGCTGCCCCAAATTTGGTCGTTTCTACATCGGAGAGACTAAAAACAGACTGGGTGACCGCTTTGCTGAACACTTTCACTCAACCCGCAAGCACGACCCAACCTTCCTGTTATTGCTATTGCAACTCACCATCTTGCTCTTATACCCACATGTCCATCTTCAGCCTGCTGCAATGTTCCAATGAAGCCCAATGCAAACTGGAGGAACAGCATCTCATCTTCCGATCAGTCCGGTTACAGCAATCAACATTGAGTTCAACAACTTTAGACTGACCTTTCTCCTCCATTTTCACCTTTTAAAAAAAAAAAAAATCCAAAACATTTTTTGTCCCAATGCAAAAACTCCGTCTCCCATCGGGCCATCTGCCACTTGTTCTGAAGTTTTGCTTTCACCTGAGCACTGACCTTGATCTCCATTTGTACATTCTGACATTTTACCTTTGTGCAACGACCAGCACCTTCAACCAGTAACCACCTCTGTCTCGTGACCTACATATCTTTGTTGCAAACTCCTAGCTCTCACTGATAGCTCTGTTCCACTTGCTGTACCCTTATACAGTATACAATCAACACATTTCACCTTCTCTTCAGCTATGAACAAGAGCCAGCACAATGATTAGCGCTGCTGCTTCGCAGTGCCAGGGACTTGGGTTCGATTCCTGTATTGGTGACTGTCTGAGTGGAGTTTGCATGTTCTCCGCGTGTCTGTGTGGGTTTAATCGGGTTCTCCAATTTCCGCCCACAGTCCAAAGGTGTGCTGGTTAGGTGGATTGGCCATGCCAAATGCCCCTTAGTGTCCAAAGATGTGTGCAGGTTAGCTGGGAATAGGGTGGGGGAGTGGACCAAGGTAAAGTGCTCTTTCAGAGGGTCAGTGCAGATTCAATGGACTGAATGGCCTCCTGCACTGTAGGGATTCGATGGAGTCATTACGACTCAACGTGAACTCTACATTCTCTCTCTGCAGATCTTGTTGGACCTGCTGAGTTTTTTTTCAGCATTTGCTGTTTTTGTTTCAGATTTCAGCAACCAAAGTATTTTGCTTTTATCAAAGAAATTAATTCTGAATTCCAAAATATAGCTAATGCTAATTACTTTTATTACGATCCCGGACCAGACCCCAGCATCTGCTAGGATACTGAGAAACCTTTTAGCTGGTTTAACTCAGTGGACTAGACAGCTGGTTTTATGATGCAGAACAAGGCCATTAACATGGGTTCAATTCCCGTACCAGCTGAGAATTCTGAATTCTCCCTCTGTGTACCCGAACAGGCGGCAGAATGTGGCAACTAGGGGCTTTTCACAGTAACTTTATTGCAGTGTTAATGTAAGCCTACTTGTGACAATAAAGATTATTTATCTTTATTTTTATTTACCCAAATATTTTATTAAATTTTTTGACTCTGAGGAAAGGAAACTTTGCTCCAGGAGTGATTCCACGCACAAATAGGGATTTGGTATATCAAAACAACTTTCATTAACTTTAATATCATAAAAACTATAGCTTACAATTACCAGTTAAACAATGCTTAGCAATATAATGAAATAACTCCTAACGGCTATATTTATCTCCACTCTAAGAACACCCATCTCCAGTCAAAATCCTCTTTTAAATGCAGTTAGCTGACCCAGGAATACTTGCTTAATAATAATCACTTAAGCTTCAATGAAGTTACTTTGAGAAGCTTAATTGAGATTGCTTGGATATTCTACTTTGAGAAAGATATCTTTCAGTACCCAGATTGCAGATTCTTGCCTGTCTCAAACTACTGTTTAACTTGTCAGCTTTGAGAAAATGCTCCCGCCCTCTTCACAGGCAAATTTTTAACTCGCTTTTGAGAGAAGCTGCTTGTCTGTCCACATCCCAACCTAAAACTGAATTTCAAAACTGAAAACTCAACACTTGACTGCTGCACTCCCTGGCTCCTCCCATTAATTACATTATCTTACTAAGCTAAACACAATGTCTCTAATCATATACTACCCAGGGCCTACAGATTCCATTAGATAACTTTTACGTTGCTTTAATTGCACCTCTGTCTCCAAACATCCCGCTGCCTTTCAAACCAGAATTTTTAAAAACATGATTGCAGCAGTCACACACAACCCAGGCTCTTAACTTTTTCTGCACCAACTACACATAATACAATATATCTGAAAATCCTGCATTCATCACACCCGTGTCTGAGCTGAATGTTAGCCAGTTTCTTTTACTCAAAATAATTTTTTAATGTCCCATGCATTTAACTCCTGAATGATCCATCCTCCATCATGATGAGATAAAACGGAGCTGTTAACGCCTTCAGGGCTGCCATTGTCTCTGTGTCGGGGTTTCTGTAGATTTTTCATCTCTGGAATGGAACATGACTTTGTACGTGCAAATTAGCAGCTGCAAGTCAGTATCCCATCTTTCATTAGAAGTGTTAGCTTTTATATATCCATATATTATGTATATGACCAGCTAAAAAAATTAGAAAGTAATATTCTGTATAGTACATTTTGTAACAAACTGCATAATTTCTGGATAGCCACACAAACCCTTGAGACATTATTTGATGAGTGTAAATTGTACTTGCCGAGTGAACGTCACGGAAGGGAATTTGTGCACAGGGTGACCAACTCTCGCAGACAAAAATGGCACGTGGATCCATTAGAACAGGGGTTCGTTGGTGGTGGGTTGCAGGGCTCCAAGAGGCGCAAACGGAAACAGCGGGTACTGTACACGCATAAGATTTAAAACTCTGAATTACGAGAAAAAAGGCGTCCCGGATGCATATTGAATGTCACTTGACAGCAGCAGCATATTGCTGCAACACCATGTCTCTTATTTTCAGGATTACTTAAAGACTGTCTAACAAAAGGGAAAAGGGGTAAGCTGAGAATGTGAAATCTTGCCTGTGGTAGACAAATTTCTAACTTTAGGAAGATGTGCTCTCGGCAAGGAACCTTGTCTACTAGGCAAACACTTAAAATCAACTATTTTAAACCCATTATGTAATTAGTGAGCATTTAGAATGGCATTGGCTTATCATACTAGGCTAATTTAATGGAGGAGTTGGAAGAAATCCCAGAGTGTACAGATAAAGAGAATGTAATGGATGTTATGTATAAACATTTTCAGAAAGCATTTGGTAAGGTGCCATATAAGAGACATTTTATGAAAATTGAGGCACAGGGTATTAAAGGAAATTTAATTTCATCCCATTTCCACTCTGACCTCTCTGTCCTCAACCTCTCATATAGTTTGTCTGAAACTCGATGAATGGCATCTCATCTATTTTGATTCAATCCTCGAGAGCCTTGGAACCTAACAATGAATTCAACAATAAAAACTGAAAATACTGGAAAACCCGAGCAGGCCAGGCAGCTGCGGAGAAAGAAGCACAGTTAATGTTTTGAGTCCTTTTTCTGAAATCGAGTCGCTGTCTTCTGAAGAGTCATATTGGACTCAAAATCTCTCTCAGATGTTGCCAGACCCGCTGAGTTTAACCAACTTATTTTTGTTGTTTTCATTTCAGATTTCCAGCATCCGCAGTATTTTACTTTTATTTAAGTAATGAATTCAGCAATTTCAGAAAACAATCAGTGCTCCATTTTTTTGTTTAGGTGGCCGATGCTAACAATGACTTAATAGTCATTTACATCTCTCATAGACCCTTCTTTTGTTTCTTTACTTAACCTAGAACATACAGTGTAGAAGGAGGCCGTTCGGCCTATCGAGTCTGCACCGACCCACTTAAGCTCTCACTTCCACCCTATTCTCGTACCCCAATAACCCCTCCTAACCTTTTTGGACACTAAGGGCAATTTAGTGTGGCCAATCCACCTAACCTGCACGTCTTTGGACTGTGGGAGGAAACCGGAGCACCGGGAGGAAACCCACGCAGACACGGGGAGAACGTGCAGACTCCACACAGACATGACCCAGCAGGGAATCAAACCTGGGACCCTGGCACTGTGAAGCCACAGTGCTATCCACTTGTGCTACCATGCTGCCCAAATGTGTCCTGTTACCACTGCACCTTCATGCTTTTTTGTATTTAATCACTCCTGCCTCCCAACCTATCTAAGATCTTTTTTTCTTTCTTTGCCGACCTCCCTCCCTTTTCCCTACCCCTATACTTGCTAGAAACTTGCTACATCTCTTGGCAGCTCTATCGAAAGGCATGTACCTGAAGGGTTAACTTAGTTTCTCTCTCCACAGTTTCTCGCTCCGCAGATGCTACTTGATGTGCTGAGTATTTCCAACATTTACTGTTCATATAAAAGGGAATGTAATGAGACAGGTAGAGAAATAGCTCACCAACAGCCATCACACAGTAGTGTGAAAATTTGTTTTCCCACTGGACAGATGAGATTACGCAGAGACTTGGGCTGTGATTTGTCATTGGCAGGAGACGGGACAGTGTCAACGATTGTTAATATAATCAAATTGGGAAGCTTGTGAGGGAGGTTACAGTTACTTGCGGTAGGGTGTAAACGGGTTAGCAAAATGACAGGTGCAGTTCAGTGCGAAATAGTACATTGTGGGAGAAATGAATGGGCCCTATGTGGGAAAGCTGTTGCAGAGGAGAGTGATGTACAAAAACAAAGATCTAAGTGGATTTACCGGTTGTCGACGCCGGCGGGTAATCTCGGACCCATGCCGGAGCACGGGTTTCCAGGTGATGACGGGTGCTGTCAATGGGAAATCTTGTTGACAACGGCAGGATCAGCAGATCCCACTGGCGGGAGTTTCTCGCACCCCACAATATGAGGCTGAGACCTCGAGCCATTAATTCCATCTGCCGTAGATTGCAATGCAGAACTCAACCTCTGAAGCCTCAATCTTCCCAAAAACAGGGTTGACTTATACGCTGAGTGTAAGTTGAATATAAAATGTGAACCGCCAATGTTGGCATAGGTGTTTGCCATTTTGAAATAGCACCAATAATTCAAATTAAATCAATGCAACACATTTTATTGAATTCATTAATTCTAAAGGGATATCTTTGACCACAATGTTGTAAAAACCACCAAATTAATTGTCTTGGGCATCAAATTCATTCTGAGTCACTTTGGCTGTGGCATCATCAAAAGGATCGCGCTCTGGGCCAGATTTGGCACTTTTAGTTTCTTTTTAATAAATTAAGGGACTATTTAGCATGGCCAATCCACCTACCTGCACATCTTTGGGTGTGGGGTGAAACCCACGCAGACACGGGGAGAATGTGCAAACTCCACATGGACAGTGACCCGGGGTCGGGATTGAACCCGGGGCCTCGGTGCTGTGAAGCAACTGTGCTAACCACTGCACCACCGTGCTGCCCCTACACTTTCAGTTTCTTAATCATCCCTGCACAACAAATCATCTTCCTCTCCATTCGTTGAATTGGACATTCTGCATTTTCTGAACGATCTGATGACAGTTTGTGCATTAATAGCATCCCATGATTTGATGAAGAAACCACATAAAACATCAAAGGGTGCAGCACGCATATTTCCACTGATTGAACACACTAATAAGCTGCATTGTTTGCATGGGCTACCAGGATATTTCATCCACAACTTCGCTCCAGCCTCACCCATCCAAACGTGTGTATTTTAAAAAAAAACTCTTGCAAGGAAGTTGGATTTTCATCATGGTTTTACATTTGAAAAATTAAAAAAGGCTTTTCAGTCAGTCCTGTAGGGAAGTACCATGGTGCATCTTGTCTTCTGGTGTCCTCTGGAAGGGTTTTATTTTTAACCTTTCCACTCTATCATTCGTTTGCTGATCACCAAATACATGGACATTTCATTGATATTGTCCATGTGACATAAAGGTACTGGGACTTTGGCCATTGGTTGGAAACTGGTAATTTTGGCATTGTGATCTCGTCTCTAAACAAACTTGATCTTCTGCCGTGCCAATAGTAATTTTAATTTGATTAAAAAGGAAGCAACAACTGCCTGTTCTGAAATCTTTTGCTTCATTCCAGGTCTGATTTGGCCCAACTAAGTGCGTATATGCACATTGCATTTCTGGTGACAATGTGCGATATTTTTTTCATGAAGATGCATGTTTCTTAAGATCAGGCCCATGGTTCTTGTTCTCGTGGCCCATTTGGTCGTGGGCATCTGATCCTTTCTTCCATTCGTACACCAGCTTTCCACTAGCACTGAATTCCCTCGTTGCAACGGTTATTTGACAAATTAGTAAATGCTCTCGTGTCAGCTTCGCACTTGACTTTGGCAGGGGAACCATTTCTCCAGGCACAGTCTACTTGGTGCGCGTGTGTGTTCTGAAGCTCCCACTCATCTTCTTGGCATGTTGCCTGGTGGATCCTATGTCCCAAAATAAGGTGAGTGTAATGTGTATTTCTGAGGTGAAAAATTCAGGCCACCTCTTAATGTGAATATAGCATTTCTCAACAGAAAATGACTTGTACGCCGTCTATAAACCTAATAATTGATTTTGGTGCCAATAATAAGGTTTCATTGTACATCGGGTTGACTTATATGCTGCGATCTATGATATGTTTTTTTTTATATAATTTTTATTGGAATTTTTTACAGAAAATATAAAACATAACGATAAACCATGAAATGCAACAAAATAACCCATAATAACTGTGACACCCCCAGACCGTATCGGCGCATGTATCACATCCCCCCACCCCCCCAACCCTAATGAACAACAAAAGAACTTAAAAAATATTAAAATTAAATAAACAAACATAGTCATTGTCGGCCCCCCCCCCTTCTCCCTCCCCTTTTCACTCCCCGGGTTGCTGCTGCTGCTGTCCCCGTACCCTATCGTTGAGCCAGAAAGTCGAGAAAAGGCTGCCACCGCCTAAAGAACCCTTGTACCGACCCTCTCAGGGCGAATTTGACCTTCTCTAGCTTAATGAAACCCGCCATGTCATTGATCCAGGTCTCCACGCTTGGGGGCCTCCCATCCTTCCATTGTAGCAAGATCCTTCGCCGGGCTACTAGGGACGCAAAGGCCAGCACACCGGCCTCTTTCGCCTCCTGCACTCCCGGCTCCACCCCAACCCCAAAAATCGCGAGTTCGATCTATGATATGTTGACCACCCTATTGTATATTATAGTTAGTCTCAAGCCAAGGCCTTTCTTGGTCCTGTCCAGGCACTTTTGTTTAGTCATTCAGCTAAACTTTAATCCTTGTTTTATCATTTGTTCCTGTTAGTTTTATTTGTGTGGCTTGTCTTATAGGAAAAACCTTTGGAAATAGGGTAATACTGTTCCATCATCAACCGTATTAAACACACAATTTTTAAAAAATAATTTTCTTTCTTCAGAGATTTTCCAGGATGTGGAAACATTGTTACGTTTGGGCAGTTTCTGTTCATAGCACTGGAAGGTTTCATCTTTCAAGCTCGCTTTTTAACAGAGCCTCGGGCAATTCCTTTAAGGTAATGGAGAAATTCTGTTGTTTATGAATCACGGCGCTCATCTGCATTAACCAGCAACATCTCCGGTTTAGCAGCACCTAGGCTTCAGAATAGACCTCGCCTTCAAATCCCTTCAGAATTCTTGCCGCTTCTCTAATTCTGGCCTCTTGCGCAGACCCAATTTAAGTTGTTCTCGCCACTGACGGCCGTGCCTTCAGCAGTGTAGGCTCTGAGCTCTGAAATTCCTTCCCTCAGCTGCTGAATTGTTCAGTAGAACATAGGAATTTGTGTCAAAACCATCAGCGCTGTGTTATGTGGGTTAAAACCCGTCATATCAGGGGTAGGAGTGGTGGCGGTTGTGTGTGTGGGGGGGTCCCCTCAGAACAGCTCAGAGAAGCTGGCCAGATCGCTTGTCTGGCTCTTTTTAAATTTTGGTTTCTACTCGGGGACATTTAAAAAAAAAAAAATTATTTTGATTTTGTTTGAATGCTTACTGATATATTATTTTGCAAGACAGTCATCTCTCTGCAGATTAAGCTCTAATTAACTTTTCCTTTTTTCTTATTCCCATAGGAGCTACTTCATTACAGTGTCCATGTTTTTTGTCGTAAGTATGGTCAATAACTATGCCCTCAACTTCAACATCCCAATGCCGTTGCACATGATCTTCAGATCAGTAAGTGACACACACTCCCTGAGTTTATCTTCTTTCAATGCAAAAGCTATTAACTGAGCTAAAGCTTGTGATATTGTAAAAGGTTTGTGTTCCAGGATTGTACATGCATCATTAACCGCAAAGAGAAAATGGGTAACAAATGAATACGATAATTTGGCCATGAAGCTCATTTCTTATGTTGGTCCTTATACCTTGACATCAGGATAGACTTCACTTGAATATCAAGTGGCACCTTATATAGGTTTGCACACTTTCGGTATGATTTCAAATCGAGTTAAATGTCTGAGAGCCCCGTCTTACAATATAGGAATATTGTACAACTCCGAGCAATTTTTGTTCCACAAATGATGTGCCTGTGATTTCACTGGGACTCTGACTAAAACTTTTCAACCAGTGCTGATTGATCACTTGCAGTCTTCAATCTTGTTACAATTCATTCTTTAATTTACTCCCCACCCAGCAGCAACAATGACCCCCCCCCCCCCCCCCCCCCAAACACTGCAGCCCTTTGTCTGCCCCCTATCCCTCAAGGTACCTCGCCCAGACATGAACCTAGACAGCCCGTGACAGCAGAATTTTCCACAGTGGAGAGGACCACTTCAAGTTCAGTTCTGTCCTCGCCTGCACTTGCACGCAGCATGGGCCAGTGCATACATAGGACAGTAAATGATCTTGTCCATTCGGACTCATAATGACTGGGCATTTACTCACCCATCCAATATCTTTTGTTTATTACAATGAAGGCAAATTACCCCCGTCCCCCCAAAAAAAGAAAAGTGCTTGTGTCATCTCTAGGGTAGAATGAGGTCCTGTGACTCGGGTAGCACCTCTGCCCCCTCTGAGCCAGTAATTCCTGGATCAGGGCTCCCTCAGGACTTGTTGACTATGGAAGGAACATTCATGTTGCAGCTCAACCTACTTGCTAACCCTTCCAACACTTCTTCACAATTCCCTAAAGGGAAAAGAAGTTTGTGTGCAGATCGGAAACAAACAAAACTCTTGAAGTTTTATTCCATTAAGATTTGATGGGTAATCAGGGAAGCAGATCATTGGAGTACAAATAACTGAAGGCCCCAATAACTGAAAATGGCCTGTGTAAGAAATGGGTTGAATGCTAAATGACCGTTACATGTTCTGTGCCATCTTTCCAAGCCTTTTAGCTTAATGACAATTACTTGAATGCATGCAACTGATGCTGATGAAGGAATTGTGCAACTGGTTTGCGTAACATCAAACTTTTGTTTTTCAGGGTTCCCTGATAGCCAGCATGGTATTGGGGATTATCATTTTGAAGAAAAGGTCAGTTATTTGGTGCTGTGTCTGTTTTCGATTTATATTTTGATCAAGTCAGCATTAATCACAAGATTGTAGGCAGGGGCAGGTGAATGCTGAAGGTGATTGAAATGGGTAGGTGGCAAAGCAAAAGCTTCATGCAATTACATTGGAACAAAAAGGAAAAGACTGTCAGCACAGTGCTCAGTTAAAGAAAACCAGGGAGCGAGAAAGGGCTGACACTAAAACATCTACTTCAGGTCCTCAGGACATCTCCAAGTATTATACAATCAATGAACTACACTTCTGAAGTGTAGTTTCTGCGGTAATGTGAGGAATCATTGTATCCAAAGTTAGAGGGATAAATACCAGGACACCAGAGTTCTCCATAGCAGGAAACCTACAGTTCTTTACCCATCTAGGTTATGTGTGACCCCAATCCCACACCAACAGGTCCAACTCTTTCCTCTGAAGCCATTTGGTTGTATGCAACAGTTTTGTGCATAACTTGATTCAAGAAGGCTCACCATTTTCCCAAGATCGAATAGGAAATGGGTAACAAACACTGGCCCTGCCAGAAATTCCCACACCATGAGAATGAATTACTGAAATCTAAAGGTCGGATCTATCTATGTAGCTCAGTGATCTGAGCTTTACTGAGTGCCTAACTTCGACAGGTCTTGCTAGATTGACTGGGCTCCTTTAACTTGAGATTCCTAGTACTTGCGGAGCAACAGAAGCACCTAACCGATAATGAGGTAGCGAAGCTGGGTCCAATCTGTGGGGGATAAACTAGAACCCATTTTCCACCTAGTGTTGCTGTCAGTAGTTTTCAATCTGCAAACTGATCCATCATTAAGCAGGATTCTATTTTTTTCCATCCTTCACAGATACACAGTGGCGAAGTACATTTCGATTGTCCTGATCTCTTTGGGAATTTTTATCTGTACGTTCATGTCGGCAAAACAAGTGGTAAGACGGCAGTCAATCTATTGAAACCTTTGCATGACAATTTATCTGGAATTCGCTGCTTGAAGGGGTGGTGCAAGCCGACTTCATACTGTCTTGCAAAGCAGAATTGGGTACAGCATCAATTAGCTGCATTTATATAGCACCTGCAACATAGGGAAAGAATCCCAAGTTCCTTCACAGGAGCATTGTCAACATATGAAAAGGAAAACTTTGAAGAATTATGGGAATTCCCTAGCGAGGGTCAAATTAGATAGCTGTTTAAAAGGATGATCATGATGTGGAGATGCCGGCGTTGGACTGGGGTGAGCACAGTAAGAAGTCTTACAACACCAGGTTAAAGTCCAACAGGTTTGTTTCAAACACGAGCTTTCGGAGCACGGCTCCTTCTTCTTCGGAAGAAGGAGCCGTGCTCCGAAAGCTCGTGTTTGAAACAAACCTGTTGGACTTTAACCTGGTGTTGTAAGACTTCTTACTAAAAGGATGATAGCAAACATGATGGGCTTAAATGACCTTCATGCTGTAAAATTCCATAATCCATAGGATCCCTGCAGTGCAGAAGGAGGCCTTTCGACCCATCGAGTGCACCGGCCCTCTGAGAGTGCACCCTCCCCAAGCCCACCCCGACCTATCCCCATAGCCCCGTGCGTTGATCATGGCTAATCCACCTAACCTGCATATCTTTGGACTATGGGAGGAAACCCAGGCAGACATGGGGACAATGTGCCAACTCCACACAGTGACCCAAAGTCGCAATCAAACCTGGGTCTCTGGCGATGTGCACTGTGCTGCCATGTGTAGACGATTTAATGCATTGCTGTGGATTTGACGTATAATTTATCAAAGGTGCTGCTAGAGGGTTTACTCAAATTAAATGATGCCTCTTTACACCCACTTAACAAGGAGGTGTGTGTCCTGCCACTAATAGGATTGTAGAGGAGGTGAATGTGATACGCTGAGAATTTTTGGAATTGTACATGTTTGTTGTCCCGCACTTTGAACATCTGCAAAAATTCTTTCTCTGCACTCTAGGTGACTTTCACCACTGTGCACTTGACTCTCAATCCTCGTTCAACAAGGTCATGCTGTTTGGTTACCTTATTAATGCTCTGCGCTAATGCCTGTTGTTTGGATAACTGTCTAATTTATCTTTCTTTCGCAAGCACCCCACCTCTTTCCTGTATGAATAAGGATCCGTCATTTTATTAATTCTAGGAATTTCTGGGTGTGTGTTTGAAATTATAAGAGCCTTTGACCCAGGTTTAAAATATAACCCAACTAGTTTACTGTGTGTGCATTGTGTACATGCCTCTATTGCATGAACAGCAAGGGCTTATCTGCAACTAGCAGACTTCCCCTGAAGATAAGAACTTCGAAACATAAAGAAGCAGGAGATATCAACCCCAGGTCACTCCTGAAGTTTGAAAGCTCCGACACACCCATCAATCATTTCTCTGATAACTATTTATTACATTCACCTTTGAACTTGCTGATGCTCTCTGCCCCTCACCTGGGCAGTTGTTTCATATATTTACTGCTGACTAATTAATCTAAATTGTTCACCTTTTTGTTCTGCAGTTTGTTCCTTCCATCCCACACCCTTTTATAGAATTTGTGCTCTTAGAATGTAGAGTAGCAGAATAGGCAGCAATTGCAGAGTGTTCTCTTCCCAGTTTTTCCTTTCTGGAATTGGGCAGGGAACATAGCGGGTGACTCATCCCCGCCCACCTGTTTACTGCTTCTGTTGACCCCATTGTGATCTAATTGTCAGGTGTGTAAGTGCATGTTCCAGCCGGGATCACTGGACAGCAGCGAAGACAGTGATCCCAGACTCATCCTGGATATCCTTCAGCTGCCGCCGCCTCACCGTGCCTTAGTAAACCACGGTGGCTGAGGCCAATTGCAGCATCACTGTATTTACCCAAAGAGGTCAGCTAAATAAACGGACTAGAGACCCTTCCCAGTTTGCACGGCCCGGAATTAGGCGGTATAAACGCTGAAGTGCAACACCATGGGCACAACATTCCTCTTGCACCTGACCCAAGTGGCCATTCTTCACGTGTAAGATGATGATGTTGGCAGTTTATGAACTGAAGGGCATTAGGGAGCTTTGTCGGCCCTGCTTGGCGAGATGCTCCTCCGCATTATGATTCAGACTGTTTAGTGTTACCCTATTCGACTGCTGTTGTTACTGTTCATTTTCTTTTCTGTTGCAGTCTTCACGTACAGATACCTCTGACGATGACAGTTACTATGTATTCTTACAGTGGCTGATGGGTAAGCTGATGCATTCGGTGCAATTTGATTTTAATTAGACACACATAGGTTAAGGGAGAGCTAGCTAAATACATGAGGGAGAAATGGATTTAAGCATATACCAATTGGATTAGATGAAATAAGGTGGGAGAGTGATCCTGTGCAGCATAAACACTAGCATGGGAACAGTTGGGTCGAATAGCCAGTCTCTATGCTGTAAGTTCTATACAGGACCTATACAACGTACCCTGTAATTTGCTTGGCATTTGAGTTTGCCAAGAAACATGCTTTATGTCTGAGTACTTCCACACAGATACAAAAACTTGGGTTTGTCAAAAGAAACTCTTAATCTTGAGGCGAATTACCAATAATTCTCTTGCTCCCTCCCACATGCAGAAAGATAAGCAGACTATCAGTCCAATGTATAATGTTCAATCTTTACCTGATTGCTCAATTACCTCCATTGCTTTCCAAATATAAATTGAGCTGACTTCAGCACAGTCGAATTGGGTTCCTCTCATTTCAATTAATTCGCTTCACTTCATCATTGGTCTTTATTACATTTCTTCCAATTTCTTCATTTAACATTGTTGATTCCATCAATGACACCCATATTTGTACAGCACCTTTAACAGAGTAAAATGTGCTTAATGCCCTCGTGAAGTGCCTATTAGGTATAGCCAAGTCACTGAAGGAGATATTAGGACAGATATTAGGCAAAAACATTGGCCAAAGAGGAAGGTATTAAGAGCACCTTAAGGGGAGAGAGGTTTAGAGCTCGCAATCTAGCAGCTGAAGGCGCGCTTCAACTCGAACACTGACATTGGATTCATTTTTTAATTTCTTGTTCTCCCCATAAATTCTTGTGCCAGGTAAAATTATTCCTTAAACAAGAAACTAAATATGTGCCTCAGCACTTCTGCCAGGGTACCTGAGACAGAAGGGTGATGATTCCATGTGAGGACAGTGATTATTGTTGAGCTTCTGACTTTAAGCAGTTTCGAGCCCTGGACTGTGAAAGTGTGACAAATGGGCTGGGATCGATGTGACGTGATAGCCCAGGTGTTGCAAGGGAGAAAAGAACTATAGAAGAGAGAGAAAGGCCACAAGTCTCTCGGAGGATGACAGGCAATCTACGTGGAACAGGAAGTGGATGGTTGCACCATATGCTGCAGAGACTGGCGTTTAGCTGGTTTAGCTCACTGAGGGGCTGGTTTAGCTCACTGAGCTAAATCGCTGGCTTTTAAAGCAGGCCAACAGCACGGTTCGATTCCCGTACCAGCCTCCCCGAACAGGCGCCGGAATGTGGCTTTTCACAGTAACTTCATTGAAGCCTACTCATGACAATAAGTGATTTTTATTTTTCACAGGAGAACGATTTTTTAAAAGGGAAAATTGCTGATTGAGAAAGATCTGGACAGGCAGCAGAGACCGCAGGAGAGAAGTGCAGAATAAGAACTTTTCTCTTTTGGCTGTATATTTTGGAAAGCCAGCAATTGTGTAATTAAAAAGAATTTTTGAATCACAACTTACAGATATGTCTTACAGTAGTGACAGCATATGTACACATAATTGGAGGGGATGGAGTTGACGTTTGGGTGGATTAGTGTCAGAGATGGGAGTTGTGATGAAGACACCAAATAAAGTGTTGGGCATTTCTTTTGGAAGATTACGGAGGATAGGCAGGGCTAAAGATACTTTGATAAGAACAAAAGCAAGAGTTTACAGGCAGTGGTATCCCATATTATATGGGCATGAGAATGATTGATAGGCAAAAGATATCAAAGATGGAAACTTGAGAGGAATAGTGTTGAGTACCCAGGATGTAAAGAAACAAGAATAGTGAAAAAAGAAACAAATGCTTATACAGAAGATCTATGAAAGCTGATTTTGACCACTTGGGTACATTTCAAGAATGGTAGCAACAGGAATAGCTTTCATTGCCCGTCACACCAAGGTACATAGAACAAGATGCCAAGGAATACCAAGGATAGAAAATGTTGTGACACTTGTCCCAGAAAGGGATGCAGATGACACGCTGGTACAGAATGGAATAAATTCATTCAGATATGGCACCACTGCTGAGCTGACAGATGGAATTTTCTTTTTACTCAATAGTTCAAATGAATCTGCCATGTTGGGCCTGAGTGCCCCTCCAAGAGCATGCTGAGAACTGACCTCTCAGTCTTGACCATCAAAAAGGTCAAAGCTGCCTGGTATATGAGAGTGCTGGAAAATCTGGCAGCATCTGTAGAGAGAGACGGAGTTGACGTCTAGAGTCCTACATGACTTTGGAACCAAAAAGAGATAGAAATGTGATGGATTTAATGCTGTTGGAAAGGGGGTGGGGAGCGGGTCGGGGACAATTAAAAAAAGTTTTGGGATAGGTTAGAAGGCATGAGAGATTAAATGACAAAGATGTTTTGGAACAAAATGCATGGGGAGTAGTAATGACTGTCATGAAGAAATAGAGCATTGGTCCAAAGTAGGTGTTAGTAGACAGCTCTGTGTGAAAGCAAGACATGAAAACGAGATACAAACTGGAACTTGGCAAAAAAAGAAATGATATATGAAGAACAGTGCTCATGGCCTGAAGTTGTTGAAATCAGTGTGGAGTCCAGTCCAACTAATTGGATTGAGTTTCACTGAAACAAAGCTGCCTGGGTTGGGGCACCGTGACATGGTAACAATATTACATTGTTTCAATTCTGCTACTTTATTGTCTGTCAACCCTTATTTCTCAGTCGATTTGAGTTCTGGGAATGCATATTTTTCACCCAATTAGGCAGGAGATACAAAAGTCTGAGAACAAGCACTAACAGGTTCAAAAACAGCTTCTTCCCCACTGTTACCAGACTCCTGGATGGCCCTGTTATGGACCGAACTGATCTCTCCACACATCTTCTCTACTAAGTAGTACTACACTCTGTATGCTTCACACGATGTCTGTGTAGTTACATTGTGTATTTATCAATGTTTTTTCATGTATACAATGATCTGTCTGGACTGGAAACAAAACAATATTTTTCATTTCATTGTACCTCTGTGCACATGTCAATAAATCAAATCCAAATCCTGTGAGAGTAGGTTATGGATTGGATCATCCCTAAAGTACAGAAGGAGGCCATTCGGCCCATCGAGTCTGCACCAACCCTCTGAAGGAGCAATCCACCCAGGCCCACCGCTTGCTCTATCCCCACCTAACCTTTTAGACACTATGGGGCATTTTATCATGACCAACCCACCTAACCTGCACATCTTTGGACTGTCGGAGGAAATACACGTAGAGACGGGGAGAATGTGCATGCAAACTCTACACAGACAGTGACCGACGGATGGAATTGAATCCAGGACCCTGGCGCTGTGAGGCAGTGCTAGCCACTGTGCTGCTCCAAGATATGGTATAAAAGTTCTTCTACCTGTACCCAATCCCAATAAGGTACCTGAACCCTAATCTCAGAGGTGCACTCTATGTCACAGCTGTTTCCATTTCTCATAACAACCATTCTTGTGACAATTTAATGAGGGATGTGTCCTGACTGTTCATTGGAAGAATGCAATGCCTGTGTACTGAATCAGATAGCTCTTATAGGTCATCGGGTTGGATATTGTTCTATACTGTACCAATGAAGTGTGCAAAATGGGTGAAGGCAAGACTGAAGCTATGATGCAGTCCATAAACACCAAGCCATCCAAAGATTTGCAGTATGTGACCGAACAAGCACCAAGCTGCATTCACTGATCCACATTGGGTCCTTGTTAAACAAGCTCCGATTTTAAAGTTCTCATCTTTGTTTACAAATCTCTCAATGGCCTTGCCCCTTTCTATCTCTGTAAATTCCTCCACCCTCAGACATCTACACTCTTTCAACTCTGTTCTCTTGGGCACCCCTGCTTTTACCCATGTCTTCAACTGCCAGGGCAATAAGCTCTGGAATTTCCTCCCTAAACCTCTCTTCCCTTCAAGACACTCTTTAAAACCTATAGGTTTTGGCCAGCTGAGGCCATATCTCCTCGTTTTGTGTGATAACGTCCCCTGCATTTCTTTCTCTTCCTCCCCCCCCCACCCCCCCCCCCCCCCCCCGCCCCCTTTCCCAAACCCCAGCAATGGCTTCAGGTAAAAGGAGAAAACAGTCAGATTGAGTTGGAAAGAACAAAATCTAATGTACCTGCTTTAGAGAGCTTCACTAGGCTGAGCTAATACAAAATAGTGGGAACGTGAGTTTGAATCTTTTATATGTGGCTCAACTGCATGTGACCCCATGAAGGCAAAAGCTCCGACGTCCCATTGTAACCTGTACATGCTCACTAAATCAAAGATTTTCCATGGTTTTATGATTTCAAAGACTGCTTTCCACTCGTGCATCTTAGAAGGTTTCATCTACTAATGTTAGCTTGGTACTCTACCCTCCAATTTGCCTCCTGCAGCAGCAGGATTAATCTTCTACTTTCACTACTAAAACATTATTGAAATCACTTGTTTTTTTCTTTCTTGAGGTATTGCTATGCTGACCTTTGCACTCTTCATGTCAGCCAGAATGGGACTCTTTCAGGAGATGTTATATAAGCAGTATGGGAAACATTCCAAAGAAGCATTGTTTTATAATGTGAGTAATGATTTCAACACTAATGATGGCTTGCTCCTGATTTTGAGAAGATGCTCCTTCTGCAGTTTCTAAGGACATCACGAGTTTGTAATTAACCAAGAAAAATGAAATCTTATTGGAACTGTCGGCGGTAAATGTGGTCAAAGTTGAACTGCAAACTTTTATAGTAATCAGATCTGATTTGTAATATAATTAGTTTAAGAAGCAAAATGTAAGTTGCCATTGTGATCGACCAAGTAAATGTTGTGAAAGCCCTAGGCTTCTTGTTTAGCCAGTTATTTTAAGTTCAGTATTAACATATGCTCCAGAACACACGACCAACTGGAATCCCATATGTGGTGTGCATGCATGTGTCCTTAACGTGCATGCTCCATGTGTGGTTTCCCAGAACCTATTGAGCTTGCCTCTCCAGAAGCTTGTAGCTTTAAACCAGACTCCAGAAGCTGGAGCACACAATCCGGACTGACGTTTTAGTGGAGGCCTGCACTGTCCCAGATGTTGGTTTTCAAATGAGACGTTAAACCTCTCTGCTGAATGTAAAAGATCCCATATACTGTTTTGAGGAGAGCGCTGAGGTTTATGCCTGGTGTATTTTGGCCAAACGTAACATCCACTGTTCAGTATCTCATTGTTCTTGCTGGGAGCTGGCTGTGGACCAACCGGCTGTCACAACTCCTCCATTAGAGCAGGGACTAAGGTTTAAAAAATACTTAATTGGCTGTGAAGTAATTTGACACAATCCTGATGCTCCTGCGGAGACTTCCCTGTCATTGTATGTCTCTGAGCAGTTTGAGACATTCCATCTTTTCAGTCCAACATGTCTCCCTCAAACCAAGGTCACATGCATCTACAAGAGAACACTGGACAAGCACACTCTCGGCGAAAGTCAACATGTTACTCTTGAGCTGTCACTAAATATTCTTGTGCTGATTCAGATGCTCACTGTCTATTACTCTTCACTCAGCATTTCCTGCCATTACCAGCCTTCCTCTTGTTTGCATCTGACATTTACAATCATGGAGTTCTCTTCAACCAATCCAGTGAGTGTTGCTTTTTAAAAATAAAATACTTTAAAAACTTTAATCTATTTTATAAGTTCAATTTCTCATGGTATGTAGACAGTGGTGTATATGAAGTTAAATGCTTATGGAAACATGATGTGCAGATGCCGGCGTTGGACTGGGGTGAGCACAGTAAGAAGTCTTACAACACCAGGTTAAAGTCCAACAGGTTTGTTTCAAACACGAGCTTTCGGAGCACTGGTCCTTCCTCAGATGAAGTTCCTGTTGGACTTTAACCTGGTGTTGTAAGACTTCTTACTGTGCTTATGGAAACAGTGAGGGAGGTGGTTTTGAGTGGAGTAAGTGTTACAGAGGTGTCCCCAGGTGCTACCAAGCAGAGGCCGATGAAAGTTGGACTTCAATCTGAGCTGTGTCTGAGGCAAAGACACTGCAGGGAAATTGGGGCATTTTGTGTGAGCGGATGTTGAAGCAGAGAGGCACAGCGGAGTGGACAATGCTGCAACTTGAGAGTGAATTACAGGCTGTATTCTAACTTAAGCGGATGGGTTGGTTTGTATATAAAATAATTCTGGCTACCTGGGAGTGAATTACAGGCTGACAACTCATCTAAGGGACCAGATGGTTGTTGATGAGAATTTTGAATACCCAGGAGTGAACTATAGACTGGAATCTAATTAATTGGGTTTGGGAAGATTAAGTTTGGAGTTATGGAAATTGTGGAGTTACCAACTGGAGTAGAATTGATACTTCCATTATAGTTACTGTTCAGAATACATTCACAGTTCTGGTCCCTATATTACAAAAGAGATATAGAAGCAGTGGCTGAGGTTCAAAATGAAGATCACCAAGGAGAGATGGGTTGTGTTGAGGAAGCGGAGAGACTGCAGAAGGACCTGGACAGGCCAGGAGAGTGGGCAAAGAAATAGCAGATGGAATACAATGTAGAAAAGTGTGAGGTTGTGCACTTTGATAGGAAGAATAGAGGCATAGACTATTTTCTAAATGGGAGATTGCTTCAGAACATGGAAGCACAAAGAGACTTGGGAGTCCTAGTTCAGGATTCTCTTGCGGTTAACATGCAGGTTCAGTTGGCAGTTAGGAAGGCAAATGCAGTGGGTCTGTACTTGGTGGAGTTTAGAAGTTTGGGGTGGGGGGAATTCTCATTGAAACTTACAGACTATTGAGAGGCCTGGATAGAGTGGATGTGGAGAGGATGTTTCCACTAGTAGGAGAAACTAGAACCCGAGGGCACAGCCTCCAAATGAAGGGATGATCCTTCAAAACAGATTAGAAGGAATTTCTTCAGCCAGAGGGTGGTGAATCTGTGCAACACTTTGCCGCAGAAGGCTGTAGAGGCCAAATTACTAAATATCTTTAAGACAAAGATAGGTTCTTGATTAATAAGGGGATCAGGGGTTATGGGGAGAAGGCAGGAGAATGGGGATGAGAAACATATCAGCCAAGATCAAATGACAGAGCAGACTCGATGGGCCGAATGGCCTAATTCTGCTCCAATGTCTTGTGGTCTTATGATGCCAGAACCAAGAAGGTACAACCATCAAGAAAGGTTAAACAGGCCGAATCGTTTCTTTTCAGAAAAGGCTGAGGGGAGGTCTTTAAAATTATGACGGTGATTGATATAATAGACATAAAGGAGGTGACACCATCTAGAATCAGAGCCCATATGCTGTAGATGTTGCCATATAAGTCGACTTTTGAAGCCTCAAAATCCCCCCAAAAACAGAAGTCAACTTGTGCACCAAGTATGAAATTGAAATGATGATGTAGGTGGTCACCATTTTGAAATGTCACCTGCTTCTAACATAGTGCATGGGTGTGTCTTCACAACACAGCCCATAACTCCTGCTTGATGCCTTATGCCTGGTTATAAGGTACCAGTAAATAAAACATTGAGGGGTGAGAAATTGAGGCCGACTACGAATAGAAGAATAGTGTGTCATGGCTGAAAAAAATAATTTTTTTTGTGGGGGGTGGGGTCGGCGTATATGCAAAAACATGTTTTTTGAGGCCAAAAAAACACGATTGTCCGATACGCAAGGTCGACTTGTATGTTGTGATTTACGGTACGCAGGACGGTCATTAATAAGTCCAATAAGAATGTGGGAGAAGCACTTTTTGTATCCAGAAAATGTTGAGGATGTGGAATGCGTTCTTTCAAGGGGTAGTTTAGTAGAATAACATAAATGCATTAAGATGGAAGCAAGATCAAGACCCGAGGAAGAGAAAATATCTTGGTGAGGTGGGGTGAAGTATGGTGGGAGGAGGTTCATTGAGCAGAAGCGGTATATATCTGTTGAGTTGAATAGTCTGTTTTTGTGCTGTATAATTCTGTGTGTTTTATACTAACTCCGTGTATGTTTGTGTACTGTTTGAAAATTTGCTGTAGGTGTGTGATCCTGTGTTTTGTATCATATTTTTTCCCACAGAACAGGTGGATATTGCACTCCTGGGGATCGCTGTACCAATCATGTGGTTTTATCTGGTGATGAATGTTCTAACTCAGTATCCTTTCCACTGCCAAGAATCCATTCTGTTACCTCAGTGACTGTCTTCATAGGGGAGGTTTCTCCATCCCTGAGAGTTAGGTTTGGAGTTTCCTGGTACTAGGGATAGAACAGAAATTTCTGCCTGACATTAAATGAAGTGGAAAATTATATTAATCCGCTCCCATCTCTTGCACATTATACCTAACACTTGCCTTACCTCTCCCGAATCTCTCTCTCTCCTTCATTCCTATCTGCCCCAAAGTAGTAAGCATATTTTCTGCAATGGCTTCTCCTTCCATATGGTATACTCTGTTATTCCAAGGTTATTCCTTGTGTTCCTTATTCACATGACACCTCTATCAAAAATCCGCAAGCATTGAATTAATTTCTGTCGTGTGCACTATGCTTGCGCTTACCTCTTGACTTCATCCAAGAGCGTTATGTCTGAGGTGAGCTGCAACATCCTCCAGCTAAAGGTTTGAATCTTCCCTGATACTCACCAGCAACTGAGTCTCCCATTCCATCCCCAACCCCCAGTTGCTCATTTAAACTGAATCCATCAGCCCCCACCATCCTCCTGTCTGGTCTTCGAAATATCCCCTCTTCTCTGTCCTTTAACACACTCAATTCATGTGCTTCTTTCTCAATTGCACAGACAAAACAATTGTTCCCCTTCTGTGCCAGCTTAGTCTTCTGTTTGACCCTGAGCTACAAGTCTTATCATTGAGACATTTCATCTCCATAATGTCATCTGCTTCCATCCCAATATTACCGAAACACACATCCTTATATTTTTACCCCCAAGTTTGTATCCTCTCAGAATCCACCATAGGGAAACTCCAAATCGACTAGACTTCCCTGCCAAATCCTTGCGGTAATTTTTTATGCGTCACTTATACCTTTATTGCATCCAATTCTGGACACCACACTTCAGGAATAGTGTCAAGGTCTTTGGAGAGGGTTTAATGGAGACTTACCATTGGCAGAGATTGACTGGCATAGGAATCATGGGGAGATGGGAATTTATGTTGCAGGCTTCCTGAAAAGAGGCTGGTAGCAGGTTCAAAAGGGAATTGGATAAATAGGAGTATTGGAGAAATTTGCAGTAATAGAGGGAAAGTGGATCTAAGATGTTATATGAGTTAAATTTCCAGCACAGCTGAGATTGAGTCACACAGCTTCATTGATTTGCTTTTCAATAAATACTCCTGACTGCCAAATTAACTTCAAGAAATAGGTTATTCCCAAACAAAGACCAGTTTGTAAGAAGGTGGAAGAATCTATTGTGTGGCATTGCAACAGTCCTTAACCACTTGCCTCCTCAGATACGTTTGCATCCGTGGTGTTTTTATCCTCACAACAGAGTGCACGTCCCTGACGGTCACGCTCGTTGTGACACTTCGCAAATTCATCAGTCTCATCTTCTCCATTGTTTACTTCAAGAACCCTTTCACCTTCTGGCACTGGATTGGGACCCTAGTGGTCTTTATCGGGACTCTCACTTATGCTGAAATTTGGAAAACTTTCATGCTACTGTTCCACAGGAAGAGAAAAGAGCAATAATCCTCTCCACAGCAGCTGAGCCAGGTTCGGGCATTCCTCCTGAACACTTTCCTTTTAGAAAAATCAGCGACTGTCGAAGAATAAATTTTAATTATTTCCTGCGAAAACTCTTATTTTGTAAATGTATGATTTGCCTCCTCCCTCATTTCCTTTCTGAGCTTCTGATCTGCGTTTGATATGAAGTTGCTGCCATTGACAAAAGGGCCCGAACCATGTGAAGGTACTGTTAAAATAATGCTTCTAAGTAACTTAGTGATGAGTTTGGAAATGTGCTGTGGGTGGCTGCTTTTTGTGGTTGCTTCCAACGCCAGAGGAGCTGGGTCGGAAAAATAATAGCCATGGGTTTGTTTCTGGCACAGCCAGCACTGACCACCATGGTTTGAAGTATAATAGAGCTGGCACCCTGTCCATATGCTAGAAACGTGCAGAGTGGGCAAACTGTGAAGCTCGATCGGAACATAAGAACACAGGATTTGGGAGCAGGAGTTGGTCATCTGGCCCGTCGAGCCTGCTTCACCTGCTCCATCATTCAATAAGATCACTGCTAATCTGGTTGTCATCTCAGATCCACTCTGCCTCCTTGACTCCATTGTCTCAAAAATCTATCTTGCTCGCCATGGCACAGATTTAAAGACCCTGCCTCCACTACCTCCTGAGTTGAGAATTCCACACTGCTCCGAGAGAAAAACCATTATTCTCATCTGTCTTTAAACGGTTTTAGTCTCACCCACTAGTGGAAACATCTTCCTGGTCTCTACTCTATCCAGTCCCCTCAGGATGTTTCATCTTTCGCTAAGATCACCTTTCATTCTTCTAAACTCCAATGGATATGCCCAAACTTGTTCATCTTTACTTCATCAGATAAGCCATTCATCCCAGGAATGAAGTCCAGTGAACCTTTTGAATTGCTTCACCAACATCCCAGAGGCCCATAGGCTGATCTGCCCTCGGTGAGAGAGAGAACTGACTGGTGGTGATTTAACATTAATGTCACCACACCTCAAACAAGGGGTAAGATGGAGAAGGTGGGGCCTTCGTGAATAAGCTCAGCCAGTGCGGGAATTGTTGATCCCAAGCTGTTACCGCCGATCCACATAAAGAATCAGCTTTCCAGCCATTTGGTAACCAATCCCTGCTCTGCGCCCCCCCCCCCCCCCCAAAGCAGTTATTTTGGGGGAGTCGGTGGTGTAGTGGTATTATTACTGGGCTCGTAATCAAGAGACCCAGGGTAATGCTTTGGGAGCCTGGGTTTGAATTCTGCCACGGCAAATGGTGACATTTGAATTAAATAATCTGGAATTTAAAGTCTAATGATGACCATGAAACCATTGTCAATTTTGTCATTAAAACCCATCTGGTTCACTGATTTCCTTTTAGGGAAGGGAAATCTGTCGTCCTTACCTGGTCTGGCCTACATGTGACTCCAGACCCACAGTGATGTGGTTGACTCTTAACTGCCTTCTGAAATGGCCGAGCAAACCACTCAGTTCAAGGGTAATTAGGAATGGGCAATAAATGTTGGGCCAGCCAGCGACGCCCACATCCTGTGCAAGAATAAAAAATAGCCTAGTGCTCCGATACAGTGTTGTCCCAGTGACTACAGCACTGGGGTGCATAGATGGTGGAAGGCTGCTAATTTACATTGGGGGAGACTGCAGATGGCTATGCAGGATGCCCTCCAGCTGCCTTTGAGGGTCTGGCCTCAGACTGTACCAGCACCGCATCAGTCTTTGCTGAAAGGTAACAATCGGGACCATGGCAGGACACGTATACTGTCTTTGTGAGAGAGGACAACAGGTTTGAGCTTCATGGAGATGCTGGCAATTCCCTGAAGTGGCAATTCAACGATCCTCATCATGTATTGGACAAACAGATTATTAATCTGCAGTGAGACCCTGCACACTCATTTGACCACTGGTATCTGCAGCCATGGCACCAAGCTGGGCTTGCATGGCAACAAGAAAATTGCTGTCTTGTTTCAATTGGTGTACATATCTATTGGGTGGCTTCTGTCTGTGCTGCAATAGAAGCAGAGATATTGACCATCAGGTGTTACATCGTGCCTGCGTAGGTGAGTATTGTCTTGGAGTTGGCCACTATTTCCAGAATGAAAATAATGGACACCCAAGGTCTGTACGAAGCTCCGTGTCAATTTAAAACGACTCCTCCACACTCGTTGATAGTGAAAGCAGGCTGTCTGCCATGCCTGCCAATACACAAAGCATTGTGCCAGCGCTATTTGCTGTTTCCTGTCCACAGCCCCATTGAAGTCCTTGTCTGAGTCCTCTGCAGCAGAGCTCGTCTGTGACTTTACCCAGCAGTGAGCTAGCACATGTGCTGCCTTCCTCCTGACCTGTGGCAGCCAGTGATTCACAGCATCAAGATTCTGTTTTACGGTACATGCTGTGCCTGTATCTGAGCTGATGGCTGTGCGTGACTGGTCAAGTGAGATTGCTGCTTCCTAAGTCTACTCTTCCACTGGGCCTTTATGCTTGGGCAGCATTGACTACCCAGATGGCAAGTCTTGGGGTAATTGAAAGCACAAAGGCGTGGGGCTGTGGGTGAGTGGAAAGTAAGAGGGGCATGGTTACACCATCTGCAGTTTGTTCATAATACCAAATTGAGGGATGTAGGTAAAAGTGGGATTTTAGAAGGAGCATAAAGCTCCTGGATGGTTTCATTGACAACTGCACCAATAATGCTGAGTACTGACTGCATTTGAGGACATGTTGTGCCTATGCCTGTTTGCTGCTTCCTCCTGTTATGTGCCCATGTGTCCTGCAAGAGCGAGGAATGAATGTCGGTCAGTGGATTGCATTGCGTATGGTGATGTGCCTATCATAGCTGAATACCTGAAGTTATGTGGAGGCTGTGAGCAGATGCAAAGCAATCCAGAGGTTCTCGTGCAGACTGAGCAGAAAATGGCCTCTAAATTAAAGCACGCGTGCAGCTCTTATCAAAAATTCAAATGTCCCACACACTTAAATGAGTCCCAGCCACGTATAGCTGGGAGAATTAGGCTTTCAGCCGCTGAATTCATGTGCGAGATTGAAATGGATCATATGAATGTTGGGTATGAGGCCTGATGTCCAGAGTTTGTTGATGGCACTGTGGTGCAGTTGGTAGGAGATGGCATTTGCAGATGCATTCACTACTCATCTGATGTTTTTGTGACACTGCAGCCAAGTTTCTGGCGCTAGACTCCTAGCATTCATCTTGGTGGCTATATGCTCCCTGCCTCACCAGCATATATTTGAGACAGCTCCAGGTCCACTGTGAAATGATGACCCCTCTCTGATTCCACCACAAGCACTAAGGTCTCCAGTGCAGCATCTCCCTTTCTCTGGATTGCTGCCCAATATCTCCAATTCCTTCCAGATTGGGACGTTTATCACAGACATTTTCTGCACCTGTTGCAACTAGAATTAACAGTGAGGAATTGAGCGGTGTGGTGAGTTAACGCACTGACAGATTGAGCGGTGTGGTGAGTTAACGCACTGACAGATTGAGCGGTGTGGTGAGTTAACGCACTGACAGATTGAGCAGTGTAGTGAGTTAACGCACTGTCCGAGCCGTGTGGTGAGTTAACACTGACAGATCAAGCTGTGTGGTGAGTTAACGCATTGCCAGATTGAGCGGTGTGGTGAGTTAACGCACTGACTGATTGAGCCGTGTGGTGAGTTAACACTGACCGATTGAGCGCTGTGGTGAATTAATGCACCGACAGGTTGAGCGGTGTGGTGAATTAACGCACTGACAGGTTGAGCGGTGTGCTGAGTTAACACTGACAGATTGAGCAGTGTGGTGAGTTAACACTGACAGATTGGAGCGGTGTGGTGAGTTAACATTGACAGATTGGAGCAGTGTGGTGAGTTGACGCACTGACAGATTGGAGCGGTGTGGTGAGTTAACATTGACAGATTGAGCGGTGTGGTGAGTTAACACTGACAGATTGGAGCGGTGTGGTGAGTTAACGCACTGACAGATTGAGCAGTGTAGTGAGTTAACGCACTGTCCGAGCCGTGTGGTGAGTTAACACTGACAGATCAAGCTGTGTGGTGAGTTAACGCATTGCCAGATTGAGCGGTGTGGTGAGTTAACGCACTGACTGATTGAGCCGTGTGGTGAGTTAACACTGACCGATTGAGCGCTGTGGTGAATTAATGCACCGACAGGTTGAGCGGTGTGGTGAATTAACGCACTGACAGGTTGAGCGGTGTGCTGAGTTAACACTGACAGATTGAGCAGTGTGGTGAGTTAACACTGACAGATTGGAGCGGTGTGGTGAGTTAACATTGACAGATTGGAGCAGTGTGGTGAGTTGACGCACTGACAGATTGGAGCGGTGTGGTGAGTTAACATTGACAGATTGAGCGGTGTGGTGAGTTAACACTGACAGATTGGAGCGGTGTGGTGAGTTAACACTGACAGATTGGAGCGGTGTGGTGAGTTAACATTGACAGATTGGAGCAGTGTGGTGAGTTAACACTGACAGATTGAGCAGTGTGGTGAGTTAACACTGACAGATTGAGCAGTGTGGTGAGTTAACACTGACAGATTGGAGCGGTGTGGTGAGTTAACATTGACAGATTGGAGCAGTGTGGTGAGTTGACGCACTGTCAGATTGGAGCGGTGTGGTGAGTTAACACTGACAGATTGGAGCGGTGTGGTGAGTTAACACTGACAGATTGGAGCGGTGTGGTGAGTTGATGCACTGACAGATTGGAGCGGTGTGGTGAATTAACGCACCGACAGATTGAGCCGTGTTGTGAGTTAACACTGACAGATTGAGCGGTGTTGTGAGTTAACGCACCGACAGATTGAGCCATGTTGTGAGTTAACGCACCGACAGATTGAGCCATGTTGTGAGTTAACGCACCGACAGATTGAGCCGTGTGGTGAATTAACGCACCGACAGATTGAGCGGTGTGGTGAGTTAACGCACCGACAGATTGAGCCGTGTGGTGAATTAACGCAGCGACAGATTGAGCGGTGTGGTGAGTTAACACTGACTGACTGAGCCGTGTGGTGAGTTAACGCACTGACTGACAGCCGTGTGGTGAGTTAACGCACTGACTGATTGAGCCGTGTGGTGAGTTAACGCACTGACTGATTGAGCCGTGTGGTGAGTTAACGCACTGACTGACTGAGCAGTGTGGTGAGTTAACGCACTGACTGATTGAGCCGTGTGGTGAGTTAACGCACTGACTGACTGAGCAGTGTGGTGAGTTAACGCACTGACTGACTGAGCAGTGTGGTGAGTTAACGCACTGACTGATTGAGCCGTGTGGTGAGTTAACGCACTGACTGATTGAGCCGTGTGGTGAGTTAACGCACTGACTGATTGAGCCGTGTGGTGAGTTAACGCACTGACTGATTGAGCCGTGTGGTGAGTTAACGCACTGACTGATTGAGCCGTGTGGTGAGTTAACGCACTGACTGATTAAGACGTATGGTGAGTTGGCCCTCGATCGGGGCCCACCGATCGGCGGGCGGGCCTGTGCAGTGGGGGCACTCTTCTGCCTTCACCATGGTCACCACCATGGCAGAGGCAGAAGACACCCCCTCCCCTGCGCATGCGTCCAGATGACGTCAGCAGCCGCTGACGCTCCGGCGCATGCGCGGACTTCCACCACACCTTTTGGGAGGCCTGACGCCGGAGTGATTCACGCCACTCCGTCCCGCCGGGATCCGTCGCCCCGCCGAGTAGGGGAAAATCCCTGCCCAGGTCTGGGATTTTACTTAACACTCGCTTCATAAAATCCACATTGTCCCAATTCGGAGCATACACGTTCACTAGCACCACCCAGACCCCCTGCAGCTTGCTACTCACCATAATATATCTACTCCCTTTATCCGCCACAATACCCCACCCCCCCCTGCCTCAAATGCCACCCGTTTGCTCACCAAGATTCCCCCCCCCCCCCGGTCTTCGCAATCCCCGAGTGAAAAACCTGCCCCACCCATCCCTTCCTCAGCCTCGTTTGATCAGCGAGCTTCAGATGCGTTTCTTGTAGCATGGCTACGTCTGCCTTTAGCCCCTTTCAGTGCAAGAACACACACGCCCTCATGACCAGCCCATTCAGGCTGCTCATGTTCTACGTGATCAGCCTGGTCGGAGGGTTGATTACCCCCCGCCCCGGCCAACTAACCATCCCCTATTTATAGTCCAGCTACACGTCCGCACCTCCCGCACACTCCAGCCCCCCAGCCGGAGGCTCCCCGTCCCGACTCCCCCTTTAACTCCGAAAGTTGCTTCCTCTACAGCCAGCAAAGCAACATCCCAGCCCCCCCCACCCCCTCAATCCCCCTCTTCTAAGTCAAGCATCCGCTTAACCCCAATTCCCCCCCCCCCCCCCCATTACTCTCTCGTAAGTCAGCTGACTCATTGTGGCGCTAACAATTGTACACAAAGACTCGAGTGAAGTACAAGAGAGGCTTTATTGCTGTGAGATGCTATTCCTCCGGCAGCAGCTGTAGAATAGTATCTCAGTGAAGCTAGTGCATATTTATACACAAGCTCCCTGTGGGCGGAGCTAACTGGCAAGGGCTTACCGGAGAAACCTGTATTAAAGGTACGGCCATACATCCCCCTACTGCAAGCACGCATATCTACAGTGGTTATATCACCACACTCATGCTGACCCCAGCCGCTCCCGCCTCTACCTCCAATCCCACTGTTGGCTCCCTCTACTGGCCTCCAACCTCCTCCCCCCCCCCCCCCCCCAACCAAGTGAGGAGAGAGCCCCCCCCCCCCCCCCCCGCCTCCCTGCCTTTATTCCCATGTGTCAAAGAAAAGCTCAAACAAACTTCAGGTGCTATCCACAACGATGAGCAAACCCTCCCCGCCCCGCGAACTGCTCTCACTGTCCGGCCCGTCCCCACTGCCTGTGACGCGGCTCTATACCAACAGCAAACAGACCCAGAACCTCGAGGGCCCACAACAAAGGGGCAAAAAACAGAAAACACGGGGGAAACCAACATAACACCGTCCCCTCCAGCCTCCACCGCCCCACCGGGATGCCCCAACAACATACAGCTGTCCATTCACTCAAGTCCAGCTTCTCGTTCTTAATAAAAGTCCACGCCTCATCCGGCGTATCGAAGTAATGGCGCCGGTCTTGGTATGTGACCCACAGCTTCGCCGGTTGTAGCAGCCCGAACATCACCCCTTTGCTGTGAAGGACCGCCTTGGCCCAGTTGAATCCCGCACGCCTCTTAGCCAGCTCTGCACCCCAGTCCTGGTCGATACGCATCTCACAGTTCTTCCACTTACTGCTTCGCTCCTTCTTTGCCCATCGCAGGACACACTCCTTGTCGGTGAAGCGGTGGAACCTTACCACCATAGCTCTCGGCGGCTCGTTCGCTTTGGGCTTCCTTGCCAGGACTCTGTGCGCCGCGTCCAGCTGCAGGGGCCGCGGGAAGGCCCCCGCGCCCATCAGCATTCCCAGCATCGTGGTCACAAACGCACTCGCATCCGACCCCTCCATGCCATCAGTGAGACCCAGAATTCGCAGGTTCTGCCTCCTCGACCTGTTTTCAAGGCCTTCCAGCTTCTCCTGCCATCTTTTGTGCAGGGCCTCGTGCGCCTCCACTCTAACCGGCAGGCCCAAAATCTCATCCTCGTTGTCAGAGGCCTTTTTCTGCACCTCCTTAATCGTCGTCCCCTTTTTCCTCTGGGTCTCCACCAACCTTTCAGTAGAAGCTTTCATAGGGGCCAGCATCTCCGCTTTTAACTCAGTGAAGCAGCTTCTAAGAAACTCCTGCTGCTCCCTTGACCACTGGGCCCATGCTGCCTGATCCATGCCAGCCGCCATCTTGCCTTTTCGCGCCCGTTCTCCTCTCTTCTTCAAAGCAGGTTTTTTGATCGCCCCACTCCTGGTCCACTTCATACAGAGCTGGGGGATCCTCACTGTTTCCTTCCCACACCGGGAATCGTCGTACAGGTGCCGCTGGAGCTCCGTACGAGGCCCAAAAGTCCGTTGCTGGCGGGAGCTGCCGACCGTGCAACCTACCCGGGCATAGCCGCAAGCGGAAGTCTGCCGTGTGGTGAGTCAGCACTGACAGATTGAGCCGTGTGGTGAATTAACGCACTGACAGATTGAGCGATGGGGCAGTGGGCCTACTCCTATATCTTAAGAGGTATCAAGTAACTATAAAATGCTAATTTTATTGTATAAAATAAAGATCAACATGATAAAATAATAAATGTACTATGTGTATATATATTATGGAATTGGACGAGTTAGATAGTGAAAAACACAGAATTGAATAGAAATGAGTCCGATATATATTGTTTCTCAGAGAAAATGTCTTACTAATTTAGTTTGTTATTTTTGTGTTAAAGATGTATGATAAAAGTTGTGTTATACTCAACGAATGCTCACACAATTCTTGTTGTAACAAATTAGGGTGAACATCCACACTACCTTTCCTGCGCTTGAAAGGAAATTCATAATGTGAAGGGTTTTAAAGTCTTTCTATGACGGCGAAAGGTGCTGTATAATTATAATGGTTTCATAGAATTTACAGAGCAGAAGGAGGCCATTCGGACCATCGAGTCTGCACCGGCCCTTACAAAGAGCAACCCACTCAAGCCCACGTATCTACCCTATCCCCGCAATCCAGCAACCCCACTTAGCCTTTTGGACACTAAGGGCAATTTAGCATGGCCAACCCACCTAACCCGCACATCTTTGGACTGTGGGAGGAAACCGGAGCTCCCGGAGAAAACCCACGCACACACGGGGAGGACATGCAGAATCCGCACAGTTTGTTTTACACCTGTCCATATCCTGGGATCTTCAGAAATGCTGCCACTTGTGATTTTGATAATAGGCAGTTTTCTGAAATGGGAAATGATTTCTCACTAGCTCATGTTGTCTGCAGCTCCGCCCCCCCCCCCCCCCCCCCCCCCCCATTTCCCCCCATCGCAGTAAAACTTGCTTGTTAAACCATAGGGCAAAAACTGCAGCCAAAGTGCAACAGCACGACTGTCTTTTCCAGCTCCGTTACCATGATTTATATGTTTTAAAATTGCTGCCTGGGGATAGGTATTTTGTGTGCTGCCCTCCCTTCATAAACTGCTAAGTAGGAGGTATCCTCATTTATGGTGTCAAACCAGGTGAAGTTACACCAGGTGAAGTTACACACATTGTCTGCCTCTGGCAGTTCAACAGCATAAAACAATTAACACTGATGACTTAAGACTGAGTGATTAAAATGCAGATGTTTGCCATCATAACAACTCAGCAAAATTAACGATAGGAGAGCCTTTATCTCAATGAGACTACTATTGCTTTCAGAGTATCACTTTGTCTGAAATCCCTGCTATTTAATATAGGCATTGATATGGCAGCTCTTTTGAGCTCCTGTCCAATCGTGCTCTCGTCTGTGGTGCAATACACTGTGCCGCCTCTTACCTCCATAAACCTCATGCTGTTTGTGGTGAATGTATTCACCTAATGCATGTATGATACTGTAACCTATGACCTATGACCTGGAAGTGGTGATACGAGCTGCTTCCAGGTACTGTACAACCTCTGGCTCCGCCCTCACTGGGCCGCCGCCTGTAGCCGGCATTCATCTGTACAACCGATTCTGGCTCGGCAAGTTCATGACTAATAAAGCCTAATGTTCACTCGCTCTCTCTGCCTCTTGGTGAATTGAAGGTACATCACTGTTCAGTTTCCTTTTCTCATTTTGCTTGTGTCCAACCGATCATCAGAAGCCTAACTGGCTTTGACCTAAGGCTCACAGGTGAAAAAAACAGTAAAACGTCCAAATTACTGGTACCGGGACCAGTATGTTATTGAAAAACACTTTTGAGACAATCATCATCATCCTTTAATCTTGCCTTCTTCATTGTCTTCCACCTTTTCCTCAACATTATGTTTGTTTTAGTATCCCACACAATGATATGGGTGGGGCCTCAAATGTACCCAAATCCTTTGACAAACCCAGTTAGGAGTTAAACACACTGAGCGATTGAGTGGCGCAGTGGGTCGAATGACTTGGGGTTGCCAACTCTTTCGGAGTCTCCAGCAATTGAAGATCAATCTCCAGGACACTGCTGTGTGCAACCCAAGAGAAAAATCATCAGGACAATTCTTTTTAAATTGGTTTTATTCTGTCATTTTCTTTGAACATTTCCTTTTACCAGGTGTTAAAAAATATTGAAAAAGTGCTGTTTGACTAACAGTCCAGCACCACCCAATTGGTAATGAGTCTTTATGCTTTCCATTTGGCTTAGTGAGGCAGTACGTCACAAGGATGGATGTGGTGACGTTGGAGCGAGGCGATAGTCATGTGATTGAACCTCCAGCGATGCATTCAATCACAGATGGCAACCCTACTGCCCCTTGTGAAGTCACAATAATGAAATGGAAATGGTGCTGTATAAAACAATGGTCAACAGTATAAATAAATGCATATGGTGTGTGTACATCATGGGCAGAATTCTCCGGCCGGATACGCCAGGCAGCCAGAGAATCCTGCCCGAGGTCAATGGAGTTCTCCATTCTACTGGGCTCGCCTGTGGTGTTCTTACGGCTGGAGAATCCAGCCCTATGTGTGCAATATATCCGGTTAGAATGAAAAGGCAGAAACTCAAATAGGAAGAATGAAATAAAATTTTCGGAGATGATGGGCAAAATTCTCCGACCCCCAGCAGGGTTGGAGAATCGCCTGGGGCCGCCGAAAATCTGGCCCCCGCCGTGGCAGAGATTCTCCGCCACCCAGGAAGTGGCGGCGGCAGGAATCTCGCCACTCCAATCGGCGAGGCCCCTGCGGTGATTCTCCGGCCCGGATGGGCCAAAGTCCCGCCGCTGGGAGGCCTCTCCCGCCGCCGAGGTTTGAACCACCTCTGTAACGGCAGGATCAGCGGCGCGAGCCGGCCCCCGGGGTCCTGGGGGGGGCGGGGGGCGATCGGACCCCGGGGGGTGCCCCCACGGTGGCCTGGCCCGCGATTGGGGCCCCCCGCTCAGACTCCGGGCCAGTGCCCTGGGTGCACTATTTTCCTCCGCGGCCGCCATGGCGGAAGCGGAAGAGAAACCCACATCACGCATGCGCCGGTGGTGACGTCAGCGGCAGCTGGCCGCTGACGTCACCGCCGGCGCATGCGCCGACTGGCGAAAGCTGGCGGTTTCTTGCGCCAGTCTTCTGGTGCCAACCGCTCCGGCGTGGGGCTGGCCCCCAAAGGTGGGGAGAATTCCCCACCTTTGGGGAGGCACGACCCCTGAGTGGTTGGCGCCACTCCCCTACGCCGGGACCCTCCGTCACGCCGGGTAGGGGAGAATCCAGCCCGATGTTAGCCACAATGGGAATGAGCCAGCTATAGATCGGTTCACTCTTTTGGAGCCAGAAATGGTCCCTGTGAATGAAAGTAGCTAATGTAACCCACTTAAGACAGGAGGAAGAGAAAACTGGAACGACAGACTGGTTCATCTGACATCAGTTGTCAGAAAAATGCTGGTGTTTATTCTCAAGAAAGTGGTAACAGGAGACCTAGAAGGTTATATAATGCTGAGTAGAGTCAACCTGATGTTATGAAAGGGAAATTGTGTTTGAATATTTTTGAGGATGTAACTGGTATGGTTAGCAATATTGCTTCACAGCACCAGAGTCCCAAGTTCGATTCCCACTTGGGTCACTGTCTGTGTGGAGTCTGCACGTTCTCCCCGTGTCTGCATCAGCTTCCTTCGGGTGCTCCGGTTTCCTCCCACAAGTCCCGAGAGACGTGCTTTTAGGTGAATTGGACATTCTGAATTCTCCCTCCGTGTACCTGAACAGGCGCCGGAGTGTGGCAACCAGAGGATTTTCAGAGTGACTTCATTGCAGTGTTAATGTGACAATAATACAGATTAATTAAGATTAGTAGGGAAGAGTACCAGTAGTATATGGATTTTCAAAAGGAATTTTATAAATTGTCAGACAAAAGGAGTTCTCCCAGTGAGCCAGACGGGACACAGCCAGATTGAGACACAGCAAAGAGTGAGTTTGGGAATTTGAAGCTAGGTGGGAATTCGAAGCTTGGGGGGAGGAGGTGCTTTTCATCCCTGGTAAGTGACTGGTAAGTAGTTTTCCTTTTTTTTTCTTTTCATTGGTACATTTATTTATTTTTTCCTGTTTTTTTTTGGAATTGTAGTTGTATAAGTTAACCGAAGGTTTAAGACATGGCAGGAGATCCAAGATCCGTGTCATGCTCCTCGTGTGCAATGTGGGAGCTCAGGGACACATCCACTGTCCCTGGCTCCTTCACGTGCAAGAACTGTGTCCAGTTGCAGCTCCTGTTAGACCGCTTGATGGCCCTGGAGCTGCGGATGGACTCACTTTGGAGCATCTGTGATGCTGAGGACGTCGTGGATAGCACGTTTAGCGAGTTGGTCACACCAAAGTTACTGAGGGAGATAGAAAATGGGTGACCAAAAGACAGAGCAAGAGTAGGAAGGCAGTGCAGGTGTCCCCTGCAGTCATCTCCCTGCAAAACAGATATACCGCTTTGGATACTGTTGAGGGAGATGGCTCACCAGGGGAAGGCAGCAGCAGCCAGGTTCATGGCACCGTGGCTGGCTCTGCTGCGCAGGAGGGCAGTACGAAGAATGGCAGGGCGATAGTGATAGGGCACTCAATCGTAAGGGGAATAGACAAGCGGTTCTGCGGAAGCAATCGAGACTCCAGGGTGGAATGTTGCCTCCCTGGTGCAAGGGTCAAGGATGTCTCGGAGCGGCTGCAGGACATTCTTGATTCTTGGGGGGGGAGGGGTCAACAGCCAGCTGTCGTTGTGCACATAGGCTCCAACGGTATAGGTAAAAAACAGGACGAGGTCCTACAAGCTGAATTCAGGGAGTTAGGAGTTGAACTAATAAGTAGGACCTCAAAGGTAGTAATCTCAGGATTGCTACCAGTGCCACGAGCTAGTCAGAATAGGAATGTTAGATAGGATGAATGCATGGCTTGAGAGATGGTGCAAGAGGGAGGGATTCAAACTCCTGGGGTATTGGAACTGGTATGGGGGAGGTGGGACTAAACCGGACGGTCTACACCTGGTCAGGACTGAAACCAATGTCCGAGGGGGGGGGAGTTTGCTGAAGCTGTTGGGGGGGGGGGGGGGGTTTAAAATAATGTGGCGGGGGGGTGGGAACCAATGCAGGAAGTGAGAAGGTAGTAAAATAGGGACAGAAACAAAAGGCAGTAAGGGTGAAAGTGTAAGGCAGAGGATCCATAGTCAAAAATCAAAAAGGGCGACAGTACAAGGTACAATGACAGAGGGGAGCTCAGTGAATAGGCCAGTAATACTAAAAGCAATAAAACGGGAAGTAAAAACATAAATGAGCGACGTGGCAGGTTGTTACATGAAGGTATGGGTTCAACGACAAGGAAAATTAGGAGAAAAGTTAAGAGGGAATATAACTTAAGAGAGGTTACTGATCGAGGTGTTAAGATTCAAAACAGAGGTATTAAAGCCAACATAAGTGTACTTTACCTGAATGCTCACAGTATTCGGAATAAGTTAAATGAGTTGATTGCGCAAATCATCATGAATGACTATGATTTAGTGGCCATTACTGAAACATGGTTAGAAGATGTTCAAGACTGGGAGTTAAATATCCGAGGGAATCAAACTGTTTTAAAAAAAGGAGGTAGGCAAAAATTATAGGCCAGTGAGCTTAACTTCAGTAGTAGGGAAGATGCTGGAATCTATCATCAAGGAAGAAATAGCGAGGTATCTGAATGGAAATTGTCCCATTGGGCAGACGCAGCATGGGTTCATAAAGGGCAGGTCGTGCTTAAATAATTTAGTTGAATTTTTTGATGACATTACCAGTGCGGTAGATAACGGGGAGCCAATGGATGTGGTATATCTGGATTTCCAGCAAGCCTTTGACAAGGTGCCACACAAAAGGTTGCTGCATCAGATAAAGATGCATGGCTTTAAGGGTAAAGTAGCAGCATGGATAGAGGATTGGTTAATTAATAGAAAGCAAAGAGTGGGGATTAATGGGTGTTTCTCTGGTTGGCAATAAGTAGCTAGAGGTATCCCTCAGGGATCAGTGTTGGGCCCACAATTGTTCACAATTTACATAGATGATTTGGAGTTGGGGACCAAGGACAATGTGTCCAAGTTTGCAGACATCACTAAGATGAGTGGTAAAGTGAAAAGTGCAGAGGATACCGGAAATCTGCAGAGGGAATTGGATAGGTTAAGTGAATGGGCTAGGGTCTGGCAGATGGAATACAATGTTGACAAATGTGAGGTTATTCATTTGGTAGGAATAACAGCAAAAGGGATTATTATTTCAATGATAAAATATTAAAACATGCTGCTGTGCAGAGAGACCTGGGTGTGCTAGTGCATGAGTCGCAAAAGTTGGTTTACAGGTGCAACAGGTGATTAAGAACGCAAATGGAATTTTGTCCTTCATTGCTGGAGGGATGGAGTTCAAGACTAGGGAGGTTATGCTGCAATTGTATAAGGTGTTAGTGAGGCCACACCTGGAGTATTGTGTTCAGTTTTGGTCTCCTTACCTGAGAAAGAACGTACTGGCGCTGGAGGGCGTGCAGAGGAGGTTCACTAGGTTAATCCCAGAGCTGAAGGGGTTGGATTACGAGGAGAGGTTGAGTAGACTAGGACTGTACTCGTTGAAATTTAGAAGGATGAAGAGGGATTTTATAGAAACATATAAAATGATGAAGGGAATAGATAGGATAGATGCGGGCAGGTTGTTACCACTGGCGGGTGAAAGCAGAACTAGGGAGCATAGCCTCAAAATAAGGGTAAGTAGATTTAGGATCGAGTTTAGGAGGAACTTCTTCACCCAAAGGATTGTGAATCTATGGAATTCCTTGCCCAGTGAAGCAATTGAGGCTCCTTCATTAAATGTTTTTAAGATAAAGATAGATAATATTTTGAAGAATAAAGGGATTAAGGGTTATGGTGTTTGGGCCGGAAAGTGGCGCTGAGTCCACAAAAGATCAGCCATGATCTCATTGAATAGCGGAGCAGGCCCGAGGGGCCAGATGGCCTACTCCTGCTCCTAGTTCTTGTGTTCTAAAAGGTTGTGGGCTCATGGGGTTGAGGGTAATATATTAGCAGGGTTAGGGGATTAGTTAAAGAACAGAAAATGCTGGAAAGATTCAGCAGGTCTGGCAGCATCTGTGGAGAATTAAGCAGAGTTTTGAGTCCGTATGACTCTTTAGAGCGTTAACTGTTTCTCCAAGGATGCTGCTAGACGTGTATTATGTATCCTAACAAATTTGCCAACAATACAAAACTAGGTGGGAAAGTCAGCTGTGAGAAGGACTCAATCTGCTGAACTTTTGTCGGGTATGTCACAAACGCGACATTGGGCTGATTTCTGGATCCTGATCGTATTGAGAGAAGCAATGCATCTTCCAGCGAGGTTTTATAGGATGCAGTCAATTGGGGATGGCAGATAGGTTCAGGAGAAGGCAGCCCCATTTATACGGTGCTCAACTTCCCTCACTATCACAGTGAGAATGCTGCTGAGAGCCAGGCAACAGAAGCAGCATGGCCACGGTGGAGGCACCATCAGTGTCAGGAGCGTTATTGCTGCTGCATCAGTCCCAAGTCTACTCGAGATATTGGACACCAGGAAATCCTCACTCAGTGCAAACTTTTGACATGCTTTTTATCATCCTTGCCATTTTATGGTGGTAAACATTCAATAGCACTGAAATCTTACTGAGCTTCGCCTCCTCTGAGTTTGCTGGCTGTTGACATGGCATGGGGCTTGAACAAAGCTGATAAAATTGGTGAGAAAATTGTTGATGATTGCACCCTCAACAAGCTTGCCCTTAGGAAAAGGAGCTGGAGGCAGGAACATACCGGCAAACTAACCCGTACATTTTTTAAAGCTTCATGGCTTCCACCTCCACCTCCAAACACAAGCTGGCAAAACCCCTACAATTTAGCTGCAAAGAAATTTTGATAGGTTGCATGGGCAGGAATTGGATGTAGAAAATGGGGAAATGAGAGATTGTTCACCTGATTTTCCTTCAAGTCATAAACTCCCCAAACCTGGACATATGTCATTGTTGCTGGGTCACTGCAAGGGAGCACCTTCACCACACAAACTGCAGTGGTTCAGAAAGGCGATACACCAACACCTCAAGGACTGATAAGGGTGACCAATAATCTCTGGACTTGACAGCAACGCTCACCTCCCAAGAACAAATTTGAATGTGTTTGCATGCAACCTATAAATATTTGTCAATGCTGCCAACAGGCAGGAATTATCCATCACCCAATGAAGTGCCCCTGAAGGAATATTTCCACCAGCAAAATAATTGCCCTGCTGTTATTTTACTTTGTTAAGACTTATATAAATGAAAAGTCTGGAAATATTCCCTGAGAAACGCAGTCACTCCCCAAGTTTTGTGGATGACATACTGGAGGGAGGCACAGAAATTCCATATGCGGGGCATCTTCACACGAAGCCCTGCTGCAACTAGCAACGTCTGTCATGTCGATGTGGTCCAGGCCTTCTCACCCATAGCTGAAGGCAAAGATGCAAGGAACAGCTGTCCCCGTTTACAAACCTCTGATTCTTGTTGCGATTCAAGAATCGCAAGGGCAAACAAAATGGATTATTTGTTCATTGAACTTCACAGCTCCCTAAGGGCACCAATCGGGAGGAGGGGGTGCCGGGTGCCAAGCCGGACCCGTCCCATGAAGTGGCGATGGTGGGCATCAACTTCCCTGAGTTCCACCCCTTTGATGAGATCGTATCTCGTAGTCAGCACACGGGGCAGGGCGGCACCACTGTGCATGTGCCACGGACAAGTGAGCCGGGGCCCTCAGGCACCAGAGTCCCCAGAGGACTCCCGCCAGGGACGTCCAAGTCCACGAGACGTGGTAAGCAGCTGGCTGCCTCCACCCAATGAATCCTGGGAAAACACCAAGACGTAGTGATAGAGCTGGGAGGGTCAAGTACGTTGAGGACCAGGGGAGGAGTTTGAAGGGAGGTAAGGGAGAGTTGGGTGGGGTTGGCTTGGCTTTCGCTGCCTGTAACCTCACCTGCCTTCTCCTGTTCTCGCTTCTTTCTGTGCACCAGTCTTTTTTTCATGATCAGTGAGGCAGCACAGTCCCGCTGAAACATGCTCACTGTCCAATGAGTCTGATTCTTTTGCAATCTTTCTCTGTTCAACCCTCATTATTGCCTCGCCTGTCCCTTGTCCAGGCCTTTGGTTCATACAAATTCATTTGCTTTCTTCTGGTACGTGACCCAGAGCCTGGCTGGGAACAGCATACCGAAACATGCCCAATTCTTGTACAGGGCTGACTTCACCTGATAAAAATCAGCCCTGCGTTTTGCTATATCTGTCCCGAAATCCTGATAAGCTCGGATTTTGTGACCTTCCCGGGTTCTTGCTTTCGTCTGACGTGCCCACCGCAGCATCCTCTCACAATTTTGATATCAGTGGAACTTTGCGGTGAATGCCTTCGGCTGCTCCCCAGCTTTAGCTTTCACCCAGAGCAATCTGTGTTCTCTGTCAAGCTCTGGGGGGTTGGGGCAGCTGTCTCTCCCTACTAGGTTGCCCAGCATTTGGGTGACATAGCCAGTCGGATCTCTGCCCTCGATGCCTTTCGGCAGACCCATGATCTGAATATTTTGCCATCAGGACTTGTTTTCTTGGTCCTTGACTTTCCCCTTTAAGTTCCCCTGGGCCGCCACCAACCTTTTCACTTCTGCATTCTGTCGCTCTGGTCCATCGAGGCCTTCGCCAGGTCAAGGATTGTCCTCTCCTGGGTCGCCACTTTCTTCCCCAGTCCTTCGATTGTCTCCAGCATGGTGGCCATTGCCTTCGCCACCGTGACTGCCACCTGGATTTCTAACTTGATCGTTTCTTTCATGGCGGTCAGCTGCTTCATAAGGAAGTTCTTCCATCCGTCTCCAGGTGCTGTTGAGGTAGTTTTGTGTTTGAATTTTGGGCAAAATCGACAAAAAAGTTTTTTGGTTCTGGTTTGGAGGAGAGCCACCTGATGTGCTTCCACTCAGCATATCACCGACACCGGAAGTCCCGGATTCTATGATTCTAAAGTCAACATATAAATGAGCTGTTGCTGGTGGAGACAGAGGTAGAAAGAGATAAATAAAAAGCAAAGCGTCAATAATAAAACTTTTAATGTCAGTATTTCAGAGAAAGTTTAAAAACTGGAATCAATAAGCTTTCATTTTGTTGTACAAGCAGCTTGCTGAGGGCTTTCTGGGATCTCAGCTCTTGTTCGCCCTGATGGAATTGGAGGTAGAATGGGCTTGATATTGGATCCAAGTCGAGGAGAAGGAGCCTGAATATTTTGGACTGAAGGATACTTGGAAGTAACCTGTAATTCTTTATAGGACTCCAATCCTTCCGTGAGAATGAGTGAAGACATCTGATTGCCTGCAATATTTTAAAGCAAATGTTTCAACATAATTTAGCAATCAGCTATCTTTCTGGTGAACCTACATAGAACATTCAGTGCAGAAGGAGGCCATTCAGCCCATCGAGTCTGCACCGACCCACTTAAGCCCTCACTTCCACCCTATCCCCGTAACCCAATAACTCCACCTAATCTTTTTGGTCACTAACGGCAAGTTAGCATAGCCAATCCACCTAACCTGCACGTCTTTGGACTGTTGGAGGAAACCGGAGCAGCCGGAGGAAACCCACGCAGACGTGGGGAGAATGTGCAGACTCCACACAGACAGTGACACAATGGGGAATCGAACCTGGGACCCAGGTGCTGTGAAGCCACAGTGCTATCCACTTGTGCTACCGTGCTGCCGAACCCTGTTAAAACATCTCACCACTCCCCCTTCTGCTTCCCCTTCCCAATCGCACATATAGAAATTTCTATTCTTTAATAAAGAATTGCTTTGGTGCAGCAATGGATTAAGAACTCAGATTTGACGCAGTAACAACGTCAGCCTGGAGAGAGAGCAAGACCATCTACACAAAAAGGCATACTATTCCTCCCTGTCCACAATCAAGACATTCACTTGAGCATTAAATGGTGCAAAGACTTCCATATACCTGGCAATCTGCTCCCTGTGTTGACACCCAGATGGGATTGATTTTAACTTGGCCAAATCAGAAGTGAAGCAATTAGAATGGTAACAGGATGGAGGATTTCAGTTATGTGGAGAGACTGGAGAAGAAGCTGTTATTTGATAGATTTTCAAAGTAATGAACAGCTTTGGCAGAGTAAATAAGGAAAAATGGTTTTCTGGTAACAGTAAGGTCAGTGATCAGATGACACACGTTTAGGGTGATTCATGAAGAAAACAGGAATTACATGAGGACTTGATTGAAATCTTTAAGATCCTGAGGGGTATTGACAGGATGGATGTGGAGAGGATGTTTCCTCTTGTGGGAGAATCTAGAACTAAGGGTCGATGTTTAAAAATAAGGGGCCACTCATTTGAGACAGATGAGGAGAAATATCAGGCAGGATTCTCCCAGCCCTGGGTCGGGCCGGAGAATCCCCGCACGGCGCCAGTCGTGGGCCGCTCTATGCAGACCTCCCCCCCCCCCCCCTGCGCGATTCTCCAGCCGGGATGGGCCGAGTGGCCGTGAAAAAAAAAGACGAGTCCCGCTGGCGCCGTTCTAACTTGCTCTGAGCTGGCGGGACTTCAGCTTTGAAGGGTCAGGTGGCGGCGTGGGGGGGGGGGGGGGGGTTCTGACCCCGGGGGAGGGGGTGGGCTCCGATGTGGCCTGGCCCGCGATCGGAGCCCACCGATCGTCGGGCCGGCCTCTCTCTCTGGGGGCCTCCTTTCCTACGCGCGGCCCCTGTAGCCCTGTGCCACATTGCGTCGGGGCCGACGCATTGAAGGAGGCCACTGCGCATGTGCGTGTTGGCGCCAGCGTCACTGTGCATGCGCTGATCCCGCAGCGCCCAGTTCACGTCGGGATCGGCAGCTGGAGCGGTGTGAACCGCTCCAGTGCCGCGCTGGCCCCCTGTAGGGGCCAGAATTAGTCCTGGCAGCGGCCCATTCACGCCGCCGTAAAACGCGACGGCGTTTACGACGGCGTGGACACTCTACCGCGGGATGGGAGAATCTCACCCACTGTCTCTCAGAGGTTAATGAGTCTTTGGAACTCTTGCTCAAAGGGCAGTGAAATAGTCCTTAACTATTTTTAAGGCAGAAGGGGCTGCAAAAAGGTATTGCAGGTCAGCAGGTAGTTATTGAGGTTACTATCTGATCCACCGTAATCTTATTGCATGGCGGCGGATCTGACTCGAAGGGAAGGGGCTTACTCCTGCTCCTGATGCACATGCTTGCAAGGAACCTTTCTTATACAGTTTGTATAATGTACTATCTGAAAGGATAATAGAAGCAGATAATAATTTCCAAAAGTCAATCATATAAATATTTGAAGGAAAAGGAAAACGAGCAAACTATAGGGTAAGCAAAGGAATGGGACTACTTCGATAGCTTTTTCAATGGGCTGGCATAGGCTCTTTTATGAGCTTGAAGAAGCCTTTCCAATGAGTGTCTTTATTAAATTGAATGCAATAAAGCTGCTTGCAAGGAGTCCCTAATGGCAGAGCTCACACGGCTAAGCAAGCCAGGGAGGACATATAGTAACAATTGCATTTCAAAAGTTAAACATCCCTTCTTTTGATAAAGAACAAAAGGCACATTTCATACACTATCATGTGCAATTGAGTTATTCAGGTCACCCACTATAAAAGCAGGGTTTTTCAATGTGTGGATCAGAAGGATCGTGGTGTTTGTGTGTCTGGTCTCAGCGCCAGATTTACAGGTCCTTCTTGTTTTCTGTCAGTGGGTCAAGCTGTTCTCCTGTTCAGGCCTCGAGAGAATTTAAGGTAAAGTTTATTTGAAGGATTTTGTTTTGTAAATATCTCCCTCGCTTTCCTCATGGTCAAGCAGGAATTTTAACTACAGAGTTTTCATGCAGCCTACACCTCTATTTGAAAAGAAATTGTGATAGGATTTGGGATTTGAATCCAGTCACAAATTCGGCCTCTCATTCTGTTGTCAGTGATCCATGGCGCTGTGCTGAAGACCCTAGCACTGGCTGATATTTGTCCGGGAATTAAAGTTTGAATCGGATATTTTAATTATCCTCAGCGTTTACTGGGAGCTGAGTTATGAGTGGAATTCTAGGAGTCTGATTTTAATCGTGCCATGGAAGAGGAGGATCAAGCAGCAAAGTATCAGAAGGGCAATGACCAAAGTAGTATTGATAAAATGGAGCTGCTTACAGAGAATTACCTTTCAGACAACAAGCTATTTCATGTGTTCTTTCCAAGAGCTGAGGTAATTCTTTGTGATGATCTGCTAACGGTCAGCCCTACACAAAACTGATGAAGACGTTCTAAACTGCAACAGCCCCGCTCTCCTGAAAGTGTTTGAGTACTACATGAGCCAGGCGAAAGCAGCTTTCATTTCTTACATTCCCTTATAATTTTACTTTTTATGTAAAAAGGGATTAATTTTTTAAAAAACTTATATATAAAAAAAATACACAAAATTCCTTTCTCTTCTTCACCCCCTCAATTCTTCCTACCATGCCTTACTTGACAGCTACCTTTGCTTTTGTGAGTAAACAAACCTTCTGTTGATTTCTTCATACCTGGAATAGACAAGAATTTATACTCGGATAGTAATATCGGAGAGGCCGTGTCCATCGAGGAGTCAGTATCTAGGTCTACAGGCTTGATAATTTCCGAAAATACGTCAGCTGACGAAAGTGATGATACTCGAGGAGTGCTGTGTGTTGCTTCAGAGCTGGTGGAGAAAAGCAGTAACATGTTTAGAGGCCAGGATAACATGGAAGTAGTCAACTTTCATCAGTATCTCTATTTACAAGTGCAAAAACACTCATGGGAACTAAACATTGTTTTGTGTTTGGTCCTCTGCCTGCTGACTGAATGGTCCTCAGTATCCTTGGAAGTGTGTTCAACCACAAGGCCATTGGGAGTTTCAGATCCCACCATCCCCCATCATCCTTTGGAACAAATGTGCTGGCAAAAAATAAAAATTGGGTCAACAGCATCAAGGGTGAATTTCAAGAGATGGACCTTGAAGGAACATGTCAAATCCAAAGGGATTACTCAGTATTCCTGATTCCATTTGCCAAATAGAAAACATGAAAATCTAAAATTAATATTGGAAATGCATAGTAGGCCCATCAGCATCTGAACACTGAGGAATCTTGGTTCAACTTGGGAGATGGTAGAGCATATTTTCTCCTTTATCAATAGGATACAAACCTGGGAGAGCAGATCGCGTGCCCATTATAGAACTCTCCTGAATTTCATTTCCATTGATTTTGATCCACCAGCTTACTGTCCAAGCAGGGGGGATGAAAATAACACCTTCCCCTAACCAACCAACGTGAAAGAACCAAAGAAAGTCTGTAATCCAGCTTTTTGATCTTCAGATAATAGTGACAAGTTTGTTATGTTTCTTCAGCATCTTAAGTTGGAAGTAAAGCAATGCACGCTAGATTCTGGTACAATATTGTGTGTTCTTCCTGTTCAGTCACATCAGATACTACATATAAGCAATTAATTGTTCTAAATAATTAGGTGCATTTATATCCTGTGTCATTTATAATTTGTTGATGGCTTTGTATTGAAGAAAATCATTCGAACTGATGTGATTTCAAAGTGGGATTTTGAATGCACTGATTCATGTGGACCATTAAAGTAACGTGGCAATGTGGCTGTGATTGTAAGCTTTTGTCATTTTGGGCAGCACGGTGGTGCAATGGTTAGCCTTGCTCCCTCGCGGCACCGAGGTCCCAGGTTCAATCCCGACTCTGGGTCACTGTCCGTGTGAAGTTTGCACATTCTCCCCGTGTTTGCGTGGGTTTCGCACCCACAACCCAAAGATGTGCAGGGTAGGTGGATTGGCCACGCTAAATTGCCCCATAATTGGAAAAAATGAATTGGGTACTCTAAATTTTTATAAAGAAAAGCTTTGTCATTTTGATTGTTCTGGTAGTGAATTTTTGAAGACTCCCTTTGTTTCCTCTCCCCGTGTGAGGTCGCTGTGAAAGTCACTTTTACTTCAGTTTTTACGTACCGTTGTTTGAGAAGATACTTTGAAGAAAGAAGAAATAATCGAGGCTCAAGGTTTAAATTATTCCTTTACTTTAATTTTTTTAACAGCATATGGTATTCCTATCGTTTTGATTTTTTTTAGGTGTTAAAGTGCGAGAATGGCGAATGCCAGGTTCAGTGTGGGAAGCTTCTGGAGAGAATCAAATTATATCTGCTTATCAGAGACATGAATGTTGTAAGTGTGTTACATTTCTCTGTTGCCGCAAAGGGAAAAGGTATGGAGGTGCCACACTCTGGATTCTTGCAAAACATGATGAGCTGTTTAATAAATGTGTTGCGCAATACAATCAAGATGGTGATCTACTTAAAGCCCATGCAAACACTCTGCTGATGTCACTACACATCACAGGACACAGAACCAGCAAGAATATATTCCCAGATACACAATACCCCTAAACCCCTTTTCTTCATTAGTGCAATGTCAACAATTAACATTTATATATCAGATCCCCTGATATGTAATTTATGCATATATTTCCATGAGGAAGCCTCTGTGGTGGACATCTTCTGTGGGAGAACGTCTATTGTTTTTTGGTAGAATTCTGAGTTTTTCAACTTGTGACCTCAGAAGTGTCCTCCTTCCTTTCTGTAGATGGTAATTCTTCAGTAGTCATTTTGACATCTGTCACTATAAACATTGAAAAGTGCTGAGAAACAGAATCGGAACTCGTCACTGTCTCTGGTCTCCATTCCAAAGTGTAGCTGTCCAGATCTTCTAGAAGGTAGAACCTCTTGAGAGGTTTCTGAAACAGCAGGGCATCAAAAACTTTCCCGAAATCTGTACAATGCCGGATATTGGGCCAGTCTTCGTGAGGTTCATAGCTGGTACCCATTTCTCGTTAGTGGTGTAATTCCAAGCTAACATTTTCTCGCTGGTGGAATATAAAATTTTTTTTTTTTTTTAAACAGATTTTCTCCCTCATAGCAATTTGAGCTTAATGTTTTTGTTTGATAATCTCTGAAGTATCAGGTGGAGTTAACAAATCAAACTGTTGTGAAGTTTCCTCTTGAACAACAGCATTGCCAGTGAACATGGCGTGTTAGCATGTAATGAAATGAAATGAAAATCGCTTATTGTCACGAGTAGGCTTCAAATGAAGTTACTGTGAAAAGCCCCTAGTCGCCACATTCCGGCGCCTGTTCGGGGAGGCTGTTACGGGAATCGAACTGTGCTGCTGGCTTGCTTGGCCTGCTTTCAAAGCCAGCGATTTAGCCCTGTGCTAAACAGCCCCTGTAGAGTGTTCTGATAAGATATTAGAAATTTGTTTACTCTTCTTGATAATGTATCCTGGTCCTTCAATGCTTTGATAGAATGCTTTAATGGTTACACAAAACGTTCGGCCAATCCATTCCTTGCCGGATGATATGGAGCTGACTTGATATGGTGTATACCTTTCCCTCTCAAGTAGTCCTCAAACTTCTTTGAAGTAAACTGCGTGATCTGTCAGAGCCCACATTTTGCAGCCAGGATGCTCAACACCTTGGAGTTAAGCATGTCTGCTCTCAGTTGTTCCTCTGTCTCCATAGGGTGATGAGGTCTGAGCAGCACCTTGTTTCAGAAAACAATTTTTCTCTACTGCAGCCACCATTGCTGCAAACCATTCTATTGCCTCGTCTATGGGAGTTATGACACAGTGCCATCATTCAATGAAGTTCATTGACTACTTTCTGCTTCATGTCTATTGATACTCTTCTCAGAGCACAAACCATTGGTGTTACCAAGCCATCTAGTCTCATGTGGTAGATTGCAAGTATCTTACAAATAGCGGCACAGTGGAGGATGTCTTTATACGGTATTATTTCTGGGGCATGGTGTTGCAAAGCATGGACCTCTGGACCAAATTGGATGATCCCTAGTGTGATGCTGTCCCGATGACCCAACAGTGGCCTTACGTTCTAGTGGACTATATGAAAATTGAACGTGTTCTGTGTGCAATGGAGAGTAGCCACACCTTGGCGGTGATTTTTGCATTAGCTATCAGCGAGAATGGCGATGTGGGTGCAATATATGGCGAGAATCGGGAAATGCATTCTGGTTCCATTGGGAAAACCACCCTCTACAGTGTCAAATTTGGTTTGATAATCATGCCTGTGAAGCACATTGCGACATTTTTATTATGCTTTATAAATGAAAGTTGTTGTGTTGCTGTTATTAATAGGATTAGGCTGGTTAGTGATTCCACTACCAAAGCCCATTAGCAGGACCAGCACATGAAGAAAGGCACTTCTGGTAGTATCTGTGGAATTGCACCTTAGAATAAACTCAGTGGCCAGAATTCTCCGGCCCTTGCGATTCTCCCACTGGTAGTGCAGCCCCGCCAGCAGGTTTCACAGCAGCGTGAGGTGGTTACAATGGGAAATCACATTGCTAATCGGAGGGAAGATAGAATCCCACCGCCAGCGAACGGTGCATGGCCGAGAAACACGTGGCTGGCGGACTGGAGAATCCCCCCAGTGTCATTGGAAGGTCCAAAATCCAATTCCTTTCAAAGGAGAGGCCATTGGAGAAAATATTCATTGATCAGAATTGGGGAAATGCTAAATGTTATCACAATATCGTTTACACAAAGAAGGATCCATAAAGATCAGAATTGCAGTGCAGAAGAACAAAAATCTTGGCAGTTGATGTCTAAAATAGCATGAGAATATTTACAGCTGTTTGGCATTGTCAGTGAAAAGCTATAAATCTCACAGTCCAGGCTGGTGAGAGGTGTCAGTATATCTGATGTGGCCATTTTTTAAGGACATCTCGTTAAGGTGTAATTAATCATCCTTCCTAAACTTGGATTACCTCCCAAAGCCAGCCTGTGCCCGCAATGAATATGAGACAACAAAGGCAGTGCTCTTGGGATGTTGGATGTCAAGAGGGTTGAATAAAACGAAAGGAGAGTGTTCCCTTCAAATGAAAAGAGAATATCCCTTTCACTTCACTGAGCGTTACACATCCCACCCACTTCAGATTTTCTGATAACGTTTCTGAATGATTATTAACTTGCTGTGCTGGCTTCCAGAGGGAGGTACCATTATGTTGTATAAGATGACTTTGTTCACTGCCTGTGTTGCTGATGGAAAATACAAATGGGTTTTTCTGGCAATGATTGTTTTAAGGGCTGGATGAATTCCCAACCTGCTCATGGAGTGTTATGATATTGGGGAAGGTTGTGGTTTAGAATGATAAAGTGGCACACAAGTTTTACAGAAACGCTGCAAGGCACTACCCATGGTGATTCGAAAGATACACTGTTTTACAACATAATAAATCATGTACTATTTATTATACAAGTCCACTCAACTGGAAGTCTCGGTAAATGATCAGTCTCACTGTCAATGATGAAGATTTACTAAATTTTTCTGAGAAACTTGCACATAATCAAATTGTATGCAATCAAATTATTAAATTTAAAATCACAGTAAGTTTTCTTCATCCCGCCGCTCCCGTTTTCTGGTACGGCCCCCTCCCCCCCCCCCCCCGCTGGCAGTGGGGTTCTCTGTCCCAGCAGCCGGCCAATGAGGTTTCCCATTGTGGGCACCTCCACACCATCAAGAAATCCACGGGCATGAGTGCGCTGCCGGCAAAGCGGAGAATCCCGCTGACGGAGAATCCAGCTGCAACTATTTGGAATTTTTGTTTTTGAATAGGCCCAAGCAACTCATGGCATCAATTTAGTGCAGCATTTTGGGAGCAGAGCATAAAGATTATACAGTACGCTGGGATTCTCGTAAGATAAGATACAGGAGCAGAATTAGGCCATTCGGCCCATCGAGTCTGCTCCACCATCCTATCATGACTGATGTGTTCGTCATCTGCTTCCTACAATTTTACAGGCCAAGAGCGGAGAACTCTGCAGCCCAGCCTTCTTGATGGGATTGCTCCAGGTTGAAGGTCATGCAGTTGGATGACCTCCCAAATCCACCCGTGGGCTGTAACTTGAGAAATGCCACATGGGTGCCTGCTTGAGCCCTGGAATGATCTGGTTACATAAAGGTTCAGGGCTGCGGTGACCTCCTCTCCACGGGGTGCCATGTCTGCGAGTACATAGCACAGGTGCCGCACTGTCTCTTTGTTGAGACAGTCTCCTGCGACACATGCTGTCGATCATCTCATTGAAAGACGAATGACGTCTGTACACTTTGCTAGCCTCCCCCTCTGGGTTCTGATGGGCAGCCGGGTCTTCAGGGTGTGCGGCAACCCCCTGCACATGGGGTGCCACCTCCAGCCTGCATCGTCACTGCTGCTGCCTTCTCTTGCCTGTCTCGGCTGCCACCAGCAACGCGAGGGCAGCCTCTGTGGGATCCACACCAGCAAACACTTTTTAAACTGGAAGGATTTGGAGAAGGAGAGAGATCGACAATCTGTTGGGGCTTGCATCCCAGGGGCTCCTGCCTCTATTAGGCTGACATGTCTAGAGTGTTCAGGCTTCAAAGCTTCCTTGAGATGCTGAGCACTAATTCTCCTCTGAAGCATGGCACATGTACCCTGAAGAAGGCACTTGAGAGTTGAGAAGATTTTGTTTATTAAACGGTCAACAGTAACAAAGATTTAGCCAAGGACCCGAGTTCGATCCCGGCCCTGGGTCGTTGTCCATCTGGAGTTTCCACATTCTCCCCCAAAACCCAACGATGTGCAGGTTGGTGGATTGGCCACGTTAAATTGTCCCTTAATTTGGAAAAAAAAAGAATTGGGCACTTTAAATTTTTTTTTAAAGTAACAAAGATTTGAAAATCAACTCTGTACCATTCCATATTGGTACCAATACAAAGCTCATTGTCACACAAAAAACCAAACACATGGTATCACCCTTCGCAGGTTCCTCAACAGCAATGGAGGGTATGCCTGAGAATGTGCTATCATGCCCAGAACCTTGTCGTAGAAATGATCTGTCCATCAATGTGTGACTTGTTCCACATATCAGTGTCATTCTCCGTCCAGAAGCCACAGCTGTGCAGGCCCCTCCCACACAGCCCAATCTTACCGGAACCAAATCCTGGCATTCACATATTTCATTGGCACTCAAGATGCAGTTGAACATCGTTGACTTCCAGCGTGATTAAACCACAGTGACATGCCAGTTACATGCAGCACTCACCACCACAGCAACAAAAGCATCAGCAATCTGCAAAAGTCAATGGCATCATCAGGTGGCCTATTTGAATCAATGTTGTGCACCCGGTCCCGCAGCGCATTTTTGCTTCAAACCGGATTGCCTTCTGGATACGTCCCCCAGAGCCCGGTGTTCCAGAACCCAGGTATCTTGGAAAAAAAGTGCCCTTCTTTCCGTCTACAGAAAAGGAAGGAAACAGCAACAGCAGCTTCCAGGCATCTGCAGCCACCAGCAGAAACAAGTAGCAAACACAACCAGCAGCTGTGAAGTGCCCTCACACTTTAAAAGAACACAAGTGTTCCTTTAATGATTCAACAAACCTAGCCTGGGACGAAGCTGCCATAAAGGGTTTTAGGCTAATTTGACATTTGCAGTAGCCTTCAGCTGTGCATCTAGTGGCTGCTCATAGTCAAAGGGAATGAAATTGATTTTCAGCATGTAAGGCACCACGAGGCTCTGTCCTGGAAGCGTTTGGTGGGACAGCCAGGCTGCAGCTTGTCCGTGTTATGTGTCTCCACAACATTTAAAGATGGCTTGAAGGCCTCAAACGATGCAAAGGCCACCCTCCCCACCCTCTGTGCAGAAAATAAAACAAAATCTGCAAACTGGACACAGTAATTGGTATGTTGGGGAACTGATCAAATCTAGATGCAGGAATGCGGAATGTGGATTTTCAATTTATCTTTCTGGGATGTGGAAGATAATTCCTATTCCATTACACAAGAGAAGGCAAGGCCAGTACACTGACTGTGCATTGTGTATCTCTGAAGTATTGGTAATAAAAAATTGAGAACACCATAACATTAGTTTGGCAGTAAAATAAATGTTTGGTTTGGTCATTATTAATGTTGTCTAAGGGCGTATTGGGGAAGCCGTCTGAATGTCTGTCCTCTTTGTCTATTATGTGGTGACACATTGGAGATCAGGAGCTGACTGGGAACTCATAACTATTTTCTTACATTTTATCAATTTGTGCTTTACTTTCTTACAAGAGAGATGGGATGAATCTTACAAACTAGTAGAATAGGATTTATACAGATTTTGTATCGGAGTTTCAGTGCTCCACAGTCACTTATTTTATCTAATCAAATCCAACAAGGGTGTGGGATGCATGTGTGTCCTGCTGCTTTCATTAAATGAATCTGGGGAATGTAAATTCAGTTTCTATTAAATATGGACCTCTGGAATCAAACTTCCCCTACCTGGCAAAACTGGAGAGGTCACCTAATGGATGGTGTGAGTCGCGGGACATGGTATGATGTGTATGTGCGTGTTGGGGGGGAGGTGTGTATGTGATGCTATTATGAGATTGGGATATTGTTTACAACAACAAGGCTTCTTATCTGCATTTAAAAGTCCTATTCCTGGCCAAGGGCTACTTGAAGCTCTGTTCCCTAACATTAGTATCTTTTACCTTCAAGAGCACAAAATCGACAATGAAGAGCCATTTATACAATGTACCCCTTCTTGACAAAGAACTTGAAACTAATTCAGAATAGGCATACCTGGGCAAATCAGATGAACTGCGTGACATCTTGTCATAATCAGTGCTACTGGCAATGGGGATAAGAGATGTGTAGGATGTGAAACTTGATATAATACCGCTGGTGCTTGTGATGTACTGGACATTTCGAACCCTGCAGTAAGATAATTCATTAACACTTAATTAATTTCCTCTCCACTTAAAATATCTCAAAATATTCATCAATCAAATCTGTTCTCTTCCCTTTTTTCCAATCATAACAGAAATCTTGTCGCAGTCTTTCATGTTTACTTTTAACAATCTATAATATAAATAATATGACATTTTTGTCTGTCCATGCTTTTCTGATTGGTTGGTCATTTGATTTGGTGGGAGGAGGCTGGTGCACACAGAGGCATGTTAGACAATCGACCTTGGGCCTTACTGCAAGTGCCTTGTATCAGATGGCTCAAAATATTCTAAACCCAAAATGTTACAATAAATTACTGGTTAATAATGATTCCTTGAAGGCTTATTCGATAAATCCATTTCAGTTGTGTGTAGGTATCTCTCTGTCAACGTGTAAACCTCTTCATGACATCGGAGTGATATCCTTCCTATAATAGGGTGACCAGAACTGAACACAGTATTCAATGTGTGGTCTTACCAATGTCATCTACAGCTTCAAAAAGATGTCTTAACTCCTGTATTCAATATTCTGACCAATAAAACCTAGCATGCTCACCGCTGGTCACAGGCCACCAGTTTGAAAAACAACCCTCCACAACCACTCTTAGGCTTTGGTGGCCAAGCTAATTTTGTATCCAAAGCCAATTTTGTATCCATGTATTGATAAACAGGATAATCTACAAAGCACCTCATTGTTGGAAAGCCTGCCAACATTTACTGTATAGGCTCACATAAGAGCAGTGAGGATGGGAGGAGCGGAGGAGATTGCTACCAGAGTTATTTGCATTTGATTCACTAGTGAGAGTTATCGGGCGCAATTCTCCGCACTCACGACGGTGCGGAGAATAGCGGGGGTCGTAAATTTTTACGGCCACGCTAGTCTGACGCCCTCCCGCTATTCTCCCCCCCCCCCCACGCCCGATTCCTGACACAAATCGCTGCCGCCGTTTTTTTACGGCGAGCAGCGATTCTCAGCTGGCCGATGGGCCGAAGTCCAAGCCCTTTACGGCTGTTTTTACGAACGGCAAACACACCTGGTCTGGCCGTTCGTAAAAACGGCCGTAAAGTTCGGATCTTGGCAACCATGCCACCGATTGGCACGGCGGTACCACGGCCGTGCCAAGGGTGCCATGGGCCCGTGATCGGTGCCCACCGATCGCGGGCAGCGGGTCCGATTCCCGCGCACTCTTTGTTCTTCCGCCGCCCCGCTGTATCCATTCGCGGGGCAGCTGAGGGGCATCCCGGCCCGCAAATGCGCAATGACGTCATCCGCGCATGCGCGGGTTGGAGTCTTCCAATCCGCGCATGCGCGGCTGGCGTCATGTGACGCGTCAGCCGTCGCAAACTCTGGCAAGCGGGCTTAACGAAATTCATTAAGCCCGCGATGCCGGAGTTCACGGCCGCGGCATGCTAGCCCCGACCGGGGACCAGAATCGGTTCCCGGTCGGGGGGGGAGGCTGGCGTCAAACCCGCCCGTTTTTGACGCCAGCCTTACGATTTCTCCCTGTTTGGGAGAATCGCGCCCATCATCTTCAGAGAAAGAAGTAAAATGATGCTAGAGGTGGGATATTACACAACCTTGGCCTCCCACACAAAAAAATAGGAAGAAAACTCGCATTCTGCTGCTAATGGGCAGAGACTTTATAATAGAAGGTCGACATATTAATCAGCAGTTCTTGCCACATTGAAATAAATTGCTAATGCGTCTAATGAAACCAGAACTTGTCTAACTCTCTCCATTAGGAATATAGCAATGTCAAATTAGTGAGCTGCAGCTCTGGTCAACACATTGAGCTGAATCTCATGTATTAGAAGAAGGAAATACTGGTCACCTTTTGAACAGGGAGGTGTATGGACCTGCAGTTTGACCCTTCACAGCTTCCCGTGCCACCTTCTGACGTTGTTCAATAGAACATTGTTCCTAAATAACAATGAAAATCAACTATAAGATAATATCGCAAAAGGTCTCTAAATGAGAGGTAACCAAATCAAAGTAGAGCTCATAAACCACGGGGGGAAAAAGCAGATTTTATGACCACATAAACCCAATAAATCTCTTACATAAGTGGAAATGTTATTGTGGCTACCAATGCTATCACTACAACTGTGACAGCTGTGCTTCTATGCTGGTCCATATACACAGAGTGCAATTTATCATAATTAATGCTTTTTGACCACTGTGACATGAGATAAGCAAGTTCAGGGACTCAATAGAAGGTACGTGCTTGTATTGTCTCAACTAATATACACAAATTAAAGGACAAACTACCAAAAAAAAACAGTAAATAAGCAAGTCAGAGTCCTGGAAGTTGAAGGTAACTCCATAGTACAAGACATAGTGGAAATAAAATGAATCACAAGGGGCGACATGATAGGACAGTGGTTAGCACTGCTGCCTACTGTGCCAGAGACCCCCGTTCAATTCTGGCCTTGGGTGACTGTCTGTTTGGAATTTGCACGTTCTCCCCGTGTCTGCGTGGGTTTCCTCCAGGTGCTCCGGTTTCCTCCCACAGTTCAAAGATGTGCAGGTAAGGTGGATTGGTCATGAAAAATTTCCCCTTCATGTCCAGGCATGTGCACATTAGGTGATGGAGTTACAGGGATAGGGTGGGGTGGACAAGAGTAGAGTGCTTTTTTGAAGGGTCTTTTCAGCCCCGATGGGCTGAATAGCTTCTGGCACTGCGGGGATTCTATATATTTTTTAAAAAAAATAATTTTTATTGAAATTTTTACAAAATACAAAATATAAACATCTTAACTCTATTAACAAACAACCGCGGTAACACCCCATGAACAATACCCCCCCAGCTTCAAGAGCAACTTCAAACAAAAGGAAAGAACAAAAACAAAAAAAAACAAAAGAGCACCCAGACAACGAAGGGGAAAGAGATAGCACCCTCCCCAAACCCATGTGCACAGTTCTCCCTCCCCCCAATCCTTACCCCCCCCCCCTCCCCCCCCCTCCCTGGTTGCTGCTGCTGTCGGCCTATTTCCCTACCGTTCCGCCAGGAAGTCCAGAAAAGGCTGCCACCGCCTGAAAAACCCTTGTACTGATCCCCTCAGGGCAAATTTTACCCTCTCCAATTTAATGAACCCCGCCATATCAGAGATCCAGGCCTCCACGCTTGGGGGCCTCGCATCCTTCCATTGGAGCAAGATCCTCCGCCGGGCTACCAGGGACGCAAAGGCCAGAACGCCGGCCTCTATCGCCTCCTGCACTCCCGGCTCCACTGCAACCCCAAAGATTGCGAGTCCCCAGCCTGGCTCGACCCTGGATCCCACCACCCTCGACACCGTCCTTGCTACCCCCTTCCAAAACTCCCCCAATGCTGGACACGCCCAAAACATATGGGCGTGGTTCGCTGGGCTCCCCAAGCACCTAGCACACCTGTCCTCTCTCCCGATAAACCTGCTCATCCTCGACCCAGTCATGTGGGCCCTATGCAGCACCTTGAACTGTATGAGGCTAAGCCTCGCACAGGAAGAGGAGGAATTCACTCTCTCCAGGGCATCCGTCCACGTCCCCTCCTCAATCTCCTCACCCAGCTCCTCTTCCCATTTACCCTTCAGTTCCTCCACCGAGGCCTCGTCTACCTCCTGCATTACCCGGTATATGTCCGAAATCCTCCCTCCTCTGACCCACACCCCCGAGAGCACCCTGTCCCATACCCCACATGGGAGCAACAAGGGGAACCCCTCCATCTGCCACCTGGCAAACGCCCTAACCTGCATGTACCGAAACATGTTCCCCGGGGGGAGCCCAAACTTCTCCTCTAACTCCCCCAAACTCGCGAACCTCCCCTCCACAAACAGGTCCCTCAACCTCCTAACCCCTGCCCTGTGCCAGCCCAGAAATCCGCCATCAATGCTCCTTAGGACAAACCGATGGTTCCCCCGTATCGGGGCCTCCATCGAGCCCCCCATTTCTCCCCTGTGCCGTCTCCATTGCCCCCAAATTTTGAGGGTAGCCGCCACCACCGGGCTCGTGGTACACCTCGTTGGAGGGAGCGGCAACGGCGCCGTTACTAGCGCCTCCAAGCTCGTGCCCACACAAGACGCCGCCTCCATCCTCTTCCATGCTGCCCCTTCCTCGTCCATTACCCACTTACGCACCATCGCCGCGTTGGCAGCCCAGTAGTACCCACAGAGGTTGGGCAACGCCAGCCCCCCCTATCCTTGCCTCGTTCCAGGAACACTCTTCGAACCCTCGGAGTCCCATGTGCCCACACAAATCCCGTGATACTCCTGTTGACCCTCCTAAAAAAGGCCTTCGGGATAAGGATGGGGAGGCACTGGAACAGGAACAAAAACCTCGGGAGCACCGTCATCTTAACGGACTGCACCCTCCCCGCCAGTGACAGCGGTAACATATCCCACCTCTTAAACTCCTCCTCCATCTGCTCCACCAACCTTGTGAGGTTGAGCTTGTGCAGGGTCCCCTAGCTCCCCGCCACCTGGACCCCTAGGTACCTGAAGCTCTTCCCTGCCTGCTTCAATGGGAGCCTACCAATCCCCTCCTCTTGATCCCCCGGATGCACCACAAACACCTCACTCTTGCCCAGGTTCAACTTATACCCCGAGAAACCCCCGAATTCCCTAAGAATCCTCATCACCTCCGGCATCCCCCCCATCGGTCCGCCACATACAGCAACAGGTCGTCCGCGTACAGCGACACTCAATGCTCCTCCCCACCCCGCACCAGCCCCTCCAGTTCCCTGACTCCCTCAATGCCATGGCCAGGGGCTCAATCGCCAACGCGAAGAGCAAGGGGGACAGGGGGCACCCCTGTCTCGTCCCCCAGTACAGCCGAAGGTACTCCGACCTCCTCCTATTTGTGGCTACACTCGCCATCGGGGCCTCGTAGAGCAGTCTCACCCACCGGATAAACCCCTCCCCAAACCCAAACCTCTCCAACACCTCCCACAAATACTCCCACTCAACCCTATCGAAGGCCTTCTCCGCATCTAATGCCACCACTATCTCCGCGGGGATTCTATATAAAGTGCCCCAATTATGCCATGATGTTTTTGATATGGTTGCATGGATCCCAGCATCAGCTAAAAACATTTTTCATAAATAGTGTCCTTAAAGTGGTTAAAGCCCCAGGCATGTCACAGAGGTGAGAACAGATGCTGGGCTGGAGATTTGGAGAAGATAACCAAAGATAAGGCCAAACGGTAGGTTGGAAAGGCTTGAAGCTGTGATAAAGATGAAATGGCAGTGAGAGTATATCAGAGTCAAGTTGGCTGAAGGTTTTATGGATTGCAGCACAGGTGGGTGGGCCAGTGAAAAAGGCTGATATGTAGGGCTGAAGGGGCTGCAGAAATAGGGAATACAGTGAGTCTGCAGGGTTAGTCCGATCCAAATTCTGAGAATGGGGAATAAAGTATCACAGATTCACAGAATAGTTACAGCACCAAAGGATGTCATTTGGTCCATGTCTGTGCTGCCACTCCGAAGGAGTAATTCACCATGTGTCACTCCCCCATCTTCTCCCTGTAGCCCTGCACATATTTTTTTTTCCAGATGATAATTTAATTCCCTCCTGAATGTTTCGACTGAACTACCTCCACCACATTGTGAGGCAGTGCATTCCAGACCCTGACCACCAGCTGTGTCAAAATGTTTTAAGATGTCACCATTGCTTCTGTTATGGGCCAGGGTTTAGAGAACCCAAAAGTGGATCATGGAGTTCACCTGACCCATAACTTTAATAGATTGTGGAATGGGGAGCACACGGCCTACTCTACAGGTGTCGTACAGCAGAAATGCGAAAGTATTTTTTAAAGCAAAACGATGTTTATTCTATGAACTCAAGTTAACCTTTTTAAAACGTACAGTGAACATCTTAGCAACCATTAATTCAAATACAACCCCCAAAGAATACAACACTAAGTAATCCTTAATAACTTCCCAAACAACATCCAGAAGACAAAAGAAGCGCCTTTTAACAGAAGCACATGAGGGTTACATTCACTACTGAGAACATTTATAATTCTGAATTCACCAAATGATCAAGAGATAGTCTTTTCATGGCAGAGAGATCAACAGTACACCTGCTCTGTCTGGCTTCAGATCCAACACTGAAAACAAAACTAAAACACACCCTGCAGCAAACAGCCTAAAACGCAAGTAAAATGCTGACAGACAGCCCAGCTCCACCCACTCTGACATCACTGCAGTAATAAACATCCATTTCTTAAAGGTACTCTCACTAGATATTTACATACACACCCATTTATCAACACCCATTTCTTAAAGGTACTCTCGCATGACACTTCTTTACTCCTATCACCGTAAATCCGTGGTCTCTCATTCTCAATCCTTCCACCAATGGAACAGTTTTTCTCGATCAGCTCTATCCAAACCTCTAGTGATTTTGAATACCTCTATTCCCCCTGCCTGGGGTGGCATGGAGGCACTGTGGTTAGCACTGCTGCCTCACAGCAACCATTAACCTGGGTTAATTTACAGCCTTGGGTGACTGTCTTTGTGGAGTTTACACTTTCTCCCCGTGTCTGTGTTGGTTTCCTCCGGGTGCTCTGGTTTCCTCCCACAGCCCAAAGATGTGCAGGTTAGGTGGATTGGCCATGCTAAAATGGCCCTTATTGTCCAAAACGTTAGATGGGGTTAATGAGTTATGGGGTGGGGGTGTGGGTCGAGGTATGGGGCTCTTTAAGAGGGTCGGTGCTAACTCAATGGGCCGAATGGCCTCCTTCTGCACTATAGTGATTCTATGATTCCAAATCTCCTTTCAACCTTCCCTACTCCAAGGAAAATAGTTCCAATTTCACTAATATGCTCTTCCCTGCAATCATTCTCATGAATCTTTTTTGCACTATCTGCAGTTCATTCATATTCTTCCTAAAGTACTACATCCAGAAATGGGCACAAGAGGCATGATTTAACCACCGTGTTGCACCTGGCGCAGATCTGGCTGCAGCGGCTGAACAGCGGGAAAATCATAATTTGCACATATCATTAACCCTCATTTGCATTCATTCCATCTCCAATCCAAAGATGCGCAGGTTAGGTGGATTGGCCATGCTAAATTGCCCCTAAGTGTCCAAAAGGTTAGGTGGGGTTACAGGAAAAGGGAGGGGGATTAGGTAGGGTGGTCTGTCACATGGTCGGTGCAGACTTGATGGGCTGAATGACTTCCTCCTGCAGTGTCGGAATTCTAGGATTCTATGATTCATTAGCGAGATTGAAGACAAATGCAACGCCTCCCAAGATTTAACTGACTCCCTAGTGAGAAATCACGTGGGCGTCGTTTAGTACTCCTTTTTAAAAACAATAGCTACTGAGGGGAAGTGAGGAAGTGAATAGCTATTTCCATATTCTGGCATGCACTCGGGGTGGGGCATGGGCTTGGTCAGGGGGATGAAGCTTGAGGCTTTGTGTCTGTGAGGTCTTCAAACCATCTGTAAATATTGTGGAGACCCATAACAGGGGCAACTGCAGCTGATGCCTGTCTGTCCCACAAATCACTTTCAGGACAGAACACTGCTCTTGGCTCTATGCTGAAGGTCTCTTTAACTCACTTTGACTGTGAGCAGCCTCTATCTTCACAGTTGAAGGCTATTTCTAATGAGGAATTGGCCTTTTTCTTTGTGAGAACACTTCACAGCTGCAGGTTGTGTTTGCTGCTTACTGTTGCAAATTACTTAAAGACTGCTGTTTCTGCTTCCTTCTTTAGCCGGAAAGAAGGATAAAGTTTTCTTAGATACCTGTAACTTGAAACACAGGAGGACGTATGAGTCCAGAAGGTAATCGGGTTTGAAATAAGAAGATGCTGCGGGACCTGGTGCGCGACATTAATCCAAATGAGCAACCTACTGCATACGTTGAAGAAATGCTTTTGCAGATTGCCGATGGTTTTGTTGCTGTGGTGAGTGCTGCATGTAACTAGCACAGCACCGTGGGCCAAACAAGCTGGAAGTTAAGGATGCTCAACTGCACCTTGAGCGCCAGTGAAATAGGTGGATGCCAGGATTTGGTTCCAATGAGATTGGGCCCTGTGGGAGGGCCTGTATAGCTGTGGCACATGAATGGAGAATGGCACTGATACGTGGAACAACCAACAAGTAATGTATTGATGGACAGATCATTTCTACAACAAAGTTCTGGACATGATAAAACATTCTCAAGCTTGTTCTCCATTTCTGTTGAGGAACCTGCGAGAGGTGATACCACGTGTTTGGTTTTTTGGTGAAAATGAGCTGATATAGCTTCATATTTGTACTAATATGCCACAGTGACATTTCCTTGTTGTTTATTGGTTAGTGTGATATGTGAAATGTTGTGTAGCTGATTTTCAAATCTTTGTTAATGTTGAACGTTTTGCCAACAAAATATTCTCAAGTGCCATGTTTCAGTCAATGATTATTAGGTTTCCCGTAGCTTCGCCTAAACATGATCTGCCCCGATGAAGGGATGGGGCTAAACCTTTAACCAGGAAGCTGGGCGGACACAAACACCCTAACCCAAGTGGATCGGGCACGGGAGACCTTTCAGGGAGTGATGAGTGTAAGTAGCTATTGTATATTAAACCTCTTGTTTTACATCCAATATTGCTTCCTGGTGGTTGCTTGTCTGGTTCCTTACAGGTCTGTTCACATAAGCGAGCCACTTTAAAATCATACAGAAATCAAACAATTAAAAACCTAGCTCTTGTGGTGAATGTGATTCACACTATATATAGTTGCCAATATCACTCCATGTATATATGTTCATTATCTACCCATTGTAAGTGCAGCTGCACTATCCGACCACCAGGGGGAGTCGCTCTGGGAGTACGCGAGAGTTTGTAATGGGCTCCTCCCTTGGCTCCACCCAGGACTCCTCCCCCTGGGACCGATGTATAAAGATTAGTGCCTTAGAGCCAGCCTGCCAGTTCTCTGGAGATTCAACGACGAATAGGCTGGCTCTATTGTAAGTGTATTAAAGCCTATGTTCAGATCCAACTACACGTGTTCGCTGAATTGATGGTTCCATCAGCTCTTATAATTGAACGTTATCTTTACATTGATTATCCTTCCAATATCTTTAACCGGCTAGCCATATTATTTACCAGTGCAGTCAAATCAAAATAGAAAGGGAGTCTTGTCTCCGTGTTCAGAAAATTAAAGCTCTACCAGGGCTGGGTTCTCAATCAGTCTCAGTTCATATTAGAATATGAGCTCAGATGCCAAACAAAGTTCAAAGACAGTTAGTCAAACTAATTTCCTCTCTGGTTGCTCACCAGGTCATCTCCACCATATCATTTTACTTGTGCAGGCACTCAGGCAGCATCCATTCGTATTCCTCTGCAGGGGCTCAGACAGTCCCAACTCATATTCCTCTGCAGGTCCTCAGCCAGCACAGCTCAAGCCCTCTCTTTTTATACCCGCCCCACTTCCTGTTCCAATGAGATGCATTCTGGGAAGCACAGTGTGTGTGTGACCTGCTGTGTAGTTCTAGCTGAGATGAAATGTGCGGAGAAGTACTACACCTCCCTAACTCAGCCCACTGCTGTCTTACATCACCTAGGTCTCTCTGCTCCTGCACACCGTTTACAATTGTACCCTTTATTTTGTTGTCTCTCCACGTTCTTCCTACCAAAATGTAGGAAGAACACACTCTGCATTAAATTTCATCTGCCACTTGTCTGCCCATTCCACCAACTCGTATATGTCCTTTTGAAATTCTACAAACCTCCTCACAGTTCATAATAGGTCCAAATTTTGTATGATCTGCAAGCTTTGAACTCTGCCCGGCACACCAAAGTCTGGGTCATTAATATACACCAAGAAGAGCAGGGCCTTAAATCGCTGGGAACTCTGCTATGAATCTTGCTCCAGTCTGAAAAACTTCCATAAACCACTACTCTCAGGGTGCGAACCTCTAGCCATGCTGCGCCGGAAAAGCAGCTCCCCGTGGCGCAGCGTGGCCGGTGAAGCCAGGAGACCACGCTCCCGGGATCTACCCGGCTCACAATGCCTCGTGAGGTTCAACGCAATCTCGCGAGACCTTTTAGCAAATCTGCAAATTAGAGCGAGGCAGTAAGCCTTACTCTAATGTACAGATTTCTGAAGTACCTGATTCAATACCTTCGCCTCGTGGACCTCGGGCGAGTACCCTTTGGTACCGGTCCCCACAAATGAGGACCAGACGGAACGGCACATGTGGGGGTCTCCAAGGGGATTGGAGAGCCCGGTTGCATGCACTTTAGGCAGGGTGGTGCCCTGGCACTGTGCCACCTAGGTACTCTGGCAGTGCCAGCCTGACACCATGCCAGTGCACCTTGGTGCTAGCCTGGCACTGTGAAGGTGCCCAGGTGGCACTGACAGGGGCACTGCCAATGTACCAGGTTGGCACTAAGAGAGTGCGGCACGGTAGCACCATGGTTAGCATTGTCACTTCATAGCTCTAGGGTCCCATGTTCGATTCCTGGCTTGGGTCACGGTCTGTGCGGAGTCTGCACGTTCTCACCGTGTCTGCGTGGGTTTCCTGCGGATGCTCCAGTTTCCTCCCACAGTCCAGGTTAGGTTAGGTGGATTGGCCATGCTAAATTACCCTGTATCCAAAATAAGAGGTATGTGGGGTTACGGGCGTAGGGTGGAGGTGTGTGCTTAAGTGGGGTTCTCTTTCCAAGGCCAGTGTGGACTCGATGGGCCAAATGGCCTCCTTCTGCACTATAAATTCTATGATACCAAGCTGCCACTTTTTGCACGCGCATAATCAGGATGCATTGCCTGCTGTGGGCGTTCGGGAATGTCGGGGGTGGCGGGGGGTGGGGGAGGGGGGGGGGGGGTGGCGGGGACCCTCCCATGTTGCGATCGGGTGGGGGGGGGGAAGTCGGGGATTTTTTTTGGGAGAGCGGAATACCATTTACAAGAACAAAGTACAAAGAACACAGAAAAGTACAGCACAGAAACAGGCACTTCGGCTCTCCAAGCCTGCGCCGACCATGCTGCCCGTCGAAACTAAAATCTTCTACACTTCTGGGGTCCGTATCCCTCTATTCTCATCCTATTCATGTATTTAAATGTCAGTATTGTCTCTGCTTCCACCAACTCCTCCGCCAGCGAGTTCCAGGCACCCACTACCCTCTGTGTAAAAAAACCTGCCTCGTACATCTCTAAATCCTGACACTCGCACTTTAAACCTATGCCCCCTAGTAATTGACCCCTCTATCCTGGGATAAAGTCTCTGACTATCCACCCTGTCAATGCCCCTCATAATTTTGTAGACCTCTATCAGGTTGCCCCTCAACCTCCGTCGTTCCAGTGAGAACAAACCGAGTTTATTGAACATCTCCTCATAGCTAATGCCCTCCATACCAGGCAACATCCTGGTAAATCTCTTCTGCACTCTCTCTAAAGCCTCCACATCCTTCTGGTAGTGTTGCGACCAGAATTTAATACTATACTCCAAGTGTGGCCGAACTAAGGTTCTACACAGTTGCAACATGACTTGCCAATTTTTATACTCAAAAATGGTGTCCCGATCTCTCGCTAAAATGGGGAGTTCTGGCGAGCGGAGTACTTCATTGTAAAAAACAGGGATATGTGTGGCGTCGGCCGCGCATTCCCCGTTCAGGCCCCTTATTCAAAGTGAATCTCGTTGAATAGCCATGTGTTTCTTGGCTCGCTCGGGAACTTTATTCCTTTTGGTAAGATCGCGCCCTCAGTTTCCTGTCACGCTGCCAATTTTGTATCCATGTTACTGTTTCTTTTATTCCATGAGCTCCGACCTGCTCATATGTTTGTTGTGCAACACTTTATTAAATGCCTTCTAGAAGTTCATGTACATTAGATCAACAGAATTACCTTCATCAAGCCTCTCTGTTATCTCATCAGAAATCTCTGGCAAGTGGGGAGGGTCATGAAATGTGAGCACGAGAGCAGCTGCGTTTTCAAGAGCTCTGGCTCCACTCGTCTTTTAATCCTGTTTTTGTCATCTCAATGCACATTGCATAATTATCTTTTTGGGGAATATATGTCTTGCACTATGTCCCTAGATGATCTAGATCAGTTTTGCTGGTGAAGTGCTGAGTTGAACCAAATGAGAATCCTCATTTGTTTGGGTGGCCGGAGATGGCGGGGGTGGGGCCCAGCTTGCATTGGTGGTTTTGCTGCTGAGTGGGCTGACACCGCGGCGATACTTTATGCATCGGGATGATGACCACATTGCAAATTATGTTCTGGATAATTATCTCGGCTCTGCGGTGAAGGTTTTTGGTGCTCACTTTGAAGAACTGCGAAGTATACTTGAGAGGTTCAACGGAGCACATTGTATCCAGTCTTTGAGGCCTGGGGTCGGGTGGTGGCCAAGACCATGTCCTGTCCGCGATGCTCGTCGTGAGGGGTTGGAAGTGGCTGGCCATGACGAGTCATCCGACTCGACCAGGTCCTGGGTTTCTGGCCACCTGGGTGTCAGGGTCACGCGTAGCAGAGGTGAAGATACTTTGGCCAATGGAACCTTTGAGAGATCCTGAGTGTTGTATGACGATCCTGTCATGGCCTTGGTTATTTCAAGCGACATAGATGGTGTTATTATCCTGCAATTCATCAATAATCCTGGAGTTTATTTCTTGTTGATTTCATGTTGTTGTCTTTCCTCCTGACAAGGGTGTACAATGTTTGAGCATGAGGACGAGGGTCGTTAGTTATCATATTTTAGCAAAAACCATACTGAATCGGTCAAGTGATGTGGTTTGTGCAGTTTTATTCTTTTTTTAATGTGCTGTAATTCTTGTTTCCATGAGAAGAGAGTACATTTTTGACACCTCTTATCTCATTTATAGGGAAGCTGAGTGGAGCTTCAGCGGCATGTTGGGTGGATGGTTGGTGTGGGGGGGTGTGGTAGGGTTAGATAAGTCCTCACTTGGATTGAGGATACCCCCAGTTAGAGCTAATTGTATTGCATTATTATTTTGCTTTTATTTTGAAAATCCATACTTTTCTCCTTAGAAGGCCTGTGCAGATCAATAACCTGGAGAGGACTGGGTTGCTTCTGATTCTTTTTTGCGATTGGTATCTTTAGAGCTATTGGGGGAGGAGGAGGAAATGTGTGGTGATGCATGCCAAGGCATGGTCACTTTATTCATAGAATCCCTACAGTGCAGAAGGAGGCCATTTGGCCCATCAAGTCTGCACCAAACCTCCGAAAGAGGGGTCCATGCTCCCCTGCCAATCCCCATAACCCTGTAACTTAATCTGCACATCCCTGGATGCTAAGGGAAAATTTAGCATGGCCAATCCAGCTAACTTGCCCATCTGTGGACTGTGAGAGGAATTGGAGCACCTAGAAAAAACTCACGCAGACATGGGGAGAACAGGCAAAGTCCACAGAAACAAGGCCAGAATTGAACCTGGGTCTCTGGCGCTGTGAGGCAGCAGTGCTAACCACTTTACCACCATACCACCCTGTTTGATTTGTTTAAGCAAGAGTCTGTATGTTCTGCCTTTGCGTTGTCAGAACCCTTCTTTGGTTTGGTGCTTGGCTTGATGGGAGAGTTGGGCGGCCTCCTCCGAGTGGTCTTATGTATTGGTTTCCTGAATGTCCTCTTCATTATGGTTGGGTCTTCCATGGGGAGGCAGTGCATTAGTAGCTGTTGAGGAAATGCTGCCCTGTCTCCTAATATACATCTTTAAAATGCATACAGTGCTAGTCTGTGTCTAAGTTCTTGGGTTTACTTGGGCATTCCTCCATTGGGGGAGTTTTTTTTCTCTTCATCTGGGTGATTAACGTGCTGTTATTAGCTGTTTTGGTCAGTGGGATGGTGGGCTGTCGTTTGTGTGGGTAGTGAGTTGCAGGGCCGGCTGGGTGGTGACTCCTGGCGTGTGCTGGGTGTCTTGGGGGAGTTGACTTGTTTGATTCAGAGCGTGCTGGACTAGGCAAAGTAAATTGATTGATATCCTGTTGTCCTCTTATGCTTGGGACATCCCTTCTCAAAGGCGTTTATCAGGGACATCCTGAAAGGCTGAGTTTAAAAAATATATATTTTTATTCTCCTTTTTCACATTTTCTCCCGAATTTAGACCCACCAACGATAAACAATAATCAGCAACAAATATGTCAATCCCCATAACAATAACAATGATCCCATCCTCCCACCAACCCCCAAACATCAGCCCGCATGTTCACATAAACAAATGACAAAAAGGAATCAGGGATTACATATAGTCACCCTTAATACACACAGCCCCCCTCCCCCCCAACCCTCCCATCCACCCCCCCCAATTAAAGTTCGATGTTATCCAGTTCTTGAAAGTGCAGAATGAATAATGCCCATGACTTGTAGAACCCCTCCGTCCTTCCCCTCAGTTCAAACTTAACCTTCTCAAGGGCCAAGTATTCCAACAGGTCCCCTCGCCACGCCAGGGCACAGGGTGGAGAGGCTGCTCTCCATCCCAGCAGGATCCGCCTTTGGGTGATCAACGAGGCGAAGGCTACAATATCTGCCTCTGCACCCGTTTCCAACCCTGGCTGATCCAACACCCCGAATATGGCCTCCCGGGTACCCGGGTCCAGTTTCACGTGCACCACCTTGGAAATTACCCTAAAAACCTCCTTCCAGTACTCCCCTGCTTTGGACAGGACCAAAACATATGAACATGATTAGCGGACCCCCCTCCCCGCAATGCTCACACACATCTTCTACTCCTTCAAAGAATCCCCTAATCCTCGCCCCCGTGAGGTGTGCTCTGTATATCACCTTCAGCTGTATCAGCCCCAACCTCGCACATGAGGTGGAGGCATTTACTCTCTGGAGCACCTCACACCAGACCCCCTCCTCTATAACCTCTCCCAACTCTTCCTCCCACTTTGCTTTGATCCCTTCCAGTGGTGCGTTATCCTCTTCCAAAATAGCTCCGTACACCGTTGACACTACCCCCTTCTCCAGTCCCCCTGTCGTCAGTACCTCCTCCAGCAATGTGGAGGCTGGTTCCTCCGGGAAGCTCTGTATCTCCTTTCTGGCAAAATCTCGAACCTGCATGTATCTAAACATTTCTCCCTGCTCCAGGCCATTCTTCGCTTCCAGCTCCCTCAATCCTGCAAACCAACCCTTAAGAAACAAATCTTTTAGCGTCATAATCCCCTTCTCCTCCCATTTCCGAAAATTTCCATCCCACTTCCCTGGCTCAAATCTGTGATTCCCCCGAATCGGCATTTCCCTTGACCCTGCCCCCAACCGAAACTGTCTCCAGATTTTCAATGAAGCTATTATTACCGGACTCCCTGAGTATTTCCCCGGAGCTATCGGGAGCGGGGCCGTTGCTAGTGCTTTCAGCCCCGACCCCCTGCACAAACTCTCCTCCATTCTGACCCACTGGGAATCAACCCCTCTGACCCAGTTCTGCACCTTCTCCACGTTCGCCGCCCAGTAGTACATCAGGTTCGGGAGACCCAAACCCCCTGCCTGCCTTCCCCTCTGTAACAGCACCTTTCTCACTCTGGCTACTTACCCTTTCCATATGAACGAGGTAATCCTTCTCTCAATCTCCCTGAAAAAAGCCTTTGGCAGGTAAATCGGTAGGCATTGAAAAATAACCAGAAATCACGGCAACACATTCATTTTAACCACCTGTACCCGACCCGCCAGTGACAGAGGGAGACCATCCCACCTTGCCAGATCAGCTTTCACTCTCCCCACCAAACTAGTGATGTTGTATCTGCAAAGCCTCCCCCACTCCCAGGCAACCTGCACCCCCAGATACCTAAAGTGTGTCCCTGCCCTACGGAATGGCAGCCCCCACCCCCGGCCGAGACACCACAAAATACTCACTCTTGTCCAGGTTCTGCTTGTACCCCGAGAAAAACCCAAATACTCGCAGTTGTTCCAATATCCCTCCTATCGACGCACTCAGTTCCGACACATACAGCGGCAAGTCGTCGGCATATAAGGACACCCTATGCCCGCACTATTCCTTTCCATGCTCCTGAACTTCTTAATGCGATGGACAACGGCTCAATCGCAAGTGCAAACAGCAGGGGGGACATAGGACATCCCTGCCTCGTCCCACGGTGGAGAGAAAAGTATTCCGAGCTGATGTTTGTGCAGACACTCGCCTTCGGCTCCTTATATAATAGCTTTACCCAGTTCACAAATCTTGGTCCAATTCCAAACCGCTCCAGAACTGCGATCAAGTACCCCCATTCTACCAGGTCAAACGCCTTCTCGGCATCCAATGCCACAACCACCTCTGTTTCCTTCCCTTACGCCGGTGAGGCTAAGTTTTTTGATGTGCTTGAATATCCCTGGTTTATTCCTGGGTGCACAAGGGCATGGGATTGAGCTTAGTCCTGTACTGTGGTTGATATCCTGTTGCCTCCCTTATGGTTGGGATGTTCCCTTATATGAATGAGCAGCTTTTCATCTTCTCCATCCTTGGGGGTGGGCGTGGGATGCAGGAAAACAGACTTATGGTTGTATCTTGGTCTTTTTTTATCCTGAGAACTTTTGCTTTTGTAGCTCTCCCTTTTTTATCTTCTCTTGTTTAATGTGTTGGGAAGTGCTGACTACACTGACCATAACCTTGAGTTTATAGCTGCTGGTCTTCTCTGTATAAATATGTGGAATGATGATCATTCTCTACTGTGAATGGGGTTGGGATAATGTGTATTTTCATAATCCCTCTTTGCTTCTATTATTTGCCTTTTTAATTCCCCTCTAAACCTTCTATAAGGCTAGAATTATTTGGAAAGGTTTAAGTATCCTAGTTGGCAAAGACACTGTCATAAACTGAACCAGAAGAACCAAAGGTGCCAGATTTAATCCAATTTATCTCTGATGTGTTCACTGATCAGTATTGCCATGCTTGATCCCCATTTATGACCCACGCTGGGGAATATGCATATGGATATTGGACCCAATTATAATGCCATCCAATTCTAAACCCAAAAAGGGGAAAGGCTTCCTTTGTCTGTAATGAATCCCTAGTGGGAAAAGGCACAAGATCCAACCTGTTGTGAATTCAAACCAATTGCAATCTCACCCAGAGAGGCTCCAAGGTGACTGCGGGGCAAAATGGAAAAATTGATTAAATATGAATGGGCTTGAAGTACATTATTTGGGTACAAAGATCTCCAGATAAACATACTGGACCTGAATAATGTGCAACTGGTCCTAACATAATCTCTAAAATAGAGCTAAAGAGCAAAGAGAATATGGCAAATTTGATAAGACACTGGTTTGAGCCATATGTTAAACTAATATATGTTGCGATCACCCAGTTAGCAAAAATACATTAGATCTATTAGGAATATACAGCATAGTTACAATACTTTTTAGACTTGATGTGCTTCTGGCTGATTTCCCATACTGTATCCTCCATAAACATATGGTCATCTGAGGCTCTGTTGCCTCTATTATCTTCACTAAGTCCTAATTCGCCTATCATGCCTGTGTTCGCTGATTTACATTGGATCCTGGTCAAGAAACCTCTTGATTTTGAAATTTCACCTTTGTTTTCAAATTCCTAAATGGCCTCAACCCTTCCTATTCTTCTCTGGCTTTGCAACTCAAGATATCTGCACTCATCTAATCATGGCCCCTGAGCATTCCTGATTTTATTCGCTCCACCATCAGTGGCTGTGCCTTCAGGATCGTTACGCCCAAAACTCTGGAAGTCTCTAAAAATCTTTGCCTCCTTAATATCTTCTCAAAACCTACCTTTTTGTCCAAGCTTTTGTTCAGTGACTTAATATCCCTTACTGTGCCTCAGTATCATATTTTGCTTTGTAAGGCTCCTGTGAAGTGCCTTGGAGTGTTTATGTTAAGCGTTCTATACAAGTCGAAAGTGACTGACAGACTAGCAAAGAGAATGATAGCTGGAAAGAGGGCAGTAAAGAGTTTGCGAGAGATATGATGTACTTCAAAGTCATTCTGCAGAATTAAAAACTACTGTATTTAAATACTGATGTTGTTGACAAATATAAACAGGGGACTTTGCACTGAAAAGATATGGTTGTCAACATTAAGAAGCTTAATTACTAGTCATGTACCCAGGGTATGCTAGTAATCATATCATTTAAACTATGTTAATTAAATTTTAATGCACCATGGAGCATTGCAACAGCATCACAACCATGTCAACAACAACTTGTACTTATAAAGCACATTTAACGTAGAAACATTATCCAAGGTTCCCCGTAGAGTGATAAGAAAATAGTGACACAGAGCCAAAGAAGGAAAAATTAGGATGGGTAGCCAAATACTTAGTCTCAGCGCTGGGTTAAGAACATAGGAACCAGAAACAAGAGTAGAGCACATGGCTTGTTGAACCTGTCCTGCCATTTAATATGATCACAGCTGATCTTTTGCCTCAACTCCACTTTCCCGCCTATTCCCTACATCCCTTGATTCTCTGAGAAAGCAAAACTCTGTCCACCTCAGCCTTAAATATATTCAACAATGGAGAATCCACATTTTTCTGGGATAGAGAATGTCAAAGGTTCACAATTCTTTCAGTGAAAAAATGTTTCACTACCTCAGCCCTAAATTATCTGCCCCTTATCCTGACACTGAGCCCTGTATTCTCGATCTCCCAGTCAGGAGAAACAACCTCTTAATGTCCACCCTGTGTAGCTCCTTAAGAATCTTGTATGTTTCAATGAGGTCACCTATTTCATAGAATTTACAGTGCAGAAGGAGGCCATTCGGCCCATCGAGTCTGCACCGGCTCTTGGAAAGAGCACCCGACCCAAGGTCAACACCTCCACCCTATCCCCATAATCCAGTAACCCCACCCAACACTAAGGGCAATTTTGGACACTAAGGGCAATTTATCATGGCCAATCTATCTAACCTGCACATCTTTGCGACTGTGGGAGGAAACCGGAGCACCCGGAGAAAACCCATGCACACACACGGGGAGGACGTGCAGACTCCGCACAGACAGTGACCCAAGCCGGGAATCGAACCCGGGACCCTGGAGCTGTGAAGCGATTGTGCTATCCACAATGCTACCGTGCTGCTCACCTCTCATTCTCCTACTCTCTGTCTAGACAGTGTAGACGCGATTTACGTAGTCTCTCATCTTACGGCACCCCTTTCATCCCAGGAACCAATCTAGTGAAACTTCTCCGTACCATCTCCAAGGCAAGAATACCCTTTCTTAAATATGGAGACAAAAATTGTGCACAGTACTCCAGGTGTGGTCTCGCCAAGGCCCTGTACAATTACAGCAAGACTTGCTTTAAGGAGGACCTTAGGAGAGGGAGAGAGCTCTCGTTCCCAGATCATGTCATCAGACAAAAAAACAAAATCAATGATTAACAAAAAAAAACATAGTTTAACCTAATGCCCAAAACTTGTTGGTCTTCCAGCGCAGAGAGTTGCTCCTTAGCTGAAAGGTCAGTCATGAGGGGACACAAGTTCAAGGTGAGGGGCAGGAGGTTTACAGGGGATTTGAGGAAAAACTATTTTACCCAGAGCATGTTGTCGGTCTGGAATGCACTGCCTGGGAGGGTGGTAGAGGTGGTAGGGTGCAATACAATGATGTATTGCAAAGAATTGTAGGTTTAAATTATGTGCTGCAACCTGGTTATTACAGATGTTGCGTAGCAATATCAGACATTGCTGAAAGTCTCTCTGATGAGTGTGTCCTGGGGCACTCTCTTCACAGCTGTTTTTAGCCCTACTAGGTCTTCTTCATCTTGGCTGCCCAAAGTCTGCACCTGGTGAAAAGAATTACCCTTAGCCTAAATCCATTATTAGTATACTCCACCTTGACTGAGACTAGCACATCTTACCGCCTTCCACTTCAGGTAGAATTTGGGGGGTAACTTAAATGAGCCATGAACACAGTCCTGTGTAAGGGCAGAATTTAAGGCCCTCCCCCAAACTAAGTTTGGTGGTGGAGGACATTTAATCAGGCAGGCAGGTGGTATGTGGGAATCCTGTCAACTTCTCCCCTCTGCCCAATTAGGTCCATCGCGTTGATGGCTTCCCTGTTTTGCCACAAAATGAGACCCTCGAGTGGACAATTAATGACAATTAATGCCCACTTAAGTGCCTCATCTCATTGTCGCTGACATTCACCAATGCAGGGAGCCCGAAAAAAACAACCCCAGCCAGGGTGCCTTGCAGTCTCCTGGAGAAGAGGCCCCTCATTAAAAGGCACTCGGCGCCTAATCATGGATCTGGCATAGAAAGCGGGTGGGCTGCTGGGAGTCACCCCCTTTCCCTTTTTGCCAACCACCCCAATGTTGGATACAAATGTCCACTGAAGTACACTATAAAAGTGTACAATTCATCTCATTCAATGTGTATGTGGTGATTGTGTATCAGTGTAGATGCAATACAACTGAGCAAGCACTAGAGGGAGCACGGGAGAGCTACAAATACATAGGGACAGGAAGTGAGGACACACTTCACGGAAGGGAGAACTGGTAGCAAGACACAGACACACAGGCAGGCAGCATTTGAGGTAGCCGTAAGTTAAGATCTGAAGACAGAACAAATTCACAATAAAGCATCTTCTCCACCTTTGAGACTACGAGCTTTAAGACACAAGGAACATCACAGTGTACTGCAGATACAAGCCAAACACATCAGATTACCAGGTTTCATTTTGATCTACATGTGAACAGTTAAGGAATCAAAGTGAACAAAAATGAGTTAGTTCACCTCTTGGTGACAAGAATTAATTAGCTTACCTGCTGTAAAGGCAGTTATGGATTTTGACGTAAAACACATGTTTTGTTTCTTACCAAGTCAGTTTTTTCTGCTGACAGTCTAGCCTGTATTCTTGAAGAGTAGTTCCTTGTAGAGGAGTCCACAAATCCAACAGGCAGTCCATCGGATGGTGATGATTTACTCCAGTTTGAAGGGTTACTTTCGGTTGGTGTGCTCTTTGGCAAATCTATACAAGCAGAAAGTGTTGGAATTTTAAAAGCAAACAAGTAATGCTCCACCTTGACTGAGATTGGCACATCCTATACCCTTCCACTTCAGGCAGAATTTGGGGGGTAACTTAAATGAGTCATGAACACAGCCCTGTGTAAGGACACAATTTAAGGCCCTTCCCCAAAGTAAGTTTGGTGGTGGGGGACATTTAATCAGGCAGGCAGGTGGTATGTGGGAATCCTGTCAACCTCCCCTTTGCCCAATTAGGTCCATCGCGTTGACGGCCTCCCTGTTCTGCCACAAACTGAGACCCTCGAGTGGACAATTAATGACAATTAATGCCCACTTGAGTGCCTCATCCCATTGACACTGACATTCACCAATGCAGGGAGCCTGAAAACAGCAAACCCTGTCAGGCTCCTGGGGAAGGGGCCTCTCATTAAAAGGCGCTCAGCGCCTAATCATGGACCTGGCATAGAAATTGGAGGAAGTCCTTGTTCGTCCAAATGACTTGCTGCAAAGCAGTCAAATGGCCCGGAGATCGTGCAATTAATTGTGGTGGTGGATAGGTGGAAGTAGTTGTCTTCAGTTTCAACGTGTATATAGAAACTGACAGCGTCTCAATGGCTGCTGTTACTAGGATCAATATGCTTACAGTATATGGTTGTGGGGGAGGGGGTGTCGGAAAGGGGGAAGGATGTATTTTATACATTTGAAGTTCATGAAGCACTTAAATGTGCAACTGCCTTCAATCAGAGGCACTTTTCATCACCCAAGTTTCTGAAATTAAGCTTGTGTGCTTTACGAATTTGAAGAAGAGGTCTAAACCTACCAGCATTCTTTGATAAGGTCAGGCACCCTTTTAGAGTTAACATGGAGGATGTGAGGAGAAAAGGTGGTGGATGGCATGGTTGAATGGGTTGGCATGAGTTAGCATGGGGGCATGTGCCGTGGGGGCACTCTTTTACTACGCCCCAGCTGTGTCAGCCTCCACGATGGCCGACGTGTAGGTGAACCCCCCCTGCGCATGCACGGGGATGACGTCAGCAGCAGCTGACGCTCCCACGCATGCGTGGACCCGCGTCGGCCAGCGGAGTCCCTTTGGCCCCGGCTGGTGTGGCGCCAAAGGCCTTCCACGCCGGCCAGCGGGGTGCAAAACACTCCGGCACCGGCCTAGCCCCTGAAGGTGCAGAGGATTCCGCACCTTTGGGGCGGGCCAACGCCGGAGTGGTTCACGCCACTCCGTCCAGCCGGGACCCCCCAGCCCGCCGGGTACGGGAGAATCCCGCCCCTTATCTTTGCAATGATTCCTACAGAACTGCTGGTGACTTAACTAGAATGATGTTTTATTGATGCACATGTGGTAAAGTAACAATCAGAATGCTCTGCAGACTATGTTACTGATAGAGTTCCATGGACTCTGCTGGGACTATCCCTATGTGCGACTGTCCTGGTGTACGCCTTACAATCTTCTGCCGAAAACCGGAAGTAACATGACTGATGTCTACCGCCACCTACTGGTTAGAGATCACATTGCTGAGTGTACGCAATGTTGTTCACAGGCATATCACCACACTGTTTTCACTATAATTGGGGCAAGTCCCAGAGGTCACCAACAGTGTGTCCTGGTCCACTCACGTTGATGCAACAGTCAAGAAAGCCCAACAATGTCTCTACTTCCTATGGAAGCTGAAGAAATTCGGCACGTCTGCATCAACTCTCACAAACTTCTACAGATGTGCTATAGAGAGCATCCTACCCGGCTGCATCACAACTTGGTATGACAACTGCTTGGCCCAAGATCGCAAGAAACTGCAGAGTGTGGTGAACTCAGCCCAATGTATCACACAAGCTTGTCGCCCTCACATTGATTCTGTATACACTTCCCGTTGCCTCAGGAAGGCTGACAGCATTATCAGAGACCCCTCCCACCCAGGCTTTGCCTTCTTCCAGACCCTTCCATCAGGCAGAAGATACAGAAATCTGAAGACCTGCACATCCAGCCATAGGAACAGCTTCTTCCCCACAGCTACTAGACTCCTCAACGACTCTCCCTTGGACTGATCTGTTCCGTATAAAAACACTATTCTCTATGTCCTATGCTAATCTTCCTCATGTATTTGCTTTGTTTGGCCCCTTGTTCCGCACTGTAACCAATCACTGTTTGTCGATGTCTCATTTGTCAATGCACTCTGTCGATTGTTCTTTTTTGTCTACTATGTATGTGCTGTATATGTTCCCTTGGCGCAGAAAATGCTTTTCACTGTACTTCGGTACATGTGACAATAAATCAAATCAATCAATCAATCAGAGAACCAAGGATAACCTTTTAAAGAGCCTGCCACAACACTTGGCAGCCCGAGGCCGCCTCTGTACTATTTCTGGTGGTAGCAGGCCTGACCACAGTTAGGCCTCACCACCCAGGAGAAAATATGCGGAGTCGGCTTTGGGGAATTCAGAATTTTCCTGACTCTGCACCTAACCTAGAAGCAAATATTCAGCCCTATGAGTTCAAAACAATTGTGAAGATTAATTTAATCATGTTCTAATTGTGGATCAACAGAGAAGAAAACAAAGATGGTCATGAAGGTAGCTGTTGTCAAGGTGATATCACACAATGCACAGCTCCAACAAGATCTGGCCCTACGTATGAATATCTAACAAAATAGTGCTGGCCTCAAAATGAACAATGGCGAAAGTGTACAGCCAAATATGATAGCCCATTTTCTTTCAGGTACTGATCGGCCTGAGCCGACAATTCCAGCATTTTAAGTATTTGAGTTTTTAGGGGCAGCAAGGCAGCACAGTCGTTAGCACTGCTGCCTCACAGTGCCAGGTACCCGGGTTCAGTGGTAGTCACCACTGTTGTATTATATTGTATATATGGGTATTACGGTAAGGCCCCTGTACTACAGGTTCGGGGGTAGATCCCTGCCTGCTGGCTCCGCCCAGTAGGCGGAGTATAAATGTGTGTGCTCTCCGAACAGCAGCCATTTCGTCAGCTGCTGTAGGAGGCCACACATCTCTGTGTAATAAAGCGTCGATTGCATTCTACCCTCGTCTCGTCGTAATTGGATAATGCATCAATTTATTACACAGAGATTTTCAGAGATGGACCACTGCATTAAGCCGGAGCGCCTGCAGCTGCATCCTCAAGCAGACAACGCCAAAAAAGACTTTGAACATGGGCTAGCTTGCTTTGAAGCGTACATCGGGTCTGTGCCAGACCCAATCCCAGAAGCACAGAAGCTCCAGATTCTGTACACGCGGCTGAGCTCCAACATTTTTCCCCTCGTCCAGGATGCGCCAACCTACGCAGAGGCCATGGCGCTACTGAAGGAGAATTCCGCTCAGTGGACCAACAAGATCTACGCCAGGCACCTCCTGTCTACGCAGCACCAACCTCCCGGTGAGTCTGTGGAAGATTTCTGACATGCACTGCTCGCCCTGGTGAGAGACTGTGACTGCCAGGCCATTTCGGCCACTGAACATTCGAACCTGCTAATGAGAGACGCGTTCGTTACGGACATAGGGTCTGACTACATCCGCCAGCACCTCTTAGAAGGGGCCACGCTTGACCTCGCGGTGACCAAGAAACTAGCGCTCTCGCTCACGGTCTCCTCATGGAACGTACAGGCTCATGTCCCCGACCGCACGGCCCACCCCCCCCACCCCCCCGTGCATCGTGGACCCCGACAGTGGGCACCCCATCATGGACCCCATCAGCGACCGCCCTCAGCCAACCCCATGCCTGCGCAGTGTGACAGCCGACCAACCCCGGGGGACCCAAGTGCTACTTCTGCGGACAGACAAAACACCCCCGGCAGCGCTGCCTGGCGCGGAGAGCGCTCTGCAAGGCCTGTGGCAAGAAGGGACATTTCGCTGCAGTGTGCCAGGCCCGCTCAATCACCGCTATTGTCCCGGCACCCCCCACGTGCGGCCAGTGGGCGCAGCCATCATCCTCTCCTCAGACCACGTGCGGCCCGTGAGTGCCGCCATCTTGCTCCACTTACAAATGGCAGCCCGTGGGTGCCACTATCTTGCTTGCCTCAGGACCAATGGACGTCGCCATCTTGCCTGCCCCAGGACACGTGCCGGCTGAGAACGCCGCCATCTTGCCTTCCCCAGGACTTGTGAGGCCCGTGGGCGTGTGTATCTTACCCGCCTCAGGACCTCTGCACGTTGGCCACCTCATCGGGCCGCTCATCGCCTGCAACCGTCGACGACCAGCCGCGTCTCGCTTCGGTCACGATCGACCAATCTCGACCGCACAACCTCGCGACCGCTTCGACAAAGGTGAAGCTCAACGGCCACGAGATATCCTACCTTCTGGACTCCAGGAGCACTGAGAGCTTCATCCACCCCAATACGATAAGGTGCTGTTCCCTCGTGGTACACCCTGCTAACCAAAGAATCGCACTGGCCTCCAGGATCCCACTCCGTGGCGATCTGGGGGTACTGCATCGCCATACGCTCACTGTCCAGGGCGTAGAGTTCAGCGACTTCCGGCTCTATGTCCATCCCAACCTCTGCGCTGCCTTGCTACTCGGCCTGGACTTCCAGTGCAACCTCCAGAGCCTAACCCTGAAATTTGGCGGGCTCCTACCACCCCTTACTGTTTGCGGCCTCATGACCCATGAGGTCGACCTACCTTCCCTTTTTGCAAACCTAACCACGGATTGCAAACCCGTCGCCACCAGGAGCAGGCGGTACAGCGCCCAGGACAGGATCTTCATCAGGTCTGAAGTCCAGCGGCTGCTACGGGTAGGTATCATCGAGGCCAGCAACAGCCTCTGGAGAGCCCAAGTGGTAGTGGTGATAACTGGGGAGAAAAACAGGATGGTCGGTGACTACAGTCAGACCATCAACCGGTTCACGCAGTTCGACACATACCCCCTCCCACGCATATCTGACATGGTCAATCAGATTGCACAGTACCGGGTCTTCTCGACAGTGGACCTGAAATCTGCCTACCACCAGCTCCCCATCCGTAAGGCGGACCACCCATACACTGCGTTTGAAGCAGACGGCCGCCTCTACCATTTCCTTAGGGTTTCCTTTGGCGTCACCAACGGGGTCTTGGTCTTCCAACGGGAAATGGACCGAATGGTTAACCGGTACGGACTGCGGGCCACTTTTCCATACCTGGGCAACATCACCATCTGCGGCCACGACCAGCAGGTCCACGACGCTAACCTTTCCAAATTTCTCCACACCGCCACTCTCCTCAACCTAACCTACAACAAGGAGAAGTGTGCGTTCAGCACGAACCGATTAGCCATCCTCGGCTATGTGGTTCAGAACGGAGTTCTAACACCCGACCCCGACCGCATGCGCCCCCTCATGGAACTCCCCCTCCCCCACTGCCCCTATGCCTGGGGTTCTTTTTGTATTACGCCCAGTGGGTCCCAAAGTATGCAGCCAAGGCCCGCCCACTAATTCAATTCACCGCTTTCCACTGAAGCCCGAGGCTCACCAGGCCTTCAATCGTATCAAGGACGACATCGCCAAGGCCACGATGCACGCGGTCGACGCGACACTCCCCTTCCAAGTGGAGACCGATGCATCAGACGTCGCTCTGGCCGCCACCCACAACCAGGCAGGCAGGCCCGTGGCATTCTTTTCCCGCACCCTCCATGCCTCCGAAATTCAACACTCCTCCGTCGAAAAGGAGGCCCAAGCAATCGTTGAAGCTGTGCGACATTGGAGGCATTACCTGGCCGGCAGAAGATTAACTCTCCTCACTGATCAACGGTCGGTTGCCTTCATGTTTAACAACACACAGCGGGGTAAGATCAAAAATGATAAAATCTTGAGGTGGAGGATCGAGCTCTCCACCTACAATTACGAGATTTTGTATTGCCCCGGTAAGCTCAACGAGCCCACCGATGCCCTGTCCCGAGGTACATGTGCCAGCGCACAAGTGGACCGACTCCGGACCCTGGTCGACAATCTCTGTCACCCAGGAGTCATCCACTTTTTAAAAAAAAATAATTTTTATTCAAATTTTCCAACAACAAATTTAATCCCAACGACGAAAAGAGAAAAACAATAACCCCTCCCCCAATACAAAAACAATAAATTAACAACAAGAAAGAGTAATAAACATAGAACCATTAGAACAAACCCCCATAACAAACCCATAGCCCGCCCCCCCCCACCCCCCCGGGTTGCTGCTGAAGTTGACCACCCTCTAATGCTCCGCCAGGAAATCAAGAAAAGGCTGCCACTGCCGGAAGAACCCTTGCACCTAGCCCCTCAGGGCAAACTTGACCCTCTCCAGTTTAATGAACCCGGCCATGTCGTTGATCCAGGATTCCAGGCTCGGGGACTTTGCGTCCCTCCACTGCAAAAGGATCCTTCGCCGGGCTACTAGGCAACTAAGGCCAGAATACCGGCCTCTCTCGCCTCCTGCACTCCCGGCTCCGATGCTACCCCAAAAATAGCGAGCACCCAGCCCGGTTCCACCCTGGGGCCAACCACCCTGGACAAGGTCCCCGCCACCCCCTTCCAGAAACCCTCCAACGCCGGACACGCCCAGAACATGTGGATGTGATTCGCTGGGCTCCCCGAACACCTGCCACACCTGTCCTCACCCCCAAAGAACCGGCTCAGTCATATGCGCCCTATGCAGCACCTTTAGCTGGATTAGACTAAGCCGTGCACAAGAAGCGGAGGAAATTACCCTCCCCAGGGCGTCCGCCCATGTCCCCTCGTCAATCTCCTCCCGCAACTCCTCCTCCCACTTCGCCATCAGCTCCTCCACCGAGGCCTCCTCCCCCTCCTGCATCACCTGATAAATTGCAGAGATCCTACCCTCGCCGACCCACGTCCCCGAGAGCACCCTGTCCTGAAACCCCCCTTGGCGGCAATAGCGGAAACTCCGCTACTTGCCGCCTAAATAGCGCCCTAATCTGCATGTACCAAAAGGAATTCCCTGGGGGTAGACACCACTTCCCCTCCAACTCCTCTAAGGTCGCAAACTTCCCGTCTAGAAAGAGGTCCCCCATCCGCCTGATACCTGCCCTGTGCCAACTCAAAAACCCTCCATCACTCCTCCCTGGTATAAACCGGTTGTTCCCCCGTACCGGGGACCAAACCGAGGCCTTCACTTACCCCCTATGCCTCCTCCACTGCCCCCAGATTTTGAGGGTAGCCACCACTACCGGACTCGAAGAGTACCTTGCCAGGGGGAGCGGCAACGGGGCTGTCACCAGCACCTCTAAACTCGTGCCCACACAAGACTCCGCCTCCATCCTCTTCCATGTGGCTCCCTCCCCCTCCATCACCCACCTACGAATCATTGCCACATTCGCAGCCCAGTAATACCCACACAGGTTGGGCAGCGCCAATCCACCCACCTCCCTGCCTCGCTCCAAGAATACCCTCCTCACCCTCGGGGTCTTCTGCGCCCACACAAACCCCGTAATGCTCCTGTTAACCCTCCTAAAGAAAGCCTTCGGAATCATAATGGGTAAACATTGGAAGAGAAACAAAAACCTCGGGAGCACCGTCATCTTAACCGACTGGACCCTGCACGCGAGGGAGAGTGGCAACACATCCCACCTCCTGAACTCCTCCTCCACCTGCTCCACCAGCCTCGTGAAGTTTAACCTATGCAGGGCCCCCCAGCTCCTGGCTATCTGGACTCCCAGGTATCTGAAGCTCCTCTCTGTCCTTTTCAGCGGGAGCTCCCCTATCTCTTTCTCCTGGTCCCCCATATGCACCACAAACAGCTCACTCTTCCCCACATTGAGCTTATAGCCAGAGAAGTCTCTGAACTCCCCCAGGATCCTCATCACCTCTGGCATCCCCCCCGCCGGATCCGCAATGTACAGCAGTAAATCGTCCGCATACAGCGACAGCCGGTGCTCCCCCCCCCACAATTCCCCCTCCAGTTCCTAGAGTCACCCACTTTTACCACTTCATTAAGGCCTGCAATCTGCCCAACTCCATCGAGGAAGTCAGGGCTATCACCAGAGACTGCCAGGTCTGCGCGGAGTGTAAACCGCACTTCCACCGGCCAGACCGTGCGTGCCTGGTGAAGGCCTCCCGCCCCTTTGAACGCCTCAGCGTGGACTTCAAAGGGCCCCTCCCCTCCACCGACCACAACACGTACTTTCTTAGTGTGGTCGACGTGTATTCCAGATTCCCCTTCGCTGTCCCATGCCCCAATATGACATCTGCCACCGTCATCAAAGCCCTCAACAGCATCTTCGCTCTGTTCGGTTTCTCCGCCTATGTCCACAGCAACCAGGGATCCTCATTTATGAGCGATGAGCTGCGCCAGTACCTGCTCAACAAGGGCATTGCCTCAAGCAGGACGACCAGCTACAACCCCAGGGGAAACGGGCAGGTGGAGCGGGAGAATGGGACAGTCTGGAGGGCCGTCCAGCTGGCCCTATGGTCCAGAAACCTCCTGGCCTCCCACTGGCAGGAGGTCCTCCCTGACGCACTTTACTCCATTCGGTTGCTCCTGTGCACCGCAACTAACGAAATCCCCCATGAACGTCTCTTTGCCTTCCCCAGGAAGTCCACCTCCGGGGTTTCGCACCCAACGTGGCTGGCAGCTCCAGGATCCGTTCTCCTCCGTAAACACGTGCGACTCCACAAGGCGGACCCGTTGGTTGAGAGAAAGGGCCCCTCCCCTCCACCGACCACAACACGTACTTTCTTAGTGTGGTCGACGAGTATTCCCGATTCCCCTTCGCTGTCCCATGCCCCAATATGACATCTGCCACCGATGACAGCTAATCCACGCAAACCCGCAGTACACCTACGTAGCGTACCCCGGCGGCCGCCACGACACAGTCTCCCTCCCAGCTCCCTGGCAGCAGCTGGGTCCCCCCCCCCCCCCCCCCCCCCCCCGCCCCGGCGCCACCCTCCCTTCCCCCGACTCACCCCACCGCAGCCTCCGCTCCAGGACAATCTGTCCTCCCCTTGCTCCCACCCGGGGATGAAGAGGATCTGACATGCTCCCGGAGTCACCGAAGACCAAGCCAACGCCTGAGTCGCCACCAGCACTGCGGCGCTCTCAACGACAGTTCAAGGCGCCGACCGTCTAAATTTGTAACCTTCTCTGTAATTTTAAAACCAATCTGTATGTATATAGTTTCCCACCACCCCCGCTGGACTCATTTTTAACAGGGGGAGAATATGGTAGTCGCCACTGTTGTATTATATTGTATATATGGGTATTACGGTAAGGCCCCTGTACTACAGGTACGGGGGTAGATCCCTGCCTGCTGGCTCCGCCCAGTAGGCGGAGTATAAATGTGTGGGCTCTCCGAGCAGCAGCCATTTCATCAGCTGCTGTAGGAGGCCACACATCTCTGTGTAATAAAGCCTCGATTACATTCTACTCTCGTCTCATCATAATTGATAGTGCAACACCCGGGTTCAATTACAGCCTTGGATGACTGTCTGTGTGGAGTTTGCACTTTCTCCCCTGTGTCTGCATGTGTTTGCTCCAGGTGCTTTTTCCCTCCCACAATCCAAAAATGCGCAGGTTAGGTGGTGTTATGGGGTTACAAGAATAGGGCAGGTAATGTGGGTGTAGGTAGGGTGCTCTTTCAGAGTCTTGGTGCAAATGGCCTCCTTCTGTACTGTAGGAATTGTATGATTCTATCTCAGATTTCCATCAAACATGATTTTCTTTTTATCTTCGGCATTACATGCTAATGATTTCTTCCCTTTGCTTCATACTTCTGTTATGACAGAAGTATAAAAAGACTTAGATCAATGATGAGAAATCTTTTATTCCACCACAGAGTGATGTTCTTACGAAACCGTATGCCAGCAATACAAGCCGTGCTGCAGCAAGTAATTCCTTCAAAAAGAGCTGGGTAAATACCAAGTTATGACTGGGACTTAAGGCCCCCGGGTTAAATAGAGCAGAGTCAAGCAAATTTTCATAGAATTTACAGTGCAGAAAGGAGGCCATTCGGCCCATCGAGTCTGCACCGGCTCCTGGAAAGAGCACCCTACCCAAGGTTAACACCTCCACCCTATCCCCATAACTCCACCCAACACTACGGGCAATTTAGCATGGCCAATCCACCTAACCTGCACATCTTTGTACTGTGGGAGGAAACCGGAGCACCCGGAGGAAACCCACGCACACACAGGGAGGATTTGCAGACTCCGCACAGACAGTGACCCAAGCCGGAATCGAACCTGGGACCCTGGAGCTGTGAAGCGATTGTGCTATCCACAATGCTACCGTGCTGCCCAAATACTGAATGGAACGAGATGATTTCTGTGCTATTGGAGCAAAGGACATAGCACCAATTGGAAGTGAACAGTAGAGGCCTGAAGAAAAATAAATGTTATAAAGATTTGCGTAATTATCTTTGCGGGTTGAGAAAAAAAGCGACAATAGGTTTTCCCTCGTGAGAGTGGAATAATTAATCACACAGGAGGAACAAGCACAAAACTTGCATTGAGGCAAAAAGCGCCATGTGGCATCACATGACAGGAAGGAGAAAGGCTTTGCAGTCTGCAGAGTCTTGTATATATTTTAGCTTTCAGTGTTATACAATGGTTGACCATATCATTTATGTTATGCAGGAGTTATCTTTAAACCAAATGTTAGACTTCTGTTGGTGCAAGCATAAACACCACTGAGATTCAGAACTGCAGCAACAGAAGTACAAGTTCATCAATTCATCACAGCAAACTCAGCTATTTATCAGCATTCTGACATCCCAGCGTACACTCACCAGGCATCTGCCATTTGTCCCTTTTTATGACTCTGTCAATGTCATTGCTTACTTGATTACTGAGGCTCAGGTACTCCCTGAGCAGCTGGCTCAGCTGCAAGTATGCATGCATAAGATTATCTGCATAGAAAAACAGAAAAGTAAGTATAACACTATCACTTTAATTCTCCAACATTATTTAAGTATATAAAATTTGTAGTTAGTAATAGCATTTAGCTGTTTACCATGTCATATTCCTCATTTTTTGTGCATATTTTTCATATTGGATCATAGCTTCCAAGCTTCCCAGCATTAGATTGGGAGGGTATCCCACAGATGCAATGAAGAATCCTCTTTCGGAGGTTCCAGATAAAGTTTGCATGGCAATTGCCCCAAACTGCAAACTTCCCCTGGGCAATTGTACTGCACTGGGAACCATGCAAAATGCAATTTAAATCTCAAACGTTGGATGGATCCCACTGGATTACGCCACTAGTTACCCAGAAAATGTTAGAAGGGCTAAAAACCACTTCTACCTTCTTGGTAATAATTGTATAGACCCAGACCAATTGACTAAGCTGCACTTCAGTGCTGGGCCAAGTTAGACCACACCTGGAATAATGTGAACAGTTTTGGTCCCTTTTCTAAGGAAATATACACTGGCATTGGAGGCAGCCCAGGCATTGGAAGCAGCCCAGAGAAGGTTCACTAGGTTGCTCCAAGGTATGGAGCAATTTTCTTATGAGGAAAGGTTGAGTAGGCTGGGCCTGTATTCATTGAAGTTTAGAAGAATGAAAGGCAACCTTATTGAGACACACAGGATTCTCAGAGGGATTCACAGGGTAGATGCTGAGAGGTTGTTTCCCCTTGTGGGAAAGTCTAGGACCAGAGGGCATAATCTCAGAGTAAGGGGTCACCCATTTAAGACAGAGATGAGGGAGAATTTCTTCTCTCAGCGGGCAGTGAATCTGTGGAATTCTTTACCGCAGAGGGCTGTAGAGGCTGGGGCATTAGGTATGTTCAAGGCTGACAGAGACAAATTTTTCATCAGTAAGGGAATCAAGGGTGTGATGATATGCATCACTGTAAATACACAAGGGGTTAATGTAAATACACTGGGACTAAATAAACACTAGAGGGAGCACTAGAGACATCAAGAACACAGACATTCAACCAATAGGCCAGTAGTGGGCAGCACGGTAGCATTGTGGATAGCATAATCGCTTCACAGCTCCAGGGTCCCGGTTCGATTCTGGCTTGGGTCACTGTCTGTGCGGAGTCTGCACATCCTCCCCGTGTGTGCGTGGGTTTCCTTCGGGTGCTCCGGTTTCCTCCCACAGTCCAAAGATGTGCAGGTTAGGTGAATTGGCCGTGATAAATTGCCCTTAGTGTTCAAAATTGCCCTTAGTGTTGGGTGGGGTTGCTGGGTTATGGGGATGGGGTGGAGGTGTTGACCTTGGGTAGGGTGCTCTTTCCAAGAGCCAGTGCAGACTCGATGGGCCGAATGGCCTCCTTCTGCACTGTAAATTCTATTAAAAAAAAGATAGGACACAACCAATGGGCAGTCAAGACACACCCAGAGGTGACAATACCACAAGAGGGCTACCCATATAAAAGGACAGGGCACACGTGCTCTTTCTCTTTCCATAGGCGACATTCAGAGACACAGGGGCAGATCAGGGAAGCATCACACCCACCGCATGGATTGGAGCAGACTGGTTAGTTAGATCGAGTTACTTTACTAAGATTAGCAGGAGAGTCGAACCCAAATAGGAGAATTGTTAACTGTTCAATAAATGTGTTAAATCTATCTCCAAGTCTGAATCTTCCTTTGTCAGTGCATACATCAAGGAAGCAGTTTATGCTGCGTGAAGAAGGATAACACAACAAAGGGTTATGGTGATAAAGCGTGAAAATGAAGTTGAGGATTATATCAGACCAACATGATCTCATGAAATGGTGGAGCGGATTCAATAGCCCAATGGCCGACTTCTGATTCTATGTCTCATGGCCTCAAAGACATGCTGCACTGCCTGGATTTCTTCCGGCCTGAATCAGAAGGTCGGACAAGACAGGAGCAGAAAAAAAAATCCACGTGAAGTAATTGGGCACAGAGTGGCAATCTGACACCGACTGCCACTTCGAGCAAGTTACGGCCTTTTAACTTTAACAGTGACACTCTAACCTGTTAGAGATGAACACACTTAAATAACTATGGCAGTTTCAGCACCTGTAGATAATTTGGATTGACATCATTGAGCTATGGTGAGAGGTCCAAGGACAACCAAAAACAGGGGCAGGTGCATGTTTTTTTAAATAATGAAGGAGATCATTGCTGTGGATATGAAGATATATTTATAGAAGAACCAGAGGCCATGATTATTGGCTAAAGAAACAATCAACTAAACTCAGTTTGAGGAATAGCTAGCTCATGCTTAGAATTGGGACAGTCTGCAACTCATTGCAATGGCTGCTGGCTCGGTTTAGCAAAAAGGAACTAGATAAACTCAGGCTCAGGCTCTGCCACCCAGAGGATGACCATCAAGGTTATCATGGCCACGTGGGCAGCGAAGTCAGCAGGCTGCCTCCAGTGCCGCTGCCAGCGAGGCACGGGAGGGGGGGCACAAAGATGTAACATCCGCAGATGTAACTTGAAGTCAATTTGAGAACAACACGGGTGACGTTATTTGTGTTCATTATTTTGAAAGTTATGTTAGGGATGGCAACCCTGTACATTCTTTACCTGAAAGGGTGACATTTTTCACCTTTCCCGCCATCGGGATGTTCCAGTTCAGCCAATGGTTACACCCCACCCCCCCCACCCTCGTGGCGGGTTCCCTTGCAGCAGAAGGTGGAGGCATACAAAGCCCCATAGAAATCAGTGGGACCGAAAGATCCCTCTGCTGGCCAAAAGACATCGCCAGAAAACACACCATGACGTCGCCAGAAAACCCTACCCAAACATTTATTTAGTTTTAATGGGCTGAGTACCTGGGTGCCAAATGCAACACAGGCTTGTAACTATGGCGTGTATGGTGCTGGACTGTTGGGCTGCGTTATCATATAACAATTGTTTGCAGAGGAGACACTGGCATAAGAAAGCACTGATGCCTTGGATGGCTAGCTGCAGGTTTGCAGGATCAAACTATCTCTGGTGTCGCTGCCTCCCTGAAATTTCCTGTCACCTGCCTTGACATCCTCACGCTACATCTCCCTAGGCCCTTCCTCAGGCCCATCATTGGAGTCCTCCTGCCTGGCCTGTGGAACTGCCTCAATTTACTCAGCCTCCGCTGGGTGCCCCCTTGCCAGAGCCAGATTGTGCAGGGAGTATCAAGCCACTGGCTAGGAGGGAGACACACTCTGGACGATACTGCAATGCTCCTGTTGATTGGTCTAGGCATCAGAAACACATCTTGAGCAGTCTGATGGTCCTCTCCAGCACTGCCCTTGTGGAGGCATGACTCCTGCTGTATCTCTCCTCTGCCTGTTCTTGGGTGACGAGGGTCATGAGACACCTTCAAAGAGATAGCCCTTGTCACACAACAGCCATCCATCCAATTGTACAGGAGGCATGAACAGCCTTGGTACCTGTGAGCTGCCACGGTAATGGACACAAACTTGGAGAATCTGTGGCCTGTGGTCACAGACAATCTGCACATCCATGAGTGGAACTTCTTCGGTTAACAAAAGCTCACACTTACCTGCTGGTGCCTTGATGGCCACCTGAGTGCAATTTATTATATCCTGCATGCAGGGGAACCAATCCATTGTTGCGAAGCCTCGGGCTCCCTCTGCCTGGCTCGTGTCATCTGTCTGGTAGTGGATAAATATATAGACATGCCTGAAGATAACATAAGTCACCAGCTTGACACAACTATGTGCAGCTGATTGAGACACGTTGCACAGATCCCCCACTGAGTCCTGGAACGAACTGGTAAAGTCCTGGACATCGGAGATTTGAAGGTTGCTGGAGTGCTGTGTGTAGACTTTAGCAGCTGGATAATGGCGCCTTCAGCAGATCCTCACACCTTCACCTCCCTCTTCGTCCTGCACTAACTGAGGCAATGCCTCTCCTCTTGAAGGACTCTCCCTGGGATGCAGGCCATGCTCAACTGGCTTCCTCCCCCTCTCTTCCTCTTCAGATGAGGTCCCACCAGCTGAATACACTATCTCCATTGGAGGAGATGCAAAGGACAAGTGCCTTGCAAAAGAGGGAGCACCGTGCCGCAATCCATAGGGAAACCTTCCAGGGAAGATTAGGTTCTCAAATGCAGGAAGGCAGGCTTGAAAGGCTACCGAAACTCAAAGAAGCTCTGGGATAACTGCAGTCAGACAGCGACGAACCCGCAATGACAGAAAAAGTGTTTGTGCTCCGGGGGCCTTTTATTCCACTCTTGGGTGAGGAAATAATAAAAACTTATTTTTCATCCACCCATTTTGCCTGTGTGATGAACTAAAAGTCGCATGAGCAGCGTAAAATCGCTGTCTACTGTCTTTTTAATTGTTGGAAACCCGTGTGTCCGCGGACCTCGAACTTGTGCACGATAATGTTGGGAAAACGCCCAGCGTCATTTGATGCTATTTTACATTTGCTCAGATAGAGGATGCGGCTGACCTTCAAAAGTAAAATTCTGGCCTTAATCTTGGGAGAAAAATAACTATTTTCACTTCAAACTTTCAGAAGGAGACAATCATCCCAGGCAGTAATTATAGGCGGGGATATGTAAAAGGGTACTCATTCACCTCCCATTTAGAAAATAACCCATGAATGGCATCTATAACAAAAAATATAAACTATGAAATATTTTTAAAATTAATAAGTGCTAAATTCACAATTTAAGAATATTGGGATGAGAAAATAAGAAGTGACATCCTGGTGACACAGCTTTAGAATCGCACCAGCAGAGGCCTGGAAAAAATCTCTTAGCCACTGGATGACCCTACTGGGGAAAGGGAGAGGAAACAACTGAATAAAAGAAATATACTCTGAAAAAATGTCAAGTAGAGAATTTCTGTTATAACACACTTCAACTCTTAACACTTTTGCAATTCAGTACTGGCTGATAAATGTTGAACTGACAGCAGTGAGACAAATCCAACAGGTTAATAAGTGGCATACGGGGTTTTGAAAGAACTGCTTAGGAGCGAATACTCTTTGCAATTGTTTCTTTTCAATAATCAGGTAACAAAGAGAAAGTCTCTTACCACTGCTAATAACAGCATCAAAGTATCCTGGGTAATCCTGGTTCATGCTGATATAGCTCTCAACTCTGGATGTGGCAAAATCGATTTGTGATTTGGTGTACAGTCCTCTCAGGTGCAATCTTCTCTGGTGCTCCTCTGTTTTCATTGGGATCAGCAGAATGTATCGAGGCTCTAAGTATGTTTTCTTCAAGCTGCGTACTCCCTATTCAATGGTGGAATTAGGAACAAATCACAATTCTATACAGCACTCAGTCCCTTTCTTATGAGGAAAGGTTCAGCAGATTGTCCCTTTGTCCACTGGAATTTAGAAGAATGAGAGGTGATTTTATTGAAATGTATAAGAAAGATCCTGAGGACACTTGAGAGGATGTTTCTCTTTGTGGGGACTCTAGACACAGTTTAAAAATGAGGGTTCTCTCATGTGAGAGTGAGATGAGGAGAATTACTTTCTCTCAGAGGATCGTCAATATGTGAATTCACTTCCCCATAGAGCAGTAGAAGCTGAGTCATTCAATATATTCAAAGCTGACTTAGATTTTTGATCGACCTGGGAGTCAAGGGTTATCGAATGCAGACAGAAAAGCTGAGTTGTAATCACTTCAGCCGTGATCTTATCGAATGGTGGAGCAGGCTCGAGAACCAAATGCCCACTCCTGCTCCTAATTCTTATGGATAGATTTCTATTTTTTTAAAGTGGAAGATCAGTTAAATTAAGGCTGCTTATGGTATGGAACAGCAAGTAAAGAGATGTGGTGGAAGAGAAAATACTCATTAGATGCTACCAATCTTGGGTTTAAGGAGGCATTAGTAAAGAGGTTAAAGTAGGACACTTAAATAATCCTGATTTGATCAGACAGGGCTTTCAAGACTTGAAAGGGAAATCATAACTGTTAGAGTTTTTTGACAAAGTAACATTTAAGATGGATGAAGGGGAACTGGGTGGTGTACTTGGATTTCCAAAAGGCATTTGATCTCCAATAGATATAGGCCTCGCCTGTTCAACCTTTCATCATAAGACAATCCCTTCATCCCAGGAATGAGCCCGGTGAACCATCTCTGAACTGCTTCTAAATATATATGTTTTAAATAAATACTGCACACAGTACTCCAAGGTGAAGGGGCTGGTGCGGGGGGAATGGCAAAGTCGGACAGGGCAGCAGAGCTGTCGATGGTTAGGCCTCACATGGGTGAGAATTGGTGCATAATTGTACTCAGCCACAATCTGTAACCTCATGGCATGGCATGTCCCCCACTCTATCATTTCACCAAGCCAAGGGATCAACCCTGGTTCACTGAAGAGTGGAGGAAGACATATCATTCCAGCAAGGTGGTCTTTTAATGAGCATTCGTGACCTGCTAACAAATGCAAATGTACTTCCCGACATTGCTCATTGGGCAGCTCGACTCACTTTTAGTCCTCCTTTAACTTTGGGAGAACAAAATTCCAAAGATTTTTCCAGCTTTAGGAAACTGACGTTTTCACTCTTGGCAAATTAAGTGCTCCAAGTATCATGATTCCCATTGCTGGCAGGAGTGGATGACTCCTCTCTTGTCTGGGAGAGAGCTCAGGATAACAATGGCCATGCTAAATTGTCCCTTAGTGTCAAACATTCTGCAGGTTACGGAGATAGAGCAGGGCAGTGAGCCTGCGTGAGAGGCTTTTTCAGAGGGTCGGTGCAGACTTGATGGGCCGAATGGCCTCCTTCTGCATTGCAGGGATTCAATGGATCTATAGAGATGTTTGAACAGTGTTCGACTCTGAAATCCACACACAATTCAGTAAACAACAATCATCTCCTGTAGGACTGTACCAACCAAAACAATGGCTGGTGTGTTGATCGATTGTTTGATATTTATTGCCACATGTACTAAAGTACAGTGAAAAGTATTTTTCTGCGGCCAAGGGGACGTACACAATATGTGCATACTAGACAAAAAAATAATCGACAGAGTACATTGACAGTGGTGCATCAACAACAGTTGTGCTATAGCAACAGTAACTGCATTTAAAATATAATTCATAGGTCAAATATAATTCATAGAACATAAAGTGTGTTGGAATGTCCTGGGGATGAGTTACCGTATTTTATAAATGCATGTTTTTTTTTCTCAACCTGGATCTCAACATAATGGAACTCCTTGTCTATCCTTCCCTGTATAACTTCAGACTTTTAAATCCAAGTATGGTGTCACCTAATCAGTTTTTTTTTCTGTTTCAATGCACAGGTTTTTACTTGTTCGACACCATGAGCCTAATTTTTAACTTACTTAAATACTTTAACTTAGCTCACCTTCCACCTGTTGACGGAGAAGTAAAAATTGCACATATCAGCACGTGATTAAATTCAGTATCATAGTAAAATTATGCACTAATCTTATTGTAACTGTATTTTTTTTAAATAAATTTTGATTACCCAATTATTTTTTCCAATTAAGGGGCAATTTAGCGTGTCCAATCCACCTACTCTGCACATTTTTGGGTTGTGGGGGCGAAACCCACGCAGACACAGGGAGAATGTGCAAACTCCACATGGACAGTGACCCAGAGCCGGGATCGAACCTGGGACCTCAGCGCCGTGAGGCGGTTGTGCTAACCACTAGGCCACCGTGCTACCCTATTGTAACTGTATTAAGATTTTCTATAATGAGTGCTTCACAGGAGCAGTATCAAACAAATTTTGACAATGCAAGGAGATCTTGGTACAATGCTTGGTCAAATAGGTTATTAAGGAGTGTCTTAAATGAGGAGATAGTGTTTTGGACCAGGGTTTATAAAACTCAAAAGTATATTATGGAGTTCACCCACAACTTTTAATAGATTTTGGTTATGGGGAGCACAAGGGCCCACTCTACAGGTGTGATGCAACAGAGATCTAAAGTATTTTAAAAACAAAACAATGTTTATTCTATGAATTCAGTTAACACTTTATAAACACACGGTGAACATCTTATCAACTACAAACGCTGATACTTTCCCAAATACAATACTCGATAGGTAACCCTTAGTAATTTTTCTAACAACAACCATAAGCTCAAAACACTTTTTAACAAAGACAGCAGGTTTAAATTCTCTACAGAAACAGGTATTACTTTGAAATCATCAATGAGCTGAAGACTTTCATTAGCATGTAGTGAGAAAGATCAATACACTCATCTGCTTGGTTCACATGCAGCTCTCCAACTGAAAGCGAAGCTAAACACAGAGCCAAAACCAGATTTCAGCACAAAACAAAAGTAAAAAGCAGAGCAGAACCCAGCTCCACCCACACACTGACATAACTGCAGCTATTTGATAAACACCCATTTCTTAAAGGTACATCCACCTGACAAGAGAGATAGAAAGGCAAGAGGCTTAGAAAGGGAATTTAAGAGCCTTGGTCCAGGAAGTTTGTGTGTCAATAATGGTGGAGCAATTAAAATCGGGATGGTGCAAGAGGCTAGAACTGGTCGTGTGCAGCAATTTTGAAAGGTTGCAAGATTCAAGGAGGCCACAGAGATAGGGAAGGGTGAGATCATGGAGGGAATAAAAAAAAATGATGGAATTTTAAAATCAAGGTGAAGCCAGACCAAGAGTTGGTGTCAGCGAACACGAGGCCGAAGGGTAAACAGGACATGGTGCAAGCTATGAATTGGGCACAGAGTTTGGTATGCATTTAAAGGAATGGTACCAATTCCCTCATATCGGAGTGGAGATGTAAATCAATTTTCAGAAATTTTTGTTATCCTTTCAGTGCCCAGAGTTTTTTGTATTGCAATCTAATCACTGACATCAAGTAAAGTTCTGCCTCAGAGTTGACAAATACTGAAAGTTATCTTAACAATTGGCAGCAAAAATGGTCTAGGTTGGCCCTCGCTTATATTTTCTTCAAATTTCTTTTTCCAATCTCTCACACATAGGTTAGCTGAGATATAGGAAATCACAGGAACCTACATCTGACTGAATCAAGTTGTTAACTTTAAATGGCAATCTCAAACTGGTAACCTGACACCAATTAAGTGTGGTTGTTCATAAATAAAACACAAGTCGCAGCCTTTTTTATTGTTAATCCACCTTGTGAAAAACAGGCGGCTGCTTAATCCATCTTCACTTGTTAAAACAAACTTCTATTTCTGTCAACTCTTTGGGAGTCGTATGTCAGAGATCAGCTTGTCATGCAGCAAAACTCTATGGAAGGTGAAAGGTTTCCTGAAAACAGATTGATGTGAGGGAGTGGGTGCACTGAAAAATACTTCCCTCCCCCCCCCCCCCCCCCCCAACCTGTTTTGGGGGAGTACTGTAAATGTGGATAGTTACAATTTTGGGACAACTCAAGTGTAAGTGCTTACCATTGTCACCATGCGAATTTCACTGGTACATAGTGGTAAGTTAGCGATGTTTTTATACTATAAAATTCTGATGTGGGGAAACACTTAGCAGTGTAATAAAAGGGATATTCCCTCTGGACTTTAAAGTTAATTTCATAGGGAGAATTTTGAGCTGTTGCAGATCTATCGCCGGTAAAGTATGTGGTGGTAGAAGCGATTTGAAGTGATGAATTAGTATCACACAAGTAAAGCCATATAACTTTAACGTGTTTTGGCCTGGTTGCCTTTCCTGCTTTACCACAATCTGAAATATTTTCATTGACAAAACGCTGTTTACTGCAGAATCCTCCTCTTCTTTCAGGTACCATACCCTAAGAAGGCACTGGCGACTATGGACTTCCATTGGATTGGTCCTTGAATATGCTTCACAATAGTTGTTTGCCATTGCCTTCTGCAGTGTGGCTGACCAAAGAATTTTTCCACTCTTGCTGCCTGCCATCGGGCATATTGGAAGGATTTGCAGGCTGATAATCAGTTTGGCCATGTTATGCATCTTCCGTGGCGTTCAAGTCCTGAAGTTGGACTTGAACTCAGAGATTCCAGCCCAGAGACAGGGACGCTACCCACTGCAACACAAGATCTCCACCACCATGCAGAATGCTTATCTTTAATATTCTCTGTGATGGGATTTAGTATCCAGCACTACTACAGGCATGTTATCATTCACAAAGAAGCCCACAAATCAATTGAAATATAGCCTTCACACCTACCTCTAGTTCCATATGAATACAGCAAGCCAGGCCCTCTCTGGCGACAGCTTCTAATGCCTCCCTGCTGAGCCCATAATAATTTCCATCGTACTTTATTGTCTCAATAAATTTCCCCTGCACAAAAAGACAAAAAAATTAAAATGGAGATGGCAGCCAACATCTCAATGTATTGTATAAACACATGAAGTGACAATGGGATTTTCCCCACTATGATGCAACAATAATTTTGGGAAATTTAGAGCAAAATATTTCTTAATCTACCCTTTAGGGGGTGGGATTTTTTTTTGCTGCCTCCGCAGAACGTTTTGCAGTGGCGGAGGCAGCCCACCATTGCAGGCGGTGGGATCTTCCGGTCCCACTGCTGTAAACGGTTTTCCTGTTGCTCGCATCCTCCGCCGCCGGGAAAACTGTGATGGGAGGTCGCCATCGGCAGGATGGGAAGATCCCGTCAGTGGGAAGGGCAGGAACATTTTGGCCACAATGTTTGCTTTTACTCTTAAAAGATCACATTTAAAACATTTCATGAATCCCATCTCTGCTTTCTGCACACTGTCTATTTTGGAATACCTTTGGAACACAGACATGCTCACACCAGAGATACGGCCAGGTAAGACATTTGATATATTTTCATGCTTCAAACCGGGAACAAGTTGCTGCATCCCCTGGCTGGACCAGCTAAATGAGGATAAATTGGACTCTGTAATTCAACTTCAGAAAACAGATGCATCAGTCAAAATTAAAAAGCACGCCTCACCATCTAATATTCTTTTGTTTGTTTCACATCCATTTCTGGGGCAAATATTTTTACACTGAGGAACAGTTTTAAAATGCCCCATTGTAGAAAGGGCATTACAGTCAGAGAGAGTGCCTTGTTGATTCATCAGTATCAGCCCTGATCTCACTGAATTCTGAAACAGGTTGAAGATGCTAACTGGTCTGTTTCTATGCTGCCGTTGCTGCATGGCATGCTTTGCCATGGACCAAAGTCAAGGTGGAAACCACTGTATCCTTTAAGGGGTACTAGATGAAGGACTAGGGGGGAAAGAACCAAGAAGTCAGGTTAGTTTTAAATTGAATCAGTGAGCACAGACACAGATGGATGAAGTGTTGCCCTTCTGTGCTGTAAGTTAATATGGTTCCAAACATCTAGCTTGGTTTTTAGAAACAGTGAACCATGCCATATGGGAAATCAAATAAACATCATTAGAGATTCTAGTCTTGAAATTATGATGTCTTGATATTAGTATGTCTAGATATTAGAATGTTTGAACTGTCTGTTTCTGCTATTTCCACAGATTAACTCTTAAGTTAAAATAGTGGACCAAAGAATTGCATACAAATGTGTTTATACACTAATACTCGCACAGAGAATTTCATTTCAGGCTGCAAGCCAATAACAAAAGTTGCATCTACAATTCTGCCATTCTGAAAAAGTTACTGTCTGTCCTTTGCATGCTCCCTTCAATAACTTATAGAAAATAATTCTCATTGAATGGAGCCAACAGCACTCATTATTTAACAAAAGGATTCATCAAATCAAAATAGATGGGAAAAACTTAACAGTCAAGTTAATCACTTGCCATGCGCAAATTGGCTCTCAATGTTTCCTACATTATAACAATATTTCAAAAGTGTCTCATTGGCTTTAAAGTGCCTTGGTATATGCTGAAGTCATAAATAGGCCGTATATGCAAATCTTTCTTTCTATTTTTTGCAAGTTTGGTTTTCAGAATACTATTAGTAACATGTGGCCATGATCTAGCGGCCAATCTAGCCTAGGGTGCAAGTTCCGTAATGGTCGCTACATCCCGCGAGTGCCAAAAGGGGATTTGCACCGGCAAGATCTCAGTTTGAGATCTGCCCGTACCGCAGATTTCCAAACATTTACTTACCGGCCTTGACTGTTATCCTCCTGCCTAGTTGGCATGATGTCATGCTAACATGAATCACTACTGTTTTCAAAAATGAATAACAGTTGTGATGACCATGCCGGGGGTGAGGCACATGGCTGCTGATTATCTAAATACTGTGACCCAAAAGTGACTTCTGAGGCTCCATATTCCTGCTCACAGGAGCATCACCATGACATTTCCCCCTCCTCTGGGGGGGTATATGCACAGATGCCTCTGACACCTTCCCATGTATTCTAGTGTGATGCCCTTAACGCTGTGCCACCGACTCTACACATGTGCTACATCCCTCAGAGGTGCACTGTAAATTCTATGAATTTTCTCCTCATTTCCCAAGAGGATCTGACCCAGGGTGGTGTGGTCGCAGAGCTGAGACCTGTGTGAGATGCAGGGTTATTTAGGTATAGCCGCTCTCATAGCAGAAACACGCTCTGATGCATGCCATTGCCCATATGTCACAACCCCATCCTTGCATTCCCTCTCTTGCCAACATCTCACTGTGCTCAGAGAACAAAGAACAAAGAACAAAGAAAATTACAGCACAGGAACAGGCCCTTCGGCCCTCCCAGCCTGCGCCGATCCAGATCCTTTATCTAAACCTGTCTCCTATTTTCCAAGGTCTACTTCCCTCTGTTCCCGCCCGTTCATATACCTGTCCAGATGCATCTTAAATGATGCTATCGTGCCCGCCTCTACCACCTCCGCTGGTAAAGCGTTCCAGGCACCCACCACCCTCTGCGTAAAAAACTTTCCACGAACATCTCCCTTAAACTTTCCCCCTCTCACCTTGAAATCGTGACCCCTTGTAACTGACACCCCCACTCTTGGGAAAAGCTTGTTGCTATCCACCCTGTCCATACCTCTCATAATTTTGTAGACCTCAATCAGGTCCCCCCTCAACCCCCGTTTTTCCAATGAAAACAATCCTAATCTACTCAACCTTTCTTCATAGCTAGCACCCTCCATACCAGGCAACATCCTGGTGAACCTCCTCTGCACCCTCTCCAAAGCATCCACATCCTTCTGGTAATGTGGCGACCAGAACTGCACGCAGTATTCCAAATGTGGCCGAACCAAAGTCCTATACAACTGTAACATGACCTGCCAACTCTTGTACTCAATACCCCTTCCGATGAAGGCAAGCATGCTGTATGCCTTCTTGACCACTCTATCCACCTGCGTTGCCACCTTCAGGGTACAATGGACCTGAACTCCCAGATCTCTCTGTACATCAATTTTCCCCAAGACCCTTCCATTTACCATATAGTCCGCTCTTGAATTTGATCTTCCAAAATGCAACACCTCGCATTTGCCTGGATTGAACTCCATCTGCCATTTCTCTGCCCAACTCTCCAATCTATCTATATTTTGTTGTATTCTCTGACAGTCCTCCTCGCTATCTGGAACTCCACCAATCTTTGTATCATCTGCAAACTTGGTAATCAGACCACCTATACCTTCCTCCAGGTCATTTATGTAGATCACAAACAGCAGTGGTCCGAGCACGGATCCCTGTGGAACACCACTAGTCACCCTTCTCCATTTTGAGACACTCCCTTCCACCACTACTCTCTGTCTCCTGTTGCCCAGCCAGTTCTTTATTCATCTAGCTAGTACACCCTGAACCCCATACGACTTCACTTTTTCCATCAACCTGCCATGGGAAACCTTATCAAACGGCTTACTAAAGTCCATGTATATGACATCTACAGCCCTTCCCTCATCAATTAACTTTGTCACTTCCTCAAAGAATTGTATGAGGTTTGTAAGACATGACTTTCCCTGCACAAAACCATGCTGCCTATCACTGATAAGTCTATTTTCTTCCAGATGTGAATAGATCCTATCCCTCAGTATCTTCTCCAACAGTTTGCCTACCACTGACGTCAAGCTCACAGGTCTATAATTCCCTGGATTATCCCTGCTACCCTTCTTAAACAAAGGGACAACATTAGCAATTCTCCAGTCCTCCGGGACCTCACCCGTACTCAAGCATGCTGCAAAGATATCTGTTAAAGCCCCAGCTATTTCGACCCTCGCTTCCCTCAGTAACCTGGGATAGATCCCATCCGGTCCTGGGGACTTGTCCACCTTAATGTCTTTTAGAATACCCAAACCTTCCCCCTTCCGTATGACAACTTGACCTAGAGTATTTAAACATCCATCCCTAGAGCACTTCCGGTTGCGGCTATGACTAGCTAAGCCGCACATTTGGAAGCTCCTGCAACAAAGGTGTTTTTGGGCCAATTGGAGGGCCCCAACGGCGCTGAAAAAACGAATCCCGGTGGGGGAAGGTCCCCTGAGGAGAACTAGACCGATTTTATGGTCGGTACCCGGAGTGGAGCGGCAAAAAAAACGGCAGCAGCTCCCCAAAAAAAGCGGGGGAAGAAAATCAAAATGGCGGCCGGCGGTGCATCGGAGGAGTGGAAGAAATGGGCGGAGGAGCAGCAGGCCGCTCTCCTCCGTTTTTTCACGGAGATGAAAGTGGAGCTCCTAGAGTCCATGAACGCGACGGCCACCAGGTTGGTGGGAGCCCAGGCGATCCAAGAGGCGTCGATTAAAGATCTGCAGCAGGAGATGACCGCGAGGGAGGAGGAGGCCACAGTCATCGGGGCAAAGGTGGAGGTGCACGAGGCACTCCACATGAAGTGGCAGAGCCGATTCGAGGAGCTGGACACTCGGATGAGGAGGAAAAATTTGAGGATCCTGGGCCTGAAAGAAGGCCTGGAGGGGTCGGATCTCCCGGGATATGTGGCGGAGATGTTGAGCTCCCTGATGGGGGAAGGGGCCGGTCCGGCGCCCCTGGAATTGGAAGAGGCATACCGGGTCATGGCCAGGAGGCCTAGGGCAAACGAGCCCCCGAGGGCGGTGCTGGTGCGGTTCCAGCGGCTAAGTGATCGAGAGAAAGTCCTGAGGTGGGCAAAAAGGGAGAAAAGCAGCAAGTGGCAGAACTCGACGGTAAGGGTGTACCAGGACTGGAGTGCGGAGGTGGCAAAGCGGCGGGCCCGGTACAACCGGACAAAGGCGGTGCTACACGCGAAAAAGATCAAATTTGGAATGCTGCAACCGGCGCGCTTGTGGGTCACCTACAAGGACCAGCATCATTATTTCGAGTCCCCAGAGGAGGCCTGGACCTTTGTACAAGAGGAAAAGTTGGACACGAACTAAAACCTGGGAGCACCGGCGGTCGTAGCCGCCGGGGGACTCTTGATTGAGCAAGTGGCCCTTTTCTTTTTCAGGCCAGGTCGGAACTGGGTAACAGTTTCGTGGATTGTTTGGGGTGTTTTTTCTCGAACGGTTGACTTTTCTGAATATTTTGAAGGTTTCGAGTTGTTGGGTGTTTCTGTATATTTGTACTGTTGAAATCTCTATTGTGGGTCGTTGGCTTCTTATGGGGTGTTTCTTCCCGTTTCCAATTTCCCTTAGTTATTTACCCCTCTTACCCTTTTTCTTTGGGTGCTTGGGGGGGTTTTTTGTTCTTTTTTCTTTTCGGGTTATGGTTATCTGCGGTTATTTATACTGTTTGATGGAGGGTGATGGTTGGGCACACTGTTAGTTGATAGCTAGTTAATTATTTTGTTATTTAAGTATGTAGTTAAGTATTTATGTATTTAGTTGCCATTGGGTATTTATATCGTTAAGTTGGGGAGACGGGACGGGGGGGAGCGGGTTGATTATCCGGGTCTTTCTCGGGGGTTTTAAGGGGATCTTTCACGGGCGCAGAAGGGGTGAACCGGGAGGAGTCGGAATGTGGCAGGAGCAGCCGGGTCAGCGGAGACCAGCTGACTCTCGGGAGTACGATGTGGGGTACATCGCGGCTAGGAGGGGTCCTAGCCAGGGGGGGGGGGGGGGGGGGAAGGGGGGGGGGGGAAGGGGGGGGGGCTGGGGGGGGACACCGGGTTGCTGCTGGAAAGACCAGGGACGAGAAGGGGAGAGCCGGGGGGGTGGGGGGGGGGGGGGGGCCATCGCTATGGGAAGCGGGTCAGAAAAGAAGGGATGACCCGGGGCGAGCAAGGGACAAGACATGGCTAATCGACAGGGAGTAGGGACGGGTCGCTCTGCGACCCGATTGATCACGTGGAACGTAAGGGGGCTGAATGGGCCGGTCAAAAGATCAAGGGTCTTCTCACACCTGAAGGGACTGAAGGCTGATGTAGCAATGCTGCAGGAGACTCATTTGAGGGTAGCAGATCAGGTCCGCCTGAGAAGGGGGTGGGTGGGACAGGTGTTCCACTCAGGCTTGGATATCAAGAACCGGGGGGGTGGCGATTTTGGTGGGAAAGAGGGTGTCGTTTGTGGCGGCAGAGGTGGTGGCAGACAAGGAGGGCAGGTACGTGATGGTGAGGGGTAGGCTGCAGGGAGAGAATGTGGTACTGGTAAATGTGTATGCCCCGAACTGGGACGACGCGGGTTTTATGAGGCGCCTGCTGGGCCTCATCCCGGGACTGGAGGCAGGGGGCCTGATCATGGGAGGGGACTTTAATACGGTGTTAGACCCTGGGCTGGATAGATCGAGTTCCAGGACGAATAGGAGGCCGGCAGCGGCAGAGGTGTTAAGGGGGTTCATGGAGCAGATGGGAGGGGTAGACCCATGGAGATTTGGTAGGCCTAGGGCGAGGGAGTATTCTTTTTTCTCCCACGTCCACAGAGTGTACTCTAGGATCGATTTTTTCGTATTGAACAGGGGGCTGATACCGAGAGTGCAGGACACGGTGTACTCGGCCATTGCGATATCGGACCATGCACCACATTGGGTGGACGTGGACATGGGGGAGGCGCGGGACCAACGCCCGTTGTGGCGCCTGGATGTAGGGCTGTTGGCGGACGAAGAGGTGTGCAGAAGGGTGAGAACGGGCATTGAGAACTATCTGGGTACGAATGACACAGGTGAGGTGCAGGTGGGGACGGTCTGGGAGGCCTTGAAAGCAGTGATTAGAGGAGAGCTGATCTCCATAAGGGCACACAGAGAGAGGAAGGAGAGGCAGGAAAGGGAGAGGCTGGTGGGGGAGCTCCTAGAAGTAGATAGGAAATATGCGGCGGCACCAGAGGAGGGGCTATTAAGGGAGCGGCGTAGCTTGCAGGCCAGGTTCGACCTACTGACCACTAGGAAGGCGGAAATGCAGTGGAGAAGGGCGCAGGGTGCGGCGTATGAGTACGGGGAAAAGGCGAGCAGGATGCTGGCACACCAGCTTCGTAAGCGAGATGCAGCCAGAGAGATTGGGGGAGTGAGAGAGAGGGGTGGGGACGTAGTGCAGAAGGGGCAAGAGGTGAATAGGGTCTTTAGGGACTTCTATAGGGAATTGTATAGGTCTGAACCGCCGAAGAGGAGAGGGGGAATGAAGAACTTTCTCGACAAATTGGGGTTCCCAAAGGTACAGGAGGAGCTGGTGGAAGGGTTGGGGGTGCCGATAGAGCTGCAGGAGCTAATTAAAGGGATAGGCCAGATGCAGGCGGGGAAGGCGCCGGGGCCGGATGGGTTCCCGGTGGAGTTTTACAGGAAATTTGTGGACTTGGTGGGTCCAGTGCTGGTGCGAGCCTTTAATGAGGCGCGCGAGGGGGGGGTTCTGCCCCCAACAATGTCGCAGGCCCTGATCTCCTTGATTTTGAAGCGGGACAAGGACCCGGTCCAGTGCGGGTCCTACAGGCCCATCTCCCTCCTGAATGTTGACGCCAAGCTGTTAGCAAAGGTCCTGGCAACCAGGATAGAGGACTGTGTGCCAGGGGTAGTCCATGAAGACCAGACGGGGTTCGTGAAGGGACGCCAATTTAACACAAATGTCCGGAGATTGTTAAATGTGATTATGATGCCAGCAGTGGAAGGGGAGGCGGAGATAGTGGTAGCGCTGGACGCGGAGAAGGCATTTGACAGGGTGGAGTGGGAATACTTGTGGGAGACGTTGGAAAGGTTTGGGTTTGGGGAGGGATTTATCAAGTGGGTAAAACTGCTCTATTCAGCTCCGATGGCAAGTGTGGTCACAAACGGGAGGAGGTCAGAATATTTTGGGCTCCATCGAGGTACTAGGCAGGGATGTCCCCTATCTCCCTTACTCTTTGCATTAGCGATTGAGCCGTTGGCGATGGCACTGAGGGGTTCAGGGGGGTGGAGAGGACTGACAAGGGGAGGGGAGGAACATCGGGTCTCGCTCTATGCGGATGATTTGTTGTTGTATGTGGCAGACCCGGAGGGGGGAATGCCGGAGGTAATGGGGATACTAGCGGAGTTCGGGGACTTTTCGGGATATAAATTAAATCTGGGGAAAAGTGAGGTCTTTGTAATACACCCGGGAGACCAAGGGGAGGGAATTGGGAGGCTCCCCTTCAAAAGAGCAGTTAAAAGTTTTAGGTATTTGGGGGTGCAGGTGGCAAAGAACTGGGGGACCCTCCACAAGTTGAACTTTTCCAGACTGGTGGAACAGATGGAGGAGGAGTTTAAGAGGTGGGACATGGTGCCGCTGTCGCTGGCAGGGAGGGTGCAGTCAGTTAAAATGACGGTCCTCCCGAGGTTCTTGTTTTTGTTCCAGTGTCTGCCCATCTTCCTCCCCAGGGCCTTTTTCAAGAAGGTAACGAGTAGTATCATGGGGTATGTGTGGGCACATGGCACCCCGAGAGTTAGAAGGGTCTTTCTGGAGCGGAGTAGGGATAGTGGAGGGCTGGCGTTACCCAACCTTTCAGGATATTACTGGGCGGCAAATACATCGATGGTACGAAAGTGGATGATGGAAGGGGAGGGGGCAGCCTGGAAGCGCATGGAGAGGGCGTCCTGCGGCAACATAAGCTTAGGGGCACTGGTAACGGCACCATGGCCGCTCCCTCCCACGAGGTATACCACGAGCCCGGTGGTGGCGGCCACCCTCAAGATCTGGGGGCAGTGGAGGCGACACAGGGGGGAAGTGGGAGGTCTGATAGGGGCACCACTAAGAGGGAACCACAGATTTGCACCGGGAAACACAGGAGGGGGATTCCAGAGCTGGCAGAGGGCGGGTATTAGACAACTGAGGGACTTGTTTATAGAGGGGAGGTTTGCGAGCCTGGGAGAGCTGGAGGAGAAATTTGGGCTCCCCCCGGGGAACACGTTCAGGTACCTCCAAGTGAAGGCATTTGCCAGACGACAGGTAGCGGGGTTCCCCGCGCTCCCCGACAGGGGGGTGAGTGATAGGGTGCTATCAGGGGTCTGGGTCGGGGAGGGGAAGATCTCGGACATCTATAAGATTATGCAGGAGGTGGAGGAGGTACCAGTAGAGGAGCTGAAAGATAAGTGGGAGTTAGAGCTGGGGGAACAGATAGAGGACGGGACATGGGCAGACGCCCTGGAGAGGGTCAACTCGTCGTCGTCATGTGCGAGACTAAGTCTCATTCAATTTAAGGTACTGCATAGAGCCCACATGACGGGGACAAGGATGAGTCGGTTTTTCGGGGGTGAAGACAGGTGTATTAGATGTTCGGGAAGCCCTGCGAATCATGCACATATGTTTTGGGCATGTCCGGCACTGGAGGAGTTCTGGAAGGGGGTGGCAGGGACGGTGTCGAGAGTGGTGGGGCCCAGGGTCAAGCCAGGATGGGGACTTGCGATCTTCGGGGTTGGGGTGGAACCGGGGGTACAGGAGGCGAGGGAGGCTGGAATATTAGCCTTTGCGTCCTTGGTGGCTCGGAGGAGGATCCTGATTCAGTGGAGGGACGAAAGGCCTCCGAGTGTTAACACCTGGTTAAACGACATGGCAAACTTCATCCAATTGGAAAGGATCAAATTCGCCCTGAGAGGGTCGGTGCAGGGGTTTTTCAGGCGATGGCAACCCTTCCTAGACCTCTTGGATCAGAGATAGAAACTGAGGCCGTGACAGCAGCAACCCGGGAGGGGAGGGGAGGGCGGGAGGGAGGGGGGAGGAGGGGGGGGGGGGAGGGGGGACAAAGACGGGGGGGGGGGGGTGGGGGGGACGCGCGAGTAGGGGGGGGGGACTTTTTTCTTTTTCTTGTTAAGTAGGGGGGTTTGATTTTGTTTTATTATAATTTAAATGTAAATGTAGGAGGGGTTAAAATGTTTGTATTTTGAAAAATTTCTTCAATAAAAATTATTTTAAAAAAAACATCCATCCCTAGCCTCAACATCCATCTTGTCCCTCTCCTTTGTGAATACCGATGCAAAGTACTCATTAAGAATCTCACGCATTTCCTCTGAGTCCACGCATAAATTCCCTCTTTTGTCTTTGATTGGGCCAATCCTTTCTCTAGTTACCCTCTTGCTCCTTACATACGAATAAAAGGCTTTGGGATTTTCCTTAACCCTGTTAGCCAAAGATATTTCATGACCCCTTTTAGCCCTCTTTATTGCGCGTTTGAGATTCGTCCTACTTTCCCGATATTCCTCCAAAGCTTCATCAGTTTTCAGTTGCCTCGATCCTATGTATGCTTCCTTTTTCATTTTAGCTAGTCTCACAATTTCACCCGTCATCCATGGTTCCCTAATCTTGCCATTTCTATCTTTCATTTTCACAGGAACATGTCTGTCCTGCACTCTAATCAACCTTTCCTTAAAAGACGCCCACATTTCAAATGTGGATTTACCCTTAAACAGCTGCTCCCAATCCACATTCCCTAGCTCCTGCCGAATTTTGTTATACTCTGCCTTTCCCCAATTTAGCACTCTTCCTTTCGGACCACTCTTGTCCTTGTCCATGAGTATTCTAAAACTTACGGAATTGTGATCGCTATTCCCAAAGTAATGACCGACTGAAACATCAACCACCTGGCCGGGATCATTCCCCAATACCAGGTCCAGTATGGCCCCTTCCCGAGAAGTGGCAGCATTACCTCCACCATTACTACCATGCGCCTGGGTGATTTCAGCATCGCCTTTACTACCTGCTAATCGCCAACAAACAACTGGTCATGCACCCTGGCAATCTCCATGGTCATCTCATCAAATGACGGGCACCCAGCCTGGATGATCCCCATGCTATTCTTCGACCTTATGGTCTGCAACCATAACATGAATTTCTGTTAGACTGAAAAAGGTGCATGGAGGAATATTGCTCTTCATTGTGTCAGTGTGTAATAGTGCTCATCCGCATGTGTCCTGTGCACAGCTACATGACCTGCTTACACATAAAAGCCTCAATGCTGAAGCAGAGTTAATTGCCATATCTTGCCTGCAAATTATGACCCTTTTCACCATACATTTTTATTCGTAGAATGTCACTCGGAGGAAATACAAGGGAAGGTTCCTTTGCTCCTCTCTGTAGATGAGGGGAGCTAATCATTTTGCAGGAAAGCAGCAAGTCATTGAACCTTTCCTGGCACTGGATCTATGAGCGCTGATGGACTTTTTGGTTTCTGCAAATGGATTATGCCAGTCAGCAGGGTAGAGGACTGCTCTTCTCTCCTGGAGTCCATCAAAACGTGAAGGTTCTGATCAGAAAAGTATGGGTCAGCTGCACCCATCCACAGAGCTGCCAACCTTTCCCAACAGAAATCAGTATTCCAGATACCAAAAATCAGTTTTGGCAATAAAATCGGGATTTTCATGTCAAAGGAAAAATGCCCACCTATCTGAAGTATAGCTTTACATCTTTATTGCACGAATCTAAAACACAAAGGGAAAATGCAAATCCAATGCTTCATACATGTACATCATAATGAGTGGGTGTTTTCAAATTAAGTTTCAAACATTCAATAAATCTAAGAACGAAAAATGTGAACAAAACATTCACATTTCAAGTTCAAAATTGTCCTGAACGCTTGGTTGACTTAATTGAATTCTTACAAGAAACTGTATATAGACAAAAGGAATCCAGTGCATTTCCTTCTTTCAAAAAATATTTTCATGAAGTAGCACTAACAGATTTGATGTTCAAATTAGGGTTTATGACAGTCAAGGTAAAAGAGCACAAAGAAAAGAATGGCTACAAGAAGTAGAAAGCAGAATGTATGGTTAAATAGATGCATGATGATTCAGATTTGATTTTTCAGCATTTTTGTTTCATGCTCACAGCAAAAAGCCTCAGGTGATCACCTCAAGTGATCCTGACCTTTGCGCGGTCTTGCATATGTCAGACATGCATATGCTGTTAGTGTGTGGAGAAGAGAGAGGCCGGGGCCTCTGTGTGGGCCCCTGTCACCAAGGAAACCAAATAACATGTTTCAGGAGGTGGCTTACAAATCAGTTGTCTCCTTTTCCGTATTGCAATGAGAGAAAGTGTACTTCCATATTCAAACTGATTTTCTGAACAAAATATTGAAAATCTGTGCTTGTTGGCAACTCTGCTATTGGCACCAGGAGGCAAAAAACAGTTTGACATAAAGGCCCTAATAGTACTCAGTAAGATATGAGAGAACAAAAGCACAGCATTTATCTGAAAATCCTCTCTACAATTTCAGCTGAGGGATTAATCCATTTAAGGTAGGTAACATTCCCATAAAGCAGACTTTCAGCTGAGTGTCTGGAAAAATCCCTTGTGCGATTTCACTGCCAGTCTACTTAAAATATATATATATATTTATTTGAATAGCCTCAGGGTCTGCATTAATTATGCATATTTTGCTGAAATGCAAGATTCAGTCAATTTATCACAAGTTAACAAAACACCTATTCTTTATTCTGGGCAGATAATCCTTGAAAATAATTAAATCACTTCATTTGATCAGCAAAAAAAACAAAAATAAGAAAGCTTAATTTTAGTTGGGGTGGAGAGATCCAAAGAAAATCAAAGCCTAGCAGTATATTAACTTTATATGTGCCAAAGTAAAAAACGCTTGAAGCTGAAAATAAAGTATTTCACCAATGATAAACGTCTATTGAAAATTAGCATACAGGCTTGTGATGTAGACAAAAGTCTGCATGATTCTAAATATCATATCACTTTGGAAAACTAGGTCACAAAATACATTCAGATGGGAGGGGGGGGCATTTGATCTCATATTTTCAGAGTACGTAACTCTACGACCTTTCCATTATAGCGTTAACATTTAGGTTTACCTGAAGGGATAGTGACTTTCACAATTTAGCATTCCCTTGGTAATGAACTAGACTCCCAGCCCAGATTATCCTTAAGTGATTTGAATCCATAACCTTCTGAAGGGAGCTGACACAGTTACCACTTAAACCAAGCTAACACCACTAGCCCAAGTCAAGAGCCAAACATACAAGTTGTGAGAACTTGCATTTATTCAGAACTTTTAACAATAATGAATAACCCTAGACCCTTCAGATACATGGGACAAATACCAAACAATGATATAGAAAACGAATAAAAGCAAATTAGATAAATTTTGAAACTCTTTTGAATCTATGAATCATCGCCATGTGTACACGAAAGCCTACAATCATTGCGATGTGTGATCAAAAAGGTTTCCCAGCAAGTCTAGCTATCTAAAGGCCAGTGAATTTCCTTCCAAATGTTGTGACTTCAAAATTGGCAAGTGCATACATGGCTTGGTACTGTCCCAAACACAATAAGAAGAACCCCCAGATTGATTTCCATTCCATATTCCTATAGATTCCTATTCACTAGTTCTTGCAAAAGGTCATTGACGTGAAACATTAATTCTGTTTTTCTCTCTGCACATGCTGCCTGATCTGCTGAGTATCTCTGGCATATTCTGTTTTTATTTCAGATTCTTAATCCATGTCTAATCAACTGCTTTAAGCCTGTACAGCAATGAGACAACCAACGCCATCCTCAATTTGCCAGGCTGAAATGTAAAAAAAGTAAGCTTCCAAGCCTGACCATTTTCCTCCTCCTTTTCCCTGCTCCACCAATTCAATTCCTGAGAAGTAATTTGCCTGGATGCTGAGGAACGATAGGACTGGACTCTGCCACGATGTTTCCCAAGATCACTGCTGAGATCACCGCCTTAATTCAGACTTGAGCATTGATCTCGCCAGTGAGCTTCCGGAGGGCTTTGAGCTGCCATGAGTCACCAGCTGTAGACCAACATGACTCATCACCTTCAGGGCAGGGGAAAATTGGAAAACACTGAAATGAAATGAAATCGCTTATTGTCACAAGTAGGCTTCAAATGAAGTTACTGTGAAAAGCCCCTAGTCGCCACATTCCGGCATCTGTTCAGGGAGGCTGTTACGGGAATCGAACCGTGCTGCTGGCTTGCCTTGGCCTGCTTTCAAAGCCAGCGATTTAACCCTGTGAGCTAAACAGCAATTAGGGTGAACGAGTGTATAATAAAGAGTCACAAAGCGTGACAGATGGAATGCAGAGTACAGAGCACTTGAGGCTTATCAGTAACCGTTTCTTCACTGTGGTGAAATACACACAGTATCCCTGTCGTCACAGTGATTTACCCTCTCTTTAATGGTTACGTCCTTCAACAAACTCGGCATTAGGTTTTGAAGCACGAGATTTTTAGGTTTTGATCAGAATTGGGCTCAGATGTGAATTTTAATCAGATATTGCAATGCTAAGAGTTAGACATACAATTCTTCTATCTTACTAAGCTTACTTACCATGCTCTACCATAATAGAGAATTATAAAGGTAGGCAATACAAGGTGCTATCTCATGGTGAGAAAGGCTGAATGATGTCTGAATTAATTCAGGCTCATCTCCTGTTCAAAGATGCCGAAGTAGAATCCTAGTAGCAAGTCTCATGCACAACCTCTGAACATAGTTGTTGCATGGTCAGTTAGATGGTTAACATATTCAAGGTGACTCTCACAGGAGAGAGAGCAGGTATGAAGAATCAAAGAGTAAAACAACCCAACTATTATATCCTGGAGATATGACAAAGCACCACCTGCTGAGCTCCAGATAGTTGGTCTCCCAAGTACTCAATTGTGTACGTACAAGAGGAGAGAAGATGTGGTTTGCTTTTTAAATAAAAGGGGAATGCAAATGTTCAAAGGGAAAAAATTGTGCCAATAAGATAAAAGGCACCAACGCTAGGATTATAAAGTGCAATTTAAAAAGTTCTATACATTACATTATACAACTTAGTCATGTTTTCACTTTTCAATAACAGAATTAAAATGTGAAAAAGAATGGAAGAAGAGTTACAGAAAACTGTCACTCCAAAACGCTGAATTCCAGGTCACAAGAACTGATGTCTAAGTGTCACCTTCCCAGCGAAGTGAGTTTCCCTATATTATGGGGGCCTACTGTACAAATAGAAGATATTTTTTTCACAGGAGTCATGTCGGTGAGGTTTACAACAGCGTTTTAAAAACGTGAATCATTCGAGGGGATCCCTCTAAGGGTGTGAAAGTAAATATAGCCCACGGGGGAGTGGTACATGCCCAGGCAATGCCCTGACATTGCCCCGGCACAGGTTGGCACTGCCAGGTTTAGTGATATGTATATATAGAGAGACATACAAAGGGTTAATGACTACATCTTGGTGGAACACAACCATTAGATGGCAACACTAGATTCCTGTATGAATATGAGAACTCAAAGGATCTTGGGTCTCTTCGAACCAGCAGTGACGAGACAGCAGAGCGTTAGAGAGATAGATCACAGCATAGTTAGCACGTGTAGTTTAAAATAGTTGATACTTTGTTCTGAATTACTTGATTACTAATTTTAGTTCTGTTGAGTGTGCGAACTCAATATTAATCTATTCGTTATTCATTAAATCTATTTTGCTTTAAGTTGAAGATTGGTGGTTTCTTGAGAATCACAGCATCAGATCATTCTGGATAGAAAAAGCAAAGAGTAACAATATATTACCAAAGACTAATATAACACCAGGTTTACACCGTCACTCTGGGGGACAGGGCCTGATATAACCCGCACCCAGCTACACAGAGATTGGGACATCAGCTTTAACCTGGCAATCCCAATCTGGTCATGCCAGCCTGGCACTTCCACCCTGTGCCAGAGTGGGCCCTGGTGTAAGCCCCAATGGGAGGGCTTCCATTTATCTGTGATGCAAGACGAGTGTGCAATGAGGGGGAACACTTACAGGCACAGGGGAAGTGGGCATTGAAGGAGGGAATGCCAGCGATACCTTCGTAGTGGTGGTGGTGGTGTTGGGGGTGGGTGGGGGGGGGGGGGAGTGCTCCTGATACTCTCATAGTGGGAGGGGGGAATTAACAGTTTATTCTGATCAGGGAACCCTTTAAAGATGGTGCCCCGATCTCTGTGGAGCTGGGTGCCGGTTATATCAGGCTTCGTCCCGCCAGAATGATGGCGTAAACCATGCCCACACATATTTTTCTTTAAAGAGGCTCAAGGTCTGGAGTGAAAATTGGTCAGTGCAACTGGAGAGCATCATGCCAATTTTCAGTCTGCGCCTGACACTTTGAAAAATATGGTCCGATTCCGCACCTATGTTTCTGTGCCTGGAAGGGTAAACCCCATAGTTAGATTCCTGCTGGACAAGGATGTTGTATGTGTGGGGGTTGGTTTCAATTCCAACATGTGATTCTATTGTGCTTAGTGAGGGTTACAGTGTGAAGAATAAATAGAACTAGCAGGGGTTTCTTAGCAACTAGAGGCCCTTGTAAAGATCTTAAAAACGCTTTTAAGTTTTAGCTGAATTTGTTGACAGTTGGAGACAGAACCTTGGGGAGTGAGCATCTCTCCTCTTCACCAGAAGAAAGACTGGGCAGGAAGGGAGCTGCAAAGAGGCAGGCTTGCTAAAGTACAAGTTGCAGCCCAGATAACCAGGGAATTGGGGCAGAAAGAATGTTTAAGATGACTGGAGTTAAGTGAACAGGGACCAAGGTATTGTTCAGAAGAATTCAAGGACGAGTAAATAAAGTGCTGTGATTTAAAGAGACAATTACAATAACCAGATTTAAAATGAGACAGCAGCCTTCAAATCAAATGTCTGATGCCATTTTAATACAGGGCACAATTCAGTGACCCCGTTGCACCTGTTTTAGAGCCAGGCGCAATGGGGGAATCGCGCGAGAGCCCCAAATCGGGTTCCGCTCCAGGCACCCAACTTACTCTGCCCGGTACAAACAGGATCTTGTCCGTGCTTGCTCATTTAAATACCCGGCCGCCAGATTCATCTGGCGCCCAGGACTCAACAGCTGTACCTGGGAAACCACGCCAGGACGCCGTTTATTACTGACCCACACAAACATGGACCAGTCGTGACGGCACCTAAGCAGGCCACTCAGGCCGGGTGGTTGGGGACAGGGCCGGGTCGTACCCTGGCACTCCCCATGGCACCTTGGCTCTGCCAGCCAAGCACCCTGGCAGTGTCACCTATGCATTCTGGCAGTGCCACCCTTGCACTGCCAGTGTGCCAGCCTGGCAGCACCTGGGGTGGCACTGCCAGGGGTCAGGCCCAGAGGGGCCTTGCCACTTGGAGGGGATGTGGGTGAGGGAGGATTCCCAGGGACTTCCCTAAGGTCAAAATGGCACCCCAATCAAAGCTTGCCAGCAAAAAGTGTAGCCTTGGTTGAGAGAAACACTCTGAGGCCAAAGATAACCATTCATTGCAAGATGTTTCAGGGCACTGCAGCCGCCAAGAAACATCCGGCTAAATGCACTCGATAGCGGACTTAGTTTGAAGTCTGCTGAATCATGCCCACAGTCTGGGAATCGAGAGTTGCCGCAATTACGAGCAGTTTGCACAGCAGTTGGTGTAAAATCCTGAACTGGATTCGGTGGTAAAAGTGGAGCATAAGCTTTGTTGTCATCTAGAAAATCCGGTATGGATTTTGGAATGCAAACTGCTAATTATGAGAGAAGATTTTAAAGCATATTTTTGGAAGTAGAGTTTGGAAACTCTAACGTGACAATGATCTGGGGGGGATTCTGAGGCGGTATCCAGAAATATTCCCTGTGTTTCAGAATGGAGAGTTTATTTGCCCACAGTCATGTAGTATGTTTAAAAGGGACTTTGTGTTAATGAGATGATTCTGATTAAGATGTATTTTCTTTTTTTTTTAAATAATTTTTATTGAAATTTTTTACAGAAAATATAACAACAAACAATGAAAAGCAACAATAAAACACCATAATAACTGTAACACCCCCAAGACCGTATCATCGCATGTATCACACACACCCCCTGCCCCCCCACTCCCCCAAACCCAGTAAACAACAAGAGAAAATAAATTAAATTTAAATTAAATAAGCAAACATAGTCAACATCCCCCTCCCCCCTTTTCCCCCCCTCCCCCCCCCGGGTTGCTGCTGCTGCTGACCCAGTATCCTATCGCTGAGCCAGAAAGTCGAGGAAAGGTTGCCACCTCCTAAAGAACCCTTGTACCGATCCTCTCAGGGCAAATTTGACCTTCTCCAGCTTGATAAATCCCGCCATGTCATTGATCCAGGTCTCCACGCTTGGGGGTCTCGCATCCTTCCACTGTAACAAGATCCTCCGCCGGGCTACTAGGGAAGCAAAGGCCAGCACACTGGCCTCTTTCGCCTCCTGCACTCCCGGCTCCACCCCAACCCCAAAAATCGCGAGCCCCCAGCCTGCCTTGACCCTGGATCCTACCACCCTCGACACCGTCCTCTCCACCCCCTTCCAGAACTCCTTCAGTGCCAGGCATGTCCAGAACATATGGGCATGGTTCGCTGGACCCCCGAACACCTGACACACACTGTCTTCGCCCCCAAAGAACCTACTCATCCTAGACCCGGACATGTGGGCCCGGTGCAGCACCTTGAATTGGATGAGGCTAAGCCGCGCACATCAGGAGGAAGAGTTAACCCTCTCCAGGGCATCAGCCCATGTCCCATCTTCGATCTGTTCCCCCAGTTCCCCCTCCCACTTAGCCTTTAGCTCCTCTACTGACGCCTCCTCCACCTCCTGCATTACCTTGTAGATATCAGATATCTTCCCATCCCCGACCCAGACCCCGAAAGCACCCTGTCACTCACCCCCCTCGCGGGAAGCGAAGGGAATCCCTCCACCTGCCGCCTAGCAAACGCCTTTACCTGCAGATACCTGAATATGTTCCCCGGGGAAGCCCAAATTTCTACTCCAACTCCCCCAGGCTCGCAAACCTCCCATCAATGAACAGGTCCCTCAGTTGTCTGATGCCCGCTCTGTGCCAACCCTGGAACCCCCCATCAATGTTTCCCGGGACGAACCGGTGGTTCCCCCTTAATGGAGCCTCCATCAAGCCCCCCACTTCTCCCCTATGTCACCTCCACTGCCCCCAGATCTTGAGGGTAGCCGCCACCACCGGACTCGTGGTATACCTCGTAGGAGGGAGCGGCCACGGCGCCGTTACCAGGGCCCCCAGGCTTGTGCCTCCACAGGACGCCATCTCCAATCGTTTCCATGCTGCCCCCTCCCCCTCCATCACCCACTTGCGCACCATCGACACATTGGCCGCCCAATAATACCCCGAGAGGTTGGGTAACGCCAGCCCCCCACCATCTCTACCCTGCTCCAAGAAGACCCTCTTCACCCTCGGGGTCCCATGCGCCCAAACAAAGCTCATGATGCTGCTGGTCACCCTCCTAAAAAAGGCCCTAGGGATAAAGATGGGCAAACACTGAAAGAGGAACAAGAACCTCGGGAGAACCGTCATTTTGACGGACTGCGCTCTACCCGCCAGCGATAGCGGCACCATGTCCCACCTTTTGAATTCCTCCTCCATCTGCTCCACAAGCCTGGTAAAATTAAGCTTATGGAGAGTCCCCCAACTCCTGGCCACCTGCACCCCCAGGTATCTGAAACTCTTCACTGCCCTCTTAAACGGGAGCCTCCCAATTCCCTCTTCCTGATCACCCGGGTGTACTACAAATACCTCACTCTTGCCCAGATTTAACTTATAGCCCGAGAAGCCCCCAAACTCAGCCAACAGCTCCATCACCCCCGGCATTCCCCCCTCTGGGTCCGCCACATACAACAGCAGGTCGTTCGCATACAGCGATACCCTATGTTCTTCCCCACCACGCACCAGGCCCCTCCACCTCCCCGACTCCCTCAGCGCCAAAGCCAAAGGTTCTATCGCCAGTGCAAAAAGCAAGGGGACAGGGGGCACCCCTGCCTGGTCCCACGGTACAGCCTGAAGTGCTCTGATCTCCTTCCATTGGTAACTACACTCGCCATCAGGGCCTCGTAGAGCAACCTCACCCATTTGATGAACCCCTCCCCGAATCCGAACCGCTCCAGCACCTCCCACTCAACTCTATCAAACGCCTTCTCTGCATCCAGCGCCACCACTATCTCCGCCTCCCCCTCCGCTGCCGGCATCATAATAACATTTAACAATCTCCGCACATTCGTGTTAAGCTGCCTTCCCTTGACAAATCCTGTCTGATCCTCGTGTATCACCCCTGGCACACAGTCCTCTATCCTGGTGGCCAGGATCTTCGCCAGCAACTTAGCGTCAACATTGAGGAGCGAGATTGGCCTGTATGATCCACACTGCAAGGGGGTCCTTATCCCGCTTCAGGATCAGAGATATCAGCGCCCGTGACATCGTCGGGGGCAAAGACCCCCCCTCCCATGCCTCATTGAAGGCTCGCACCAACAGGGGGCCCACCAGATCCGCATACTTTTTATAAAATTCCACCGGGAACCCATCCGGCCCCGGCGCCTTACCTGACTGCATTTGACCAATTCCCCTGACTAACTCCTCTGACTCTATCGGCGCCCCCAGCCCCTCCACCAGCTCCTCTTGCACCTTTGGGAAACGTAGCCTGTTCATGAAGCTCTCCATCCCCCCACCGGTGGCTCCGACCGGTACAGTTCCTCGTAAAAGTCCCTAAAGACCCCGTTCACTTCTGCCCCCTTCTGCACCACATTCCCACCCTTATCCGTCACTCCACCAATTTCCCTAGCCGCATCTCGCCTGTGGAGCTGATGGGCCAACATCCTGCTCGCCTTCTCCCCATACTCATATACTGCGCCCTGCGCCCTCCTCCACTGTGTCTCCGCCTTTCTGGTGGTCAACAAGTCGAACTTGGCCTGCAAACTACTCCGTTCCCCCAGCAACCCCTCCTCCGGGGCCTCCGCGTACCTCCTATCCACGTCCAGGAGCTCCCCCACCAGTCTCTCCCTCTCCCTCCTCTCCCTCCTTTCTCTATGGGCCCGGATGGAAATCAGCTCCCCCCGGATCACTGTTTTCAGAGCCTCCCAGACCATCCCCACCCGGACCTCCCCCGTGTCGTTAGTCTCAAGATACCCCTCAATACTTCCCCGGACCCTCCTACGCACCTCCTCATCAGCCAGCATCCCCACATCCAGGTGCCACAGCGGGCGCTGGTCCCGTGCCTCCCCCATCTCCAAATCGACCCAGTGCGGAGCATGGTCTGAAATTGCTATGGCCGAATACTCGGCATCCTGCACCTTCGGGATCAATCCCCTGCTCAGGACGAAAAAATTTATTCGGGAATAAACCCTATGGACATGGCAGAAAAAGGAATACTCCCGCGCCCTCGGCCTCCCAAACCTCCAGGGATCCACCCCTCCCATCTGGTCCATAAACCCCCTCAGCACCTTGGCCGCCACTGGCCTCCTACCCGCCCTTGAACTGGACCGGTCCAGTGGGGGATCTAGCACCGTGTTAAAGTCTCCCCCCATGATCAGGTCCCCTGCCTCCAGGTCCGGAATGCGGCCCAACATGCGCCTCATGAAGCCGGCATCATCCCAGTTCGGGGCATACACATTAACCAGCACCACCTTCTCTCCCTGCAGCCTACCCTTCACCATAATATATCTGCCCTCCTTGTCCGCCACCACCTCAGACGCCTCGAACGCCACCCTCTTCCCCGGTTCTTCGCTAATCCTGAGTGGAAAACCTGCCCCACCCACCCCTTCCTCAGACGAACCTGGTCCGCCACCTTCAAGTGGGTCTCCTGGAGCATAGCCATGTCCGCCTTCAGCCCCTTCAAATGAGAAAATACCCTAGCCCTCTTAACCTGCCCATTCAGCTCCCTCATGTTCCAGGTGATCAGCCGGATCAGAGGGCACCCCGCCCCCCACCCCTGCCGACTAGCCATAGCTCATCGACTGCTCGCCCCAGGCCAGCACACCCTGCCCGACCCGTCCCCCATGACGATACCGCCTCCCCTCCACCCCCCCGGGCCACACCAGCTCTCTCCTGGCCCTTCCAGCAGCAACCCGGTACTCCCCCCCCCCCAGGCTAGGACCCCTCCTAGCCGCGACGCACCCTCCATGGTACTTCTGTGAGTCAGCTGACTTCTGCTGACCCCGGCAACTCCCGCCAAAACCCGGCCCCTCCCGACATGGGGTCATCCCCTCTCCTGCCACACCTCCTTGGCACCGCTTCAGCGCGGGAAAAAACCAGTAGAGGCCACGCCCCCACCGCCAGCTTCACCCACCCTGCCCCGCAGCACGGAAAACCAGAGGAAAGCCCGCGCTTTCACACTGCCCACCCCATCCTTCTGACGCAGCGCCCCAAATTCCAGCTCCACCCCATCCCCCAGCCCCATACAGAAGAGAAAATAAAAAAAGAAACCCCCAACCTTCCCCACATAACACAAAACCATACCCAACAGACCCACCCAGAAACAGAGCAAAAACCAGCATAGAAAACACATGTCAAAATTACAAAAACAGCAACAGCAAAAACAGTAACGACCGTAGTGCATCGGACCCTGCAGCCCCCAGACCCTAGTTCGAGTCCAGCTTCTCCGCCTGTACAAAGGCCCATGCCTCCTCCGGGGACTCGGAGTAGTGGTGCCGGTCCTTATATGTCACCCACAGACGTGCAGGCTGCAGCATTCCAAATTTGACCTGCTTGGCATGCAGCACCGCCTTCGACCGGTTAAACCCGGCCTGCCGCTTAGCCACCTCCGCACTCCAGTCCTGGTAGATTCGTACTACCGAATTCTCCCACTTGCTGCTCCTCTCTTTCTTGGCCCAGCGCAGCACACACTCCCGGTCACTGAATTGATGGAACCGTACCAGCACCGCCCGCATGGGTTCATTCGTCTTGGGCCTCCTGGCCAGCACTGTGGGCTCCCTCAAGGTCCAGGGGCAAATGGAAGGACCCCGCTCCCATCAACAAGCTCAGCATCGTGGTCACATAAGACGGAAGATCCGACCCCTCCAGCCCCTCCGCCAGGCCCAGGATCCTCAAATTCTTTCACCTCGTGCGAAAGTCCAGCTCCTCCAAGTGGTCTTGCCACTTTTTGTGAAGTGCCTCGTGCAACTCCACCTTCCACACGACGACCACAGCCTCCTCCTCCCGCTCAGCGGCCTGCCGCTGCAACTCCTGAATGGCCACCCCCTGGGTTGTCTGGGTCTCAAGCAGCCTGTTGGTAGTCGCATTCAGGGACTCCAGCAACTCAGCCTTCAGCTCCGCAAAACAGCGCAGAAGAGCAGCTTGCTGCTCCTGCGCCCACTTCCACCAGTCCTCGGGTGCTCCACCGGCCACCATTTTGTCCTCCTTCCCCCGCTTTTCCTGGGGAGCTGCTGCAGCCTTTTTCTTTGCCCCACTCCGGGTAAGCACCATAAATTTCGGGGAATGTTCTTCCAAACACCTTCCCCCACCGGGAATCATTGAAACAGCGCCGTTTGGGACCCTAAAATAGGCCCGAAAGTCCTTTAATAGCGGGAGCTGCCGAACGTGCGGCTTAGCTCCGCATCACCGCAACCGGAAGTCTCTTAAGATGTATTTTCTAATCCGTTATAATCCTAAAACCTTTGTGGAATTGTTAAACTAACGCATATTGTATCATAATCCAATTTTATCATGTTTAATTCAAAAAATTCATGTTGTTAAAACTAATTAGCAGTCCGGTGATTTTGTTCCTCCACATTTTGTAAAAATAATAAGTTATGGTCTTTTGAGCCATTCTAGGATCTTCCTGTCCAGTTATAACATTAACTAGGATCGTAACAAACAACATTGCTACGTTGTTATTGAGTTATAGAAAAGCTAGGAGGAATAGAAAATCTAGGAGGGTAGAGCTTTGTGGCATAATAGCAAAGACTGTATCAGCATAGGCGAAGAAACCATTTAAAAATGTGCTGGTAAACTGAGACATGTATGTGTGAAGCCATGAAAAAGTAGTACCATAGAGGTAGACCATCGAATGGAAAGACTCCAGAAGGATGGAGTTGGTGTATCAAATCAAAGAGAGGTTTTGAAAAGGACAAAAAAGGATAAGGCAGCAGAGTTGGAGTCAAATAGGACATAGTGGCATTTCTGACCAAAGTAGTCTTTGTAGCCACCTGGTTTGGCCACTTCCCGATTCCAAAATGGAGATCCACTAAGAATGCAGGGAGAAATGGCCAAGCACAGGAAAACAAGCAGGTGCAAAGTTTCCTGTATAATAGGACTTGCAGAAACCCAGACAGACCCAAAACCAAAAACCATCTGCGAGCGATCCCCGGGAACAATTGATAACATTAAGAGTAATCAAGACCAAACCAGACTCCTCGGCGCCAGCAGGAGCCAAGACAAAGGAAGGCCAACGAACACTTAGGAACCGCCCAGCGATCAGGGAACAGCTCCAGTATTAGAGAAATCGATAGAAGCAATTGGAACTTAGTCGAATCAATTGGAACCAGATACGGTGGTCCGCCCAAAAGGGCGCGAAGCCCCTGGGGACTATAAAATAGAGTCCCCAAGTTCAATTTGTTCTTCTTGGCAGGGTCTCTCAGCAGCTCGAAACAACCCTTGACCGTGACCTGCCTAGCAGCTGCACCAACCAAGTAAGTGTCCAGTCAACGCACGCTACGAGATAGGCGCTCCTAACCATTAGTCCATACCAGCTGGAAGCCTGCAGACTCAGAATCGAACGAAAGGCCATTTGTTCCCCTGACCTGGTGGGCCAGTATCCAAAGCTAAGTATTGGCCTTTTCGTGTTAGAGATAGTCTAGTGAGTAGTATTTTATGCATGAGTAGCGATTGACTGTGTATATATTAAATGTGTTTTGATTGAGACTTACTAACTGGTGTATTGAGTTATTGATCAGCACTTGAACTTGAACCTCGTGGTGGTATCATAAAGATACCTGGCGACTCTAGAGCAAGGTTATAAAACAGAGCAAATTAAGTGTAAAGCACACTTAGCAACATCTTGGTGCTGTGTAAGGCTGACAGGAAGTAAATAGTGAATGAGAGATAAACTCAAGGCATTCAAACAGATGTCCTTATTGTTTAAGGAAATACAATAAAGTGTATTTGGCACATTTTGACTGAAACCCACAACCAATTCCACTTTATTAAAAATTCTGGATTTCCCAAGGTGTTAAATAAAAAAACATTATGCATTCATTATGTCCAATTCCTTATATGTGTCTCCAATGTCAAGAGAGTTCTTACCAGTTGGATCATTTCTTCAAATGTTTGCTCAGTTACAAAATGATAATCACATCCATCCTCTTCTCCAAAATATGGACTTCGGCTTGTGTGATTGATACTAGAAAAGTTAAAATATAGGCTTCCATCAATCATTTTGCTAATACAGGATCCTGTTCTGGATCTGCCACATCAGAGAGGCAGCTCTGAAGGTACTTGATACCAGATGGATCTATGTAACAGATGTAAAAATAAAAGGAAATAGCTTGTTTAAAATTCCAGATATCTTGGCAAATACTGACAGGAATACGCAAACTGAGCTTCGATTGTTTTCTCCTGTAGAACTATCAACTTAATTTATAATTTGGTGACTTTCATACTCACCAAACGTTTGGAAAAAGGATGATGATATTTGTTGGGGTTTTTTTGCAGCCAATTATGCTTGCTATCAGGCAGTCTCAGGTCAATGCAGAGAGACAAAATGCCCTAGTTGCTATGTGTAGTCACATTGTAAATGCATTCCAAAATAATAGTTACGATTCTATGGGCACAGCAGTGATAATTCGAAAGCATAATGAAAACGATTTTTCATTATTAGAGTGCTTCATCGAAAATAGTGTTGAAATTAAGGTCGAGTAAACACTTTGGTTTTTAAAAGCTTTGCCTAAAAATTGTAATTAGGTTGAGAGTTTGTGCATAATTTTAAAAAGTGATAACTTTGGTTAGCATGTATTTGCTGAAATCAGATTTACTTTGACTTCTGTCTCCCCAGAAATGAAAAAATAAACAAGCACTAAACAGAGAAGAACACATTTACAATATTGCACATGTAGTGGCAGAAGAATTAGTCCCACAACATGCCATAACTTCAATTGCAACATTTTACTTACTGTACAAATCATCTGCATGGTCTCTCTGAGTGAGATATTGTCTTGCTGTTAATTAGTATTGTATTATGGGTAGTGTTTGGCTGCTGCTCCATGCACTGTTGCTTCACAGCTCCAGGGTCCTGGGTTCAATTCCCGGCTTGGCTCACTGTCTGTATGGGTTTCCTCCAGTTGCTCCGGTTTCCTCCCACAAGCCTGAAAGACGTGGGGCGGAATTCTCCGACCCCCCGCAGGGTCGGGGAATCGCCCGGGGCCGGCGTAAATCCCGCCCCCGCCGTGGCCGGAATTCTCCGCCACCCGGGAATCGGCGGGGGCGGGAATCACGCCCCGTCGATCGGCGTGCCCCCGCGGCAATTCTCCGGCCCACGATGGGCCGAAGTACCGCCGCTGACAGGCTTCTCCCGTCGGCGAAAATTGGAGTACCTCTGGTGCCAGCGGGATTGGCGGCGCGAGCGGGCCCCCGGGGTCCTGGGGGGGGGGGGCACGGGGCGATCAGACCCGGGGGGGTGCCCCCACAGTGGCCTGGCCCACGATCGGGGCCCACCGATCAGCGGGCGGGCCAGTATTGTGGGGGGCACTCTTTTTCTTCCGCCGCCGCCACGGCCTCCACCATGGCGGAGGCGGAAGTGACCCCCCCACCGCACATGCGCCAGTGGTGACGTCAGCGGCCGCTCACGCACCGGCGCATGCGCGGACCGGCGAAGTCCTTTTGGCCAGCCCCGACGCCGGGCGCCAAAGGCCGTTGGCGCCGGTTGGCAGAGCGGAAACCACTGTGGCGCAGGCCTAGCCCCTAAAGGTGCGGAGAATTCCGCACCTTTGGGGAGGCCCGACGCCGGAGTGGTTGGCGCCACTCCGCTACGCCGGGACCCCCGACCCGCCGGGTAGGGGAGAATCCCGGCCGTGCTTGTTAGGTGAATTGGACATTCTAAATTCTCTCTGTGTGTACCCAAACAGGCGCTGTAGTGTGGTGACTATGGGATTTTCACAGTAACTTCATTGCAGTATTAATGTAAGCCTACTTGTGACAATAAAGATTATTATTAATATTATTATAAATTTATTAACAAAGAGAGAAGACTTTCATTGTATTAATGTGGGCTAGGCTTGTTTCCTTTGTCTTTCCTCAATACCTATATTTTAAGAAACTTTACTGTGCTGTCTGGCCATAAAAGGTGGTGAAACCAATGGAAAACGGATGTCCTCGTACAAATTGGTTAAACTGACATAAAGAGAACAAAGCTATTAGTTTCAGATGTACATAGTGTCCACACAATTCTAAAACTACAGGCACCAATACAATAATATTTCAAAAGATGCTCTTGCAAATTCAAAATAATTTGGAAATCCTTACTTTCAAAGACTTTTTACAAAAAGTATAGTTATAAATACAGTCAAGCCTTTTAAGTGCAGTTGTGAACAGCCTCAGGGACACTTTGATACAAGACGCCAACATGGTTACTGTCTTTCTTTTATTTTAGAAAATTTCCAAGACCAATCAAACTGGCAAAGCATGAGGTAAAAAAGCTGACTGCACCCCTCATGCTTTCAGGATAATTCAGTAAAGCTTTAATTCAGGTGTTTGATAATTTCAGGATCAAAGATTGCGACATTGTATAATTAGGAGACATGAGTCCAACTGGCTTCTGGAAACTGATACATTCAACTCAGCTTCGAACTAAGTACCTGAGAAATTCCAGAGCATTCACATGGTGGATAAGACCATGTGAAATTACGATCCAATTAAAAGGAGAGGGGGAAGACAGAAAAGGATGAAGAGAGGTAAATGAGACCCCGAAAGAGAAGGCAATATGGTGCCAATTCTCATGCAGTGTCAGAAGTTAAACCCTGTGACGGACAAGCCAGAGTGAAGGAAAGTTTGCAATTAACCAGATTTATGTAAAAGAGCCTCATGGGGGTGGGGGGCACCTACCATTGACGATCCATTAGCCCTCGAGCTGGACAGATCCGCCCAGTTAACCCTGCTCATGAGGAAGACCAGGAGGGAGCGAAGGGAGAGGCTAGAGAGGAACCGGAGGGTCGGTGGGGGCAAGTGTTCGCATGAGCAGAAGGACCAGGGCTGCCCGCATCGCTTTATGGGTCGCAGTAAACCTTATTCATCAGGGTGCTTGGCCCGGGGAATCCTTGTGCCGACTGATCAGAAAATGCAAGAGGATGACGACGGCTCACAGTGAGGGAAGCTCTGTGATGTTCCTCAGCTATTGCTTATGTTGCCTGGTCTATTGCCAGAACGCGGACTCGCTGGCTCATGGGCGAGTGAGTTTAGGCCCTAGATCCCCTTGTTCCATAGCACTAGAGGGGGATTAGGGGTGAGAATCTAGGGCTCACTGATGAATGCCCAAGTCCATTCAAGAATTCTGCTATTTTCACTTTGAGTGGGCCCAACCATTTGCCTGACTTTGAGGGCCTGAGAGAAGAGCTGTACAAAGAACAATACAGCACAGGAACAGGCCCTTCGGCCCTCCAAGCTTGTACCAGAAGCTGTGTCCAGATGGGGTTGAGCAGTATGCCACTAGGAGGGTTAATACGGTAAAAGGTTGTGAAGAACAAGAGTTTTTAACGTGACAACATGTGCACTTGTGACATTTGATAAAGACCCCCAGCTATCTATGCGCACTTGTGCCCCTACAATTCTTGAGACTTGCAAATCTTCCCACTACATCCAGGTGTATTCCCAGGACACAAATCATCAGTGGAGGTGACCTTCTGTCTTCCAGGCCGTGTTGCCTGAGATACCCTTGGCAGGTGTCCTCTGGAGTGCCGGGGCCTGCTGCGCCCTGGCCTGCACTTGGGTACTACTGGTGTTCCAGCATCACCCTGTTCTGCCTGCTCCGTCCGAGGTGCGCCAGTATCAGGATCAGGAAGAGGGGATTCAGAAGGGCTGGTCACTCCAACGCTCTCCTGAGTGGAAGTCTCCGGGAGGTGCTCCAACCGTTACTCCTCCCTCCGGAAGCTCTTGGGCCCCTGAGTTACTCCATGGGACAGGGGAGAGCTGGAGTGAGCTCCAGAAGCCTTCGTGTCATCTGGCGCTGCCAGTCGTGGAGGCCCACCAATGTCTGAACCATGGTGTTGAACCCCTTCAGCCATGGTGCTCAAGGAGATCGAGTGCTAGAAACCAGTGAGATGGAAGCTTATGGGTTCTAAGTGATATTCTGGGGTGACTGAGTGCCAAGAGGAGAGAGGGAGCACTTACCCTTGCTGATTGGAGTAGATCATTCATCTTCTTCTGACAATGCACTCCGTACCAGTGCTGTCATTGTCTCTCAAGTGGCGTTGCTGGATGGTCTCCTGTCTGTCTGAGGGGAAATAGTTGTCTTTCTCTCCACCACGGCATCCAACATTCTTGTGAGGCCCTCGTCGGTGAATTGTGGAGCTAGCTTCTTGGCCGCCATCTTCCTGGCTTGACTGTGAGCAACTACTGTGGAGCCATTTAAATGAATGCAGCACCCCCTTGATTGAAGTGCTCAGATAACTCCCGGGGCTGGCAAATCAGACATTTTGGGCGAGATTCTCCAATAATGGGGCTATGTCACCACGCTGGCGTGAAAACCGGTGCCAACCACTCCAGCGTCAACGGCCCGCGAAAGTGAGGAATTCTCCCCTTTCTAGGGGGCTAGGTTGCCACCGGAGTGGTTCCTGCAGTTCCAGCCGGCGCCGAACGGCCCGCGGGAGTTCGCGCATGTGCGGAATGGCCGGCGTATTTCCGCGCATGCGCGGGTGTTCCCTTCTCCGCACCGGCCCTTGGGCCAGATGGCGGAGACCTACAAGGGCCCGGTATGGAGTAAAGTAGACCTCCACGGAACCAACCCGCCCGCAGATCAGTAGGCCCTGATCGCGGGCCAGGCCACCATGGGGAGCCTCCCCCCCCCCCCCCCCCCCCCCCCCACCGCGGTCGGATCCTCCCCCCCCTCCGGCAAGGACAGCCCCGCACACTTACCTTCCAGGTCCCGCCGTGTGTGACGTGAGTAATCCACAACGGCGGGACTGGCCAAAACTCATCAGCCACTCAGCCCATCGAGGCCCGGAGAATCGCCGGGGGGGCCGCTATCAACGGCCCCCGACTGCCGCAACAGGAATCCCGCTGGCGCCCGAAAAACGGCGCCGGAGAACAGGGAAGCCGGCGGCGGGGCAGGTTGGAGAATCCCGGCATTTGTGCCTCAGACACGTTTGTTTTCATGTGGGGATTGCGATCTGGATTGCACCACCGGGGCCGGGGGGAATCACACCAGGTGTTCTCACCAAATATGGCACTTTGACATTTGTGAAAATTCCACCTGCTATTGTAATGTATTTACTTCTACCTGGAGGCATTCAGCGGAATAGGCTTTACAAAAACACATGAATGGAATCAAATAAATTAAATATCTCATGCAGAATCAGAAGTAAAACCCTGTGACATACAAGCCAGAATGAAGGAAAAAGTTTGGAATTAACCAGATTTATGTAAAAGAGCTACATTTACGAGTTCTCGATAACATCTCGATTTATAGTCATGTAAAATAAAGAGAATAATGGATTGCTTTGAATAAATTCCACCACAATTATTCAATCACTCAATTTATTGAGTGTAACTGGAAAGACAAAGCTCACCTTAACCTTTCCGGTATAGGGGAACAAAATTCATTTATAAGTACTTGCCACTATTAATAATAGTAAAGCGGCATGTTTTAGGATGAAGAATGATGAAAGCAATGTCCACAGTAATAAATGAGAATAATGGACACGATCTAATGGTAAAACCCTGTGTCATTTGTGGCAGGGTTTGGTTGGGAGTTACCTGCCAGTTCTGCCGGCGAATTCCACGCCGCTATCTAACGACACTTAAAGCTGAGATTCTCCGTCCGCCAGCCACCTGTTTCTCGGCTGCGTGCCCTTTGCTGGCAGCAGGATTCCACTTCCCACCAATTGTCAATGGGATTTCCCATTGTAACCACTCCACACCGCCGTGAAACTTGAATTGGAACAACCGGAGAATTCCGGCCTTAGTCACTTTTTTGGGACCTGGGGGGTTTCTCACCGGTTTATCCCACACTTCGAATTATTTTCATCACTGGGGAGCTGAACTCCCGAGATCAGGCTGTTATTTTGAAAGGTTGCCCTGATCTCTAAGTGAGCTTGTGGATCCCCCACATCCCCCCACCCATGGGCATTACCCCACAACGCCTCCCCCCAATTGAAGATGCCCCACTATGGGGTTCCTGGAGTCCCCCTCTTCAGGCCCCCCATGCCTCCTTACATGCCCCCGCTTCCAGGGTACCAATCCTTCACTCTCACATCCTCCATGCCCCCCTCCCCCCTCATTTCATGGGCATGGCATCTAGGTAACCTTGCACTGCAACCCTGACAGTTCCTGCTGGCTTGGCAATGCCACCTGGGCACCTTGACAGTGGCTGAGACCCAGGAGGAGGCTGTCCTCTCACAGGCAGCCATGTGCCAGGGCCAACTGGACATTGCAGCAGCCCTCCAGTCACAGTGCTTGGGTGTCCCAGGTGGCTGGGGAGCCTCAGTGGTTAGCTCTGGTAGCACCCCCATCCTTTGGAGCAGCCCGTGGGAGGTGCCGGTTATGGGGCCAGTGTTGATGATTCCCACAGGAAAGGTGCCAGAACAGCACAGCGCCTCAGACTCCCCCCTTCATGTCCCTGGCGCATCTTGTGGGCAGTGAGCAGATTGGGCCAGCACATGCCACCTGGGACACCTGAGCAGCAGCTGGGCCTATCCAGGCCCGGTAGCCCATGAAGATGGCCGCCAAAGAGGATCCAGATCACAAAGCGGGAATTGCTGCAGGCTGCCTCCATTCCTGATGTACTGCCATTGAAACCACCTAGGTGTAGCGTTAGAGCCGGTAAGGCCAGAAAGGTAGACATCAGTTAAGTTGTCATGGGTGCAGCACATAGAAATAGCGATAGGGGCCAGGGCACAAACATGTATATGTATGTATATGTTCATTTGTTCACAATATACCCATGGTCATGACGTTACAACGTGCAATGGTGCTCTGTCAGAAGGGTGTGAGGGATGGGCTGATCTGGGCTGGCCGCAGAGGGACGCTGGGGGAGAGCGGGGGGGAGCATATTGGCGTCGGGCTTGGGCCAGGACCCCAGTTCAGCCAGCGCTCACCGTTCTGGTGTCCCATCACTCTGCATCTCCCCTCCCCCAACCCCAAGGGATCGATGGGACAGTGTTATGGAATGACCAGCTCGCATGGAGGGATCACCCAGGTGGATGGTGGAAAGTGCTACCGTGGGCAGGAGTCAGACGTTGTCAAATGGTGCTGTGCGCCAGAGCTCGTTCCTGAACAGGTCATCATCATCCTCCTCCCCATGGACCAGACCTGCTGTTACTGCCAACCGAAGGCCTGCACCCCGTAGTGAGGCAGGTAGAAATCATGGAGGGTGTTGCAAACACGGGTGAATTGCGATTTGGCGTGAACCCGGCGCCGCTATGATTTTGACGTCAAAATCGATTTTCTGCCTAATCACCTATCCCGATTTCGCCGTCGGCCTACAGAGAATCCTGCTCAGCACCTTTTTTAAAAAATAAATTTGAAGTACCCAATTATTTTTTTCCAATTAGGGGCCATTTAGCATGGCCAATCCACCTCCCCTGCACATCTTTGGCTTGTGTGGCCGAAACCCACGCAAACTTGGGGAGAACGTGCAAACTCCACACGGACAGTGACCCAGAGCCTGGATTGAACTGGGACCTCGATGCCGTGAGGCAGCAGTGCTAACCACTGCAACACCATGCTGCTCCAGCGCTCAGCACCTTTGACACTTCTGCATACCTGAATGCTTACATAGAGTTGGAATGTTTCAGATCTGTTTTTCTGCCACACTCTAATTGAATAGGGAGAAGGGCTGTTTTGGGCAAATTTATTTTGATTATTAAGGTTTTGATTTATTTTTCAAGATTAAATAGTAAAAAGCTTATGTCTAACTGCTTTCACTCTTTTTCATCTTCTTTAAACAAACAATAGCATATTCAAGTAATGAAAGATAAATGCAGATTGCCTTGGTCGCTATTGTTCAGGCCTGAAGGCAAAAGCCCGAGAGCACTTGGACTATTTGTTAACCCTTTACTTACTCAATTGTTTTCTCAGGTTTCAAATTCTAGTCAAGAATTTATTGAAAGAGGAAAAGCTACTATTTCACATCTGGAACTTTGCCAGTGGCTGTAATTTAGCCCAAATCTGTGAAACAATTATTCGGTATTTGATAGTACAAAACATTGAGTGTTGCTGAAAAAAAGAGATATGTTGAACCTTTCAGTCTTGCATTCAGCAGGATACTTTGCTAGAATACCAATATATGGGGTGGGGTGGGGGTGTGGCGAGGGCAGCCATTTATACTGTATGACAAAAGGATACCGATTGGTTGACAAATGGACCTTGATTGGTAAAGTCTATTATCTGTCAGCCACCATCAATTGGTGCATTCTCCCTGGCATCACATCCAACAGAGTCAACTTGCCAACCAATAAGCATTCGCTTCTCAAACAGTATTAATTGTTGCTTTCCACTTATACTGGCCTTCCTGCAAAGTGTCCTGATGAGTGCTGTGCGGAAAGCTTTGACATGTCCCTTTTTTCTGTAATGAATATTAATTAAGTGGCAAGGCTAGCACAGGATCAACAACAGTGGTTTGAACTTTAGGATGAGTGGCCAATCTATTGTTTTTTGTACTGAACAACTGTTGATTTCTGCAACATTATTTGCTAAATATGCTAGTGGCAGAAACAATCTAAATTGGAACATTCCCCATTCGGGATGATTTTTCTTATTTTTACATATATCACATCCCTCCTATGGTGGCATGGAATAAATCATAAAAAATGTTTATTACCACAGGCGACTAGCATAAAATAAAGCTTCATGAATTTATGTTAAGTATGCTCTTGCAAAAGTTTAGCTCTCCTAAAGTATAGCTTTTAAAGATATCTGAAGGCAGAATATTAAATATGCGAGCAATTCATTCCATTTTGACTTCTATGCCTAACAATTACTGTTAGTTAAATTCATGGACACATGTTTAACATGCTTCTATACAATTCCTGCCACTTTAACAGAAGTTGTAACCTATTCAAAATAAAATTGTGAATGCTTCTGTTAAAACAGCATTTGTCACTAACAATCATATTTAAGACCTTAATCTAACAATGTAGGCAGCCGGAAAATCAGCTAAAGCTGGTCCCTGAGCTATGAACCCTGAGCTTCAAAATATCAGATCTGTTAGTGGTGGAACAGTTAGAAAGATGCTGAATCTTGTGTGATATATTCAATTCTGTAAAGAAACATGCCTTCGAAAGGGCTGGCCCTGTAATTAGTACTGGTCACAAAGAGCCTTGAAGTTTCACGCCATCATATTTTCAGGGCGAATTTCCTTTATTTTCTTGTTTCAGTGGCTAGTCAATATACCATAATACAAAGGATTCTTGACACACGACAGCAGACTCTGGTAGGCGACTTTAATATTATCTCATTTAATTTGGAGATGTTTACATCCAGTACAACTGCCACCAGGAAATACAATTCAGTCTTGAGTATATTTAAGGCTGAGATCGACAGGTCTTTGGTCTCTCCGGGGATCAAGGGAAACGGGAAGAGGATGGGAAAGTGGTGAGGAAGCTGAGGAGCAGACATGATCGTACTGAATGGAGGAGCAGGCGCAACGGGCCGTACAGTCTACTCTCTGCTCCTATCTCTTTCGTTCTTGTGAGATCAGCATGGAGTTATTTACAATAGAAGCTTTGCTAACATATGAAATGTGTTAGGAAGTTATCTGGTGTGGTGTGGCAGTTCACAAAATGAACATGTCGTGCAATTTGCAGTTTAAGCATTGTAAGCATTCATGGCAAATCTCAAAGGTGGTGGAGGTGCCAGAGTCTGAGCGGTCGCAAATCACTTGCCTTTCGTTTGCAAATCCATACATACATTTGTAGCAAAAGAAAATTGCTCAGCAGTTGCACAGAGTAGAATTTTAGTTGGTGCTTTCCTGTGCATTGAGTTCCCCATCAAAACTGTTCTGCCATTAAAAAACGGCAAGGGCTGCATGAAGATTTCAGGAAAGGGGAATAAGATGAAATTAAATCAATTAAAAAACAACGTATTAAAGAATAATACAGCTTGCTGGTGATCTTAAAATGCTCAGCTCAAAGCCTCTGATGCAGCTGTTTTATTCTAAAGAGGTACTTGACATTTACACTGAAGATAAATGGATCATATCATGAATGCTCATATGCCAGAAACAAGTACCAGATTCCACCACTACATGTGCATTGAATCAACTAAACAGAAAAATGCTTTTGTCTAAATTTAACAACATTCCTCACTTTGTTCATATGCTGTGGCCAGACAAGCATAGTAAGCATGGCATTTGAGAACAGCAGATTCTAAGAAACAGTTTTAATGCATCAGTATTTTTGGTCTCCAAGGTCAACAGTAGTTTTTTTCCCTAATAACCATCATGAAAAAGTTACTTAAAATTTTCCTTGTGAACTGATTAGCTCCATATTTCTTTTAAGCCTTGTAAAAGGTCTGCAAACACATAAGCTGCCCCTGTAGTGCTTTTCGGTGGCTGAAGTGGCTAGCTATTGGATCTTCTGGTCCAGCTGATGCCTACAGAGTTTTGTGTGGCTCGCCCATTCTGCAATAGAGGAGCCTGCCGCAGGGGTCTCCTTGGGAAGGACCAAAAGATTTCACTGGTGGGAAGGGGCGGAAAATCCCTCCCCCGGACTCAGTGAAGGCCATAACAATATGGACTTGATGGTGACAACTCATTTCATGCCAAAGCCCAATATCAAATTGATAGCCATGCTGTAAGTCTTTCCTGAGGTATTATGACTGCAGCACACCAATGGAGTAGCTGATTACTCCAATTAAGACAAAAGCTCAGAGAACGTCTAAAAAGGAAATGCTTTCTCATCACTTTCACATTCATTAGCTGGTAATCTGGTAATGAGGTCACCTGTCCATTGAAGCATGCACCCTATTTTCATCCCATTGATTTCCAATAGCCAAGATGGGCATCATCCAGCGTATTTATTCTTAGATAAATAATGTTGTGATCCCAACTGATGTTGCTACTGGACTTTCAGGTTCCAGAGAGGAACGAGTCTCGATAGATCCTAACTTTTATTTTTTGTTCGGAGACGTGGATGAACAGTCACAGGAATGTGGATTAACTTTTAACAAAAGAATAAAACATTTATTAAACAAGTAAAGAATAACTATAATGCACTATTCCTTCAAACCAGCTATATTGTTTTCAGATATTTACAGCATTGTAAGGATAACACAAGTTATGAAACCTATTCTAATGTTCTCAGTAAGTACACAGTTCCCGTAAACCAACAGATGAAATGTGCTCAGACACAAACTGACAGATTCAACCTAAACAACTTCTGTTGGTTTCTCTTCAAATTCCCCCAGATGCTTGTTACACTGTCAGTCAACTGGTCTCAGTGGAACTCTGGCTTTCACACGAGGGATTCCAAATTTCACTTTTGAAGAACACACTTTGGAATCTTCTTCCACACAAGGCTTTTTCTTGGATGCCTTCACCAAGGATCCACATCCAGGATTTCAACCTCCCCTTTTGGTATTCCCCTGCCCTGGATTACTAAATGCATTTTAGTTTCCACACAATCGCTCAAGTACAAAGCCACGCCACCAGAGCACCACTGCTTCACAAGTTATATTAAAGTGTCACCACAGACGTCTGGTTTCTCATTAGCTGACATCTCCAGGTCAGCACCTTGCAGCCCTGTCTTCAACTGGAAGCCATTCTCTCTGCTTCTGACTTCAATGAACAGAACTCTTTTCCAGATTTCTGGGCCAGGATTCTCCCCTACCCGGCGGGGCAAGGGGTCCCGGCGGGATAGAGTGGCGTGAACCACTCCGGCGTCGGGCCGCCCCAAAGGTGCGGAGGGGCCAGCCTTAACCTTGAGGGGCTAGGCCCACGCTGGAGTGGCTGGCGCCCCGCCAGCCGGCGGGAAGGCCTTTGGCGCCACGCCAGCTGGGGCCGAATGGACTTCGCCGGCCGGCGGACGTTCATGCATGCGCTGGAGCATCAGCGGCTGCTGACGTCATCTCCGTGCATGCGCAGGGGAGGGGGTCACTTCTGCATCTGCCATCGTGAACGCTATGGCCACGCAGAAGGAAAAGAGTGCCCCCAGGCACAGGTCCGCCGCCGATCGGTGGGCCCCGACCACGTGCCAGGCCACCGAGGGGGCACCCCCCGGGGCCAGATCGCCCGCGCCCCCCCACAGGACCCCTGAGCCCGCCCGTGCCACCGGTCCTGCTGGTAAGGTAGGTGGTTTGATTCCCGCCGGCGGGACCGGCGTGACAGCAGCTGGACTTCGGCCCATCGCGGGCCGGAGAATCGCTGGGGGGCCCGCCGACAGGCGCGGCGTGATTCCCGCCCCCGCCGAATCTCTGGTGCCGGAGACTTCGGGAAACAGCGGGGGTGGGATTCACGCCGCCCCCCGGCGATTCTCCGACCCGGCCCGGGGGGGGGGGGGGGGGGGGGGGGGGGGGGGGGGGCGGGGGGGGGTCGGAGAAGCCAGCCCCTGCTCTTTGTTCCTGTAACTTCCTGGAATTCACATTCCCTGATTTCTGACTGTTCTTTAGCTTCTGGTTCTTGCGTCAGTCCTTCTGCATTGTCCTGCTGGTATTGGCAGTTTCCGTTGAATGTTCCTTGCCTCTGAGTTACCTGGTTCCAACTGAACTGTAACTGCTTCTGATTTTCCTTGTGGACCTCTACTTGCTGAGCAACAGCTTAGATTTTTTAAAGCCTGTAAGTACTTTTATGTTGTAAACATTGATTACAATGCAGGCAAAATTTAAATTGAAACTAAAACCTATAGACTTATCAGCACTTTTGTTTAATATGAAGCTGAACTGAAGTTTTAACCCTTTCTTAGCATACAAATACAGAAACACAAAATAAATTTATTTCAATTTACGTCAATTTTTCCAACATACACAATACAATTAGAAATTAGTTAAACTATCTCTATTTCCTCACAATAATAGAAATGCACTTCTGGCAAAATGTAGTCCTCCCGAGATATGCACTCTCCTTTAAAGATGTGGAGATGCCAGCGTTGGACTGGGGTGAGCACAGTAAGAAGTCTTACAACACCAGGTTAAAGTCCAACAGGTTTGATTCAAACACAAGCTTTCGGAGCGCAGCTCCTTCCTCAGGTGATGGTGTTGTAAGACTTCTTACTGTGCTCCTTTAAAGAGAAATTGGTGGGATTTTGTGCCCACATTCGCCACAAACACAAATGGTGACATGGGCGTAAAATCCCAAGAGAACTGGAACACAAGAATCATGCCAGTGAGGTATCTCATTTTCTTAATTTCCCAGCCAACTCCCACCCCCCCTTCAAAAGATGGAACAGGGTTCCCGCCCAGTAACCTCATTTCAAGACATTTAAATATCATTAGCGGACTTCCCAATATATCATTCCTCCACATTAGGTTTACCACATTTTCTTAAAAACATGAATACGGTCAAGGAAACCCACCAGGGGCGCACAGCTAAGTATAGGTCTTGGGGGGAGAGGCACATGGTTGGGCAGTACCCTAGCACTGCCTCATGGAATTGCCCCCGACATTGCCACTGCCCCAGTTGCACTGGCACATGGCCGGGGACAGTACCAGGGGCAGTGGTGGGGAGGTGCCTCTGATGAGCTCCATTGGAGAGGGGACGTGGGAGGGAGTTACCCTTTTTTGTAGGGGGAGTCAGAGATCAGGACCTCTGTATTTTCTTTTTGCACAGAGTGCTGCACAATGTGGCGAGTAAAGTCGGCTGCACCGTTGGTGAGCTGCATGCCAGTTTTCTTGCCTCAGCCAACACTGTGCAGAAATGGGAAAATTCCACCCATCAAGTAAGATTTTCCCAGAAATCGGCAAGACGGGAAAAGCGACACTGAAGCTGTTGACAGCAATAGCGCCTTTCTCCGGACTTTGAAGGAAAAACATAAAGCAGCGAGCAGGTCCCTTGACGTGTCTCTGGTGGGGCGGCCTCTGATTCGCCCCTCCAGCCAATAAGTTAGTCACTCAAGGATCGGGCCACTATTTTCAAAGGCCACCCCAGCGGTCGCCCCCCTCCCTGGTACCGCCCTCGGCACTGCCGGGCCATGGCTCTCTCTCCCCCTGAACACTGCACTCACCTGAGCTCCCAGGGAGGTCTGCTCACCAGGTGCACACCTTGGTAAACCATTGAGTTTCAAACCATTCTACCGTCATACCGATTTTCTGATTCGGAGGAATTAATTAGGCGTAGGGGCCTGATAATTATTTATTAATATATTTGAATGATATTCCCAGTGTAGAACATCAGGAAATGCGCCCGTCACTGATGGACACAATCACGTCACGCATTTACGCTGATGTAGAATGCGATTTTGGCCTTCTCGCAATATTTTCCACTCCCGTCACCAAACCCACCCAACGTGAATGGGAGCAGAAAGTCCTGGCCATCATCTTTCTGTATTTGCTGTTAACTTGTACATGTGTAATTGATGCAGCTATTTAAGTAGCCGCTATGCTTTGATGGTGCTATTTGTTTTCACAATAACCTCAGGCAAACCAAAAAAATGGAGACTCTGATGAATAAAATTATGTATAACATACCATATTTAGAAGCTTGTAGAATTAAGTCAAAACTGTCAAGTGGTTGCCACTTAATCTAAGTTTGTGACAGTGCAGTCTGACATCCAGTTTGAGATGAGTATAAATTTCTGCCAATTAAAAAGTCTTTGGGCAGAATATTAACCTTTGGACCTGCTCCCAGCAGGGGAAACGGCAAAGTTGGAAGTCTGAAAGCTGGTAGAACGGGCCTTGCCATGGTTTTTTAACTCAGCCACAAAATTAGCATCTTGATTCTGGGTTTCTCAACAAATCAGAACAGATGCGCATGATCACAAACTGCACCTGACTGTTCATATTTAACTTTTTGAAAGAACTCCAGCAAGATCAGAATGGATCCAATGTGTAATTATCAGGACAGAAACAGTACTAATGAAGCCTCAACTTGGGAAGGTTGTATCCCAGTTCTTGAAGGCGTCCCTGGAGGTAATGCTGTAGTTTGTAAGTACAGAAATGTGGGAATTGGCCGGTTCTTGACGAGTTCCTGATACACCAGTATTTTTTGATCTTCCATCCATCCGCATTTCCCGATCCCCATGGAGATTAACATTTCCTTCAATGTCTTCAAGCCACCAACTCCATCCTTCTCCCTGAATGAGGCAGAAGGGTCACTTATGACCAAGATGAGTTCACAGAATTTACAGTGCAGAAGGAGGCCATTCGGCCCATTGAGTCCGAACTGGCCCTTAGAAAGAGCACCTCACTCAAGCCCACACCTCCACCCTATCCCCGTAACTGAGCAACACTACCTATCTTTTTTGAACACCAAGGGCAATTTAGCATGACCAATCCACCGAACCTGCACATTGTGGGAGGAAACCGGAGCACCCGGAGGAAACCCACACAGTCACGGGGAAAACATGCAGACTTCGCACAGATAGTGACCCAAGCCGGGAATCGAACCTCGGACCCTGGAGCTGTGAAGCAACAGTGCTAACCACTGTGCTACCATGCCACTCCGAATCAAGTTCCCAACCACTTACCTGTGCTGTCACAAAGACTGCCCATTTCCACCTCCATCACATTGCCTGACTCTTCCCCTGCCTCAGCTTATCCTCTGGTGAAACCCTCATCCATGGCTTTGTTAACATGAGCGTGGAGAGAGAGAGGGCGAGACTTCAGTAAAGAGCGTGGAGAAAGAGAGGGCGAGACTTCAGTAAAGAGCGCACAGAGAGAGAGGGCGAGACTTCAGTAAAGAGCACAGAGAGAGAAAGAGAGGGAGAGACTTCAGTAAAGAGCGTGGAGAAAGAGAGGGCGAGGCTTCAGTAAAGAGCGCAGAGAGAAAGAGGACGAGACTTCAGTAAAGAGCGTGGAGAAAGAGAGAGCGAGACTTCAGTAAAGAGCACGGAGAGAGAGAGAGAGGACGAAACTTCAGTAAAGAGCGCAGAGAGAGAGGGTGAGACTTCAGTAACGAGCGCAGAGAGAGAGGGTGAGACTTCAGTAAAGAGCGCAGAGAGAGAGAGGCCGAGACTTCAGTAAAGAGCGCAGAGAGGGAGAGGACGAGACTTCAGTAAAGAGCGCAGAGAAAGAGAGGCCGAGGTTTCAGTAAAGAGCGCAGAGAGAGAGAGGCCAAGACTTCAGTAAAGAGCGCAGAGAGAGAGAGGCCGAGACTTCAGTAAAGAGCGCAGAGAGGGAGAGGACGAGACTTCAGTAAAGAGCGCAGAGAAAGAGAGGCCGAGGTTTCAGTAAAGAGCGCAGAGAGAGAGAGGCCAAGACTTCAGTAAAGAGCGCAGAGAGAGAGAGGCCGAGACTTGAGTAAAGAGCGCAGAGAGGGAGAGGACGAGACTTCAGTAAAGAGCGCAGAGAGAGAGAGGCCAAGACTTCAGTAAAGAGCGCAGAGAGAGAGAGGACGAGACTTCAGTAAAGAGCGCAGAGGGAGAGATCAAGACTTCAGTAAAGAGAGCAGAGAGAGAGAGGCCAAGACATCAGTAAAGAGCGCAGAGAGAGAGAGGGCGAGACTTCAGTAAAGAGCGCAGAGAGAGAGGCCAGGACTTCAGTAAAGAGCGCAAAGAGAGAGAGGCCGAGACTTCAGTAAAGAGCACAGAGAGAGAGAGGCCGAGACTTCAGAAAAGAGCACAGAGAGAGAGAGGCCGAGACTTCAGTAAAGAGCGCAGAGAGAGGCTGAGACTTCAGTAAAGAGCGCAGAGAGAGAGAGGCCAAGACTTCAGTAAAGAGCGCAGAGAGAGAGAGAGAGAGGGTGAGACTTCAGTAAAGAGCGCAGAGAGAGAGAGGGCAAGACTTCAGTAAAGAGCGCAGAGAGAGAGAGGCCGAGACTTCAGTAAAGAGCGCAGAGAGAGAGAGGGGGTGAGACTTCAGTAAAGAGCGCAGAGAGAGGGCGAGACTTCAGTAAAGAGCGTGGAGAAAGGCCAGCACGGTGGCCTAGTGGTTAGCACAACCGCCTCACGGCGCTGAGGTCCCAGGTTCGATCCCGGCTCTGGGTCACTGTCTATGTGGAGTTTGCACATTCTCCCCGTGTTTGCGTGGGTTTCGCCCCCACAACCCAAAAATGTGCAGAGTAGGTGGATTGGCCATGCTAAATTGCCCCTTAATTGGAAAAAATAATTGGGTAATCTAAAGTTATAAAAAAAAAGAGCGTGGAGAAAGAGAGGGCGAGACTTCAGTAAAGAGCGCAGAGAGAGAGAGAAGGCGAGACTTCAGTAAAGACACGGAGAGAGAGAGGCCGAGAGTTCAGTAAAGAGCGTGGAGAGAGGGCGAGACTTCAGTAAAGAGCGCAGAGAGAAAGAGGACGAGACTTCAGTAAAGAGCGTGGAGAAAGAGAGGGTGAGACTTCAGTAAAGAGCGCAGAGAGAGAGAGGGCGAGACTTATGTAAAGAGCGCAGAGAGGGAGAGGACGAGACTTCAGTAAAGAGCGCAGAGAAAGAGAGGCCGAGGTTTCAGTAAAGAGCGCAGAGAGAGAGAGGCCAAGACTTCAGTAAAGAGCGCAGAGAGAGAGAGGCCGAGACTTGAGTAAAGAGCGCAGAGAGGGAGAGGACGAGACTTCAGTAAAGAGCGCAGAGAGAGAGAGGCCAAGACTTCAGTAAAGAGCGCAGAGAGAGAGAGGACGAGACTTCAGTAAAGAGCGCAGAGGGAGAGATCAAGACTTCAGTAAAGAGAGCAGAGAGAGAGAGGCCAAGACATCAGTAAAGAGCGCAGAGAGAGAGAGGGCGAGACTTCAGTAAAGAGCGCAGAGAGAGAGGCCAGGACTTCAGTAAAGAGCGCAAAGAGAGAGAGGCCGAGACTTCAGTAAAGAGCACAGAGAGAGAGAGGCCGAGACTTCAGAAAAGAGCACAGAGAGAGAGAGGCCGAGACTTCAGTAAAGAGCGCAGAGAGAGGCTGAGACTTCAGTAAAGAGCGCAGAGAGAGAGAGGCCAAGACTTCAGTAAAGAGCGCAGAGAGAGAGAGAGAGAGGGTGAGACTTCAGTAAAGAGCGCAGAGAGAGAGAGGGCAAGACTTCAGTAAAGAGCGCAGAGAGAGAGAGGCCGAGACTTCAGTAAAGAGCGCAGAGAGAGAGAGGGGGTGAGACTTCAGTAAAGAGCGCAGAGAGAGGGCGAGACTTCAGTAAAGAGCGTGGAGAAAGGCCAGCACGGTGGCCTAGTGGTTAGCACAACCGCCTCACGGCGCTGAGGTCCCAGGTTCGATCCCGGCTCTGGGTCACTGTCTATGTGGAGTTTGCACATTCTCCCCGTGTTTGCGTGGGTTTCGCCCCCACAACCCAAAAATGTGCAGAGTAGGTGGATTGGCCATGCTAAATTGCCCCTTAATTGGAAAAAATAATTGGGTAATCTAAAGTTATAAAAAAAAAGAGCGTGGAGAAAGAGAGGGCGAGACTTCAGTAAAGAGCGCAGAGAGAGAGAGAAGGCGAGACTTCAGTAAAGACACGGAGAGAGAGAGGCCGAGAGTTCAGTAAAGAGCGTGGAGAGAGGGCGAGACTTCAGTAAAGAGCGCAGAGAGAAAGAGGACGAGACTTCAGTAAAGAGCGTGGAGAAAGAGAGGGTGAGACTTCAGTAAAGAGCGCAGAGAGAGAGAGGGCGAGACTTATGTAAAGAGCGCAGAGAGGGAGAGGACGAGACTTCAGTAAAGAGCGCAGAGAAAGAGAGGCCGAGGTTTCAGTAAAGAGCGCAGAGAGAGAGAGGCCAAGACTTCAGTAAAGAGCGCAGAGAGAGAGAGGCCGAGACTTGAGTAAAGAGCGCAGAGAGGGAGAGGACGAGACTTCAGTAAAGAGCGCAGAGAGAGAGAGGCCAAGACTTCAGTAAAGAGCGCAGAGAGAGAGAGGACGAGACTTCAGTAAAGAGCGCAGAGGGAGAGATCAAGACTTCAGTAAAGAGAGCAGAGAGAGAGAGGCCAAGACATCAGTAAAGAGCGCAGAGAGAGAGAGGGCGAGACTTCAGTAAAGAGCGCAGAGAGAGAGGCCAGGACTTCAGTAAAGAGCGCAAAGAGAGAGAGGCCGAGACTTCAGTAAAGAGCACAGAGAGAGAGAGGCCGAGACTTCAGAAAAGAGCACAGAGAGAGAGAGGCCGAGACTTCAGTAAAGAGCGCAGAGAGAGGCTGAGACTTCAGTAAAGAGCGCAGAGAGAGAGAGGCCAAGACTTCAGTAAAGAGCGCAGAGAGAGAGAGAGAGAGGGTGAGACTTCAGTAAAGAGCGCAGAGAGAGAGAGGGCAAGACTTCAGTAAAGAGCGCAGAGAGAGAGAGGCCGAGACTTCAGTAAAGAGCGCAGAGAGAGAGAGGGGGTGAGACTTCAGTAAAGAGCGCAGAGAGAGGGCGAGACTTCAGTAAAGAGCGTGGAGAAAGGCCAGCACGGTGGCCTAGTGGTTAGCACAACCGCCTCACGGCGCTGAGGTCCCAGGTTCGATCCCGGCTCTGGGTCACTGTCTATGTGGAGTTTGCACATTCTCCCCGTGTTTGCGTGGGTTTCGCCCCCACAACCCAAAAATGTGCAGAGTAGGTGGATTGGCCATGCTAAATTGCCCCTTAATTGGAAAAAATAATTGGGTAATCTAAAGTTATAAAAAAAAAGAGCGTGGAGAAAGAGAGGGCGAGACTTCAGTAAAGAGCGCAGAGAGAGAGAGAAGGCGAGACTTCAGTAAAGACACGGAGAGAGAGAGGCCGAGAGTTCAGTAAAGAGCGTGGAGAGAGGGCGAGACTTCAGTAAAGAGCGCAGAGAGAAAGAGGACGAGACTTCAGTAAAGAGCGTGGAGAAAGAGAGGGTGAGACTTCAGTAAAGAGCGCAGAGAGAGAGAGGGCGAGACTTATGTAAAGAGCGCAGAGAGGGAGAGGACGAGACTTCAGTAAAGAGCGCAGAGAAAGAGAGGCCGAGGTTTCAGTAAAGAGCGCAGAGAGAGAGAGGCCAAGACTTCAGTAAAGAGCGCAGAGAGAGAGGCCGAGACTTGAGTAAAGAGCGCAGAGAGGGAGAGGACGAGACTTCAGTAAAGAGCGCAGAGAGAGAGAGGCCAAGACTTCAGTAAAGAGCGCAGAGAGAGAGAGGACGAGACTTCAGTAAAGAGCGCAGAGGGAGAGATCAAGACTTCAGTAAAGAGAGCAGAGAGAGAGAGGCCAAGACATCAGTAAAGAGCGCAGAGAGAGAGAGGGCGAGACTTCAGTAAAGAGCGCAGAGAGAGAGGCCAGGACTTCAGTAAAGAGCGCAAAGAGAGAGAGGCCGAGACTTCAGTAAAGAGCACAGAGAGAGAGAGGCCGAGACTTCAGAAAAGAGCACAGAGAGAGAGAGGCCGAGACTTCAGTAAAGAGCGCAGAGAGAGGCTGAGACTTCAGTAAAGAGCGCAGAGAGAGAGAGGCCAAGACTTCAGTAAAGAGCGCAGAGAGAGAGAGAGAGAGGGTGAGACTTCAGTAAAGAGCGCAGAGAGAGAGAGGGCAAGACTTCAGTAAAGAGCGCAGAGAGAGAGAGGCCGAGACTTCAGTAAAGAGCGCAGAGAGAGAGAGGGGGTGAGACTTCAGTAAAGAGCGCAGAGAGAGGGCGAGACTTCAGTAAAGAGCGTGGAGAAAGGCCAGCACGGTGGCCTAGTGGTTAGCACAACCGCCTCACGGCGCTGAGGTCCCAGGTTCGATCCCGGCTCTGGGTCACTGTCTATGTGGAGTTTGCACATTCTCCCCGTGTTTGCGTGGGTTTCGCCCCCACAACCCAAAAATGTGCAGAGTAGGTGGATTGGCCATGCTAAATTGCCCCTTAATTGGAAAAAATAATTGGGTAATCTAAAGTTATAAAAAAAAAGAGCGTGGAGAAAGAGAGGGCGAGACTTCAGTAAAGAGCGCAGAGAGAGAGAGAAGGCGAGACTTCAGTAAAGACACGGAGAGAGAGAGGCCGAGAGTTCAGTAAAGAGCGTGGAGAGAGGGCGAGACTTCAGTAAAGAGCGCAGAGAGAAAGAGGACGAGACTTCAGTAAAGAGCGTGGAGAAAGAGAGGGTGAGACTTCAGTAAAGAGCGCAGAGAGAGAGAGGGCGAGACTTATGTAAAGAGCGCAGAGAGAGAGAGGACGAGACTTCAGTAAAGAGTGCAGAGAGAGAGAGGCCAAGATTTCAGAAAAGAGCACGGAGAGAGAGAGCCCGAGACTTCAGTAAAGAGCGCAAAGTGAGAGAGGCCGAGACTTCAGTAAAGAGCACAGAGAGAGAGAGGCCGAAACTTCAGTAAAGAGCACAGAGAGAGAGAGGCCCAGACTTCAGTAAAGAGCGCAGAGAGAGAGAGGCCGAGACTTCAGTAAAGAGCACAGAGAGAGAGAGGCCGAGACTTCAGTAAAGAGCGCAGAGAGAGAGAGACCGAGACTTCAGTAAAGAGCGCAGAGAGAGAGGGTGAGACTTCAGTAACGAGCGCAGAGAGAGAGGGTGAGACTTCAGTAAAGAGCGCAGAGAGAGAGAGGCCGAGACTTCAGTAAAGAGCGCAGAGAGAGAGAGAGGGCGAGACTTCAGTAAAGAGCGCAGAGAGAGAGAGAGAGGGCGAGACTTCAGTAAAGAGCGCAGAGAGAGGGCGTGACTTCAGTATAGAGCACTCTCGGATAAGACAGCTGTTTGTTTGTTTCAAAATTGGAAAAAAAAACAGTATTGTGATGTCACACGAGACTGTGACCTGATTGGCTGAAAGTCAGACAGGGCGAAATTTGAATATCTGGAGTTCCTGATTTAAATACTAGTTTTGATTTGACTGAGCTTACCATTTTTAAGTTGATTTTAATTACTATTTTTAAAATTTTAAATTTGACTTAAATAACTATTTTTAATTTGATTTAAATGACTTTTTAAATTTCAATTAAATCACTATTTTTAATTTGTTGTCAGATCAAGAGAGATAAATACTCAGTTTAAAAAAAAATCTAATTAAATGGTACACGGGGATTGAATTTAATCTGACACAAAAACATCTTTCTAAAGTTTAATTTCAAAGGTTTAATTTAAAGGACTAATTCATGGTAGGACAGCTCCAAGGCGTAGACTGCTCCTTTTGCTCCATGTGGCGGGCTGGGGGACAGTTCCAGTCCCCAGGGTCAGCATGTGTGCAGGAAGTGCCTCCAGTTGCAGCTCCTGGAAGCTCTGTTTCAGAGCTGGAACGGCGGCTGGAAACACTGTGGATCATCCACCAGTCGGAGAGCATCGTGGATAGCACATACAGAGAGGTGGTCACACCGCAGGTTCAGACTCCGCAGGCAGAAAGGGAATGGGTGGCCACCAGACAGAGCAAGAGAGGGAGGCAGGTAGTGCAGGAAACTCCTGTGGCCATTCCCCTGCAGAACAGATATACCGCTTTGGATACTGTTGAGGGGAATGGCCTCTCAGGCGAAAACAGCAACAGCCAAACTCGTGGCACCACGGTTGGTTCTGCTGCAGAGGAGAGGGGTGATAAGTGTGACACTGCAAGAACTATAGGGGATTCAATTAGAACATAGAACAGTACAGCACAGAACAGGCCCTTCGGCCCTCAATGTTGTGCCGAGCAATGATCATCCTACTCAAACCCACGTATCCACCCTATACCCGTAACCCAACAACCCTCCCCCCCCCTAACCTTACTTTTTATGACACTACGGGCAATTTAGCATGGCCAATCCACCTAACCCGCACATCTTTGGACTGTGGGAGGAAACCGGAGCACCCGGAGGAAACCTACGCACACACGGGGAGGACGTGCAGACTCCGCACAGACAGTGACCCAGCCGGGAATCGAACCTGGGACCCTGGAGCTGTGAAGCATTTATGCTAACCACCATGCTACCCTGCTACCTTGTAAAGGGAATAGACAGGCATTTCTGTGGCCGCAAACGAGACTCCAGAATGTTGTGTCCCTCCCTGGTGCAAGGGTCAAGAATGTCTCGGAGCGGGTACAGGACATTCTGGAGGGGGAGCGTGAACAGCCAATGGTCATGGTACACATCGGTACAAACGACATAAGTAAAATAAGGGATGAGGTCCTAAAAGCAGAATACAGGGAGCTGGGAAGGGAGTTAAGAAATCGGACCTCAAAGGTAGTGATCTCAGGATTACTACCGGTGCCACATGCTAGTCAAAGTAGAAATTACAGGATATATAGGATGAATGCGTGGCTGAAGGGATGGTGTCAGGGGGAGGGTTTCAGATTCCTGGGCATTGGGAACAGTTCTGGGGGAGGTGGGATCTGGACAAACTGGGTTACATCTGGGCAGGACTAGAACTGATGTCCTAGGGGTGGCTATTTGCTATAGCGATTGAGGAGTGTTTAACCTAATGTGGCAGGGGGCTAGGAACCGATGCAGGAAGTGGGAAGGTAGTAAAACAGGGACAGAAACAAAAGGCAGTAAGGAGGAAAGTGTAAGGCAAAGAAGCCATCGTCAAAAATCAAAAAGGGCGACAGTACAAGGTACAGTGACTGAGGGGAGCTCAGTGAATGGGTCCAGTAATACTCCCACGCCTGGGAGTTAAATATCTAAGGGTATCAAACTATTCAGAAGGACAGAGTGGATGGTGAGGAAGGTTGTGTAGCTCTCTTATTTAAGGATGACATCCAGGCAATAGTAAGGGGTGACATTGGTACTATGGAGGATAAGGTTGAATCCATTTGGGTGGAAATCAGGAATAGTAAGGCAATAAAGTCACTGATAGGAGTCACCTATAGGCCACCAAATAGTAACATTATGGTGGGGCAGGCAATAAACAAAGAAGTAATGGATGCATGTAGAAACGTACAGCAGTTATCATGAGGGATTTTAATCTATATGTCAATTGGTTTAACCAGGTCGGTCAAGGCAGCCTTGAGGAGCAGTTTATAGAATGTATCCACGATAATTTCCTAGAACAGTATGTAATGGAACCTACCTGGGAACAAGCGGTCCTAGATCTGGTCCTGTGTAATGAGACAGGATTGATTAATGATCTCATAGTTAGGGATCCTCTCGGAAGGAGCGATCACAATATGGTGGAATTTAAAATACAGATGGAGGGTGAGAAGGTAAAATCAAACACTAGTGTTTTGTGCTTAAACAAAGGGGATTACAATGGGATGAGAGAAGAGCTAGCTCAGGTAGACTGGGAGCAAAGACTTTATGGTGAAACAGTTGAGGAACAGTGGATAACCTCCCAAGCGATTTTTCACAGTGCTCAGCAAAAGTTTGTACCAACAAAAAGGAAGGATGGTAGAAAGAGGAAAAATTGACCGTGGATATCTAAGGAAATAAGGGAGAGTATCAAATTGAAGGAAAAAGCATACAAAGTGGCAAAGATTAGTGGGAGACTAGAGGACTGGGAAATCTTTAGGGAGTAATAGAAAGCTACTAAAAAAGCTATAAAGAGAAAGATAGATTATGAGAGTAAACTTGCTCAGAATATAAAAACAGACAGTAAAAGTTTTTACAAATATATAAAACAAAAAAGAGTGGCTAAGGTAAATATTGGTCCTTTAGAGGATGAGAAGGGAGATTTAATAATGGGAGATGAGGAAATGGCTGAGGAACTGAACAGGTTTTTTGGGTCGTTCTTCACAGTGGAAGATACAAATAACATGCCAGTGACTGATGGAAATGAGGCAATGACAGGTGAGGACCTTGAGATGATCGTTATCACTAAGGAGGTAGTGATGGGCAAGCTAATGGGGCGAAAGGTAGACAGGCCTCTGGGTCCTGATAGAATGCATCCCAGAGTGCTAAAAGAGACGGCTAGGGAAATTGCAAATGCACTAGTGATAATTTACCAAAATGCACTAGACTCTGGGGTGGTCCCGGCGCATTGGAAATGAGCAAACGTGACACCACTGTTTAAAAATGGAGGTAGGCAGAAAGCGGGTAATTATAGGCCAGCTAGCTTAACTTCGGTAGTAGGTAAGGTGCTGGAATCTATCATCAAGGAAAAATTGCGAGGCATCTGCATGGAAATTGCCCCATTGGGCAGATGCAGCAAGGGTTCATAAAGGGCAGGTCATGCCTAACTAATTTAGTGGAATATTTTGAGGACATCACCAGTGCGGTAGATAACGGGGAGCCAATGGATGTGGTATATCTGGATATCCAGAAAGCCTTTGACAAGGTACCACACAAAAGGTTGCTGCATAAGATAAAGATGCATGGCATTAAGGGTGAAGTAGTAGCATGGATAGAGGATTGGTTGATTAATAGAAAGCAAAGAGTGGGGATTAATGGGTGTTTCTCTGGTTGGCAATCAGTAGCTAGTAGTGCCCCTCAGGGATCAGTGTTGGGCCCACAATTGTTCACAATTTACATAGATGATTTGGAGTTGGGGACCAAGGACAATGTGTCCAAGTTTGCAGACGACACTAAGATGAGTGGTAAGCAAAATGTGCAGAGGATACCGGAAGTCTGCAGAGGGAATTGGATAGGTTAAGTGAATGGGCTGGGGTATGGCAGATGGAATACAATGTTGACAAATGTGAGGTTATCCATTTTGTTAGGAATAACAGCAAAAGGGATTATTATTTAAATGATAAAATATTAAAACTCTGCTGTGCAGAGAGACCTGGGTGTGCTAGTGCATGAGTCGTAAAAGTTGGTTTACAGGTGCAACAGGTGATTAAGAAGGCGAATGGAATTTTGTCCTTCATTGCTGGAGGGATGGAGTTCAAGACTAGGGAGGTTATGCCGCAATTGTATAAGGTGTTAGTGAGGCCACACCTGGAGTATTGTGTTCAGTTCTGGTCTTACCTGAGAAAGAACGTACTGGCGCTGGACGGCGTGCAGAGGAGATTCACTAGGTTAATCCCAGAGCTGAAGGGGTTGGATTACGAGGAGAGGTTGAGTAGACTGGGACTGTACTCGTTGGAATTTAGAAGGATGAGGGGGGATCTTATAGAAACATATAAAATTATGAATGGAATAGATAGGATAGATGCGGGAAGGTTGTTTCCACTGGTGGGTGAAAGCAGAACTAGGGGGCATAGCCTCAAAATAAGGGGAAGTAGATTTAGGACTGAGTTTAGGAGGAACTTCTTCACCCAAAGGTTGTGCATCGGGAATTCCTTGCCCAGTGAAGCAGTTCAGGCTCCTTCATAAATGTTTTTAAGATAAAGATAGATAGTTTTTTGAAGAATAAAGGGATTAAGGGTTATGGTGTTTGGGCCGGAAAGTGGAGCTGAGTCCACAAAAGATCAGCCATGATCTCATTGAATGGCAGAGCAGGCCCGAGGGGCCAGATGTCCTACTCCTGCTCCTAGTTCTTATGTTCTTATGAGACTTGGCTATTCTCATGCTGCTCTCCCACATTCTACCCACCTACTCCCAAACCTGACCCCATCCAAAACGCATATGTCCTAATTTGCACCAAATCCCATTTACCCTTGTGCTTGCTTATCTACACTGGTTCCTGGTTAAGCAAATCCTGATGTTGGAATTCTCTGCTCCTGAGCCAGGGCAGGATTCACGGAGTTCCACAACAGCAAATCTGGCTCCCAACCTGGACCGATTCAACGACTGTGAAGAGGCTAATACCGGCGCCACATGGAACACATTCAATTCCAATGAGAAACTGTGAGGGATTTGGCGGGTTCACGATTGACATTATGAGGCTGACAAGCTGCAGCCGCATATAAACACTTCACTCCCCACACATGCCATCCCAGCCAACAAGATGGCAGCGAGGAGAGTGGCACCCCATTTTATGGACGGAGAGCTTGAGACCCTATTGGACGCCGTGAAAGAGAGGCAGGTGACCCTGTACCCCAGCTTGGGAAGGAGGCTGCCAACTGCTGCCGATTGCCGTGCCTGGGCACAGATGGCAGAGGCAGTCAACACTGTCAGAAACACCGTCCAGACCAGCCGTAAGAAACTGCACAACCTCCTCAGGGAGGCCAGGATGAGTAGGCAACACTGCGCTCCTGGCACCAGCCCCCCTCCACACCCGTAACCGTACTCTCTCCCCCCCCTCCCCCTCCCCCTCCCACCTGGAGGGAAGACGAACCCTCACCCTACATCTCGCAAGACATTTCCAAATCCAACGAGAGGCCTCTCGATAGATTTGAATCTCACGCATCATAAATTTGGGCGCGACGAGACCGGTAAATTCCAGAAATGATCACGACCAGTTTCTGGCATTGCTCAATTTGGAAAGATGTGCATCAGAAATTCAGATGAGCATGCCCAAAATGTTACATTCATTCAGTACTGGTTGAAAGTTTGTGTGCAGCAAAGACACAAGTTTCATGCATGCATCCCCGGTGCTGAAGACACCGCACCTGCCGTGCAAAGTTAGAAAATATATCCTTTTGAGTAAAAATGGGAATTTTGAATGAAGGTCAAATACAGCACAGTTGAGAATTCAAAGACTAGGCCAGGCAAATTTGCCTCACGGAAAACCACAAAGAAGTGCATTTCCATCACTTACATGATAATGCAAATCTAGTTTCTTTTCAGAACCAAGACAGCGGAGTTCGACAGAAACAGAATTTGCCCAAGCACACTTAATGAAAATGCTGCCAACTGATTTGTCTTTCAAGGTTGCTGACAGCCTAATATAATATAATGGAGATACAGTACGTGTTGACTGACATGTCTGACAGTAAACTAGAAAGAAACAGTTTCCCCTATCTGAATGTAGTCGCAGACTTTTTGTACGCAGCATTAGCTGAATGCCATCAGTAGGGGGCAAGAACATTCCATATTCAGACTGAAGTTTTGCTATTCTGGAAATAAATAAAAGGAAATTTTCCAAGTGTTGCCATGAGTTCATCGAGCCTACAAATCTCCAAGGGGAAGGTTTGCTTTGGCTATTATGTATATTGAAGTTTTAAATACATTCATGAGGATTTCCTCTGGGTAGTGCTTCACTGAAATTGTAGTGTTAAAGACTTTGTTTATGATTTTATTGGTAATGTTGACTGAAGGAAATCTTTATGCCCTTACTTACAGCCACCAGGGCTATTCTTCATCTGCAGGAAGGTTTTTTCCATTCCCCTCTTGACCCACAAGCACCTAATTAAAATGTGACCAAAATTCTAAACCTTGGTTTGTGCATAAATCACAGAGCACTAAATTCCGTAATTGGAAAGTGACTCCCTGAACTAGTCTTCTGCATGTTGGGAAAATCGATAAGGCTAACAGTGGAATTCTGAGTGATCACACTAAAAAGCCATGTGACAGGAAATTGCACAAATGGCTGATTGACACTGGAACCACAAGCAAACCACAGTCAAAGAAAACTGGTTGTCAGATGAGGTTCAAACAGAATTGTTTAATTGGAAGCACCAGAAAAATGGGTAAAATGTCGAGTAACATGCAGAACTATTACTCAAACATTAGATTGCTTAAATCTGATTATAATAGAAAAGTGAATGGACAGAACGGTAGCAAATGGATTTCAATAATGGCAAGGGGGCCACCTGCTTTGGAACTGAAAAGGATAGATCAGAGTACTTTCTAACAGTGAAAAGTTGGAAGCAGTGGTCATCCAAAGACCCTTAGAGGTCCATGTGCACAGATGGCTAAAACGTAATTGATTGATACAGAAAATGAATGAAAAGACTTTGAAATGTTGACCTTTTATCTAGAGCACTAAAATAAAAGTCATGCTGCAGACATGCAAAGCCCTGCTTAGACCGCACCTGTTCACCTTTTGGCACCTCACCTTTGGATGGATTGTGTGACCTGTGAGGAAATAGGGGCATAGATTTACTAAAGTGATACCTTGGGTGCATGATTCAACCAAATAATTTTTCAGTGTCATTTTGGACAAGTTTGGCAGGATGTTTCCTGCTGGTGTTTTGGGTGAGATCCAGACCGGTATTCATCCATACTTAATCGTTTATTTGGGCCTTGGGGAGTTTCTTCCTGCTCCAGCCCACACTTTCTGCAGTGGGGAGCTGAACTCGCTGGGGAGACCAGCTCCTCTGTGATCGGGGTGCTGTTTTGAAAGGGTGTCCCGATCTCTAAGTCAGCTTCAGGGTGTCCTAAACCCCCCACCCACAGGCAATGCCCCCTGCACAGGCACGGGCATCACCCTCCCCCCCCCCCCCCCCCTGATGTGAGAACACCCCGCTATGGGGTCGCTGAGGGCTCCCTTTTTCAGGGCCCCCACATCCCTTTTGCCCCCCCCCATACATGAACCCCCTTTTACCCCCAATCTTTGAGGCCCCTTCATGGGATTTGGATTTGATTAATTTATTGTCATGTGTACCAAGGTACAGTGAGAAGTATCATTCTGCGTGCAGTTCAGACAGATCATTCCATACATGAAAAAACATTAGACATACATAAATATACAATGTAAATACATAGACACAGGCACTGGGTGAAACATACAGAGTGTAGTACGACTCAGTAGAGAAGATGTGTGAAGAGATCAGTTCAGTCCATAAGAGGGTCATTCAGGAGTCTGGTAACAGCGGGGAAAAAGCTATTTTTGAACCTGTTAGCATGTGTTCTCAGACTTTTGTATCTCTTGCAAGATGGAAGAGGTTGAAAGAGAGAATAACCCGGGCGGAGGGGTCTTCGTTTATGCTGCTCGCTTCCCAAGGCAGCAGGAGATGTAGACAGAGTCAATGGATGGGAGGCGGTTTTGCGTGATGGATTAGGCTGTGTTGCATCAGTGAATTGCGATCACTGTATCTAGAAAGGGTACCTGAGAAAAACACCCTCCGTGTTCAATGAAGGCAAGCATCCAGCTGAAGGCAGCAGAGCAGAGCCGCTGATTGGCTGTTGCGGGGAAAATTTGCATCAGTTCATTGAGGTCACTGTATCCAGAAGGGGTACCTGAGCAAGACACCCTCCGTTTCAAGTGAACGCAAGCATCCAGCAGAGGAGAACAGAGCGGAGCCACTGATTTGCGGTTGCGGGGAAAATTTGCATCGGTGCATTGCGGTCACTGTATCCAGAAGGTGGTTTGTGGAGGAGCTGTTGTCAAGTGACAGGTAAACCCCAAACACTTCTTCAGTGTTTCCCTCCCTACCTCCTCCTCCAACCAAAAAAAATCACTGTAAGGATCCCAGCCGAGTTAAGATCAAGAGGGAGGCTTGAGAGCAGGTAGAAGTAGAAAGAAGTTGAACCGTGATGTCACAACCAGCAGGTAAGTGATTGGCTGCTGACTGGTAAGTAGTTTTTCTTTTCCCTGAGGTGTGTTGATAAGGTAAGGTTTTTCTATTTCTATTTTATCTTGTGATTGGTAACAATTTTTCTTTTTCATTTATTTATTATTTGATATTATAGTTGGACTAAGTTAAGCTTAACATTAAAAATGGCAGGAGATCTCAGACCCGTGTTGTGCTCCTCTTGCTCAATGTGGGACCTCAGGGACATGGCTGATGTCCCTGGCTCCTTCACGTGCAGCAGGTGTGTCCAGCTGCAGCTCTTGTTAGACCGCATGACGGCTCTGGAGCTGCGGATGGACTCAGTTTGGAGCATCCGCGATGCTGAGAAGGTCGTGGATAGCACGTTTAGCGAATTGGTCACACCACAGATTAGAATTGCTGAGGGAGAAAGGGAATGGTGACCAAAAGGCCGAGAAAAAACAGGAAGGCAGTGCAGCTGTCCCCTGCGGTCATCTCCCGCCAAAACATGTATACCGTTTTGGATACTGTTGGGGGAGATGGTTCACCAGTGGCAAAAGTAGCCAGGTTCATGGCACCATGGCTGGCTCTGCTGTACAGAAGGGCGGGAAAAAGAGTGGAAGGGCTATAGTCATGGGGGATTCAATAAAGGGAGTAGGTGAGTAGATAGGCGGTCCTGTGGTCGAAAACAAGACTCTCGAATGGTATGTTGCCTCCCAGGTGCACGGGTCAGGGATGTCTCAGATCGGCTGCAGAACATTCTGAAGGGGGAAGGTGAACAACCAGTTGTCGTGGTGCATATAGGCACCAATGATATAGGTAAAAAAACGGGATGAGGTCCTACAAGCAGAATTTAGGGAGTTAGGAGCCAAGTTAAAAAGTCGGACCTCAGAGGTAGTAATCTCAGGATTGCTACCAGGGCCACGTGGTAGTCAGAGTAGAAATGAAAGAATAGGCAGGATAAATGCGTGGCATGAGAGGTGATGCAGGAGAGGGGTTCAGATTCTTGGGACATTGGGACCGGTTCTGGGGGAGGTGGGACTAGTACAAATTGGATGGTCTACACCTGGGCTGGACTGGAACCAATGTCCTTGGGGGTGCTTTTGCTAACACTGTTGGGGAGAGTTTAAACTAATGTGGCAGGGGGGATGGGAACCAAATGAGGAGGTTAGTGGACAGTAAGGAGGTAGTAACTAAAGCCTGTAAGGAACTAGATCATGAAGTCAGCATGACTAAGGGGGAGAGTAGGCAGGGAGCAGATGATAAACACAAAGGGACTGGTGGTCTGAGGTGCATTTGTTTTAATGCAAGTAGTAGGTAAGGCAGATGAATTTAGGGCTTAGATTAGTACCTGGGAGTATGATGTTATTGCTATTACTGTGACTTGGTTGAAGGAAGGAAGGGTAACTAAATATCCCAGCATATCAATGCTTAGGCGGGATAGAGAGGGAGGTAAAAGGGGTGGAGGAGTTGCATTACTGGTCAGAGAGGATATCATAGCTGCACTGAAGGAGGGCACTATGGAAGACTATGTGAGGCGATATGGGCAGAGCTCAGAAATAGGAACGGTGCGGTAACAATGTTGGGGCTGTATTACAGACCTCCCAACGGTGAACGTGAGATAGAGGTACAAATATGTAAACAGATTATGGAAAGATGTAGGAGCAAAAGGGTGGTGGTGATAAGTAGGTGGGTTTAAGTAGGGTGATCATTGTTCGGCACAACATCGAGGGAGGAAGGGCCTGTTCTGTGCTGTACTGTTCTATGATAGGAGATTTTAATTTTCCCAAAATTGGGATACACTTAGTGTCAGAGGTCTAGATGAAACAGAATTTGTGAGGAGCATCCAGGAGGGTTTTCTAGAGCAGTACATAAATAGTCCAACTCGAGAAGAGGTCATACTGGGCCTGGTGTTGGGAAATGAGCCCGGCCAGGTGGTTGAAGTTTCAGTCAGGGATTACTTTGGGAATAGTGATCACAATTCTGTAAGTTTTAGAATACTCATGGACAAAGACGAGAATGGTCCTAAAGGAAGAGTGTTAAATTGGGGGAAGGCGAACTATCCCAAAATTCGGCAGGAGCTGGGGAATGTGGATTGGGAGCAGCTGTTTGAAGGTAAATCCACATTTGATATGTGGGAGGCTTTTAAAGAGAGGTTGATTAGAGTGCAGGACAGACATGTCCCTGTGAAAATGAGGGATAGAAATGGCAAGATTAGGGAACCATGGATGACAGGTGAAATTGTGAGGCTAGCTAAGAGAAAAAAGGAAGCATACATAAGGACTAGACGACTGAAGACAGACGAAGCTTTGGAAGAATATCGGGAATGTAGGATCAATCTGAAACGAGGAATCAAGAGGGCTAAAAGGGGTCATGAAATTTCTTCAGCAAACAGGGTTAGGGAAAATCCCAAAGCCTTTTATTCATATATAAGGAGCAAGAGGGTAACTAGAGAAAGGGTTGGCCACTCAAGTACAAAGAAGGAAAGTTATGCGTGGAGTCAGAGAAAATGGGTGAGATTCTTAACGAGTACTTTGCATCGGTATTCACCAAGGAGAGGGACATGACGGATGTTGAGGTTAGGGATAGATGTTTGATTACTCTAGGTCGGGTTGGCATAAGGAGGAAGGATGTGTTGGGTATTCTAAAAGGCATTAAGGTGGACAAGTCCCCAGATCCGGATGGGATCTACCCCAGGTTACTGAGGGAAGTGAGAGAGGAAATAGCTGGCCTTAACAGATATCTTTGCAGCATCCTTGAACACGGATGAGGTACTGGAGGACTGGAGAATTGCCAATGTTGTCCCCTTGTTTAAGAAGGGTACCAGGGATAATCCATGTAATTATAGACCGGTGAGCCTGACGTCAGTGGTAGGGAAGCTGATGGAGAAGATACTGAGGGATAGGACCTATTTCCATTTGGAAGAAAATGGGCGTATCAGTGATAGGTAACATGGTTTTGTGCAGGGAAGGTCATGTCTTACCAACTTAATAGAATTCTTTGAGGAAGAGACAAAGTTGATTGATGAGGGAAGGGCTATAGATGTCATATAAATGGACTTCAGTAAGGCATTTGATAAGGTTCCCCATGGTAGGCTGATGGAGAAAGTGAAGTCTCATGGAGTCCAGGGTGTACTAGCTAGATGGATAAAGAACTGGCTGGGCAACAGTAGACAGAGAGTAGTAGTGGAAGGGAGTTTCTCAAAATGGAGAACTGTGACCAGTGGTGTTCCACAGGGATCCATGCTGGGACCACTGTTGTTTGTGATATACATAAATTATCTGGAGGAACGTATAGGTGGTCTGATTAGCAAGTTTGCAGATGACACTAAGATTGGTAGAGTAGAAGATAGTGAAGGGACTGTCAGAGAATACAGCAGAATATAGATAGATTGGAGAGTTGGGCGGAGAAATGGCAGATGGAGTTCAATCCAGGCAAATGCGAGTTGATGCATATTGGAAGATCCAATTCAAGAGCGAACTATACGGTAAATGAAAAGCCCTGGGGGGGCAAATTGATGTACAGAGAGATCTGGGTGTTCAGGTCCATTGTACCCTGAAGGTGGCCGCGGAGATCGAAAGAGTGGTCAAGAAGGCATACGGCATGCCTTCCTTCATCGGAAGGGGTATTGAGTACAAGAGTTGGTAGGTCATGTTACAGTTGTATAAGACTTTGGTTCGGCCACATTTGGAATACTATGTACAGTTCTGGTCGCCACATTACCAAAAGGATGTGGATGCTTTGGAGAAGGTGCAGAGGAGGTTCACCAGGATGTTGCCTGGTATGGAGGGCGCTAGCTATGAAGAGAGGTTTAGTAGATTAGGATTATTTTGTTTAGAAAGACGGAGGTTGAGGGGGGATATCATTGAGGTCAACAAAATCATGAGAGGTATAGACAGGGTGGATAGCAAGAAGCTTTTTCCCAGAGTGGGGGACTCAATAACTAGGGGTCACGAGTTCAAGGCGAGAGGGGAAAAGTTTAAGGGAGATATACGTGGAAAGTTCTTTACGCAAAGGTGGTGGGTGCCTGGAACACATTGGCCGGCGGAGGTGGTAGTGGTGGGCACGATAGCATCATTTAAGATGTATCTAGACAGATACATGAATGGGCAGGGGCCAGAGGGATACAGGTCCTTAGAAAATAGGCGACAGTTTTAGATAGAGGATCTGGCGGCGCAGGCTTGGAGGGCCGAGGGGCCTGTTCCTGTGCTGTAATCTTTCATTGTTCTTTGTGGAAATCTCGGAACGGAATAGGGAGAGGTTGAAGATGTCCACAAACACACCCGTCAGTTGGTCCGCGCAGGTTCTGAGTGCATGACCAGGGACTCCGTCAGAACCCGTTGCTTTCTGAGGGTTCACTTTCAAGAAGGTTGATCTGACTTCGGAAGCTGTGATGTTAGGTATGGGTGCGTCCAAGGCTGCTGGAGAAGTTGATAACGGTTTGTTCATTTCCTGCTTGAAACGAGCATAGAATGCATTGCGTTCCTCAGGGAGGAATGCGCTGTTGGACATTATGTTGTTTAAGCCTTGTCACAACTGACAAGAGTCCGTATTGTTAATCTGTGACTTTGGCTTACAGAGGATTTTTTGCATAGATCAGGGTTGCCTGTCTTGAATGTCTCAGACCTGGCCTTCAGTAGGGAGTGTATCTCCCGATTAAACCATCGTTTCCGGTTCGGAAACGTACTAACTACCTTCTTTAGCACGCAATCTTTGCACATTTGCTGATGAAGTCTGTGATGGTGGTGGGCTACTCGTTTAGGTTGGCCGCTGAGTTCTTGAATATGGACCAGTCCACTGATTCCAAGCAGTCGCATAGGAGCTCTTCTGTTGCCTCGCACCAGCATTGCATGACTTTCTTAACCGGATTCCCCCCTTACATTTATGCTAGTATGCTGGGAGAAGGAGCAGAGTCCTATGGTCCGATTTTCCGAAGTGTTGTTGGGAGATGGATCGGTAGGCATCCTTGATGTTTGTGTAATGGTGTACAAAGATAGTGGGAGATGTGTTGGTGGAATTTTGGCAGTACACACTTGAGGTTGGCCTGGTTGAAGTCCCTGGCCACAATGAACAAAGCCTTGGGTATTCTGTTTCACTGTTATTTATATTAATCAAGCGCCTTCTTCACCTCCACCTGAGGTGGGATGTAGACCGCTGTGATGATGGCGGAAGTGAACTCCCGTGGAAGGCATAGCCCTCCTCAGGCCCCGAGGCTTAGCCATGCCAACCTGGCACCAGGACAGTGCCCCGGGAACCCTGGCAGTGCCAACTGGAAAGACTCCTCGCAGATCAGGGTGCAACCTTGTCCGGCAGCCCCGATCTGCCCCCCTGCACTTCAGCCCCCACACGCCCTTTTGACCCACCCCTTTCCCTCCTCACATTCTCCACCTTGGAGAGGTCTCTTGGAACCTCCCTCATCCCCTCTACCTGGCAAAGCACCCCGCCCCCGGGCCTGACCACTGGCAGTGCCAAACTGGAATCTAGGCACCCAGACACTGCCAGCCTGACACCCTGGAGGACACTGCCAGAGTGCCCAGGTGTCAAGGATGTGCCAGGGTGCCACCTTGCCCTGTCGGGGGTCTCCAATGCCCTGGAAAACTGCCATTGGTGCTGTTATGACTGTCCACGTTTGTATGGGCCAATTCTAAACCGTGCCCTGGTGAGGTCTCCCAGGCACGGCTGGTGAGTCCCGGATGCCGGGTAAATCCAGCATCTGGGTATTTAAATGAGCCGTGAGGCTGATTTAAATATTAAGAACTGGATCACACCCAGTGAGAGCAAGATCCAGATCACGGCAGGTAAAATGAGCCAAGTGACTTGCGCAAGGTTTCACGCCCAGTGCAGAGCCAGATTTGGGCTCGCGGCAATTCACCCGAATGCAACAGGATTGTTGAATCGTAGCCTAGATGGTTAACGTTTAATTTTTTTTTAATTGATTTTTATGGGATGTGGGCTTCATTGGCTGGGCCAGTATTTTGTTGCCCATCGCTAATTTCCCTTGAGAAGGCACTACTGAGCTACCTTCTTACACCACAACAGTCCGTTTGTAGGTACATCCACAGTGCTATTAGGGAGGAAGTTCCAGAATTTTGATCCAGTGACGGGGAAGGATCAGCGATATATTTCCAAGTCAGGATGGTGAGTGACTTGGAGGGGAACCTGCAGGTCGTGGTGTTCCCAGGCATCTGCTGCCCTTGTCCTTCTGAATGGTAGTGATTGTGGGTTTGGAAGGTGCTGCCTCAGGAGCCTTGGGGAGTTCTTGCAGTACATCTTGTAGATGGTACTGTTACTGTGCATTGGTGATGGAGGGAGTAAATTGGAAGGAGTGCCAATCAAGCAGGCTGCTTTGTCCTGGATGGTGTCAAGCTTGAGTGTTGTTGAAGCTGCACTTATTCAGGCAAGTGGCGAGTATTCCATCACACTCCTGACTTATGCCTTGAAGATGATGGACAGACTTTGGGGAGTGAGGAGGCAAGTTACTCGCCGCAAGATTCCTAGCTTCTGATCTGTTCTTGTAGCCACAGTATTAATAAGGCTAATACAATTCAGTTTCTGGTCAATGGTAAACCTCAGAATGTTGATAGGGGGCTATTCAGTGATGTTAATGCCATTGAATATCAAAGGGTGATGGTTTGATTCTCTCTTATTGGTGATGGTCATTGCTTGGCACTTGTGTGACACGATGTTACTTGCCACTTGTCAGCCCAAGCTGGATATTGTCCAGGTCTTGCTGCATGTGCTTGTGGATTGCTTCAGAGTCTAAGGAGTTGACAATGATGCTGAACATTGTGCAATCACCAATGAACATCCCTACATCTGACCTTATGTTGGAAGGAAGGTCATGGATGAAGCAGCTGAAGATGGTTGGGCCTTTGGACACTATGCTGAGGAACTCCCACAGTGATGTCCCAGGACTGAGATGACTGACCCCCAAACATCACAACCAACTTCCTTTGTGCTAGGTATGACTCCAGCTGGTGGAGTTTTCTCCATGATTCCCATTGACTCCAGTTTTGCTCGGGCTCTTTGATGCCATACTCGATAAAATGCTGCCTAGATGTCAAGAGCAGTCACTCTCACCTGACCTCAAGAGTTTAGCTCTTTTGTCCATGTTTGAACCAAGGCTGCAATGAGGTCAGGAGCTGAGTGGCGCTGACGTTACCCAAACTGAGCGTCAGTGAGCAGGTTATTGCTCAGTGAATGGTGTTTGATAGCACTGTTGATGACCTCTTCCATCACTTTACTGATGATGGAGAGTAGACTGATAGGGTGTAATTGGGCAGGTTGGATTTGTCCTGCTTTTTGTGTACAGGACAAAGCAGAAAATGGGGTTACCACAAAGGATGAAAAGTCTGATAAAGACTGACTGCCACATGCATCATAAAAAGTTTGCACTGATCAAAACTGAACAGCACAATGACAAAGAATTAAAGTCCCCTGGTCATCTGCACCCTGCTGACTGCTTTAATTAATTTCAATGCTTTCCTTTTCAGTTGGCCCAATGTTTCATTTCAACCACACAAAATATGTTACAAAGCATCTTAATGCACTTGCACAACCATCTGTTCAACATCACAATCTTTGCAATAGTCAGAAGTTCACCCCCTTATTTTCAATAATATAAATGACTTCCTGTACCTGACTATTCTTTGGTATAAGCTCTATGTGCCAACTGACAGTATATACTGACTAACATGAGGATATTTAAGATGTTGGGTGCAGTCCATAAGTTTGATCAAGATAGTCATAGCCTTAGATACTTCAAAGTAAGTATTTATTAACTACAATAAACTGTATACATAGGTACATTAAAGGTCTGAGTTAGGAGCTGTCACCATACTTGCTTCTTCATACGTCTCTGGTGGCCTTATAATCCTTCTATATCTTGTTCTTACTACTGTCGGAGAAGAGATAGGCTCTGTCGTTGCAAGTAAACTTTGCTGAATCACAGGTTGTTCAGGCATCTGGGTCTCTTTTCATCCTCTTTTCCCGTTCTTTGGCACTGGATCGCTCTTTATTGATTCCCCAATTGTAGTGATAGATGGTGATTGGTTTATCACATTCTTCATGGAACAGGTAAACTCTGGGCTTGTCTCTATACTGTTTTTTCCTCTTCTTCCTTTGACCAGCTCACTGAGATAGCTCTTCCTGTTGCAAAGATGTGACTTGGTAATAAGTACACCTTTGCATTTGGCTGTGCGGTGGGCTCATCATTGGCTGGCTGCTACTCGGTTCCATCATTGATTTTAGCACTGTCATGCTGGTTAGGGATTGCAGCATCTGTCTTATGGTTTATCTCTCCAAATGGCATTGGAACTGGAGGTTGAGACCTCTTGCATTGCTGGTGCCTTTCTGGACTGTCATCTACTCAAGATGTTATGGTAACCATCTGAGTGGTTGGCTGGTCTGGCCAATCTGAGACTTCTGGCACCTGTAACTAACATGGACAAACACACTCTGCAAAGAGAGAAAACAATGCAGAGCACTGAAATCCCAGTCAAGACTTTTTTTGGATATTGCGATTTTGTATAATTTATGGCAGTCGTTGTCTTGATAACTTTTGCCGTTTTGAGGAGATTCTGGGCTACAAATGCATCTCCTCTCAAGAGAAAAAGTCTGGTTATGGATGACATACATTAGCTTGAAGATTTGTTTGCCGATGTTAAAGTGCACTTCCCGGGCAGAAGCACCTGCATAATTAACAGGTTCTAAATACCAAATGTGTTTTAATATCTGTAGCAAATATCAATAACTTGACCACATTCTTTGGTAAGGCAGATTCAAACTGAATCAGACAGAAGCAGCCTGTTAAGCAGAAATATCCTGTACTAACAGCCCCATACTATCTTCATGAATACAGACAATGGGACCAGCCACTAATGAAGTTAAGGATAAATCATTCAAGTTAGACAAGGTTAAGTTGTTCACAAACAATGGAACCAACTAACAAAGTTAAGATAAGGAAGTCTCAAGCTTGTGAGGTGTTGTAATGGCCCAGGACGGTTGCTAAGACATCTGGGTAATATCATTAAGAAACGTCTGCCTGTCCACAAGCTGATCATGCAGCCCCAGCATGTCTAATAAGTAATTTCATTGGATCGAAACATATTCTATAATCTGTACAACTGGTTCGTGTCCAGCCGAGGTGGGCTGAGTAACTGAAAATGTATAAGTGTTTATGATTTGACTTTGTTCAGTGCAGGTGCGCATGGTGTACCCAGTGTTTTGCTTACCGCCAGCGTAATTAATAAACCGATTGACTTTTGGAGCAGACCAGAGTGTCGAGTGATTCTTTCGGATCCATTCTCTCTAACACCCCTATATGTTAATGGTTCCAGAATTATGCCTATGAGTAGGAGCTAGATTCCTCCAGTCCCAGAAAGTGGTTTGTCTGTTGCTCATTGAGAAAGTTATCTATTAGCAGGCTTTGACAAAGAGTCATTCAGACTCAAAACGCCAGCTCCCTTATCTCTCCACAGCTGCTGTCAGACCAGCCGAGATTGTCCAGTATTTTCTATTTTTGACAGATTCCAGCATCCGCAGTAATTTGCTTTTATTTCTTAACTACAGTGCTTTGTCCAGTAGGACCATAACACTGACTTCCATGTCCAATTTAAAGTTTGTGAGATGGGCATTCACCGAGATGTCCACATTCCAAATTGAAAATCCAGGATTTTCTACCTCAACATAGGCATGAATGTGTTTCCTCTTGCTGTGCTGTCTTGATCTCGTGAATACGCTTGGGATTTCCTGTACATTTTGATGTTTTGGCTTTGCACAGCTTCCTGAAGTGTCTGATTTAGTTATATTGAAAGCATTGGGCTGCAATTGCTGGACATTGATCACGCTTTGAGATGCTGTGCTCCATGGTGTTTTGCTTCCTTTTGGCCGAGAGGGTCCCTGTTTCTGTGCTGTTTCACTAACTGGGCAGTGAGGTTTATTTGTACCAAACTACTTTTGATGTGGTTAGCACCTGCCAATCACAGCAAGATGTTTATAAACATGGCAGTTAGGTTCACAGCAAGCTGCTTGAGGTTCATTCAAGCATGAAGGGAAATGCAGGTTAGGTGGATTGGTCATGCTAAATTGCCCCTCAGTGTCCAAAAGGTTAGGCCGGACTACTGGGTTACGGGGATAGGGTTAAGGCTTGGGCTCATCAGGTGCTCTTTCCAAGGGCCGGTACAGACTCGATGGGTTGAATGGCCTCCTTCTGCACGGTAAACTCTATGATAAAATAAACAATCCAGACATCTGGCTGTCTGGAAGCTGTCAATTACAGCCTACTAAACGCTATTTCTCTTTTAAGTGAATAGAAGCCTTGCAGATCAAAAGACCTGAAAGGGTTTAAAGCCTTGTGATGTGGTTTTGGCTTTTTATGAAGTCAGAGCTGCTGCTTTCGAGATAACTGTCTGAGGCATCAGGTGTAAGGGACAGGTGAGTGAAAAAGCAGTGTTTTCTTTCACTGTTTCTGCCTGGAATGCTCTTTAGCTTCCAGACAGGTGTGACTGAGGGAAGCGAGGGGTCTCTGTTATGAAATGTATGGGATAGGGGTTCTCTGAAACTGGGGGCGGGCTCTCTGTTATGCAGAAAGTGTCTCTGATCTGGTGGGGGTCTTTGATATGGGGTGGGTCTCATCACCCTCTTGTGTCCATACTATTGGGGGGGGGGGGGCAGTGCACGGCAATTCCCGTGGTGGAGGAGGGAGAGGTTGATGCCCCTACTTGTCAGCAGGGGGTGTAGGCAGGATTAGCATTGTGAGGGGAGGGGGGCCAAATGCCAAACCTCGCTATCAGGTCGCCCACTCAAAATGGCGGCCCGATAGCAAGATTCAGAACAGAATCTCTTGCAATCCTCACAATGCATAAATTTGCTTGGCTGGGCAAAGTGAATCGCTTCTGGCCGCTGCTCCTAGCGTTAGCGCAAACAAGAAACGATTCAGCTTCGGCGGGAGAACATAGTCTCCCAAATGGAGAATCCAGCCCATTGCGTCTTCGGCTATCTGGCCTACTAAATAAAACAGTGCATTTTCACTTGTTCAACTTTCTGTTTTTATCCAGACCTGAAGCAATCCTGTTTTTAAGAAATCTCTTTCTCCAGATTCCCCAGTTTTGTGATTCAGCTGGACCTTGAATAAGCCCAAATTGATCTGACTTCATAAAAAGCCAAAACCACATCACAAGGCTTTAAACTTCTCAGATCTGTTGATCTGCAAAGTTTTTATTCACTTAACAGAGAAATAGCATTTAGTAGGCTGTAATTGACAGCTTCCAGGCAGTCAGAGTGGATTTGTGATCCATGGGTAAAATTAAGAGGTGTCAAAAAAATCTAAGACAGCGCCACGGTATGTGATGAACCATCAATTGAACGCGAGACGAGTTGCTGTACAAAAGTAGGCTTTAATAAGCTAGATGTTAGCCCTGCGGTCGACTACAGTAAATGGCCGACCGCAGGCTGTGCTGGGTATTTATACCTCGCCCTGGAGGCGGGGTTAACTCAGCCTTTCGACCAATCGGGGAGCCGTCACATGACTGGTCTCAACCAATCGGTCGAGAGGCACATGACCGACCAGGGCCAATGGTAAGCCGGTGTTCTGCACCAATGGCAGGCAGCTATTTTAATCATACCACCACAGTATGCTTCTGCACCGAGCGGGTTTTCCACGGTTGCCTGTTTTGGTTGATTCCCACAATTAAGATTCACAATCTCAGCATTTAAAATTTTTCAATGACGGCTGCCTAGCTTGATTGGTTAGTGTCCTCCTCGCTTTAATGCAATGTTCTCAGTTCTTGGGAGCATCGAATCCCAGCTTTTTCTGGACATTTAAAGCTGCCTACTCAGTCGCTGTGATAAACCTCACGAGGATCATGCGGAACGACTCATTGATCTCAGTGTGCGCTTGTTGAGTATGAATTCCTATGGTAATGGGCAGAGACCTGTCCAGCTCGGACTCATTGTTGAGGCTTTAAAATACTGTCCCAGACCTGGACTGGGAGTTCCTGTTACTCCCAGACTGGGACACTCGTGTTGTATTCCGCGGGAGAGGCTTTACTTTAGAGTTCAAATAAATTTGATTTAACCTTTAGCTTTGTGTTTCCTGGATTACTTTCACTGGCGATGAGGAGCAAGAACGGGACATCACTACTTAAAAGACAAACACCTCCATTGTGAAGTGTATGAAGGGAAATGCCGTTATTTGGGAAACTCAAGCTGTATGATTCAGGTGTGGAGGATTGGTACCAGTATACTGAAAAAATGCGCGATTTCTTTCTTGCAAATGACATAGAGGGTGACGACCGACAGAAGGTAATCTTTTTGACTGCCTGTGTAGCCCAGACATTCAACATCATTAAGAGCCTGACTCACCCAGCGGTCCTGGACTCAAAAATCTTTACTGAACTGGTGGACCTAGTGGCAAATCACTATGACCCTACACCATCAGTTATTGTCCAGCGTTACAGGTTTAATGCAGCCGGAAGACTCCCTAGAGAGCCTGCAATGGAGTTCCTAACGAGGCTCATGAAAATGGCCGAGTACTGTGAGAATGGCTATCCCTGCCAGAGATACCAACTCGTGTGGTCACGACATAGAGAAAACTGCTTGCAGAGCCCACCCTGTATCTTAAAAGAGCCATAGAATTGTGCCTATCCCTAGAAAATGCCAACAAAGGGACCCAGGAACTCCAATGTTAAATGGACTGCAGTATGCTCAGTGTTGGATGTCCCCTGCATCGGAAAACTGGACTCCCTGTAGACAGCATCTCCGTGCCCCGCCCACCACCTGGTCATTACCCAGCCACGGCACACAAAGACATGGGACCGATGACCGGAGTGTTAAAGAAGCTTCCCCAGAGGACTTTGGGAGCAGTCACGAGAGTGCTGTAATTGTGGTTGAAGGATATGCCCAAGGCAAGGCTCCCAGAATCGTCAGTATGCATGCCACCCAGGCTGGAAGCCAATGCTACCTCAGGCCCGGGCCACGCAAATCCACCATCCCAAACAGGACGAACTAATGCATCACCACTCCAAAGTTGCCCCTATCGAAATTAATCTCCGGGTCAACGGTCACCCCTTGGAAACGGAAATGGACTTGGGAACCTTCAGGCACCTCCAAGCTGGCATCACGTCCCTGAACCTGCTCACTGATCTTCCTGTGGGGCTCGTTGAGTAAGAGTTCCTATGGTAACAGGCAGAGGCCCATCCAGCTGGTAATCGTTGTCGAGCCTTTTAAATACTGTCCCGACCCAGTCTGGGAGTTCCTGTTACTCCCGGGCTGGGTCACTAGTGTTGTATGCCGCAGGTGCGGCTATACTTTCAGTTAAAATAAATTTGATTTATCCTTTGTCTTCGTGTTTCTTGGGCGACTATAGTCACGATTCATTTTAAATTTGTTTTTCTTTGTTCAGAGCGAGCTCAGCGGCCACATGTTCAAGTGCTAACTCAGTAATTGCGTTTCATGGACTGCGATTTAAGCTTCAATTTCTGAATACTGTAGTATTTAACTTTTTTCAGGGTAGGAATTTAAAATGTTCAGCTCACCCCTGCTAGGTCTGCTGACTCTGCACATTCTGGGTATTGAAGAGGAGCTTCCATGGGATTCAATGGAGTCTTCTGCTGCAGTGAGGTATTTAATCTCTGCCTTCAACTTCAAAAAGTCTTTCTATGGAACTTTTCCCTGACAATTTATTTTTGTGCCTTTGCATCTTGAGCTTTTCTTCAGTCAGAATGCTTCTTTGATTTCTTTCTTCAGTTCTCCAGGATTTTTTTTTTCTGCAGTCTCTGCTATGTTTTGAGTTGCTCCTTTCACTGCCACCATGTTATAAGGTGTTGAGCGTAGTTCAGCAAGTCTTATTAAGGTAGTCATACTCTCAGATAGTTCAAAAGTAAGTATGTATTCACTACTAGAAACTTTATACATAGATACAGTAAAGGTCTCAATTAGGAGAAGTCTCCATGCTTACTTCTTCACATGTCCAACATTGCATTAACCCCTGAGATGCTGGTCATGTGTTCTCTTACATCAGTGCAGGCAGTACTGTGTTCAGTCCCACATTATCTTAATGTGCCAGACCGTAATACTATTTTTTAGTTTATTTCCTTGCCATTAGAATATATATGTTTTCTCTTTCAAGTATCATGGTGCTGCATCTGTATTTGTTCTATTTGTTTTATAGTAAATAATTCATAAAATATTTAAAACTTTCTTTGACCTCTGGATTGCTAACCACTATTCTACTTACAAAAACGTGTGAGATTCATCCACCTTTTCCTCTTCTCCATTGTGAGATGCTCATAACGCACACATTATACTGCAGAACAATTATCATTTTTTGTTGTGTGGAATGAGCACATTGTGGTGTTGGGAGTCAAGAGAGAGAGAATAAGGAAAGAAAATAGGGGAGGGAATGTGAACATGACAAACTCAGAAAAACAACCTAACCTTTAGAAATAAACTTTGCAGAGTATTCCATTGGCACAGAAAAACTGTCCATTCAATTGGAGGTCTTTTTGTTCAGTGAAAGAAGATTTTATTTTTCTTGTTCACGTGTGGGTGTACCACAAAAATGTAATTTTTTTCTAGTTGTGTAATTTATCACTTTACATTGACCCAGAACTGACTCAGTTTATTCATCAAAAGCCGTTTACCGTAATAATTTGTCATAGTCATTGTCTAAATTCCTCTTGGATACTGGGACTGAGAATGTTCAAATAAAAATAAATTTTGAAAGGAGTGGTGACAAAAAAGGCCTCTTGCTGACTGTTATCCTGTCCCTCTTTCCATCTCTCGCTGACTATTACCCTGTCCCTCTCACTGACTATTATCCTGTCCCTCTTTCCCACAATTGCCTAAAATTTGTTAAACGTGCCTAAAGGTTCACAAGAAATATTTGGTTATTGGAGCTGTACTTGCTTATAACGATCAGCTTTAATCACTACTCACTTGATTTTCTGGAGAGACGTGATAATAATAATCTTTATTATTGTCATAAGTAGACTTATGTCAACACTGCAATCAAGTCACTGTGAAAATCCCCTAGTCCTCACACTCCGGTGCAGACTCCGCACAGACAGTGACTCAAGCGGGAATCGAATCTGGGACCCTGGCGCTGTGAAGCAACAGTGCTAACCACTGTGCTACCGCGCCGCCCATGTAGTCATTTCATATGCAACAAGATTTGTATATTCAATAGACTGTAATGATATTGATGTAATAATGAAATCCATATTCCAATTATATTTATAGTAGAAATAGCACACTTAATATTAATACATCAAATATAACGTTTATACCATTCATAAATGGGGTTACTTAACCCGTCCATGAAATTATTCCCTTTGCTAACTTGCAGATCTACCCAGTGTGGGGCGTAGTCTGACACCACAATTGTTGAATATTCAGTATCCACCACCTCAGCCAACAGCGTTTTGTCCAGCACAAAAAGTCTATCTAGGAGTACAGCGTATGCACATGGGAGTAAAATGTAAACTCCTTACTCCGTGGCTTCCCGAATCTCCACAAATCCACCGCCCCCCATGTGTTCCATGAACCCCCACAGCTCTTTTGCCACAGCTGACACCTTTCCAGACCTGGGGCTCAACCGATCCAGCCTCGGATCCAGGACCGTGTTAAAGTCTCCCCATGCTCAGTCAATGTGAATCCAGGTCCGGGCTCTTCCCGAGCACCCTCTAAACAAACTCAATATCATCCCAGTTTGGGGCATATATATTCACCAATACCACGGCTATTCCCTCCAGCTTCCCACTAACCATAATGAATCTACCCCTCGGGTACACCTCTATCTTCCCCACCTCGAATGCCACCCGTTCATTTGACCAGGATCGCCACCCCTCATGTTTTAATGCTCAATCCAAAATGGAACCCCTGCTCGACCCATCCCTTCCTCAACATAATCTGGTCCCACACCTTCAAATGTGTCTCCTGCAACATAGCCACGTCCGCCTTCAGTTGCCTCAAATGCGTGAACGCACAAGCCCTTTTGACTGGCCCATTCAGTCCACGAACGTTCCACGTGACCAGCCTGGTCAGGGGAACCCCGCCCCCCTCCCCTGCCAATCAACCATAACCTCTCCTAGGCCAGTCTTTGGCCCATGTCCTGCCCCTGGTGCCTAGCATCCCCACTGATTCCCCTCCCCCGCTCTTAGTGCAAACAGTTAAAACAATGGCAAGAAGCAAAAACAAACAATCCCTCCCAAGGTCCGAGCACAAACACCCACCCCATCTCCCTGAACAAAGTACTATATACTAACCTAACCCCAAACAGAACTGAAAAAATGAAAAGAAACAAACAGTACCTCCGAGATACGTCTGAACATCGCAAATAAAAAGTTAAAAGTTTTACAAAGCATAGCTCAGTTCCCCGCAGGCAAAGTTCAAGGTCCTCCTTCTCCTATTAGTTTATTCCCTTTCATAAAGTCTGCTGCATCCTCCGCTGAGCCAAAGTATAGTTCCCGGCCCTCATAGGTGGGCCAGGTACAACAGTCCAAACTTTATGCCCTTCTTATACAGGACCAATTTGATCTTATTAAAGCTCGCCCTCCTCTTTCTGCTCCCAGGTCTTGGTACACTCGGATCTCGACATCTTCCCACGTACATCGCCCCGTCCACCTGGCCCACCTCATAATACGTTCCTTGTCCAGGAACCGATGTAATCGTATCACCATCGCCCTCGGGGGCTCACCCCCCTGGGGCTTGCACATCAGCACCCTGTGGGCCCAGTCCAACGCACCTTCTCCAAGCAGCTTCTCCAGCAACTTCCCCACATACGCATCAGCGTCCAATCCTTCTCTTCCCTCTGGCAGACCCACGACCCGAATGTTCTGCCTCCGAGAAAGGTTTTCAAAGTCCTCCACTTTCTCCAGCAGCCGCTTCTGCTGATCTTGCAGCATCCCAATCCCTGCTGCCATCGAGGTGGAATGCTCTTCACGTTCCGCCGCCAATTCCTCCAGCCTCTTGTCGTCAGTCTCGTCTCCACACGGACAACCACCGCCTTGATCAAGTCCACTGCCTGGGCCAGGTCCTCCGCATACTCCTTATGTTGTTGGGTGAAATTCTAGTTCAGGAAGCTCACCAACTAGGCCGTCGACCACTGAACTGACGGGGCTGGACCCTGCCCATCTACCAATTCCACACTCGATGTCTGCTCCTCACTCGCCACCACCTTCTGGTTCCTCCTTTTCTGATTTTTTCTGGACCGCAGCTCCATAAACTGGGGGTCCACTCCTTCTGTCTCACTTCTACACCTTTACTTTACAAATTTTCTGCAATAATCTAGTGTAAAAGCCACAAAAAGACCACCATGAGCGGGAGCTGCCAAATGTGTGACCGGAAGTCCTTGGTTCATTCTTTACTTGTGTGACACGCATGAGCATTATTTAAGATATCATTATTGCCTAACAATTAAATGAAATAACCGATTTAGCTATGACTCCATTTACAATTCTCACAGGATTGCAATTACATTATATAAAATGTACAGCACAGAAACAGTCCTTTTCAAATGACATTCACCATACAAGCCTTCATCTACAACTCTTCGCCTGATCCTATTGGTAGAACATTCTATTCTACTTTCCCTCGTGGTCATCTAACTTCCCCTTAAATTCATCTGTGCTATGAATTGGCAGAGAAAAGAAACTAACTGTAATTCACACTTTATTGTATTGTATGGTATTGTGTCCTTGTGGGCTCTGTCTGTGAGCCGTTACATGGCTCTGCCCATAGGGGGAGATGAGGAGCTTGTACAGGGCACCACCCTTGGCTCCGCCCATGGCCCCTCCCACTTATGGAAGTATAAAGTGCTGCAGCCATGTGAGCCTGCCCTTAGTTCTTCTGGTCGCAGACAGTTTACTTCCAATCGTGTTCCGAGTGAATTGATGGTCACATCAATTTAATAGTCTTAGAAAACTTGAAGAAAACTACTATGGAATCAGCCCTCAAACCTGATCGATTAGAACTCGACCCGCAGGCTGCAGAGGCGAAGAAAATCTTCCTACACTGGCTTTGGTGTTTCAAGGCCCACCTGGCTGAATCGATCACCTTCGAGACTACAGAGGAGCAGAAACTCAGCCTACTGCATGCACGGGTGAGCCATCGTATCTCTACGCAACTCAATTGTACCGACTCCTATACTGAGGCCCTTGCTATGCTTGACCGATTGTACGTGCGGCCGGTAAACGAGGTCTATGCGCGGCACATTTTCACTACCCGCCGCCAGCGCCCCGCAGAGTTGCTAGACGACTTCCTGCGCGACTTAAAAGCTCTTGCTCGGGAATGTAACTTTCAGGCTGTAACGGCCTCCCAGCATATGGAACTCGCTGTCCGTGATGTGTCCGTTGCGGGGCTCCGGTCTAACTATGTGCGCCAGCGACTACTCGAGAAAGGGGCCCAGAACTTGGAGGACACGGTAGAGCTAGCAACTACTATGGAGGTTGCATTCCGAAGTCTAAACTCATTCCCCGCGGACCAAGCGACCCCATCGTGGACCCCCGACCAGCGACTGCCCCACGCCTGCACCGCGCGGCCACCCACTCACTATGGAGCACCAGCGTGCCATTTTTGTGGCCAGCCCCAACACCCACGGCAGCACTACCCGGCCTGCAACGCGACCTGCAGAAGCTGCGGTCAAAAAGGACATTATGCCAGAGTATGCCTGGCGAAATCGAAACCCAGTAACTCCCCCGCAGTCCAGAAAAATCGCTCCCCCAATTCACAGGCCCGCAGGCCCCGCAACATTGCAGCGTGTCTGCCGACTCCGCCCGACATGTGCGACTCATGGGGGCCGCCATCTTGGCAATCCTCCCCCACGCGGCTGGCCATGTGCAAGTCATGGGGGCGCCATCTTCTTCATCACCTGCCACGTGCGATCAATGGGGGCCGCCATCTTGGCCATCACCCGATGTTCACCTCGATGACTACGACCTCCGCGGACAGTCATCACGGGGCCACTCCAGCACTGCTGAGTCATCACGGGGCCACTCAAGCCGCCGACTACCCGCAACTCAACGCAGTCACGTTGGACCAGTCGCGTCCGAAGCACCTCTAGAGGTCGATGATGTCCGTTCAAATCAACGGATACAAGACACCGTGCCTCTTCGACTCCGGGAGCACCGAGAGCTTCATACATCCTGACCTGGTAAGACGCTGTTCCCTCCCTATCTTCCCTGCACGGCAAACTATCTCCCTCGCCTCAGGCTCGCACTCGGTCCCAGGGCGCACCGTCGCGACCCTAACGATTCAGGGCACCAGCTACTCTAATTTCCAGCTGTACCTACTCCCCGACCACTATTACTCGGGCTCGATTTCCAATGTAACCTCAAGAGCCTCACACTCAGCTTCGGTAGACCTCTACCTCCACCTCCACTCACTATATGCAGCTTAGCGACTCTAAAAATCGACCCCCCTTCACTGTTCGCTAACTGTAAACCAGTAGCCACTCGCAGCAGGCGGTACAGCCTGCAGGATAGAGTATTCATCAAAGCCGAAGTCCAGCGGCTCCTACGTGAGGGAGTCATAGAGGCCAGTAACAGCCCCTGGAGAGCTCAGGTGGTGGTCGTCAAGACCGGGGAAAAGTTCCGGATGGTGGTTGATTATAGCCAAACCATTAACCGGTTCACGCACCTTGATGCGTACCCCCTCCCCAGAATTGCAGACATGGTCAACCAGATCGCCCAGTACCGCATATTCTCACGGTGGATCTGAAGTCTGCATACCACCAGCTCCCAATCCGCCCGGAGGACCACCACTACACGGCGTTCGAGGCAGATGGCCGCCTCTTCCATTTCCTCCGGGTCCCCTTTGGCGTCACGAATGGGGTCTCGGTGTTCCAACGAGCAATGGACCAAATGGTGGACCAGTACGGGCTGCGGGCCACATTTCCGTACTTGGACAATGTCACCACCTGCGGCCATGACCAGCAGGACCACGACGCCAACCTGCACCGATTTCTCCAAACCGCCCAGAAACTCAATCTCACCTACAATAAGGAGAAATGCGTTTTCCGCACTACCAGACTAGCCATCCTCGGCTATGTCGTGGAAAACGGAATCCTGGGCCCCGACCCGGACCGTATGCGCCCTCTCCCTCATTGTCCCAGCACCCTCAAGAGGTGCCTGGGATTCTTCTCTTATTACGCCCAGTGGGTCCCCCAGTATGCGGACAAAGCCCGCCCACTATTTAAGACCACACTCTTCCCACTGTCAGCTGAGGCCCGCCAGGCCTTCAACTGCATCAAGGAGGACATCGCCAAAGCCGCCATGCGGGCGGTGGATGAATCCGTCCCCTTTCAGGTGGAGAGCGACGCCTCAGAGGTCGCTCTCACCACCACTCTGAACCAGGCAGTGAGACCAGTAGCCTTCTTCTCCCGGACCGCCTCCGCTTCGGAACTTCGACACTCCTCAGTCAAAAAAGAAGCTCAAGCCTTTGTGGAAGCCGTACGGCACTGGAAGCACTACCTCGCAGGTTGGAGGTTTACCCTCATCACCGACCAAAGATCGGTTGCCTTCATGTTCGAGAACTCGCAACGGGGCAAAATAAAAAACAATAAAATCTTGCGGTGGAGGATCGAACTCTCCACCTATAATTATGACATCATATATCGACCGGGGAAGCTCAACGAGCCCCCAGATGCCCTGTCCCGCGGCACATGCGCCAGCACGCAAGATGACCGCCTGAAGGCTATCCACAAGGACCTCTGCCAACTGGGGGTCACCCGGCTCGCCCACTACGTCAAAGCCCAAAATCTGCCTTTCTCCACCGAGAAGGTAAAGGGTGCCTAGGGGCACTATCACGGGAGCTTCGCTCCCATCTTGGTTGAGGACACCGGGCCCAGTTCTCCTCCGGAAGCATGTCCGGACACACAAAACGTAGAGAGGGTACTACTGCTACATTCGAACCCACACTACGCCTTTATTGAATACCCCGACGGCCGTCAGGACACCGTTTCCCTCCGGGACCTGGCGCCTGCAGGATCCACCACTACCACCACCACCGAGGTACCCCTCACACTACACCCCACTCGACCCCCCACGCCCTGCGCCCCCGCGCCTATAGGTTTCCTGCGCCCCCCTTCGCCCGTTGCACTGGCCAGGAACGAAGCTCGGACCGAAACACCCCCGGAGTCCACCCTCATACCCACATCAACCATCACCACCCAGCCACCCGAAGAGGCTGCAACCCCGGTGCTCCGCCGATCCCAAAGGACGACTCGGCCACTAGACCGGCTCAACCTGTAGACCTGTCACCCCTGCCGGACATGATTTTTTTACAGGGGGTGAATGTGGTGAATATAATTCACACTGTATTGTATTGCATGGTATTGTGTCCTTGTGGGCTCTGTCTGTGAGCCGTTGCGCGGCTCTGCCCATAGGGGGAGATGAGGAGCTTGTACAGGGCACCACCCTTGGCTCCGCCCATGGCCCCTCCCACGACCGGAAGTATAAAGTGCTGCAGCCGTGTGAGCCTGCCCTCAGTTCTTCTGGTCGCAGGCAGACTCAGTTGTAAGACTATTAAAACCACAGTTTACTTCCAATCGTGTTCCGAGTGAATTGATGGTCACATCAACCCCTAACAAATCTCTACCTAAAAATACAATGGACGTGGCTTCTACTCAGTGGTGTAAAGTGATGGTCCGCTGGAATTACAAGGGTCTAAAGTGCTTTGACCTGTTGTAACGATGTACACAGAACATATGGGCAGCACGGTAGCATGGTGGTTAGCATAAATGCTTCACAGCTCCAGGGTCCCAGGTTCGATTCCCGGCTGGGTCACTGTCTGTGCGGAGTCTGCACGTCCTCCCCGTGTGTGCGTGGGTTTCCTCCGGGTGCTCCGGTTTCCTCCCACAGTCCAAAGATGTGTGGGTTAGGTTGATTGGCTACGCTAAATTGCCCTTAGTGTCCTAAAAAATAAGGTTAATGGGGGGGGGGGTTTATTGGGTTACATGGATAGGTTGACTTGAGTAGGGTGATCATTGCTCGGCACAACATCGAGGGCCGAAGGGCCTGTTCTGTGCTGTACTGTTTTATCTATATAGTTGTTTGACGATAAAGATAATTTGTTAACAAACCTGTGGAAGGATAATTGATGAACTATAATACAGATGATGGCTACTAAATGAATTCACTGAATTCTCCTGGAGCTACTCCAAGTGTGACTATCCTCTTGTACGACTTGCTACCAACTGGCAGGTGTCTCGAGTCACGAAATAAATCTCTAAAGCCACCTGCTGGCCAAAGGTTGTACCAATAGCTATGTGCACTGACAGACAACTATATTGATGTGTACATGCATACCACCATAGGAGTTGCTTCGCGAGTTGGGCCCTCAGGTTGGAGGGAGAGGGGCAGGGGAGTCCCATGTGGCTGGGGGATTTCAAGGGATTTGATTAGTCTGGGTTGGGGGCTTGGAGAGTGCAGGATGACCTGTGCGGGGCTCAGTCTGAAGTGAGAAGTGTTGGTTTTATTTCTCCTAACGCTTTCAGTGTAACTATTGGTGTAAGACTGGCAGAACGATGCAACGTTAGTGATTTAAATTTAATTCCAATGGTATGCAACAATTGTCCAGGGGAAGTTAGTGCATTGCGGCGTGGTTAGCATTGTTGTTTCATAGCGCAGGGACCCAGGTTCGAGACCCACTTGGGTCACTGCCTGTGTGCAGTCTGCACGTTCTCCCTGTGTCTATATGGGTTTGCTCCGGGTGCTCCGGTTTCCTCCCACAAGACATGCTGTTAGGTGAATTGGACACACTGAATTCCCCCTCTGTGTAACCAAACAGGCGCAATGTGGTGATTCACTGTAACATCATTGCAGTGTTAATGTAAGCCTACTTGCGACAATAATAAAAATTATTATAAAATTGCCATGTAAACACTTACCTGGGGACTCCAGAGAAGGATTCCACAGCGCCTCTTTGGGGCACCATCCCAAATCTGACACTGAGGTCCAGGAACTTACAGGCCCGTCAAGTTAGAACATATAAGGCACATAATTTAGCATTTTTGGATTGGGTCAGATCTTGTCCAACATTTAAGTCTCATTGCATCTCCAATGTCAACCTGGCTCATTTGGTGGACACAAACCCTGCTCCAACACTTTAATATATTCAGGCTGGCACGTCAGTGCAATACTGAAGAATGCAGCAGTGTTCGGGGTGTTGTTTTTCAAATGATGCACCATATTGCATCTCTGGTGATCATATTACACTTTTTACTCCTTCATGGGATATGGGCAGTGCTGGTAAGGTCTGCATTTATTGTGCATCTCTAATAAGCAAGTCCTGCTTTCCAGACTAATTCAAGGAGCAGGGTGATGCAGTAATATTTTGGAAGGATCCAATCATCTCACTTGAACCTATTTTGCTACTGGATGATCAGGATTTGTTCTTCATGAGAAGACTGGAAAGTGTCAAAACTGGCATGTAGAAAGAGAACAAGATTGATCACCCCCCCCCCCCCCCCCCCCCACCCATACTCACCTACATTTTCCATTTTCAAATGCTGTTCAATCTTAATGTCACCATAGTCAGAGCCATTCACCTTTTACCGTTAGAGCATTGTCAAGATATTGCTTGGATTAACGTAGAATATATATGAAATAGACGGACATTGTACACAGATAACATTTTTGTTTGTTTTTACAAGTCATTTACTTATTATTTCATGAGGTACTGATGAATAACCATCACTATTTGTCTGTTCTTACCAGTATCCAAAATAGTCACTGAATTCTTGGCAAAGCATGTGAGCAAGTTCCCGCTTTCCACAAGCCTGGGGCCCCACCAGAACCAGCATGGGATATGGAATATCGAAGTTAGGCAAGGTGCTGCAGAGAAAAAAAAGTTACAGGCTCTTAAAAAGCTCCCGTCAGAACTTCTGAAATAAGTGAAATAACAGAGGTGTGAGAGAACGAAACATTTGGGAACGTTTTACTGTACAAAGTGTCTTTTGGATGAAAGATTAAATTTAGGCCTCTGCGGTAAATGTAAAAGATCCCATGGTACTGTTTCAAAGAAACGCAAGGAAATTCTCCCTTGTCCAGACAACATTTATTTCTCAATCGATATCACTAAAACAGATTATCTGGTCTTTATCTCCTTGCTGTTTGCAGGATCTTGCTGTGTGCAAAATGGTTGTGACATTTCCTACATTACACAGTGGCTACACTTCAAAAGTATTTAATTGACGGAAAAACACTTCGGGACAGCCTGAAAAATGCCATATAAATGCTACTTCCTACTTTCTTTACAGGCAAACATGATTAATGGATACTGAAGGGCCTCAATTCTGCCTCTGCCAAATTTTACATGGTAGGGAAGGCAAAGGCATGACGAGCAGCTGGCAGGAAAGGGGATGATTACCTCTATTGGGGGATATCCTGTGCCCATCAGAGGCATCCTCCCTTCACAACATCATACACCCCTCACCATTTAGGTCTCCCACCTCAACCTTTAAATACGTTTCCCCTTCCCCCTCTCGTTGGCATCTGCCAGGCAGGCCTGTTCAAAATTCTCAGACTTGCTTGAAGTCCAGCATTCATGACACTTCGTCTCCAGGCACCACCTGGAGTCCCAGTAGTGGTTGCTGCTGGGACTACAGGGCTGCCAGCCGTTTAGATTGGCCGGCATCTCTCTTCAGGTTGGGACTTCCTCCCAGATAGGGGCACAAGTTCCATTCTAAAACAATTAAGGCTGCCCCAGGTTTCTGGTTGACGCAGTGTCGAAAGACCTTTCGGTGGTTGGGGGTATTGGCAGGTAATCTGTCTCCTCCTGTAAAATCCATCCTGTTTCTAAGGTGCGCTAAGTTTTGGCTTCCGCATGTTCAGAATTATAAATTTAATCAGACGGCTTCAGAATCATTTCAAACTGTATTCTATACTGGAAACTAGATGATGAAGTGCTTCAAGAACACAAGCCTTTTATTTCTGGATACCCCCATCTCCTTCCAAGTGGTGCCCCTTTCCCACACCACCAACCTCCCATACCCGGCACACCCACTACACCATGGGTGCCCGCATGCGGCCCGACAAAGGTTTTTATGCGGCCCGCCAATGAGTTGCCCGGAATCATAACTGGCATTTTTGAAAAGCCGCCGGGGAAAAGCCGCTGAAGTAAATGCGCTTATTCAATAAGCGCATTTACTTCAGCGGCTTTTCCCCGGCGGCTTTTCAAAAATGAAATGAAAATGAAAATCGCTTATTGTCACGAGTAGGCTTCAATGAAGTTACTGTGAAAAGCCCCTAGTCGCCACATTCCGGCGCCTGTCCGGGGAGGCTGGTACGGGAATCGAACCGTGCTGCTGGCCTGCTTGGTCTGCTTTAAAAGCCAGCGATTTAGCCTTGTGAGCTAAACCAGCCCCAACTAAACCGACCAATGAGACAGCCCCACTCATCAACCCCACTACGCACGTTTTTATCGTTGACTCGGCCAGGCTGTGCTTCTGTCAGGGTTAAGGATCAGCACAAGCAACTTGACACCTGATTTCAACAAACTGGTAAATGACTGCAGTCAGATGCATCATTCTCATCGACATTGTTCTGTTACTTACTGAGTTACTTTGTTTTTCAAATAAATGTGCTTTTTTTTCTTTAAAGACCTTTTATTTTTGACTATTTAAAATATTAATTATTTTACTTAATATACTATGCGGCCCTTTAAAATTGTGAATTTCTGAATGTGGCCCTTGTACGGAAAAGTTTGTCCACCCCTGCACTACACCCACCCCAGCCCATCCCTAATACACTTCAGACAGAGGATTGAGGCAGGTCGGAATATCGATGAAAAGGTGTTTCATAGTGACGGTATATATTATTGTGCCCTCACCCTACCTCTAACCTATGTGTTGCACTCGTGCCAACTTAACTTCAAACTTAGGGGCTGGTTTAGCTCACTGGGCTAAATTGCTGGCTTTTAAATCAGACCAAGCAGGCCAGCAGCACGGTTTGATTCCCGTACCAGCCTCCCCGGACAGGCGCCGGAATGTGGCGACTAGGGGCTTTTCACAGTAACTTCATTGAAGCCTACTCGTGATAATAAAGCAATTTTCATTTTTCATTTTCATTAACTAGTGTCTAACCTTTTTGTCTTATGTGGCCTACTGCTCCTTCTAGGCGTCACCCCCAGACAGCATATCAGACGTGGCCTGCTGCATATCTCGCCTCTGACCTGAGATGCTTTTGGTGGCTGTCCTCTGGAGGGCCTGAACTTTGATGCCTTGTCTTACTTTCGGGTGTCACAGGTGACGAGGTGCCACACTGTTTTGCCCGCTGCCCATCAGGTGTGCCAGTGTCAGGTGGGGGGATTCAGAAGCACTGAGGTGGTCCATTATCTTGCCTGTGGCAGACACCAGTCTGGGCCCATCACTTCTTCCTCCCTCGGGGTGCTCGATGGTCCCCGGGCTGCTCCATGGGATGGAGGTGAAGCCAGAGGGGGCTCCGGATGATTTACCTTCAACTGGTGCTGCCAGGCCTGGAGCCCCGCCCTTGTCTCAACCAGTGTCTCAATGCCCTCAACCATGGAGCAATGAGACTGGGCCACACCCCTCAGCCAGTGATTCTCTGCCTAAGTCATGTCCTTCTTGACTGGTCCAAGTCAGTCAAAGCCCAGCCCTCTACCATGGCCCTTTATGAATGGCCCAAGCTCTGGAGCACCGCAGCAATGTCCATGTGGGCCTGGTACTTGGCTGCCTCTCCTGTCCTGAACCTCAGCCATCACCGGCAGCACAGTGGCACATAGCACCAGCGACCTGGGTTCAATTCCAGCCTTGGGTGACTGTGTGGAGTTTGCACGTTCTCCCATGTCTGCATGGGTTTCCTCTGGGTGTTCCGGTTTCTTCCCACAGGTGTGCAGCTTAGGTGGATTGGCCATGCTAAATTGCCCCCGAGTGTCCAAAAGTTTAGGTGGGGTTACTGGGTTACGGGGATAGAGTGGGAGCATGGTCCTTAGTAAGGTGCTCTTTAAGAGTGTCGGCTATGGGCCGAATGGCCTCCTTCTGCACTGTAGTGATTCTATGACCGCACAGTGTGCCCCAAGCTTGGATGTCTTGACCTATGGCTGTGACATTTTGACCCAGGGCTTCCACCGTGGATGCTACTTGTTCGTAGTTGGCCAGGGTATTACATATTGTCAGCACCATCTCCTGCACCTGAAGGTGGTTGGACACCTCCAGCTACACTTGCAGGTGCTGAAAGTTATTGAAAGTCCCTCCTGTAAATCCTGGCTCTGCGTCTGCATTTCCACCAGCGATGGGATCATAATTTCCAGAGGCGCGATACCTGTCCAGACTTGGTTTCTTTGGATTGGGCAGCTGGTGGCATGTGTCAACTAGGCACCTGGGCAAAGATGCATTATGGCTGTTGGAGTTTGGTACAGGGTGGGATGAGGGAGATGCAGATAGGTGGGTTTTGGTTTGCCTCTATGGGAGTGGGGGTGTGATGTGAGGGAGTGAGAGCCAAGAATGATGCATGAGCAACAGATGTAGTGGCTCAGCAGAGCTGCCCTAAGGTAGCCATTCATCTTCCAACACTGCATGCCTGTCTGCTTGATAAGGCTCACAGCACTGATTGTCTAGGCCTGGTTGACGATTGCAGACAGGAGCTTTGCACACCCTGGGTAAGTGGGTGTCCCGCCTCTCCTCTACCGCATCCAACATTCTTTCGAGCTCCGACTCAGTGAAGCGTGGTGCTGGTCTTCTCTGAGCTATCTTCGTGGCTACAATGAGAATGTGTGGGGAATGGAATGCTTATAAGCTTGTCAAGCTTGCCAGTGTGAATTCCGGCCCCAGTAATTCTGACGCCGGCAGGAATCTAGAGAATTGCTCTAGATTCATGTAGGCAGAGTGCTGGCCCATTAGCATGTCCTGAATTGCTCCAAAAATAGCGCCCCCAATGGGAATGCGAACCGCATACAATTCAGTCTTGGCGTCAACACTTAGGGCGCTACCCACCGGTTGTGTTGCCCACTCTTTGAGCAAAGTGTAGCCTGTGAATGCCGGGAGCACCCCTCCCAGCAGTCTTCACGCCTCGTGGGATTCACCCAAGTCCCACAAGGCGTTGGAGTCAGAATCCTGCCAACAAGGTGCGGGATCAAATGCTGAAGCACCATTTTTAAACCGACATTCAATGAACTTACCCAGCATCCACCAGCCTCTCTCGATTCGCTGGCCTCCCCCGCGAGGCTGCAGCCGGGCGCCGTTCAGCACTGGTCAACAAAAATGTGGACCAGATGGAATGGCACCCAGGGGGTCTCCCGGCCCGTCTGAGACCCCTGCATGGTCAGGGTATGTGTAGGGTGGCTCCCTGGCCTTCCCCCTGGAACATGGGCACCATGGGACTGCCCAGCTGATGTCTTGGTACTGCCACCCTGGCACGGCCAAAGTGCCCTGGTGGCACTGCCAAGCTGGCAGGAGCACTGTCTGGATGCCAGGGTGGCAGTGCAAGGGTGCCTGAGTGTCAGGGTGGCACTGCCAAGGGTCAGGGGCAACGGGGGCCATGCCCATGAAAGGAGGGTGATGGGGGGAGGTTTGAAGAGTTGGGTGTAAATAGGGGCCTCTGGGAGGTTGGGGGATAAGGGTGGGATGCTGTAAGGGGATTGTGGGGGTCCTGAAGAGGGAGAACCCGCAAGGACCCCATAGCGGGTGTCCTCACTTGGGAGGTGTGGGGTAGTGCCCATGTGGGTGGGGGGTGAGATTGCCAAGGGTGAGGGATGTGGGGGACCCGCAAGCTCACTTATAGACCGGGGCACCCTTTCAAAATGGCAGCTCCCCAAGGCCAAAAGAAATCTAAGTGTGGGCTAAACTGATGAGAAACTCCCCACGGCCCAAAACATAACTAAGTGCGATTGAATAGCGGTGGAGAAATCACCAGCAGAGCCGACGGGAAATTCCTGAAAAACCCGCTACAAATGAAATTAGAATTTTTGGGGGAGAATTGCACGCTTAGTCTCCCAAATGGAGAATTTTGACCCACATTTAGCCTGGGAAATGCACAGAAACATTTTAGATGCCAGCCATAGTGAGATTTTGAAAAACGTATCTTTTTTTTTGCACTGCAGTGCTGACTTTGGGCTGCATTAGAGTGCCAAAGTAGGCAATTCAGTGACTGAGGGATATGAAAAGTTCATTTTTATCAAAAGTCTAGTCTTTCATTTATCTAGTAAATTAACTTAAAAGTTGCTATTTGCGTTAGAAGAAGGTGAGTTATAAACCAGCTTTAAAGAGGGGCTCTATTTGCAGCTTCAGCTTGTTACTAGTTAATTGGATTAAGCCAGTTTTCAGAGGCTAGAGTTAGACAGCATAAACGTGGATAATCTCACAGTGCTGACTTTGTTTGCACTGGAGTGCTGTCTTTGGGCTGAATAAGAGTGCTAAAGTGGGCATTCTGGAACTGAGAGGTATTAAGTGTTCATTTTTATCCAAAGCCTTGCCTTTGTATTATTTAGTAAATTAACGTAAAAGTTGCTGTTTGGATTAGAAGAAGCTGAGTTTTTAAACCAGCTTTAAACAGTTTACTCAGGCTCTCCTTGCAGCTGCAGCTTGTTAATTAGTTAATTGGATTTAGCCAGTTTTTAGAGGAGTAAGGACCTGCTGGTCGCCATCAAGGAGCTCTTGTACTTGAGCAAATGTTGCAGTGCAGTGATATTAGGTAACAATGCCACATTTTTGCTATATGTCAGTAGGAAAGACAATTAAATCGTTAGTGAAGCTGATCAATGCATCAGACAATCCTTTCAGACCTCTGTGGACAGCACATTGATTTGTCACGGATAAAAAGAGTAAATGCTAGGATGGAAAGTGATGGAGACAAAATGTTTTTTTGTGTGTTGGTAAAATTGCTTACGGTTTTTTGGCAATGCCAACCCTATGGCCAACCCTATGGTACTGGTCACTGCAGGTTTCCTGCAGCAAATGACAACAATGGCTCAGCAACTGGTTTTTGAAGCACATTTTCTGGTATGAAGGTCTCTAGAGCGATTGTCAGGTCCACGCATCAGGGCCAGATCCTGCTGATTTGGCTGTTAGCATCATAGTGATTGCAGTCAATCCAAATGAGTACGATCAGCAGCCACTCAATTTTGTGATTTCTGCTTACCCACACCAGTCAGAAAATATGTCAGTTTCTCAAAAGTACCGGCTGAAAGTGGAATCAATCACACATACCACTGCGTTCTGAAGTACTTTGTTGATGATGAATTTTAACATTTTTGCCGCGGTAATCGAACATTAGCTGCATATGAGACAGACTGTAATTAATTTGAAATGTCAATCGATACATGCCACACCTGAAATGGAGGTGTGAGGCTCAGCATCCATTTAGGAAGGTGGTTTTCACTCTGAACAGAATGGGAGTTTGGCTACTGAGATGAATTGATGGCTATTTTGATGACCTGCAGCCAATCAGTGTCAACCAAAATCTCAGTCAAAATTGACTTGAGATGGGTTTTCCTCCAGTTTACATCATGCAGTGAAGAAAGTTTGGAATAAACAACAGAGGTAATACTGGAGTTATACTTTAGGAGAAACTAAGAAGTAAACCGCTAAAAGACACTTGAATGTGTGACCAACCGTTAAATGTTCTGGCACTCACCATCTGCATTGAAAATAGCTTCCAAAACAACCTGAAGACAGGCATAATGGTACTCCATTTCACAGCTGCTTCTTATACACTATGGGACACTGGCACACTATGGAACATTGGTCTGCTCTTAAAGCTATCAAGAATACTTCCAACAGTTCGCAAAGACAGGCCAACTAACTACCACTGGGCTCAGTGCAAGTCTAATGATGACCTTGAAACCATTGTTGATTGTCATAAAAACCCAATCCATTCACTAATGTCTTTCAGGGAAGAAAATCTGCCATCCTTATCAGGTCAGGTTGTAGCCACCTAAGATGGACACTGGGCTACAAAATGGAGAACTGCTAAGGCTGCAGGGAGAAAACAGTCTTAGCAAGGACAAGCAGTTTGCAGAAGGCTAATTAGCATTCTGCACGTACAGAAACCAGTTTATGGCCAGGTGCAGAATCTCAGCTAAAGGTGTAAATGGCAACAACGATTTGCATAGTAATGAGGTGATCCAGATCTAGGCCCACACAATAGAAACATTTAGATTTGAATGGATACTTTGAGTGGACGCCCAGACGAAACGGCACCATAAGTATCCATCACAAAGCACCATAGAGACCGCCCCACCCATCGAGAAGCGACCCTCAGATTGGGGGGTTTGGAAAATATCGATTGGGAGAAGACCCAATCGATATACAGCAGGTAGAGACCGCCCCGAAGAGGCACGGACTTTGGGGGGGACCTATAAAAGTAGACCCCGCACATGGTCCGGTCTGTTGTCTTGGCTCCGGCTCTCTGCTGTCTTCATCGCTTTGCTGATACGTCGCATCCTGACTCCAGTTCCATCACCAGCCGTTGAGCCACCAGCCATCGAACTGTAAGTTTCACCACAACGATCGCTACGTGAGCCAGACTTGCTAGACCCTGACGACCTTAACACTTTGAGAGTTGCAGACCAAGAACGGGACGAAGGCCTCGCTCCCTGACCTTGCCTGTTCCTGTTTTAGATAAGTATTTTAGTCGTTTAGTTTAGAAGTAACTTAGTCTCTTTAGCGTATGCATGTGTATTTATTATATTTGTTATAATAAATATCAATCGTTTGAACTTACTAATCGGTGTACAGATTTATTACTTTGAACCTGACCTTGTGAGGTGAGGTTCTTGTGAGGTGTCTAAATACGGCACCTGGCGACTCAGAGCATAATTACATACACAGAGCTGTAGTAGTGTTAAGCACACGGCCTTTAAACGGAGGCGTGTTAATACACTCCAATAAAACGCGTAATACACTCAAGTAAAACGTGCAACAAGGTCTACAGGTGGATGGCTCTCAAATGCCCTCTGAAATGGAGGGCTTTAATCGGCAATAAATCAGCCCAGCCAGCAATGCCCACATCTCATTAAAAAATATATTTTTTAAAATCCTTTAGATCAAGGAACGGGAAACAGAGGAAGTTACTAAGCAGTTCCTTATGACAAAGCCCATCTGTTGAATGGTAGGCTTTGAACCACCACGGCGAGAGTAGTCCCTGCTAAATAGGTTTAGGATAGGCCAGAGACCCTGTGTAGCCAACCTTCACTGCTGGGACTTCAGTACAAACTCTTTATGCACTTGTGGAAAGACACAAACAATGCTGCACATTTCTGAGGAATGTCCCCTCTTCAGGCTAAGTGGCAGACTAGTCACCCTAAACTTGGCAAATGAGGAGGCTAGCACTTGCCTTCAGGGATTTGCATCCGCTAAATAAATAATAAATAACCTGAGAAATGGTTGAGGACCAAGTCAATCTAGAATTAAGAGCCATAAAACATTTGGGCAATATATAACAGTTGACAGATCAGTCAGAGGTTAAAAATGCATTTTTTACTGTGCATTTGAGGCACTGGTAATTGTGTGCAGCTGGGAAAAGCAGCTATTTTGCAAAGAAGGCTAAACTGCTCATCTTTGAATAGATTGTCTGATGACAACTTGGGAGAATAAAAAGCAATGGAACTAAGAAAGAATAAATCAGTTGTTCTCTTTCTATAGCTTCAGACAGTAGTTAAGATGGTTTGGGCTAAGCCATGTACTATAAATATGCCTTCACTGCTGTGGATGATCTCTTAGAATCAAGAATACAGAGGGGAAAATAGCTGTTGGCTAATCGTAACCAAATTATATGCATCACTCAAAAAGCAATTTTTCTAATACCACCGTGACATTGTATAGAAAACTACCTTGCTCAGGCAGCAAATATGCAAAATGGGTTGCAGAATGGTCAGTTCAAAATTTCTAAAGGAGTTTACAGTTTTTTTCAGTAGGGTTTGTGGTGATCTTTGTGAGGGGTTTCCAGGATGGTAGATGTAGTGGTCACAAAGATACACAAAGCTCTTTTTAAAGAACTAAACTAACTTTATTTTAACATTACTAAATACGAGTTTGACACTTATTCCAAATGGCAAACATATCGATAAGAATTAAACTACACTCACTAACACTATCTATATCTATTAACTATAACAATTATATTTTAACTAACTCTGCAATACACTATGAATCTAATCTCCTCGAGCTCCAACCTAATCTCCCCCAGAAGTCCAAGAGCCTGTGCAATATATAGCACTGTCCCATAGCTCCCTCTAGTGGCTAGGCTTAACATAACATTAACTTTTTACATGCTGTACATTTGTATAATGTCACAGGGGTTACAGAACCACACCAGTATGGAGTTCTGAAACAAATCAGCCATGATCCAACTGAACAGTGAAACAGACTGGGGGTGGGGGAGTTGACTGAATGGCCTCCTCCAGTTCCTGTCTCCTGCACATCACCCAATCACCCAATAGTGATACAAATGCTTGGAATAATCAAACAAATATTGTTGATTAATCTTTTGAAAAACCCTGACCCCATTCCGCCGGTTTCTACTCTCGGGGTGCAAATGACAGAGACCATAGTCCCCTCATTTGAATATAATTTACATACTTCTGCCCAATCCTCCCACTGTACTCCAAGTGGACTTAAGGCAGAAGTGCACCAGAAAACCTGTGGAAATTTGGGGCTTGACTTTAATTTGGCAATAATGAGCGAGAATATATACCCTGACTAGTTCTTAGCACTAAATCTGTTTTTTCTTTGACAATGTTGGCTATCTGGTCATTCCTCACTGTGGGATCTTGCTGTGTGCAAATTGGCTGCTGCTTTCCTGATATTTAAACAGTGACTGCACTTGAAAAATGCTGGCTGTCCCAACAGCTCGAAAGCAGATATTGGAACACATTTTTCTTTTCTTTCTAAAATAGCTGGAAGGGTTTATGATAGTAAGGCACTCAATAAAAGGCTAATGGCAAGATATATATACAGATAAAGAAAGTCCATGGCCCATCTAAATTGATCTTCTGTTCCTTAAATGATTCTCCAATAATTAAAACATACAACCCTGAAGAGATGCCAATCACAGCATCGGTGGAATGTATAATGTTGGAAAATAAATCCTTGTGCTGAGAAACTCAGATTAGGCAATGTTATAGTCGACACTCATTGTCAGGAAGTCCACAAGGGCTGCAATCTTCCGGCTGCGTTGCGCTTGAATGGGAGGGTGACATGACCAGTAGATGCCGGGAGGGGCCACCCGCGGGAGTCCCGACAACCAGTACACCTCGCCTCGCAAGATCTACCCAGGTCTCGCGAGGCGTATCAATCAGGATCCCGCCCACAATGGGTGGGACCAAGCCTCACACGCCTAAGTAGGTTTAAAACCCGTTTAGTCGTGCTGACCCTGGATCTAACGGCTACCAGCATCTACCCATCTCCCAGGTAAAGCCCAGCCCGGCACCGTTCAGGAAATGAGTGGTCAGGGAGAGGGTAGGATGGCCCCTGGCCTAACTGTTGAATATGGGAACCTTGGCACTACTGCCCTGGCACTGCCAATGTTACAGGCTGACTCTGCAAAGCCGGCAGGAACATTGCCAGGGTGCCATGGTGGTCAGGGTCTGAACAGGGCCATACCCATAAAAGGAAGGTGGATGGGGGGTATGAAGGGTAGGGAGGTGGATGGGGAGGTATGAAGGGGAGGGGAGGGGAGGTGCAGGGCGAGTATGAAGGGGCCTCCAGAAGGTTGGGGGAAGGCCTGAAAAGGGGGGCCCTCAGCGACTCCACAGTAGGGTAATGTCCATGTGTGTGAGCAATGCGACATTGCCCACTTAAAGATCAGGACACCCTTTCAAACATTGCTGCAAATGACACTTAGAAACCTTTGCGTAGATCACGCCCAAGGTGCTCAACAATGCTGAATCAGACAAATCAGACTTGTTCAAAAGCCTTGTTACATTCATTGAGAACAATTCACCAAAATGTAATAATCCAAAATGCTTCATAAAAACAAAATGGGGCACCAAATGAAAGTGGAGGAGGTATTTCAATGGGCAAAAGCATTAAAAGTTCAGACAACTTCAAATTCCTGCCTTCAGGCTTAAGATTTTGCAATGTTTAAGCACCCTCTACAGGTGAAGAACACATTTTCAGTCAAGGACATTATACATACCTGTCATAGATCTTCTGGTGCTGCTGAAACCCATACATAATATGGGTCATGTGATCGCTGGCAGCCACCACTTCAACTGGGGGATTATATTTATTGATTGCCAGAACCTGGGAAAGAAAGAGTGGATGTAAATATATTTTTCATAATCCATTACAGTGCTGTGCCATCAAGAGAAGCAGAATTATTCTTCTTAGCTTATGTATAAACTATTAGTACCATTCTCCCGCAGTAAGGCAAGGTTGTTCAGTCTATCTTTAATGTAAAACAAATTAAGAAAACAAAATAAAAATATTCTGTGTGAAATCTGGGCCTTAAGGCCTTTTGGTGGTAAGGAACACCGTTGCTCCTTGGGCATGATTTACTGAAATGTATGGTGATAGGTGCGTTATGCCTTTTAACCAGTGTGTGCACAGAAAGTTTACTCTTTTCGATAAAAGTATTTTGCTTTCTACTTAAAGTTGACTAAACACTTCTCTCTGGCCTCTACTGCCATCAAGGGCAATATCATGGGGACAGCAACATCTCCAAGTCACACACCATCTTCTAACATACATCATCACCATTCCTCCACCATCACTGGGACAGGATCCAGGAATACCCACCTAACACCACTGTGGCAGATCATATCCCCACACACTGAATTGGTTTGAGGAGAAGACCTGAAGGTATAGGAGCAGAATTAGGACATTTGGCCCATTGAGTCTGCTCTGCCATTCGATCATACCTGATGTGTTCCTCATCCCTATTCTCCTGCCTTCTCCCCATAACCCCTGATCCCCTTATTAATCAAGAAATCCCCTTTTAATCAAGAACACCAGATTTGTGTTTGAGGTGCTGTTACCGACAGGCTGCAGACCAAGAGCTGGAAGGTGGAATTAGAACATAAAAACTAGGAGCAGGAGAAGGCAATTTAGCCTCTCAAGCCTTCTCCAACATTCATTACGATCATGGCGGAACTCATCATAGCCTCAACTTCACTGTCCTGCCCATTCTTTGTAACACTTCAACCCATTACCAATTAAAAATCTGTCTAACTCCTTAAACTTACTCACTGTCCCAGCATCCACTGCACTTTGGGGTAGCAAATTCCACAGATTCATGACTCTTTGGGAGTCCTCATCTCTGTTTTACATTTGCTACCCCTTATCCTGAGACTATGACCTCTCAGTCTAGAGGAAGCATCTGCTCCATGTCTACTTTATCCATACCTTTTATTATCTTATACCTCAATTTGATCTCCCCTCATTCTTCTAAATCCGAGAGCATAGTCTACACTGCTTAATCTCTCTTCGTAAGACAAACCCCTCATCTCTGGAATCAATCCAGTGAACCTCCTCTGAACTGCCTCCAATGCCACTACATCTTTCCTCAAATAAGGTGACCCAAACTGTGCACAATACTCCAGGTGCGGCCTCATCAATGCCTTGTGCAGTTGCAACAACACTTGCTTACCTTTATACTCTATTCCTTCAGCTATAAATGCCAACATTCCATTTTCTTTCTTTATTACCTGCTGTAGCTGCTGTCTAATTTTCTGTGGCTCATGCACGAGGACACCCAAATCCCTCTGTACCGGAGCACCCTGAATTCTGTCCCCATCAAGTTACATTTCCATTTTTCTGACCAAAATGGATGACCTCTCACTTATCCACATTAAACTCTGTCTGCCACATTTTTGCCCACTCTCCTAACCTATCTCTATCTATTTGTAAGGTTCTTATTTCCTCCTTGCAACTTACTGACCCACCTATTTTAGTGTCATCTGCAAATTTGGCTGTAGAACGTCCTATCCCTGTATCCATATAGATTGTAAACAGTTGGAGCTCAAGGACCAAACCCTGTGGCACCCCACTAGTTAGATCTTGCCAACCGGAAAAAGACCCATTTATTCTGACTCTCTGTCTTCTGTCCATCATCCAGTCATCTATCCAGCTAATAAATTACCCCTAACCTTGTGATGTAACCTTGTGTATTAACCTTCTGTGCAGCACCTCATAAAATGCCTTCTGGATAGCATTCTGACATTCCAAATGATATTTGGGCAGCACAGTGGCATAGTGGTTAGCACAGTTTCTTCACAGCTCCAGGGTCCCAGGTTTGGGTCGCTGTCTGTGCGGAGTCTGCACGTTCTCCCCATGTCTCTGTGGGTTTCCTCCGGGTGCTCCAGTTTCCTCCCACAGTTCAAAGATGTGCAGGTTAGGTGGATTGGCCATGCTAAATTGCCCTTAGTGTCCAAAACGGTTGGGTGGGGTGACTGGGTTATGTGGATAGGTGGAGGTGTGGGCTTGGGTAGGGTGCTCTTGGCAAGAGCCGGTGCAGATTCGTTGGGCCGAATGGCCTCCTTCTGCACTGTAAATTCTATGATTCTACGATTCTATGAAATGTCCTGATACTGGGTTGTATCAATTTCCCAAAAGATCTATCACCACCTTCTCAGAGAAAATAGGGACCAGCACTAAATGCAGCCTTGCCAGCACCACTCGTATCCCAAGAACAAACAAAAAGAGCCACATTCATATGCATCACATCCAATCAATATTATCAATGTATTCTATATATGATATGTAGAAAATTACATTGGGACGTATCTTAACCTGGCGCTTAAGTCCAATAGGAAGTCACGCCAATAAGTTGATTTCCTGTCAAGCAGAGGCAGCAGAAGGCCATGGCTACTTTAGCAGCTTCAATTCTTGCCCAGAACTCTGCAGCAAGACTTGATGGGCGGTACGGTCTCCTTCTGTGCTGAAGTGACTCATAGGGCTGGATTTTTCCTCCAAGGATAGGGACAGAACTCAGGATTGGAATCCCTCCGAGGGGAAACAGTCACTGTCAGGGATTTTCACAAGAGCGTCCCCTATTTTAGTGATCAGGTTCCCTGCCTAGTTAAGGGTGGCGGACAGGCTATCGAAGCTGGAGGGCCAATCAGAGGCCTTCTAACTTAAGAGCAGCAGCAGGCTGTAATGGTAAGTAACAGAGAGCATGCTTCAAAATAGAAGCGCCTCTCTCCAAATGTTTTAAAATCTTTAAATAAAAACAATACAGCAGCCTGGCTACCACTGTGGGGGAATCCCTCTTCAGGGTGGCCTGTGGCTGCACCCACACCTAGGCAAGCAGAAAGGGGCATTTGACTTGCCTAGAATGCGGATTCCTCAGCCTGCTGCCAGCCTTCAGACACCTAAACAGACCCCTGCTAGGATGAGAAACCAGGAGCGCGATTCTCCGATGTCACGCCGGTTGGGAGAATAGCGTGCCGTGCCGTTTTTTTCCCACGATGTCGGTCCGACACGCTCCCGCTATCCTCCCAACCGGCCAGATTTTTGTCATCATGTTTCGCGCGCAAAAACACGGAGAATCGCCCGATGCAGCCAAAATGGCGATTCTCCAGCACCCCCCCTATTCTCCGGCCCAGATGGGCTGAAGTCCCGACGTCGTGACACAAGGTCACGACGTCACCGTTCACAACTGCTTTTTAAAGTCGCCAGCCAGTCGTGCTGGCTGACGAGGACTGAGGAGGTGAGCGGACCGTCCTGGAGTCTCCGCAAACGTGGGAAGGCATCCCCGAGAATGCAGCGACCAGTGGGACGGGGGGGGGGGGAAGAGGGAGAAGTGGGAGGTGGGGGAGAGGGAGAAGTGGGGGTGTGGTGAATGAGATTCACATGGCATTATAGTTATCAATGTCACTCTGTTCCAAGTATATACATGTATCAAAATTGTAAGTTCAGTTGCACTACCTGACCACCAGGGGGAGTAGCAGAGAGAGTTTGTACTGGGCTCCCCCCTTGGCTCTGCCCAGAAATCCTCCCACTGGAGCTGCTGTATAGAGATCCATGCCACAGAGTCAGCCAGCCAGTTAACCAAAAGTTCAACGGCTAACAGGCTGGCTCTGTTGTAAGTATATTAAAACCGCTATTCTAATCCTACAAGCACGTGTCCGTAGAACTGATGGTTCCATCAATTTAATATACTTACGAAACAGTCGAAGTAAATCATGGAAGCAGCCCTCAAGCCCGGACGCCTAGAACTCGACCCGCAGGATGCAGAGGCTAAGGACATTTTTTCCCACTGGCTGAGATGTTTTAAGGCCTACCTGGCAGAAGCCAGCACCGCCGGAACAAAATCTCAGCCTACTGCACGCGAGGGTAAGCCACAGAATCTCCACACAGCTAAATCCGGCCGGTTCTTACACCGCAGCGCTGGCGATATTTGACAAAATGTACGTTAGGCCCATTAACGAGGTTTATGCACGCCACGTGTTTACGACTCGCCGTCAGCGGCCTACAGAAACACTAGCCGAGTTTGTACGGGAACTGAACAATCTTCTAATGACTGTAATTATCAAGCTGTTACCGCGGCTGAACATAGGGAGCTTGTTGTGCGGGATGTTTTCGTAGCGGGCCTTAGATCTAACTATATGCGCCAAAGACTCCTAGAAAAGGGGCCCCAGGACTTGGATACTACTGTGGAGGCTGCTACCACTATGGAGGTCTCCTTCCGCAGCCTCACCTCGTTTCCCGCGGACCGCGCGACCTCATTGTGGACCCCGACCAACAATCCCCCCAGGCCTGTGCCGCACGGCCCCCCAGCTACCGCGCTGCCAAAGCCAGTTACTCTGCTGCCCCAGCCAGCTACTCAGCTGCTCCAGCCAGCTACTCAGCTGCCCCAGCCTGTCATTTCTGTGGCCAAAGCCAGCACCCGCAGCAGCACTGCCCAGCCCGATCCGCGACCTGCAGCAGCTGCGAGAAGAAAGGCCACTATGCCAGAGTGTGCCTCGCCAAAAGGGCCCCAGTTTTAAACTCCCCAGTAGAGAGAACAAATCGCTCCCAACACCAGGGGGCCCGAAACGCTGCGGCCTACGCCCCGACTCCATCCCTCCCGCCACGTGGAATCCATGGGGGCCGCCATCTTGGCAAACCCCCACCATGCGGCCGGCCATGTGTGACTCATGGGGGCCGCCATCTTCCTCACCGCTCACTACGTGCAATCCATGGGCCCCATCTGCATCGGCATGCTCAGAAAGCTCATCTGAAGACTACGACTTCCCCGGGCACTCATCACGCGGCCCGCAACTCAGCGCAGCGATCCTGCATCAAGCTTCCTATTTTTCCTGTGTGCCAAACTATCGCCCTCGCTTCGGGCTCCCACTCAGTCCAAATCCAAGGACGCACCGTCGCTACGCTCACAATTCGAGGCGCTAGTTATTCAAAATTTAAACTTTACGTCCTGCCTGACCTCTGCGGCCACTCCTATTAGGCCTGGATTTCCAGTGCAACCTCAAGAGCCTCACCCTCAGCGGGCCCCTGCCCCCACTCACTATCTGCAGCCTCGCCACGCTGCGCATCGCCCCCCCTCCTCTCTTCGCCAATCTCACTCCAGATTGCAAACCAGTAGCTACTCGCAGCAGGCGATACAGCCTACAGGATAGGGTCTTTATCCGATCGGAGGTCCGACGGCTGCTCAGTGAGGGGATCATAGAGGCCAGTAATGGTCCCTGGAGAGCTCAGGTGGTGGTCGTCAAGACCGGGGAAAAATTTTGCATGGTCGTCGACTATAGCCAGACCATAAATCACTTTATGCTCCTACACGCGTATCCCCTCCCCAGAATTGCAGACATGGTTAACCAGATCGCCCAATATCGGCTATTTTCCACGGTGGATCTGAAGTCTTCATACCACCAGCTCCCAATCCGCCCGGAGGACCGCCACTACACGGCGTTCGAGGCCAATGGCCGCCTCTTCCATTTCTTCCGGGTTCCCTTCGGCGTCACTAACGGGATTTCGGTGTTCCAACGAGCAATTGACCGAATGGTAGACCATTACGGGCTGCGGACCACGTTTCCATATCTGGACAATGTTACCATCTGCGGCTATGACCAGCAGGACCACGACGCCAACCTCCACCGTTTTCTCCAGACGGCACAGAAATTAAACCTCACTTATAATAAGGAGAAATGCGTTTTCCGCACAAACCCCTCACGAGCGGCTCTTTATTTTTTCTAGGGGCACTACCACGGGGCACAAAACTGACCCCCTTGTCGATTCCAACCTCGATTGACCTCCTCCATTCCAACCCCCAGTACGCATTCGTGGAATTCCCGGACGGTCGCCAGGACACAGTATCCCTTCGGGACCTGACACCCGCTGGATCCAGCCCCCCCCCCACCCCCACTGAGGAACCCCTTACCCTGTTCCCTATGCTGCCGCCCCCTTGCGCCCTCGATTCCGCAAGCTCGCCCCACCTGTTCCACGTGCCAGCACCAGCCCGCCCCCAGCGCCCCCAGTCGAGTCAGAGGTGTATGAAGTTTGGACGAGACCCGCCCCGGAGTCTGCCATCGTACCCCAGCTCTCAACACCCACCCAGCCTCCGCAAGAGGCTGCAACCCCGGTGCTCCATAGATCAAAACGAACAATTCGTCCACCAGACAGACTAACTCTGTGAGCCACCACCCCCGCCAGACTCAATTTTTTTCACAGGGGGTGAATGTGGTGAATGAGATTCACACGGCATTATAGTTACCAATGTCACTCTGTTCCAAGTATATATGTGCATCAATACTGTAAGTGCAGTTGCACTACCTGACCACCAGGGGGAGTAGCTCTGGGAGTACTCGAGAGTTTGTACTGGGCTCCCCTCTTGGCTCCGCCCAGAACTCCTCCCCCTGGAGCTACTGTATAAAGATCCGTGCCACAGAGTCAGCCAGCCAGTTCACCGAAAGATCAACGGCTAACAGGCTGGCTCTGTTGTAAGTATATTAAAACCGCTATTCTAATCCTACAAGCACGTCTCCGTAGAATTGATGGTTCCATCGGGGGGGGGGAGGGGGGGAGAAGTGGGAGGGTAGAGAGAGGGAGAAGTGGGGGGGGAGAAAGAGGGAGAAGTGGGGGAGGGAGAGAGAGGGAGAAGTGGGGGGGGGGGGAGAGAGAGGGAGAAGTGGGGGGGGGAGAGAGAGGGAGAAGTGGGAGGGGGGGGAGAGGGAGAAGTGGGAGGGGGGAAGAGGGAGAAGTGGGAGGGGGGGAGAGGGAGAAGTGGGGGGTAGAGAGAGGGAGAAGTGGGGGGGGAGAAAGAGGGAGAAGTGGGGGGGGAGAGAGAGGGAGAAGTGGGGGGGAGAGAGAGGGAGAAGTGGGGGGGGAGAGAGGGAGAAGTGGGGGGGGAGAGGGAGAAGTGGGGGGGTGGGGAGAGGAAGAAGTGGGGGGGGAGAAAGAGGGAGAAGTGGGGGGGAGAAAGAGGGAGAAGTGGGGGGGGAGAGAGAGGGAGAAGTGGGGGGGAGAGAGAGGGAGAAGTGGGGGGGGAGAGAGAGGGAGAAGTGGGAGGGGGAGAGGGAGAAGTGGGAGGGGGGGAGAGGGAGAAGTGGGGGGGGGAGGGAGAGGGAGAAGTGGGGGGGGTAGAGAGAGGGAGAAGTGGGGGGGAGAGAGAGGGAGAAGTGGGGGGGGAGAGAGAGGGAGAAGTGGGGGGGAGAGAGGGAGAAGTGGGGGGGGGAGAGGGAGAAGTGGGAGGGGGGAGAGGGAGAAGTGGGAGGGGGGGAGAGGGAGAAGTGGGAGGGGGAGAGAAAGAAGTGGGGGGGGTGAGGGAGCGAGTGGAGTGGGTCGTCCACCCCCGGATGCAACATCTCAGCCGCCCTGCCATGGCAGAACGGTGATGAGGACACGACCGCTAGTTGCCCTATGGCTGATGGCCACAGCCCACTGACGCACCGGTGAGGAGGACGTGTTGTTAACTGCCCGTTGGATGCAGAAAGTGACCAGGGGTTAGGCTGGCCGCGTGTCAGCAGCGCGACCAGGCCACCGGGACACACAGGTATCCCGTGACAGGCGGCTGCCAAGGTGTCGACTAACCTCCGTCTAACATGTCGTTTCTCTGCCCCCCCCCCCCCCCCTTCTGTAGTTGACCATAATGTATTCTAACCGAACGGCTATGTTCAGCACAGTGGTTGGGGCCGCTGCACTGCAGTTGGACATCCAGCAGCGTCCACAGCCACATCCCACAGTGGAAGCAGGGGCAGCTGCAGCAGCAGAGGGAATGGCCGCGGAGTGGCCCGTCGTCGAGTAGCATGGGGGGGGAGGAGGAGGCATTGATGGTGGAGCCAGGGCGCCAGAGGCGACGAGCGAGGCCTAGAGTGTACCGTGGCCGGCTCTCTTTCGAGACAATGCCGGACATCACCTGCAGGAGGAGACTCCGGTTGAGCAGAGAGACGGTCGCACATATCTGCCAACTAATGTCGCACCTCGCCCCACGTGGAACGGGAGGAGGAAAGCGATAACGGTTGCCGTCAAGGTGACGGTGGCACTTAACTTTTATGCGACGGGCTCCTTCAAGTCTCCGAGCGGGGACCTATCCGGGATCTCGCAGTTATTGGTGCACAGGTGCATCCGGGATGTGACCGACGCCCTGCATGCCATCGCCGACGGCTACATCACCTTTCCCGAGGACACAGCAAATCAAGACGCACAAGCCCATGCATTTGCCAACATGGGCGGGATACCGATGGTCCAGGGGGTCATTGATTGTGTTCAAGTCCCCATGCGCCCGCCTGCAGGCAACAGGGAAGTGTTCACAAACAGGAGGGGGACATACTCCATGAACATCCAGGTGGTATGCGACCCCCACATGAAGATCATGCACGTGTGCGCAAGGTTCCCTGGAAGTGTGCATGATGCGTACATTCTTGCGCAGTCATTCATCCCTGCTATGTTTGAGGGACAGCCCCCCCGGCTGAGGGGCTGGTTGCTGGGCGACAGGGGTTATCCACTGAGGTCTTGGCTGATGACGCCCATACGGAGGCCTCAGACCAACGCGGAGACCCTTTACAATGAGGCCCATGCAGCAACCAGGGGTGTGGTGGAGCGCTTCTTTGGTCTGCTGAAAATGCGATTCAGGTGCTTGGACCGCTCCGGAGGGGCCCTGCAGTACCAGCCTGAGAGGGTCGCTCGCATTGTCGTGGTGTGCGTGCGCTGCACAACATCGCGATGCAGTGGGGAGATGCCCTGGTGGAGGAGTCGGAGGCAGAAGCCACTGGCAGTGGTGCCAACACGGAGACGGAGGAGGGGGAGGTTGGTGGTGCGTCGGGCGCAGCACGCAGACATGACCCGGGTGCTGGTAATGTCCAAGAGACTGCACAACCGCACCGGCGAGGACAGCGGGCACGCAACGCCTTGGTGGCAGCAAGGTTCACGCGTCGTATGCGACGGCACCACTGAACATTACCACTAGCATCGCCAGTCGCGCAGACGGTCAGCACACAACTGCCACCACCACCACTCCCTCTCCCCGGCACTGCGTACACTGCTGCTCTTCGAGATCACCCTTACCACTGCGGCAAAACGGTATGGCACGACATTGATGGCTGTGTCAGCGGGTGTGATCAGTGCCCTGTTGAATGATGACAGCCCGCTCTGCGATGAGCTGTGAGCTCAGAATCGTTAGACAAAGTCTGACTCATGGCAATAGCTGAACCATCCATCTCGGTGGTCATTGCGTTTGTCAGGGACACTCCATCACGTGCCCGCGTGGGGTAGCTGTGGGAGGGGGGGAGAAAGAACTGCACACCCGGCACCGAAGTTTCACCGCTCGTCAACCCCAGCAACACTCGGTCACCATCACGATCCCCGTAGCAACGGAAAAATCACACAGTCTTAGGTGCAACAGTGAGTTTAATGGTGAATATTATGTACAGATGCCCTAGCATCTTAGATGCCCTACAACTAAACTGTGCCCTTCATCCGTGTCAACTTACTCTGTGTCCCTATTCATTGCCTTACGGACCCTACCACTACGTCTAAGAATCCCCAGGTGATACAGCTGGAGGGGAGGCGGACTGCTGAGAATCATATCTTGTGAAATGTCTCCCCGTCGGCATTCGTTTCCAGGGGCGACCCGGCCTTGATGTGCCAGGCTGCTCTGCGGGCGTTTCGGATGACATGGTGCCACTCTGCTCTGCCCGCTGCCCACCCGATGCACCAGGAATGGGACAGGGGGAGGCCGAGCGTTCAGGGACATCCCGTGATGGAGTTAATTGGACGGGCCCCAGAACTTCCTCCTCCCACGGGGAGCCCGGTGGCCCCTGGGCCTCACTGTGGGACGGAGGTGCGAGCGGGAAGGTGCCCCGTCGCCCCACCAACACCTGGCGCTGCCAGCCCTGGAGGCCTGCAACCGTATCGACCAGAGTCCGAAGGTTTGCTGAGATGGAGTCCAGGGAGTGAGACATTCCCGCCAGGGACTGTGCGACCTCAACCTGTGAGTGCGCGACGCCATCCAGCACGTGTGTCAGGTGGTCGATGCTCTCCGGGACTGACTGGAACTGTGCCTTGGCATGCTGGGACTGTGCCATGGCTTGCTGGGACTGTGCCATGGCCTACTGGGACTGGGCCATGGCCTGGTGAGACTCGGCCAGGGCCCGTAGCGCGCCGGCAATGTCGTTTTGGCTCTGGCGCATTGCTGCCTGTGAGAGGGCAGCCCTGTCCAGGGCCGAGGATGACGCGTGCACATTAAGCCCAATGCCTTGCAGAACCTGACCCATGGCCGAAACCATTTCACCCATTGCCTCGACCGCGGACGCCACCCATGCGGTGTCGGCCTGGGTGGCTGCCATGAGCGGCACCACTCCCTGCTCCTGGACGCGGTTTGACTCCGCTAACTGCGTCTGCAGCTGCTGGAAGACGGCCCTCATCCCGTCATTGTGTCCCTGGGTTTCAAAATGCATCGGCTGTCCACGTGGGTCGAGTAAATCCAGGAACCCGGGAAACGTCTGGGAGCCAGCTGAATGATGGGCCTGGGCTGCCCTCCGACCGTCCAGCCCCTCAGCTGCTCCGACCTCCACCTGCTGTACCGGCTCAGCTGTGTGCTGCACACCAGACCGTGACCTCATCACTTAATTGCCCAATCGAGGTGAGTGTCTCTGGAATGGTGGATGGTGTGGGAGACAGCAGTGCCGCTGTGGTGGTATGACTAGGAGGTTTACGGTACCTCAGAGTAGTACCATTGGTGCAGAGGACTCGCTGCCCATTGGCTCAGACAGGTCATGTGTCTCTCTGCCAACTGGCTGAGGCTAGTCATGTGACTGCTCGCCGATTGGCCGAGAGGCCGGTATCCCCTCCTACGAGGCGGGCCTCCTGCTAAGAACCCGTAGCAGCCGGCAGTCGGCCTTTCTCTGTAAGTCGACTGCCGGGCACACAACTAGTTCATTAAAGCCTGATATTTGGAACTTCTTCATGACTTGAGTCCAATTGATGGTTCATCAGCCGCAAGCTCTAGGTCCTCGTCCGTCATAAAATCAGCAGTGTCCTCGTCCCAGTCATATCCGAGCGCAGGCTGCACGTGGCCCAAGTCTGGTTCTCCCTCAGGTGACTCTGTTGAGTGTGTCGCCGTCCTATGTGCATCCTTCTCGATGGTCCCGGGTTGGGAGGATGGCACTCCTGGCTGACCTCCTGCCATCCTCTGGCGCGCGGCCCTGGGTGCGGTGGTCGTGGCAGATGGGCGCCCATGTGTGGCAGCAGACGGCCCTGGACGTTTGTCACCATGCCCTAGGGAACAGGATAATACAGGGTTAGTTAGACATGCTCGGCCGGGCGTAGGATGGTCCAGAGGGTAGAGTGTGAGGGGACAGAGGATGGGGGGTCCAGTGGGTAGAGTGTGAGGGGACAGAGGATGGGGGGTCCAATGGGTAGAGTGTGAGGGGACAAAGGATGGAGTATCCAGTGGGTAGAGTGTGAGGGGACAGAGGATGGGCTGGGGGGGGGGGGGGGGGGGGGGGTTGTCATGCAGGGCTGTCTCACTTGGTTCAGCACCTCCAACCTCGCATTGCGCGACCTCCCGGGTGCCAGATCCCCCAGCAAGGTCCAGTGCCCTCTGTTCATACACTGTCAGGGGGTGCAGAATGGGTGAACCCCTTCCGGTCCTGTTCCTCTCCCGGTTGTTGTGAGCCATCTTGTCCTGTTGGGGGGGCGCATAGATAGATCATCACAATTCGGCAGGGAACATCAGGGCGTTCAGATATTGGCACAGGTTGGGGGGAAAAGTTGCAGCTACACCATGGCATCTCTCCAGGGGGTCCCAGCGCTCATGTGGGTCTGTGACAACTTTGTTAACCACCCTCCACTCACTCTCGCCACCCCCTCCCCCTCGTGCCCGGCGGGGGATGTGGGTGATGAGGGACAAATGGGGGGGGGGATTGTTGTGACCCGGGGGCACCCTCTTGGCACTTACCCTGGCAGCCCTGGTGAGGTTGTGGAGCTTCTTCTGGCACTGCTCCCCAGACTGAGGAGTCTGCCCCACAGCACTCACTGCCGTGCCCACCTCACGCCAGGCCCATCGCACAATGCTGGCAGGGTGGCGATGCCCTCTTCTAGGGCAGATGATGCCCCTCAGTTGCTCCACCTCAACTGAAGAAGGATTGTTTTGTAATAAGGAAGAGAGGGCCAGAGACATAAATGGACCAGCATCTCTCAATTGAATCTCCTGGTGAGAGCTTCACAGGAGAGTCCATGGCAGGACAAAGCAGTGCTGGTGTAAGCTGTATCCAGAGCTCCAGGGCCTTTGGCAAACAAAAAATGAAGAAACAGAAATCGTTAACAAAAGGAGAAAGATGATTTCTTGAGGTATGGCTTTAATAGTGCCAATGCAAATCAGGATGCAAAGCCCATGTATGTTGTATGCAGGGAAGTACTAGCAAATGAAAGGTTAAAACCCTCCAATCTTTAAAGGCATTTGAAGACTAAGCACGGTGAGTTCGAGTTCAAACCTCTTGATTTTTTTTCAGAGGATGCAGCGAGAACTTAAATCAGTTGAAGACCTTCATAGAAATGTAACATTGAATGATGATCCAAATGAGATTGTGAGGACCAAGCAGGCTCACCAGCCGCATTAAAGGTAAGCAATAATGGTGTGTTGCGAAGGTCGGCCGGCGTGGGTCGCTGTCAGCCGGCATGGGTCCCAAAGGTCCGCCGGTTGGGAAAAGTAAGTCCCCGGGAAAAAAAGTTTGAAAAACACCTGCCTAACAGATGCTTTATACAAATTCAACATGACTTCCCTACACTTATACTAAATGCACTTATTAATAAAGCCGAAGATACTATATGCATTATTAACTGCTCTTGCAAATACCTTGCCACCTTCAATGACTTATGTACACATACATTACATTAGTGCAATAGACGTGGAGGTTGCAGAAATCCACCACCTTTCCCTGGCCTCCGGCCTACCTTTCCCGTGATCCCGACTCCATCACACCCATCCTACCTGTTGTGACGCACAGGTGTTACGGGCTAGGGATGATCCACTACTCACGGAGCTTGCCGAATACAATCTCCCACGATAAGGGGGCGGGGAATCCTTAACTAAGGCAATGTGCCATTTCAAAAATAGAGTCAGCCAAGGCACCAACTAACTGGACCTGTGTTTATAGTTAATGTGTTAAATAAAAATAAGTTTGCTTTTCTCGACAATCGAGGACTCTTTTTGGTGCCCCTTACAAAACTACCGTTACTCACCTTTTGGCCTTGGGTGATTAAACAGATAATGCACACTGGAACTCCACGAACATCTTGGCAAAGTACTCTGTTAGCCTCAGGCCCTCCACCCCTTCGGGCAGGCCCACGATCCTCAGATTTTGCTGCCTACATCTATTTTCCAAGTCCTCCGCTTTGGCTCGCAGACCCTTGTTGGCCTCCACCACCCTCTGCAGCTCCTCACCTATCGAGGTGAATTGATCACTGTGTTGTGACAAGGCCTCTTCCACTCCCTTCAGTATCTCACCCTGCTCCCGCGCCTCTGTCAATGTCCTCGACACCGCCGCCTTCACCGGGGCAATCGCTTCCTCCACCAGCACCTTCAAAGCTGCCATCATCTCCTTCCTCATCACCTCCACGTGCTTTGCAAACTGTTTTTCAAGTTCCAAAGCCATCACCTCAGTCGTCTTTTCTGCCGTGAACAGTGTGGCCCCAACCAGCGACCCAGCCTCCACCATCCTTCCAGTTGCCGAGCAGATTCTTCCACTCGATGACGAACCGCCACTCGCCCCTTCTTCACGGTGGCTTTCCTTCGGGTTTTGGACATCCTTGTTCCTTATGTCTTCCTGAACTTAGTTAACAAGAAATTGCCCCTGGGACCAGGCAATAAGTTCTTAAAAAATCAAGCCTCGAGCAGGAGCCATCCAACATGCGACCTCCTCCACCAAAGAACAATGTTTTGTGTTGTTTTAGGATATCAAATAAATAAAATAAATTAAAGAGAAAATGCTGGAAAATCTCAGCAAGTCTGGCAGCATCTGTAGGGAGAGAAAAGAGCTAACGTTTCAAGTCCAGATGACCCTTTGTCAAAGCTGATTTAATAACAAAGTTTATTTAATAAAATAAACTGCAACTTTTCAGGTCAAGTAACTGGCACAGAACCAACAGTTTGAAGATGAATACTGTGCTATGAATTAGCTCGAATCATAAATCACTACTTTAAACTGACCAGATATTGTTTTGAAAATCTGCAAATGAATCACAGGCTGGAATTTTACCAACATTTGTCAGTGTCAGGCACTGACTGAATACTGGCAATTCTCTCTCCAGAGGAGCCGAGTTTCCAAATTAGATTTTCTGGCACCTAAGTGCACAGAAAATCTGTCGGGTGTGGTTTGCGTCATCACTCTGGCAGGGCAGAACCTGATAGAGCTGGCAAGTCTGGTTTCACAGAGATCAGGGTGCCAACTTTAAAGGGTGCGCCCCTCCCACCCCCCATCTCCCAGACCTCATCACCAGTATAAGGAGTAGTCTCCCCTGAACTGATTGTTTTACTAAGAAGATGTGAGGCAGTGAGTCTAAATGGCCTGGTTATATTTTAAATACTATGGAAGACAGGAATTAGTCAGAAATCTAATGAATCGTGTAATTTTTCATGCACCCAAATTGGTTTTGGAACACATATATATGATATGATTAATTGGATTTACAGTATTGTTGCCTTCAGTTCGTTGTGGAAGTTCTTCAAGATGTTTTGATTCTTTGCCTCTAGCCCTTTTAATAAAACTGTCTTATGTAGTTGCTGCTGAGTCAGACAATATTACAGAACCACAGTGGGAAGCTGAGGTCCAGAGGCAATGAGTCAAAGCATCCTGCAAGAATTGTTACACCACAGTGAAGACAAAGAGTCACTTAAATTAAATGAAATTAAGTATAGTGCTTAGTGTAATAGATTGTATAACATTTACTGAGAGCCACACAAATTGATGGCAAACAAACTGAATTGAGAATATCTTGTGAGATGCTGTAAGACTTCCAATCACCTCCTATAGAATGCCAATAACTCTTCACATCTCTTCGGCCTGAGGCAATAATCTATGAAAGCCACAGAACACAAGGACAACAAATTAATGGTTCAAACAGTCGCAATGAGAAGGCAAGCCTTCGCAATTATCTCCTGCACCATTTTCAGAGAATTAAGGCTATCTGCTGATAATATAAATATAACCCGTGCTCTATCACTGCATTCAGAAATGTTTAGTTCCTGTTTATATTTTAAGTTTAACTAAGAGCTGACACAGTTTGGGGAGTTGGTAGATGGCTTAGCCTTGCTGACAAGGAGCCAAATTTCTATCTTGGTGCGGGGGTGTGTTGTGATACGTGAACAGCCACATTTAGCTTTTGGGGACATCTGATTTTCCTCCATATTTCAAAACCAACAACATTTTCCTCTGGTATTTTTGTGGGGTTGGGAATGCCTGGTTTTCCAAACTCAAATGCTCCCCATTTGTAGTGAGTCTTTAGATGGGGGAAAGAAGATCAGGTTTCTTTCCGCACTTTTTGTCTCGTGGCACGGAGTTTTGAAAGGCTATTAAAAGCATGCCGGGGTCGGTATGAGAGTGGATGGAGGCAGCCTCTTGCAAGGATACGAGTTTGGGGGCATTGTTGATGGCGCGATTGCCGTTCTCGCCGGCCAGATACTCAACAACCCCGGTAGCAGTGGTGGCCCGGATTGGGGTCAGTTGTGGCAGCACCTGAGGATGGAGGGGACCTCGATTTGGGCACCAATTTGGGGGAACCACTGGTTTGTTCTAGGGGGGGAGGGGGGGGGGGGTCTGGATGGGGGCGGTTTCAGGCTTGGCAACGGGCGGGGTTTGAGCGGTTTGGGAATCTACTAGTTAAAGCAGCTTTTCGAGCTTGGAGGAGTTGGTGGAGGAATTTGAGTTGCCTGCTGGGAATGGGTTCTGGTATTTGCAGGCGAGGGACTTTGTCCGGAAGCAGGTATCATCCTTTCCTCACCTGCTGCCCCAGAGACTACAGGTCAAGGACAGGGGTAGGTGAGGAAAAGGTATCCAAAATTTACAAGGAGTTGATGGATTAGGAGGGAGCCCTGCTAGGAACAATAAAACGCAAGTGGGAGGAAGAGTTGGGGAGAGAGTTGGGCTGTGGGAAGAGGCCCTGAGGAGGGGGAATGCATGCTCGCCGTGCGCTAGGCATAGCCTTATCCAGTTTACGGTGGTCCACAGGGTACATACGACTGTGGCCAAGACAAGCAGGTTTTTTGGTGGAAGATAGGTGTGGGCGTTGTACAGATGGGCCCATGAATCATATTCACAGCTTGGGGGATTCTGGCAGGGATTTACCAACTTTATGTCGGAGGTCCTGAAGGTGAAGGTGGTCACAAGTCCAGAAGTGGCAATCTTTGGGGTGTCAGAAGACCCAGGAGTCCAGGGGACGAGAGAGGCTGAGTCTTGGCGTTTGCCTCCCTCGTAGCCCAGGAGGGACTGAGGGCCCCCAAAACCGGGGGTATGGGTGAGTGACCTGGCAGAGTTTCTCAGGCTAGAAAAAATAAAGTTTGCCTTGAAAGGGTCCGTGGAGGAGTATGCCCAGATGTGGCAGCCTTTCATCAACTTCATCGAGAACAGTTAAGATGTCAGCAATGGGGGGTGGGGGACAGTTAAGAAGACAGCAGTGGTTTATCAAACAAAAAAATAAAAGCATGCCGGGTGTGACAGTGTGTGAAGAAAATAGAAGAGTAGCTGAGCAATCTGGAATATTCCGAAAGGTAAGTGTAATATGTTTTCACACCTTCAAATTACACTATTAGGTGATGCATTGTAACATAGATGTGTTTTAAATGCAGTTATTCATCTTAGGGATCTGTCCATTAAAGGTAAGTTAACATTTACATTGAGGACTTCCGGTTGCGGCTATGCGGAGCTAAGCCGCACGTTTGGCAGCTCCTGCCAGGAACGGACTTTTGGGCTTTTTTTAGGGCCCCCAGCGGTACTTGATCGACGGTTCCCGACGTGGGAAGGTGTCAGCAGCAGATCCCCAGTGTTCTATGGTCTGGACCAGGAGTGGGGCCAGCAAAATAGCGGTGGCAGCGCCTAGGAAAAAGTGGGGAAAGAAAAACAAGATGGCGGCCGGCGGAGGCCTCGAGGAATGGAGGCAGTGGGCGCAGGAGCAGCAGGAGACTCTCCAGCGCTGCTTTTGGGAGCTCAAAGTGGAGCTGCTAGAATCGCTGAAGGCTACTACTGACAAGCTGCTGGAGATGCAGACAGCCCAGGGGGTGGCAATCCGGGAGCTCCGACAACAAGCCTCCGAAAGAGAGGATGAGGCCTCGGCCCTCGCGGTAAAGGTGGAGATGCATGAGGCGCTCCATAAGAAGTGGCAGGAGCGGTTCGAGGAGATGGAGAACCGGTCGAGGCGGAAACATTTGCGGATCCTGGGCCTCACGGAGGGGCTGGAGGGGTCAGACCTGTGGTCGTCTTGCTGAACTCGCTGATGGGAGCTGGTCCTTCCAGGGGGCCTTGGAGCTGGAGGGGGCCCACAGAATACTGGCCAGGAGGCCCATGCCGAATGAGCCGCCACGGGCGGTGCTAGTGCGGTTCCACCGGTTCGTTGACCGAGAGTGCGTGCTTAGGTGGGCCAAGAAGGAGCGGAGTAGCAAGTGGGAGAACACGGTGGTGCGGATCTACCAGGACTGGAGTGCGGAGGTGGCTAAGCGGAGTGCCGGGTACAACCGGACGAAGGCGGTGCTCCACAGAAAGAGTGTGAAGTTTGGCATGTTACAGCCGGCGAGTTTGTGGGTCACCTACAAGGACCGTCACTTTTACTTTGAGTCCCCGGAGGAGGCGTGGGCCTTTGTGCAGGCCGAGAAGTTGGACTCTAACTGAGGGTTGGGGGTGGGGGTTTGTATGTAACTGTGTTAATTTTTGGTAGGGGGGTTCTCTGTTTTATGCGGGTTGTGTGTTGTTTCTAGGGCGGGTGGGGCGCTGTCTTATTGCGTGGGTTCGGTGGATGGGCTCGAGTCGGGGGGTAGACTTGGAGTGAGGGGATCTGGTGGTGGGGGCCGACAATGGGAGCTACCCTAGAGGAGGCGGGGTCGGGCAGGGTGAAAGCGCGGGCTTTTCTTTTGTTTCCCGCGCTGAGGGTGGATGGGGGCGGGGTCGGAGCTGAGAAGCGCGGACTTTTTTCCCGCGCGAGAGCGGGAGGGGGAAGAGGAGGATCTGCTGATGGGCATGGGGGAGGAGAAGTAGCCCCACGTTAGGAGGGGTCGGAGGTGTGGCGGGAGTCGCCGGGGTCAGCAGAAGTTAGCTGGCTCACGGGAATGCTATGGAGGGAGTAACGCGGCTGGGAGTGGTCCTAGCCTGGGGGAGGGGGGGGTTACCGGGTTGCTGCTGAAATGGCCAGGAAGGAGCTGGAGTATGCGGGGGGGCCGGGGTGGGGGTTTGCCGCCGTGGGGAACGGGCCGAGCGGGGTGCGCTGGCCTGGGGCGGGCAGTGGATGGGTTATGTCTAGTCGGCAGGGGAGGGGGGCAGGGAGCCCTCTGATCCGGCTGATAACTTGGAATGTGAGGGGGCTGAATGGGCCGGTCAAACGGGCCCGAGTGTTTACGCACCTGAAGGGGCTGAAGGCGGGCTTGGCTATGCTCCAGGAGACGCACCTGAAGGTGGCGGACCAGGTTAGACTGAGGAAGGGATGGGTGGGCCAAGTGTTTCATTCAGGGCTGGATGCAAAGAATCGGGGGGTGGCGATCCTGGTGGGAAAAAAGGGTGTCGTTTGAGGCGTCAAAGGTGGTGGCTGACAGTGGAGGGAGGTATGTGATGGTGAGCGGCAAGCTGCAGGGGGAGCGGGTGGTGCTGGTGAATGTCTATGCCCCGAACTGGGATGATGCGGGTTTTATGCGGCGCATGTTGGGCCGCATTCCGGATCTGGAGACGGGGGGCCTGATATTGGGGGGGGACTTTAATACAGAGCTGGGGGAGGAGGGGGACCAGCGTCCGCTCTGGCGCCTGGAGGTGGGGCTGCTGGCGGATGAGGAGGTAGGCGGGCGGGTTCGGGGTGTATCAAGAGGTACTTAGAGGCCAATGATAATGGGGAGGTCCGAGTGGGGACGGTTTGGGAGGCATTGAAGGCGGTGATTAGAGGGGAGTTGATTTCCATCCGAGCCCATAGGGAGAGTGGAGAGCAAAGAGAGAGGGACAGGTTGGTGGGAGAGATGGTGAGGGTGGACAGGAGATACGCAGAGACTCCGGAGGAGGGATTGCTGGGGGAGCGGCGTAATCTTCAGGCCAAGTTTGACTTACTGACCACCAGTAAGGCGGAAGCTCAGTGGAGGAAGGCACAGGGAGCGGTGTACGAATATGGGGAGAAGGCGAGTAGGATGCTGGCGCATCAGCTCCGTAAGCGGGACGCGGCCAGGGAGATTGGTGGAGTGAAGGATAGGAGAGGGAGTGTGGTGCCGGGGAGGGGGGGGGTGGGGGTAGACGTTAATGGGGTCTTTAGGGACTTTTATGGGGAATGGTACAGGTCTGAACCCCCGGTGGACGCTTTTTGGACAGGCTGAGATTTCCGAAGGTGGAGGAGGGGCAGGTGGAGGGGCTGGGGGCGCCGATTGAGCTGGTCACTGGGATAGGCAGCATGCAGTTGGGGAAGGCGCCGGGGCCGGATGGGTTTCCGGTCGAATTTCATAAAATGTACGCAGACCTGCTGGGCCCCCTGTTGGTTAGGACCTTTAACGAGGCAAGGGAGGTGGGGGCTTTACCCCGACTATGTCACGGGCGCTGATTTCCTTGATCCTTAAGCGGGCAAGGACCCCCTGCAGCGTGGATCATATAGGCCGATCTCGCTGTTAAATGTGGATGCCAAGCTGTTGGCGAAGATCTTGGCCACAAGGATAGAGGACTGTGTGCCGGGGGTCATTCATGAGGACCAGACGGGGTTTGTGAAGGGAAGGCAGCTGAACACCAATATACGTAGACTTCTGAATGTTATAATGATGCCAGCGGTAGAAGGGGAGGCGGAGATAGTGGTGACATTAGACGTGGAGAAGGCCTTTGATAGGGTTAAGTGGGGGTACTTGTGGGAGGTGCTGGAAAGGTTTGGGATCGAGGAAGGGTTTGTCAGTTGGGTGAGGCTGTTATATGAGGCCCCGATGGCGAGCGTAGCCATGAATAGGAGGAGGTCGGACTACTTTCGGTTGTACCGGGGGACGAGACAGGGGTGTCCCCTGTCCCCCTTGCTCTTTGCGTTGGCAATTGAGCCCCTGGCCATGGCATTGAGGGAGTCGGGGAATTGGAGGGGTCTGGTGCGGGGTGGGGAGGAGCACCCAGTGTCAGTTTACGCAGATGACTTGTTGCTATATGTGGCGGACCCAGTGGGTGGAATGCCGGAGGTGATGAAGATTCTCAGGGAATTTGGGGGCTTTTCAGGGTACAAGCTCAACCTGGGTAAGAGTGAGTTGTTCGTCGGCACCCGGGGGATCAGGAGGAGGGGATTGGTAGGCTCCCACTGAAAAGGGCAGGGAGGAGCTTTAGGTACCTGGGAGTCCAGGTGGCTAGGAGCGGGGGGGGGCTCTACACAAACTTAACCTCACAAGGCTGGTGGAGCAAATGGAGGAGGAGTTTAAAAGATGGGACATGTTGCCGCTGTCGCTGGCGGGCAGGGTGCAGTCAGTCAAGGTGACGGTGCTCCCGAGGTTTTTGTTCCTGTTCCAGTACCGCCCCATCCTTATCCCGAAGGCCTTTTTTAGGAAGGTCAATAGGAGTATTACGGGATTTGTATGGGCGCATGGGACTCCGAGGGTGAGAAGGGTGTTTTTGGAGCGGGGCAGGGATAGGGGGGGATGGCGCTGCCCAACCTCTGTGGGTACTATTGGGCTGCCAATGCAGCGATGGTGCATAAGTGGGTAATGGACGGGGAAGGGGCAGCATGGAAGAGGATGGAGATGGCATCCTGTGTGGACACGAGCCTGGAGGCGCTGGTAACGGCGCGTTGCCGCTCCCTCCAACGAGGTATACCACGAGCCCGGTGGTGGCGGCTACCCTCAAAATTTGGGGGCAATGGAGACGTCATAGAGGGGAGGTGGGAGGCTCGACGGAGTCCCCGATACGGGGGAACCACCGGTTTGTTCCAGAAACCGCACTGATGGCGGGTTTCTTAGCTGGCACAGGGTAGGTATTAAGAGGTTGGGGGACCTGTTTGTAGATGGGAGGTTTGCGAGCTTGGGTGAGTTAGAGGGGAAGTTTGGGCTCCCCCCGGGGAACATGTTTAGGTACATGCAGGTCAAGGCGTTTGCCAGGCGGCAAGGGGAGGGGTTCCCTCTGTTGCCCCCACGTGGGGTACGGGACAGGGTGCTCTCGGGGGTGTGGGTTGGAGGAGGGAGGATTTTGGACGTGTACCACGTAATGCAGGAGGTAGATGAGGCCTCGGCGGAGGAACTGAAGGGTAAATGGGAAGAGGAGCTGGGTGAGGAGATTGAGGAGGGGACGTGGGCAGATGCCCTGGAAAGGGTGAATTCCTCCTCTTCTTGTGCGAGGCTTAGCCTCATACAGTTCAAAGTGTTACATAGGGCTCATATGACCGGGACGAGGATGAGCAGGTTCTTCGGGGGCGAAGACAGGTGTGCTAGGTGCTCGGGGAGCTCAGCGAACCATGCCCATATGTTCTGGGCATGCCCAGCGCTGAGGGTATTTTGGAAGGGGGTAGCAAACACGGTGTTGAGGGATCCAGGGTCGAGCCAGGCTGGGGGCTCGTGATATTTGGGGTAGCAGTGGATCCGGGAGTGTAGGAGGCGAAAGAGGCCGGTGTTCTGGACTTTGCGTGCCAAGTAGCCCGGCGGAGGATTTTGCTTCAGTGGAAGGATGCGAGGCCCCCAAGCGCGGAGGCCTGGATCAATGATATGGCGGGGTTCATCAAATTGGAGAGGGTGAAATTTGCCCTGAGGGGATCAGTACAGGGGTTTTTTAGGCGGTGGCAGCCTTTCCTTGACTTCCCGGCAGAACGATAGGAAAATAGGCCGGCAGCAATCCGGGGGGGGGGGGGGGGCTGTTTCGGTGGAGGGGAGAAATGTGTACATGTGTTTGTTGAATATGCCGGGTGCTAATCTATTTCTTCTTTTTGTAGTTACTGGGGGGGGGGGGGGGGGGTTGGGTTTTGGGGGTTTTTATTTTTGTCAATACTGTTTTCTTGTTGATATTTTGTGTTGTTGATATTTTGTGAAAATCTAAATAAAAATTATTTTTAAAAAAACATTTACATTGAGCAGCCTTGTCAATTTGTTCACATACATTACAGTGCTTTCCCAATGGAAAATGTACCATAATGCAGTTAAAAATGTTACTAAATGTTCTATCAGTCTGTGCTGTCAACTGTTCTACTGTGATTTAAATGGCTCTGGCTGATTTAAAAATACCTTATTTTGACACCTGAAAAAAATGTACATTTGAAGAAATTCTAATCGATGGTTACTCAGCTTTGAAACCGAAGCGAGCACTTGCTGTTCTTTCCTTCCTAGAGAGAAGTCTATTTGCACAGCCGTGACCCTTGGTAAATTTTCAAGCGTTAATGTGCTTTAGCACAGTAGCTAATTCATTCATCGGAGAATGAATGACACTTTCAAGACGTTGGAATAAGATGTTGTCCCATTAATGTGATTCCGGGTTTGTTGGCATAAGTTAATAGGATTACAAATATTACAAAGAGTTTTTCCACATGGCAGAATCCTTTTTTCTCAATCAATGATATGGAGGCTCTTTTATTAATTTCTTTCCCCAAGGAATGTAAAATATTTTCCATTGGTGGTACATGGAATTCGAGGACTGCACATAATGCAAACGCGGTGAGTGACTATTGTCATGTGTGTCCCTTTAAGAAAGGTTTAGTCTCTTATCATGTGACTTGTAACCCATTGGGTTGCGGCTGTCAGGTGAAAGGGTTTTTTTTTAGGTTTCAGTTTCAGTTTGATTGCTTTGGATTGCAGAAGGAGAAATAAGCATGTTTCTCTGTTTTCATTTTAAACGCTGTTCCAGTGAAAAGCACTTTGGTTGTGGCTAACTGCCTTGGTAACTTTACAGATATAGTTGCTTTCCGGAAGGAGTTTGAATCTGCTGGTTGGACCTGGATCAGAATTTCAGGAAAGGGACCAGCCCCATTCAAGTGAGAATACAGTGGGCTGGCCACGCCCTTGAAAAGGGGTTTTGGTTTAATTGGATTTTGTTATTGAATTGGAACAGCTAAGGGGGAATTTATTAAGTGTTATACAGGCAGCACGATGGCACAGTGGGTTAGCGCTGATGCCTCACGGCGCCGAGGTCCCAGGTTCGATCCCGGCTCTGGGTCACTGTCCGTGTGGAGTTTGCACATTCTCCCCGTGTTTATGTGGGTTTCGCCCCCACAACCCAAAGATGTCCAGAGTAGGTGGATTGGCCATGCTAAATTGCTCTTTAATTGGAAAAAATGAATTGGGTACTCTAAATTTATTTTTTAAAAAAGTGTTATACATAGATTACTGCAACTGTGTGGCGTCTTCATGTTCGTAATTGATAAAAATTCTTGCTGTGTTACATATATAACATATATATGTTAACTACATTCTTAGAATAAATCTTGTTTTGATTAAAGTGTCGAGGAAGATTGATGAATCACACCTACAGTGAAGGCTTTTGTGCTCATCCTTGCCAAATTCAACATAAAGGTTGTAGGTCAGGTGAACTTCAGAATACACTTTGGAGTTTCTAAGCTCTAGCCCATAACAGAATAGAGGATATGTGGGTGGCAGAAAGGTGGCACGCCTGATCTGAGAGGGCATGTAGGATACATGGGAACACAAATACGGCATAGGTGATTATTTTTATTATTTATTTATGTGGCAAGGATTATCTGAGAGGGCATGGAAAATACATGAGAGCATTTCGCTGGCATGGATGATCTGAAGAGGCATGTGCTGGCAAGAGATGGGTAGGGGTTGAGGAATGAGTTTTAAGGGACCTTAAAACACTATTGGAACAGGGATATGGTGTTGGAGAACCAAGGCGTGCCTTTCCACTGGCCTGTCTCCACACCCATACTCCTCATGCATTCCAGTTCGGCTCGTAAACTACACTGCATATCGAACTCAGGTGTGAAATGACAAAATCAGTGTGTGGAGTCATGTGGGTCAGGTGTAGTTTGTGAGCTGCAAAAGTGCGCAGGTCAACCTTATGGACGATTCGGCACATAAGGTTTAAAAAGCGTTCACGCGATACATTCCTTGGGGTTTAGAGTGGTCATAAATTAATCTTCAGAACCTGCCATGAAATTAAAACTTTCCAACAAAACTAAACTGTGACTACAGAAACAAAACAAAACAATGAAAAACTGTAGTGTGTTTGTAAATGTACAGCAGGTTCAGCAGTTTGTATGCAAGTGCACTGAGGCCCAATAATAAAAGTAATGTTTTAAAACTGGTCTATTCCAATGAGTAAAGTTGCATTACAGGAACACGAGCATTTCCATATAGTTGGCCCTATTAGTAATTGCCAAAGAATTATTCAATTTACCTTATCCGTTGCTTTCACCTTTTTATAATCCAGTTCAGTCAGCTTCTGCACCATGAAGAGGATCCAGAATAAATAATCAGGATATTCCTTTTTGGAAAATACAACAAGATATGGCTTACTGCAAGGATTGAATTTAGAATAGCTTCATAGAAAGTACTATACTGGATTGGGCACACAGCCAAGCGGTTTTCCCCTGGGATCTTTTTGTGGTTTAATTTCTAACATTTGAATACTCTGTGAAATTTATTTCCAAGAAACTTATATTTCTTACTGTGCACTGGAAGATTTTTTTTGAACTGTTGAGATGCAACGTGGCTTTGGACATCACCAAGATTGAAAAGAATAGACAGACAAGAGAAACCAGAAGTAGCATTGGTTTGAAAATTCTGCAGATTTTTGGAGGAAAGGCAGCTCAAGGGAAATAAGGAGCTCAATAGTTCTGTGATCATGGGAAGGAATTCGATCAGAGTCTCATTTCAACATTGTCAGAATACAACAGGAGGAATAGGTTGCAAGACTTTGTATTTGGAGTTAAAGGTGAATGCTATTCCGAGGAATAACTCACACAGACCTGGAGGGCCCTATGCCGTGCACCAAGTCTGATCTCAGACAGGATGGCATTGAATAGGATTGCAAATGGCCTCAGCATCATTGGACCATGGCAGAGGAATGGCACTTTCAATGAAAAACTGATCAGAAACTCCTGGTTTAAGTGAATTTGTTCTGGATGTTGGAACAAAAATAGAGATGTGCTTAGTTGGGGTGTCTTTAGGGTGCAATATATTGCTGACACTGGCATTTGAAGATCATTCATTAAAATGTAGTTAATTGGGCAAGGTTACAAGAGTTGCTTAGCTTCAGGTGGTGGAGGAATTGTGGATTTGTGGGGAGGGAAGGCATATACCTCACACTGTTAATAGTTAAAATAAATCTGCAACACATATCAGAACTAAAATTAAACAAATGTAGATGATTAATAACTTAAAATTCACAGTAAGTATGTAATGCAGATGAGCATTTAAAAACTGTGAAGCATATGTCAAATGCAGATAAAAATAAAAATGTCTCGTAAGTTTCAAATTATTTCAAATAAATAACGATATTCATGTTATAAATGAGATCAGTCCTTACTTAATTAAAATATGAGCGGAGCTAAATTTTGCAGAAAAACACTTAATAACATTTTTAATAAAGTATTCATATGCAAACCCTATTTTTTTCTTTCTGATAAGGTTTCTTGAACAAGTTTAGATTCTATTCCTTTTATTTTCTGCACCTTTGAAAAGACCAGGTTTGTCCTGGATTTTTTGAATTGACAAAGGACACTGACCTTTTGTTCCCTCAGCAGCGGTGGAGATTTGAAAAATCATAACATTTCCCACAGATTTGAAGGATTTTCACTGCCGGAGATGAAGCAGAAATGGCAAGTCCTAGGCTCAGTCTCCCTTTAAATGATTGAACTTCACCATGGAGCTCTTCCCTTCCAATGGAAGATTCATAACTCGGGTCTTAACGATAGTTCTTTTTTAAAAATGTTTTAATAATCTTTATTAGTGTCACAAGTAGGCTTACGTTAACTGAAATGAAGTTACTGTGCAAATCCCCGGGTCACCCCACTGCGGCACCTGTTCGGTTGCACTGAGGGAGAATTCAGAATGTCCAATTCACCTAACAAGCACATCTTTTGGGTCTTGTGGGAAGAAACAGGAGCATCTGGAAGAAACACACGCAGGCACAGGGAGAACATGCAGACTCCACACAGACAGTGACCCAAGCCAGGAATCGAGCTTGGATCCCAATACTCCAAATCCCGGTTTCCAATTAAGGGACAATTTAACTTGGCCAATCCACCTACCCTGCACATCTTTGTGTTACATAGATACATAGAAGTTAGGAGCAGGAGGAGGCCTTTTGGCTCTTCGAGCCTGCTCCGCCATTCATCACGATCATGGCCTATCATCCAACTCAATAGCCTAATCCTGCTTTCTACACATAGCCTTTGATCCCATTCTCCCCAATTGTGGGTTGTGGGGGTGAACCCACACAGACAGGGAGAATGTGAAAACTCCCACATGGACAGTGACCCGGGGCCGGGATCAAACCCAGGTCCTCAGCACCGTGAGGCAGCGGTGCTAACCACTGCACCACCTGTGCTGCTCTCTTAACAGTAGTTTCAAGAACGCAATTAAGACAACATCAACTTTGTATCAAACTATAGTTTCTTCAAAAATGAGTGACCAACCAAGCACCAGAGATTTTAATTTGACCTTAATGCTCTTTTTTATGATTAAAAATAGCAGCCGAGAAATAACTGTTGTTATATTATACAAACTTTTAGCACCTGTTTAAATCATAAATTATTTACAGGTCGTTGATGTGTTATTAATGAGCCCCTAGGCTGGTGTGTCAATTCCAGCCCCATTTCACCTAGAGTCGTAACACAAGTGAAATTAGATATTATTTTGAAATTGCTGAGGACTTGGTTGAGCTCAATAAACTGCAGTCCCCAGGTTTGTAACTTTAACATAATAACATTTTATTATTGAACAGTAATAGAAATCAACTGACAAAATGTGCCGACCTAATAATGTGACTACCTAATACTCCTTACCCAATACCCCCCCCCCCCCCCCCCCTTCCAGCTCACCCATTCTACTCACAAAGACACCATAAAGGCAAAGGGTGTGGAGAGGGAAGAAAAATTATGATAAAGTGAAAAGGATACAAGGGGCTGGATTCTCCGACGCCCCCCCCCCCCCCCACCCCCGGCCGGGTCGGAGAATCGCTGGGGGGGAGGCGTAAATCCCGCCCCCGCTGTCTCCGGCACCAGAGATTCGGCGGGGGCGGGAATCGCGCCGCGCCGGTCGGTGGGGCCCCCCCCCGGCGATTCTCCGGCCCACGATGGGCCGAAGTCCCACTGCTGTAATGCCTCTCTCGCCGGCGTGAATTAAAACACCTCCCTTACCAGCGGGACTGTAGCGTGGGCGGGCTGCGGGGTCCTGGGGGAGGGGCGCGGGTCGATCTGGCCCCAGGGGGTGCCCCCACGGTGGCCTGGCCCGCGATCAGCGCCTACCGATCGGCGGGCAGGCCTGTGCTGTGGGGGCACTCTTTTCCTTCCCCGTTGGCCATAGCTTTCACGATGGCGGACGCGAAAGTGACTCCCTCCCCTGCGCATGCGCGGCCGGCGAAGTCCCTTCGGCCTCGACTCCGGCGTGAGCCTAGCCCCTCAAGGTTAGTGCTTGGCCCCTAAAGGGCCGACACCGGAGTGGTTCACGGGACCCCTGCCCCGCCGGCTAGGGGAGAATCCCGGCCAAGGTCTCCAATGCACTATGATGGGTTTCAGTTAAAGTCTTTCAGAAGTTCAAGCTTTTGCTTCGATACTTCTTCCTTCTAAGCTTGAGGGGGTTTTCTCTGGCAAGGCTGCCTACTTTCTTTGTAGATTCAAGATCATTTCAAATATATAGTGAAGATGTGCCAGCATTCACGGGTTTTAGAACGATAAGGCAGACCTTTATTTCAGCAGGAAAAGAGAGAGTACAGAAAATGTCTTCTTTGTTCAGGTTTAAACACTTCAGCCCAGCTCTCTCAGAAGCATCCCGCAGGAACCAATCACTAACTGTTGTCAGCCAGAACCCTGTCCCTGGTCAACGTATCAGTTGCCAGCCAGCCAATCAAATCAATTTCTTCCAAAGCAGGTTCTTAAGATTTCCTCAGCGCCGATGGGTCTCCATTTTTCTCTCCAAAAATATAAATCTTGGATCACAGTGCCCTGACGAGCAAGCTACCTCAGCTTAAGTTCACTGCTTGAAAGGCGCATTCAGATTTTGAGTCCAAAAATAATAAAAAGAAAAGAAATGGGAACAAAGGGAAATCAAAAGGAAGGACTCTAACATAGAGGGATGAAACATCTTCGCAAGGACATTTCATACCAAGGTACATGACACAAAACACACATCCATTCATCCTTCCTTTCCCACTACCAGTTCCCCTAATTCTTATATCTGCCGCTTATCAACATTTAAACTTAACTATAGGGCCGCTGAATTTCCTGACAATCCATCCACCATATTGTTCTTTCCAGGGATATAGAGGCTTTTCACAGTAACTTCATTGAAGCCTACTTGTGACAATAAGCAATTATTATTACGTACAATTTTAACATCAAAAGGTTGCAACAATAAACTCCAACTCTAAGCATTCAGCGTTTTAATTTTTTAAAAATTGATTTGCTACTCTAAAATATGATTGTGGTGTGACTTCCATCTCTGGTGGTGGACTCTGTTTTGCCATCGCCCTGGTCACCACACATATTGGAGAAATATGTGGAAACTATTCCTCTAATTGTACTGTCTGCTTATCTTCCCTCCCTGGGTGAAACCACAGCCTTCACTCTTGCCAACTCGTTCCTCAAAAGTATATCTACTCCATCCACTGTAAACTTCTTTTTTTATATATAAATGTTTTTTATTGGGTTTTTGAATAAAGTATATTTACCGTTATGTACAGAAAATAGAATACATACATATACATAGAAGAGAAGGGAACACGCACAAAAAGGGAACACCCTAGTAGGGTATTATGTGCTAGCTCAACAACAGCCGCTCTGTACAATTGGCAATCTTGTTTTTAGCACATAAGTAGGCATCTGTTTTTGGGGGGGGGGGGCGTGGGAAATTGGGGTGGGGGTATATATACATTTGGGCGCCGGGGAAACAGATACAGAACAATTACAGAGGGCAATACGCGAATGGATCTGGTGTTGGTGTTGTCGATTGCTTCTCCCGGACGGTTTTCGCTGCCGTTGTCATCTCGTGATCACCTCCGCTTCAGCCGTTCGTGGCGTCTTTTGCCGGATTTTCCTTGTTCTCTGCTCCTGTAGATGCCAAGTTTGTTATTGTTTCCTGTGCCCTCCTTCCAGCTATCATTCCCTTGCCTCCCCCCCCCCCCCCCCCCCACCTCACTGGTTCCCCTCTATTGTTCCCTGTCTCCTCCCTCTTCCTTCTCCTGTGGTTCACCTTTCTTTTCTCTTAGGTTTGGCTACTATCCCCACCCCCCCGGTCTATCCCTCCCTCCCCCGCCTCGGCTATTTTTCCCTGATTCTTGGCTACCTGGCTATTCTTCTGCTTGTTCGTTGGCCACAAACAGGTCGCGGAACAATTGGGTGAACGGCTCCCATGTTCTGTGGAAGCCGTCGTCAGATCCTCAGATGGTAAAATTTGATTTTCTCCATTTGGAGAGATTCTGAGAGGTCAGACAGCCAGTCTGCAGCTTTGGGTGGTGCTGCTGACCACCAGCCAAACAGGATTCTACGGCGGGCGATCAGGGAGGCAAAGGCAAGGGCGTCCGCCCTCCTCTCCAGGAATAGATCTGGCTGGTCTGATACCCCGAAGACCGCCACTTTCGGGCATGGCTCCACCCTAATCCCCACTACTTTGGACATTGCCTCGAAGAAGGCTGTCCAGTACCCTGCAAGTCTGGGGCAAGACCAGAACATGTGGGAGTGGTTGGCCAGGCCTCCTTGGCACCATTCACATTTATCCTCCACCTCCGGGAAGAACCTACTCATACGAGTTCTTGTTAAGTGGGCTCTATGTACCACTTTCAGTTGCGCACGTGGAGGTGGAGTTGACCATATGCAGTGCTTCCAGAGTCTCCACCCTATTTCAATCCCCAGGTTCTCCTCCCATTTCTTTCTTGTTGCGTCCAGTACGGTGTCGGCCCTTTCTACCAGTCAGTCATACACGTCGCTACAGTTCCCTTTTTGTAGGATGCTTGCGTCCAGTAACTCTTCCAGTAATATCTGTCGTTGTGGATACGTCCTTGTCTCCTTTCGTAGGAAGTTTTTGAGTTGCAGGTACCTTAGCTCGTTCCCCCTGGCCGGCTGGAATTTCTCTGTCCATTGTTGCGACCCTGCCATCTGTGTATAGGTCCCTGACTGTCAGTGTCCCTCCGTCCTCTCCCCACTTTTTGAAGGTGGCGTCAGTCAGCGCTGGTGTGAACCTATGCTTGTTGCAGATGGGAGCTTTGTCCGATATTTTGGTCAGGCCAAATTGCTGCCGCAGTTGGTTCCAGGACTGGAGGATGGCTGTCACCACCGGGCTGCTGGAGTGTTTTTTGGGTGGGGATGGGAGTGCCGCTGTAGCGAGGGCCCGGAGGGAGGTCCCCATGCAGGAGGCTTCTTCCACACGCACCGACTCAGCTTCTGGTTCCTTGATCCATCCCCTTATTCGCCATCGCCGTTGAGTGGTAGAATTCTAGGGCTAGCCCCCCCCCCGATTTTGTTTTTTTAGGACCTGCTTTGGGATCCTAGTATTCTCCCCCCCCCCCCCCCCCCCCCCCCCCCCCCCCATCCCATACAAACGCCATGATTAGTTTGTCTAGTGCTTTGAAAAAAGCCTTAGCAAAGTAGATCGGGATGGATCTAAGTAGGAAGAGGTACTTGGGCAGCATGTTCATTTTGATCGTCTGGACTCTCCCGCGAGGGAGAGTGGGAGTGTGTTCCATCTTTGCAGGTCCTTTTTTACTTCCTCTGTCAGACTGGTGAGGTTCCATTTGTGGATCTCTTTCCAGTCATGGGCTATTTGGATCCCCAGGTCGCGAAATTTGTGTTGGGCTTGTTTGAACGGCAGTCCCGTTAGTGCTGCCCCCCCTCTTTGTGGGTGAACCGGGAAGATCTCGCTTTTGCTCATATTGAGTTTGTAGCCCGAGAAGTTGCCAAACTCTTTCAGGAGCGCGATGATTCCGTCTATGCTGCTTTGTGGATCCGAAATGTAGAGGAGCAGGTCATCAGCATAGAGTGAGACTCCATGCTCTCTGCCGCGCCTTTGGATCCCCCTCCAGCTTTATGATGCTCTGAGAGCAATTGCTAGTGGTTTGATCGCTAGAGCGAACAGCAGCGGGGACAGTGGGCATCCTTGTCTGGTGCCCCTGTGCAGCTGGAAGTATCGGGAGTTGGTGTTGTTAGTCCGTACGCTCGCCTTGCATAGGTATAGGAGCGTTGTATAGGAGTTTTACCGAGGAGGTGAACCCTGGTCCAAGCCTGAACCGCTCCAGTACCTCTATGAGGTATTTCCATTCAACCCTGTCGAAGGCCTTTTCTGCGTCTAGGGAGACGATCACCTCTGGTGTTCTCTCCCCGGATGGGATTATCATGTTTAGCAAGCGCCTGATGTTCGAGGTTAGCATGCCTACCTTTGACAAAACCCACCTAGTCCTTTGCGACCACTTCTGGTATGCAGTCTTCTAGCCTTTTGGCTAGGGTTTTGGCCAGTATTTTGGCACCTGCGTTCAGCAGTGAGATGGGTCTGTATGACCCACATTCCGATGGGTCTTTATCTTTGTTAGGTATCAGTGAGATTGAGGCCTGTGCTAGCATAGGTGGCAGTGTGCCCCTCGCTAGCGAGTCTGTGAACATCTCCCGCCGGTGCGGGGCCAGTGCTGTCGCAAATTCTTTGTAGAAGTATGCCGGGAACCCGTCTGGTCCCGGCGCCTTCCCCGCCTGCATGGAGCTAATGCTGTCCATGATCTCTCCCAGTGCTTTTGGTGCTTCCATGCCCTGTTTTCTGCCCTCCCCCACGACTGGTATGTCCAGTCCATCAAGGAACCGTTTCATCCCAGAGTCCCCCATTGGGGGCTCGGAGGTGTACAGCCCTTGGTAGAAGGCTTTGAATGTTTTGTTAATCTTTTCCGGTTCGGTTTCTAATGTGCCTCTGGGATCATTGATTTGTGCAATTTCTTTGGTGGCTGCCTGCTTTCTAAGCTGGTGTGCCAACAGGCGGCTGGCTTTGTCTCCGTGTTCGTATAGGGTCCCACGTGCCTGGTGGAGTTGGTGCACTGCTTTCCTGGTGGAGTGCAGATCAAAGTTCCTTTGTAGCTCTTTCCTCTCCGCCAGGAGTTCTATGGTCGGGGCCTCGGAGTATTTATGGTCTATCCCCAGTATGGAGTTGACCAGCTGCTGCCTGGCCGCCCTTTCCGCCCTGTCTCTTCGAGCTTTGAAAGCGATAATTTCCCCTCTTTGTTCTTTTAGCGCTTCCCAGAACGTGGAGGGTGAGACCTCTCCATTTTGCTTGTTCTCCGTGTACTCTGCTATGGCCTGTGATATCTTTTCGTTGAAGGCGTTGTCTGTTAGTAGGGCAATGTGCAACTGCCATGTAGTCTCCAGCCTCACGTCCATGTAGTGTGGAGCGTGGTAGGATATCACAATTGAGGAGTATTCCACTTTGTCTATCCCTGGAAGCACCGTTTTCTCTACCACAAAGAAGTCAATTCTGGTGTATATGTTGTGCACTGGGGAGAAGGAGAACTCCTTCTCCCCTTGGTGGGTGAACCTCCAGGGGTCCACCGCTCCCACCTGTTCCATAAAGTCATCGAGTTCCCTTGCCATGCTTGAAGTTTTCCCCATTTCAGAGCTTGATCTATCAGTCATTGGATCCTGTACACAGCTCCTGTGGGATTAACCATATTTACCTGGTGGACGCGTCCCTGCACTCCGGGGTTCCCTTTGTTAGGGGGCTGTCCAGGATGGCCGCTGTCACTGCTCTCTCCATGCGGTCAGATCCCTGCGTTCCGGGGTTTCTCTTTGTCCAGGGGGCACCCGACATGGCCGCCCACTGTGCATCCGCCACTCGGGTAGTCCTCTGCACTCTGGAGTCTCCCTTCGCCCTAGACCGTACTGGGTGGATGCTTGCAGCGATTCCTTGTTCCGAGCCTTTGGTTGTGGCACTTTGTAGCTCTATTGTTATTCTCTTTCTAGCCTTGTTTGTCGCTCCTTCCCTATGTCCCCCTCCTGGTCCCTCCCTTTCCCCCCCTTTTACTCCCCTTTCCCATATACCTCTCTTTTGTCCCTCTTTCCCTTGCTCCTATCCCCGTTTGCTCTCCTGTCTCTGTTGAGTGGTGGTTCCCCCCCCCCACCCCCAACGCCCAACGCCACCACCCCCACTCCCCCCCCCACCCTAATCGTTGTCTCTTGGGCTTCCAGCTTCTCCTCTTAGGCTTCCAGTCTCTCCTCTGCTCTGCCCAGGGCGAGCTGCACCTCTACCAGGGCTTTGGCCATTGCTGCCTGCACCGTGGCCTCCATGTCTGCCCGAGCCTCTGCCTTGTTTTCCAGCTCAGCGCCTTGGCAAAGGCTGCCTTCCAGTTCCAGTTCCACCCTGCCCCAAGGGGAAATAGCTCCTGTCTGCCCAGTTCTTTTTGTTGCGGCGAACCTTCCGTTCCACTGCTTTGTTTGCTGGTTAGCTCGTCTGAGTTGGCTCGCCCATGGCCCTTTCTGCTTCCGGTGCCCTTTCTCCCTCTGCTATGGCTACCTTCTGGCATTATTTCCCCCCTTTTTTCTCTCCCTCTTTCCCTTTTGTTTTCTCCTTCCCTTCTCTCCTTTAACACTTTTTTTCCCCCTCTTAAACCCCTTTTCAAAAGATTTTTTTTTTTTTTTAAAAGGAAGAAATGTTTTCCCCCCTTTCTCTTTACAGGTTTCCTCTTCAAAATGTTTTTGGGGAAGTTCTTTTTTTTTCCTCTCACTAACCCACACGCCGGGTCAGGAGGGTCGAGAGAGAGAGAGGCTTCTGGCTGGGCCGGGTGTCCTCCTTTGTTCCGCCGCCTGCCTTGTGGTAGCCGCCGGCTTGGGAGGGGGGGGTCAGTCCCTGCCGCTGGCTCAGTCCTCGCTCGGCCCCCGCGTTCTCCTGCCTTTCCTGCCGTTGGTGGTGGTGGGGGGGGGGTCGATCCCTGCCACTGGTTCGATCCCCATCGCTGGCTCAGTCCTCGCTCGGTCCCTGCGTTTTCTCCTGCTGTGCGCGGGGGGGGGGGGGGGGGGGGGGGGGGGGGGGGGGGCGGAGTGGAGAGCAGTCCGGCCGGTTTGCGCGTTTTGTTTCATTTTTTTTGTCTCACCCCTGGGAACGGGACGCGACCGTTGCCCGTGACCGCTCTCCTACCTCCCAAAGACAGATAATAATCCACTGGTAACTTCTTAACCACTCCGACAACTACTGGACCTGACAATAAATCACACTCCAATTTTACTTTATATAATGGAACTAAGATATAATCTCCACTTATCCCATTCACTAACACCTTAGATTTCATCAAACTCTCCGTAGGGAAAACCAAATCCCTCTCCAGTAAGTGAGTATGCGTAGCACCTGTGTCCCTTAAAATAGTTTTGGGTTTGGCTACATCATCTGATGAAAATGGGGTGATCTTTCTCTTGGAAAGAACCTTTTATATCTCCCATCTATCTCATTTGCTGCACCTGCTACCACAGCAGTGTTTATCTCAGATCTCCTAGTTCTAGTTAGAGGTACAGTTACCCTATAGTACTCTCCACTTGCGTTCCCTTGGAATTTTCTTGCAGCTTCCAACATGCTGAACGAACGTGTCCCACTTTATTGCAATGGTAACACCTAGGCTTTAAGAGTCTCACCTCTTAGTACCTTCCTTCCTGGTCTGAGAAGGATATCTCGGAGAAGTTCCAGCTATCCATTCCTTACTTTGGCTACCTACCTTCCTTTCACTCTCCCACTTCCTATCCTTTTGAAAATTATGGGGGTGACAGACCAAAGATTAAAATTTCTGGATCAGCTCATAATCGTCAGCCATTCGTGCGGCTTGTCTAGCGGACATAACCCTTTTGTCTTCAACATGGGTTCTTATCACAGAACGGAGTGAACTCTTAAATTCTTTATTATATACTGCATCACAAACGTCGCTGTCTATCTTTCCAAAGATCCTCGGACGATGCCCCCAAATTATGTTACCACTCCCTTGGCTAGTGCACAGTCAATTTCAACCCCACTTGACCAGGAGTCACAATACAATTGAAATTAGATGTTATTTCGAAATACCCGAGGACCTTGGTTGAGCCCAATAAACTGCAGTCCCGAGGTTTGTAAATTTAACACAAATAACCTTTTGTTATTAAACACTAAAATGATTCAACTGACAAAAATATAACTGACTACCTAATACCCCTTCCCCACCAATCCCTTTCCAACATGCCCCACTCTATACAGACACACACATGCAGACAACATAGAGGGAAAGGGGGCAGCATGGTGGTGCAGTGGTTAGCACTGCTGCCTCACGGCACTGAGGGCCCAGGTTCGATCCCGGCTCTGGGTCACTGTCCATGTGATGTTTGCACATTCCCTCCGTGTTTGCATGGGTTTCGCCCCCACACCCAGAGATGTGCAGGGCAGGTGGATTGGCCACGCTAAGTTGCACCTTATTTGGTGAAAATGAATTGGGTACTCTAAATTTACATTTAAAAAAACAGAGGGAAAGAGTGTTGGAGAGGACAGAAAAGTAGTGATAAAGTAAAAAAGATAAAAGATCTCCAATCCACTATGGTGGTTTTCAGTTAAAATCTTTCAAAAGTTCATTAGGGCAGCACGGTAGCATTGTGGATAGCACAATTGCTTCACAGCTCCAGGGTCCCAGGTTCAATTCCTGGCTTGGGTCACTGTCTGTGCGGAGTCTGCACATTCTCCCCGTGTGTGCGTGGGTTTCCTTCGGATGCTCCGGTTTCCTCCCACAGTCCAAAGATGTGCAGGTTAGGTGGATTGGCCATGATAAATTGCCCTTAGTGTCCAAAATTGCCCTTAGTGTTGGGTGGGGTTACTGGGTTATGGGGATAGGGTGGAGGTGTGGACCTTGGGTAGGGTGCTCTTTCCAAGAGCCGGTGCAGACTCGATGGGCCGAGTGGCCTCCTTCTGCACTGTAAATTCTATGATAATAAAAACTTTTGCTTTGATGCTTCTTCCTTCTAAGCTCGAGCGGTTTTTCAAGATCATTTCATTGGTTTTAGAACAATCACACATCCTTTACTTCAGGTGTATGTGTGAGAGAGAGAGAGAGAGACCTTCTTTATTCAAGGTCTAATCAGAGGTTCTCTCACAATCATTAGATAGGAACCAATCACTGACTGTTGTCAGCCAAAACACTGTCTCGGGCCAACTCACATGTTGTCAGCCAGCCAATCAAAACAACTTTGTCCAAAGATGGTTCTTAAGATTGCCTCAAAAGGAAAGAACAGAAATGGAACAAAGAGAAATCAAAAGAAACAATGTGTTTGAAACAAACATCCATGATACTGGATAGGCAGATTTTTGTTCAGTTATTTTTTTTGTAGGATACAATTCTAAGAGATAGAGCACCATGGGTTCTGTGTCTACTAATCAACGGGCATTGAAAGGGACAATATTGTAATGAATCAGATTTTTCTAAACATTTCTGAACTGCACAATTGAAATTTAGAATTGATGCAATGATAATGCAAAGATAGCTGTCTCCAATCATATGAATATACATATAGATCAGAATTGTAGGCAGCGTGCTTCATCCACATGGCTGGTGAAGGAAGTTCACCAATTGAATATAGTCCCTCTCTTCACAAATCCTACCCATGTCCCAGCACGCTCAACCCTTGCTCCAACCACCAATTTCCCTCTGCTACCTGAGTACCTGTATTGGATTCCAGAGTAGATTCAGGACTCGTAGAAGTGGAAGGTTTTGCATGTGCTTTATTTCATTCAGATCTCTGATCTAGAAAGAAGACAAAAATCAATAAAAGGACTTATTTTTAAACAACTCTTAGATCTTTATATCTGGATGTCTTTAAAGCTTATCGCTACGTCCAGGTTGCCAGTCAACATTTATCAGCTTTAAGTGACATAAATCTTCTATTAATTGTGTTTGTTGCGATTTGATAGAAGGGAGGTTTCCTCTTTGTAAGCCGTTAGGAAGCTAGTCGAAGGGGTAAGTAATTGGAGAGGACACCAAGGGCTGCATTTTGGCTGCCAAGGTGGGTACGTTTCTGGGTGCAAACGTGCCCCGAACAGGAAGCAGATAAAGTTTCCAATTTTTGATGGAGACGATGAGCTAATTGATGCAGTTAATTAGTGGCATAAGGGCAGGAATGGAGGTGGGATGTCAGGGAATCAAGGCGTGTTCTGGCCCAAATCATTTGTGCACCATTCAAGAAAAAAAATGAAAGCACCTGAATTTTGAAATTGGCCAGGCAGATGGAGAGGTGGAAACTGCCATGGGAGGGGGGAAGTATTAATGTTATTAACATTTTCTTTCTGCAGAATATACTTTTTTCAAAACATCCACTTTTTTCAAATAAAACCCTTCCATGTTCTTGTCCCCGACAGGCTAGAGCTCCCAAAGATCGCCAGTCCCTGCAAAAATGTCAAGACCTTAGAAGGCAATGAATTAAGGAGCTGCTGAATTACCTATATGCACCCAATGATCGCAAAGGGCAACTTCACATTCCGCCCTTCCCTGCTCTTCCCCCAAATCAACACCTCCCTCCAACCCCCCACTTCCCCAATCCTCGTAAAGGTGTAAAGATTAGCAGGGGAAGGAATGAAGGTGGGAAATCATCACACATTATGTGAGCGCCATTTTATCATTTGCCAGCCTCCACTCTAACCCAAACCCAGAAACAAATATCCAGTCCCAAGGATGGGTGGGATTCTCCAGAGTCGCTAGCCCCAGGCGGGAATCATGACAGCCCGCTGAATCAGGTGCGAGGGCCAAAACCGGAATCTCGTCAGGCGTCAAACCCGTTGAAAGTCTCCGAGGCTGGAACGGGATCTCTGATCCGGGGGGCTAAGTGTTGACGCCGTCGTAAACGCCGTCGTATTTTTCGATGGTGTCAACATGGCCTCAGGAGCAGCAATTTGGTCACCCCCCCCCCCCCCCCCCCCGGGACTGATGGGGGTGCCCCACCCCACCAGCCTCCAGCGGCAGGAATGGCAACTTCTGCATCTCCTACCTCCTCTCTCTCACTCATCGGTCACGGTGCCTGTTTCCTGATTTCTAAATCCACAAGTGAAACTCGCTATTGATAACATCTCCTGGCGGAGGCAGAGCATTGCGGCGGCCCTGGAGAATACCAGGTCAGTCTCGCTAATGATATGCAGAATGCATTGACCGTGCTGACGAGGCACTGACCTCGCTGTCGAGGCACTGGAGTATGGCATTCTGATGCGCCCCCACTCCCGTCCGTCACGATTTTGGCCTACGACCAATTCATAGAATCATAGGATTTACAGTGCAGAAGGAAGCCATTCAGCCCATCGAGTCTGCACCGACCCTTGGAAAGAGCATCCTCCCCAAGCCCACACCTCCACTATATCCCAGGAACCCCACCCAGCCGTTTTGGACACCAGGCACAATTTAGCATGGCCAATCCACCTAACCTGCATATCTTTGGACTGTGGAAGGAAACCGGAGCACCCGGAGGAAACCCACACAGACACGAGGAGAACGTGCAGACTCAGCACAGACAGCGACCCAAGCCGGGAATCAAACCTGGGACCCTGGAGCTGTGAAGGAACAGTGCTAACCACTGTGCTACTGTGCCACCCAATCGCCTTTCCCGATTTCAACGTCGGCTCACGGAGAATCCCGCCCAGTATCTTCGGATTAGTCATCATTTAATAATTTTATTGACAGGAAAGCAGCAACAGCAAGTGGAGGAAATTTAATTATCCCTCTACTGGTGAAGATGGTGCTCCAGAGATTGAAGTTATGGAACAGTGATGGTGTAGAGCGGAAATAACTGGTACACTAATGTTGCGTTGTGGAAGAAGTTTTATTCAGCCTCTTCTTCATCATACATTAAACTTGGAAATATGAAATGTCAATATTGAATGAGAAAAGAGTAAAAATGTTTCAATTAAGAGGATGAACAACCTTTATTTATAGAGCGGAAAATTCAGTCAAAGCAATTCCACCCTCCACATACCAAGCCGTTAACTCAGTCACAATGTACCTATTTTTCAACACGTGTGCATTCTGAAGGCAGCATAATGGTTAGCTGCACAGGAATGCACTAACTGAGAACTGCACAAAAGTATGTAATTACAATACAATTAATAAATCAGGTTGGATTGGAATTCTGCAAACCTTGCAATCCACTCTTTTTTTAATGTTGTAGGGATATGGGGGTCACTGGCAAGGTCAGCATTTGCTATCCATGCCTAAGTGACCTTGAAATGAGTGGCTTTCAAGGTCAATTCAGAAGGCTGTTATCATCTGGAGTCACACTCATGTCAGTCAAGCTAAGAACAGCAGATTTCTTCCCGTAAAGACATGAATGAACCAGATGGGCATTTCCAACAAATCGATGATAGCGGTCAGTCACTGTTACAGAGGCCAGCTTAGATTTTTACCTGATTTTTCTCCAGACTGATGGTTTCCAGCAGGTCATGGTCCTCCAGCCCTTTCAAACTTTCTATTCTATTGTCTGACAAATCAAGCTTGTGCAGGCGTCCCATTTGTGCCAGTCCCTTCACATTTGTGATCTTGTTACCTCGCTGTGAATCAATTACAAACATAGGAAAGAAAAATATTTGGCATCTTGAGATAATTTGTTCTTGATTTTCTATTCCCCATGGCACTGTCAGATGCCCTGTTTTTATACAAAAAATTTTGCATCTTTTCAGAGACTCAGTTGCATAGTTACATTCAGCATTTTAAGAAAAATAATAGCAATGCTGAGGAAAGAAAAAAGACAAGGAACTGTTAACTCAATTTCTTTTCGAATCAGGTACACGGCTATTTATGTTAAAATGGTCTTAAATGGAGCAAAGGAGCAGTAGGACCTGCAGCTCGGATACATACAATTAAAAAGAATAAAAAGAAACGCAATGTTGAATTTTCTAAGACTTTAACGGCTGGATTTACCGACCACTCTGCCGCATGTTTTTCGGCGGTGGAGGCGGCCTGCCAGAGGGATCCATCGGTCCCACCAGTCAACGGGACTTCCCATTGACAGCACCCCTCATCGCCGGGAAACCTGTGCACCAGCATGGGACCGGAATTTCTCACCGGTGTGAACAGCCAGTAAATCCCGCCCTAAATGTCTAACGTTTATCACTTTCAGGTGTTCATAGTAGGAAGGTTTGGGATATTACCAGAAATGACAGGAGCTGTGCGAAGTCAGGAATATAAACAGAAAATGCAAGGAATACTCAGCAACTCTGGCAATATCTGTGGAGAGATTCCTCTCTCTCACAGATGCTGCCAGACCTGTTGAGTGTTTTAATTTCAGACTTCCAGCATCTGCGGTATTTTGCTTTTGAGAAGTCAGAGCTCTTTGTTTTCAATGGGATGACTCGAGAGACATCCTCAAGGGTCTGAAGGGCTACAAATAAATAAAGATTAAAAGTAAAGTAAAAAAAAGATTGCAATGACTGAACTAAAATTTAAGATAAGCACAAGAAGAATTAAATAAACAAAAACATAAAATACTGGACAACCTTAGCAGGTCCTACAGCAACTGTGGAGAGAGAAGGAGCTAAAGTTTAGAGTCTGGATGAATTAAATAAACTCTTTTCAGTTGGAATGTGAAACTGGGCCACTGTTGAGGCTGAGTCCAGAAGTAATTCCTATTGAATCAGATGTCTGTTTGAAAGTAGGAATACTGAAAATGAATGGAACCAAGTTCTTCATCTGGAGAAAAACATCAGCATGGGATTGATGAGCCAAATGGCCTATTTTTCTGTATTGTAATAATCAATGATTCTGCGAATAATAAGAAATGTCACAGTCAGTGGACAAGTCTCTGGGGGTAACCCTGACTTAAGGGGTCTCTGGGGGGAGCCCCCTACTTAAGGAGTCTCTGGGGGGGCAGAGTGAGGGTGGGGGAGAAGCCCAAAAATGATTGGGGGTGGAGGATGGGGACCTCCATCAGAAACCTTCTAAGTTTGGGCTTACGTAGCCACTGGATCTCCTCCCCACCTCTGGCCTCTATCCCGACACCCCAGTGCCGAACTATCCACCCCCAGAGGATATGTCTTCCCTATCCTCCCCGCCCAGAGATTCTGAAAACCCACCTTTCCGTGCTCTTCCAGGACCTGTGCTTCGTACACCAGAAATTTACACTTCTGGCCACTGCATCTTCTGTTGCTGCAGACTAGCGAGCTGTTGGCCAATCAGTTCAGTTTCCAAATGCAGGACCTGTCCTGAGTGAGGCGTGAAAGTCCTGACTGCAGCCAATTAACGCTTATTCAAGCACGAAGTGACTGCAGAGCAGGCAGTGTTGGCGGGGAAGTGTCCTCTCTGACTCTTAGGATGGCAGGACAGGAAACCCTACTGTCCTAAAAATCTTGACCAATATCAATCTTTAACACGAGCCAGGATATGGAGGACACATACTTGGCACAAATTCAGGAAGAGTACTTACCTGTCACAAAATCAAGCTCAACCATCCAGACTCCTTTGAGTGCTCCTTATTTAAAGATTATTTACACCTTCCTTCACTGCAGTGAACATATGGCATTATGCAGCAGTTTTCTGGAGGCTGTTTAACGTGATGGCATTTCCAATTAAAAGCTTAATAAAGACTTGAATACGGCGTTTGAAATCTGCCAAAGGGCTTTATGAGCCTAGACAACCTTTAATTGACACCCGAGTTCCCAATAAATATTACTAATCAGAGAACTATCTAAAAGTCATCCTTGCAATTGTATCTTTGTACTCGATTCTTCTACAAAATCTTTTTTAAAAGATGCATATTTTTTGAGGAATTTATAATTAATTAAAGATTAAGGAAAATATATTATTTTCTCGCTACATTTCTCATACATGCATGGTACTTTACAGCCCACATTTATGAATGGAATGTAATGGCCCCACAGGGAGCAGACTAGGAAGTGGGGTGGGCACTTAATGGAGCAGGAAGGCAGAGAGTCACGCCTTCCTGACTCTTCCAGTTAATTCTGGGTGGGGATAGTCAAGTTCAGCCTTCCCGCTTCTAAGCCAATTAAGGCCCTTCAGTGGCTAAAATAAAAGTGCAGCTAATTGTTACTACAACATGGGAAGCATCTAGGCTCCAAATACCGCAACACAGGATCACCTCCAATTTATACTACAAATTGGTACTGTATATCCCATCCAGGTTAAACAGTATGGGAAGCTGGTTCTTAAAATGTTGCCTCCAACTTGCAGAACTGACTTTGCAGCAATGTCATGAACCACTTGTAACTGTTAAAAGTTTGCTCCCATTCTTTTCGACAATACATATTTGACATTAATAGAAAGAAAAGGAATGGATGGGCAGTACAGTAGCACAGTGGTTGGCACTGTTGCTTCACAGCTCCAGGGTCCCAGGTTCGATTCCTAGCTTGGGTCAGTGTCTGTGCAGAGTCTGCACGTTCTCCCCGTGTCTGCGTGGGTTTCCTCCAGGTGCTCTAGTTTCCTCCCACAGTCCAAAGATGTGCAGGTTAGGCGGATTGGCCATGTTAAATTTCCCTTAGTGTCCAAAAAGGTGAGATGGGGTTATTGGGTTACGGGGATAGGGTGGAGGTGTGGGCTTAAGTAGGGTGCTCTTTCCAAGGGCTGGTGCAGAACTCGATGGGCCAAATGGCCTCCTTCTGCACTATAAATTCTATGATTGGGCATGGTGAAATAGTGACCATTGAAGCAGAAAGTATAAATTGGTTTAAGGACAATTAGATGTGTTTCTTAAAATTAAAGGAATTAAGGGACATGGTGAGGATGAAGATGGTAGAAGTACTGACTTGTCAAGCCCAAGAAATCTGTAGTTTTATTAATAACACCTATTGCCTTCAGAGTATATCCTGAGGATTCTCCCAGCCATTATCTGAAATATCAGAAATGTCAGGAACAATGGGCAATGCTTAAAGATTGTTCCTCATATGTCTAGACAAGAAACAAAAGGGAAAGAGAAAGAGACAAGCAACAAGGCTTATTAAAGTCATGACTTACTAGGCAAAGGAGCTTAATCGGCAAGTTGTGCAAACCTTGAACTTCGCAAATCATATTTTCTGCAAGACTGAGGTAGCGGAGACTTATGCAGTTCTTCAAGCCTTCAATTGCCTGGATTTGATTGTCTGTGAACCAGCAATTACTCATAAAGAAGAATACACCAGAAATATTGAACAAGTCAAATCCCCTGTAAGTCCAATTAATTTTATTTCATTACTTAAGCTGCAAATCAGGCTTCGGGACTCTCACATTCAACTGCTGTAATTGGGATTTCTTTCCACAGTAAAAAGGGAAAATTCCCTCTATTTATGCCCTTCCTACATTAAGGCAAAATCTTCTGCTCTTTCTGGTGATGAGCTTGGAGGCAGGAAAAACATTTAATTAGGTGGGATGGTGGTGTATCTTAACCCTGCCACCTTCCAACCTGCATCAGAATTAAGTTATGGGTGGGAAGACCCATGGTCAATCTTTGTGCCACACTGCTAATTGAGGCCCATAAGTGGTTGGCGGTTGAGTTTCAGTAGGCCTTCCCGAAAAGAGGCAGCAAGGGTCTCTTGCTGGCTCTCCAGCCAGCAGGCAAGACTCCCAATCCCTCATCTGGCGGACAAACTACTTTATGTTTGCTGTAGATATCATCTTTTCGTATATAGCTATGTGTTCTAGTGATACAGCAACATCTGCCTTTTCCCTGAACCAAATCTGACAACTCAGGAATGTTCTGTTGAAAGGTAATTAATCTGAAAGGTTAACTGTCTTGATCTTCAAAGATGCTGGCTGATTTACGGAATATTTCCAGCACTTTTCTGTTTTCATTTTCCTCTGCAATAATATTGGCCAATTGACTTGTATCTTCAGGGCAGCACGGCGGCGCAGTGGTTAGCATTGCTGCCTACGGCGCTGAGGACCCGGGTTCGAATCCCGGCCCTGGGTCACTGTCCGTGTGGAGTTTGCACATTCTCCCCGTGTCTGCGTGGGTTTCACCCCCACAACCCAAAAGATGTGCAGGATAGGTAGATTGGCTACTCTAAATTGCCCCTTAATTGGAAAAAATAATTGGGTACTCTAAATTTATTAATCATTCGTGCCTGATTAGGGCCTCAGTAGATTTGAAGCTTAACTAGTGCATGAGTCATCTCAGCTCACCTCAGTTCTATTTAAGAAAGGGACTATTGGAAGCGCAAGCACTGGGAGAGAGCACATTATGAGTGAGAGACAGCCAGAATGTGTGGGTATCGGGAATTTGGAGCAGAGGGGAAAGCGGTGCGATTTGCTATTTTTTTCCTTTGCTTTCTAACTTTTAAATCTTCAGAGAGTGGTCTTGCCCTGCTACAGCACTACAGGCTACAAGGGAGGGAGCAGATTGATAAGTAATGGGTAAGGTTGGGTAAAATTAATCATCTTTATTGTCACAAGTAGGCATACATTAACATTGATTTTGATTTGATTTATTATTGTCACATGTATTAGTATACAGTGAAAATTATTGTTTCTTCACTGCAATGAAGTTACTGTGAAAAGTCCCTACTTGCCACACTCCGGCGCCTGTTCGGGTACACGTAGGGAGGTCTGTATTTTGTGGCCTATAGTTTGTAATGGCTATATTCCGTTGTAACAAAACCAGGAAAGAAGGGCCCTGAAGTAATTGATATTATCTGTTATTAAGCATCTTCCAAATAACCATTTCAGGAGAATTCAAAGTTGTTGTGTGCTCCTCGCGGGAAGCCAGGAACACACCAATGCCTGGGGCCAGCACGTGTTCAGGACGTGTCTCCAGCTGCAGCTCCTGGAAACCTAGGTTTCAGAGTTGAACACAGCACACTGTGGAACATCTGTGAGGCGGAGAGCATTGTGTCTAGGACATATAGATAGGTGGACACACTGCAAGCTCAGACTCCAAGGCAGGAAGGGAATGGGTGACCACCAGGCAGAGCAAGACGACTAGGCAGGAATCTCCTATGTCCATTCCCCAGCAAAATAGACGCACCATTTTGGATACTGTTGATGGGAATGACCTCTCAGGGTAAAGCAGAAACAGCCAAATTTGTTGCACCACATTGGCTCCGCTGCACAAAGCAGGAGTAAACACTGTGGGTGCAATAGTTATATAGGGATTTAATTGTAAGGGGAATAGATAAGCGTTTCACGCAAACAAGACTCCAGGATGGTATGCTATTTCCCTGGTACTAGGGTCAAGAATGTCTTGATCAGACGGATGGCATGTATAGGATGTGGAGGGAGGTGGGGTGGTGAGGGCGAGGGATTTGTACCTGGAAGAGAGGTTTCCAAGTCTAGAAGAGACTCAGGAGAGGGTGGAGCTGCTGAAGGGAAGCAAATTCAGGTATATGCAAGTGAGGGACTTGGCTGGGACCTGTCCCCCCCTCGACTCCAGCACTGTGTTTCAATCCATTCAATCCATTCCCAAAACCAACTCATGGGTATCCAGATTCGGAATGGCAGTCAACGTACGCTTCACGAATCCGTCATCCTAAATATACGCTTGCCAAGGGCACTGACCACCCCTCCAACATACCTGCCCTCCTGATCCGCCACCAACTTCTCCATCTAGAACCTCACCCGCTTACCCACCAGAATCACACCCCCCCCCCCCCCCCCCCATCCCCCGAGCTCTAATATCAAACCCCGAATGAAACATCTGGCTCATCCAACCCTTCCTAAGCCTCACCTGGTCCTCAGTTGGATCTCTTGCAGCGTCATCTCATCAACCTTTAAACTCTTCAGATGCGCAAAAGCTCTCGCTCTCTTCGCCAGTCCACTAAACCCACTCATATTCCACTTCACCATTCCGGCCATGGTTCTCTCACGCCCCCCCCCCCCCCCCCCCCCCGCCCCCGCCCCCCTACCCATCCGCCATTACCATCAACGCAGGGGGTGCCCTGCCCATATGAGGTGGGGTGGGGGGGGGGGGGGGGTCGAGAGATCGGGACACCATTTACCCGCTTGTCGGAGATCCTAAGTGCAGGAAATGCAACGGAGTGTTGCCTCAGTTCGGCGTTCACCGTTGAGGCCAGTAGAAAGAGTGCCATTAGATAATGGTCATTCTGGGCACTTCCCGTCCAGAATGGACACTTTTCTTTCTTGAGATCGCACCAAGATTCTCTCCTTCAGAATTTTCTTCAATAATTTCCCTGTCACTGACGTGAGACTCACTGGTCTGTAGTTCCTTGGCTTATCACTACAACCTTTCTTAAATAGTGGAACCACATTGGCTTTTCTCCAATCCTCTGTGGCAAGAGAGGAATTAAACATTTGGGGCAGATCCCTCGCAATCTCCTTCCTCGTTTCCCAGTGCAGTCTGGTACACAATCCATCTGGACCTGGAGATTAGTCCACTTTTAAGACCCCCAACACCCCAATACCTTATTAGTCCATGTGTCAATCTGCTCACTGTCTCTCTCACAGAGTTCCATTTTCAAAGGGTAATAGCAAGATGTTGGGCCTGTACCCTTCCTATTTTCTTTTTGAACTCCTCCCACTGCTCATCTGGAGATTTTCCCGCAAGTAACGCTTCTCTATCTAGCTTGGCCTTAATCCTGCCTTATTTTACTAAAATCTGGTCTCCCCCTATCCAAAAATGTTTTTTGCAATTTGTCTTTTTCTTTGTTTACAACAAGCTTAAATTGTGCCATGTTATGGTCACACTCACTAAAATGCTACCCCCCCCCCACCCCCCAATGCCTCAGACCCTTGTCCAGCTTAATTTCCCAGAATTAGGTCCAGCACTGCGCCACCCTTGTTGGGCCCTGTACATATTGACCTAAAAGGTTCTTAAAACTACCGTGTATATTTTAAGAACTCCACTCCGTCTAGCCCTTAACACTATGACAATCCCAATTAATGTTGAGAAAGTTGGAATCACCTTATTGTTTGTATTTTTACACACCTCTTGCGAATTGCACACATATTTGCTCCCCAATTTCCTGCTGACCACCTTGGGGGGGGGGGGGGGGGGGGGGGGGCGTCTATAATAAACTCCTATCAGTGCAGCTTTCCCCCGCCCCCACCCATACACATAGGCTGCTTGTGGTGCCAGAAGCATGGCTCTGTCTGCAGCAAGTCCAAAATAAAATACCGATTTGTAAGTGGGATTCTAGGGGACTCCTGAATTACCTGCCTGTTTCTCTTGGACTTCCTGGCGGTCACCCATTTCCTTCCTTCCTCAATTCCCTTCAGCGGTGGTGTGATGTGCTTTTCGCGATGCTCTCAGACTCGCAGATGTTCCACAGATTACCTAACTGCTCTTCCAGTTCTGAGACCCAAGCGTCCAAGAGCTGCAACTGGCCACATGCTGTTCCTGGGGACTGCAACTTTGCCCGGCTACCAACATAGAGGCAGAGCATACCATGGCTTTGAGCTCTCCTGCCATGACTAAACCCTTTAAATTTACAACTTAAGGCTCATATATATTTTTTAATCAATTAACTAATTGACTAAGTCCCTACCCTTGCTTAAAAAGACTTACAATTTAATATAGTTTGAAAAATACCCACCAGGACTTGCTCACCAATCATCTGCGTTTTTTTTAAACTCCCGACTCCTCTCGTGCTCTTTTCTTAAGTTTTGCCTTGCCTCTCTCTCTGCGCTCTTTATTGAAGTCTTGCCTCACTCTCTGCTCTCTGTACTGAAGTTGTGCCTCTCTCTGCACTTTTTATTGAAGTCTCACCTCTCTCTCCATGCTCTTTACTGAAGTCTCACCTCTCTCTCTGCGATCTTTACTGAAGTCTCACCTGTCTATCTGTCTCCGCGCTCATAAAAACATAACTGACTGTAAAAGTTTCTATAGGTATGTGAAAGAAAAAGATTGAAGACGACAAATGCAAGTCCCTTACAGTGGAATTTATAATGGGCAATAAAGAAATGGCTGACCAACTGCATATATACTTTGGTTCTGTCTTCATAAAGGAGGACATAAATAACGTACCAATGCGTTAGAGGGGGGGAGGGAGGAACTGAAGGAAACCGATATTAGTAGAGAATGGTGTTGGGGAAATTGATGGGATCAAAGGCCAATAAATCCCTTGGGCCTGATAATCTACATCCCAGAGTACTTAAGGAAGTGGACCTAGAAATAGTTGATGCATTGGTGTCATCTTCAAAGATTCTATAGACTCTGGAACAGTTCTTATACACTGGCGGTAGCTAATGTAACCCCACTGTTTTAAAAAAAGGTGGTGAAGAGAAAACCAAGAATTATAGAATAGTCAGCCAGGTATCGGTCGTGGGGAAAATTCTCGAGTCCATTATCAAAGATCGTATAGCAAAGCACTTGAAAAACAGTGATAGAATCGGACAGAGTCAGCATGGATTTATAAAAGGGAAATCATACTTGACAAATCTGCTGGAATTCTTCGAGGACGTAACTAGTAGAATTGATGAGGGGGAGCCAGTGGTTGTGGTTTATTTGGACTTTCAGAAGGCTTTCGACAAAGTCCCACATAAGAGATTAGCGTGTAAAATTAAAACGCATGGGTAGTGTATTGAGGTGAATAGAAAACTGGTTGGCAGACCGGAAACAAAGAGTAGGAATAACGTGTTTTTTCCCAAATGGCAGACAGTGACCAGTGGGGTACCGCTGGATCGGTGCTAGGATCCCAGCTGTTCACAAGATATGTTAATGATTTAGATGAGGGGACTAAATGTAATATCTCCAAATATGCAGATGACACAAAGCTGGGTGGGAAGGTGAGCTGTGAGGAGGATGCAGAGATTCAGTGTGATTTGGACAAGCTAAGTGATTGGGCAAATGCATGGCAGATGCAGTGTAATGTGGCTAAATGGGAGGTTATCCACTTTGGTAGCAAAAAGTGGAAGGCAGATTATTATTGGAATGGCTATAAATCGAGAGGGGGAATTTGCAACAAGACCTGGGTATCCTGATACACCAGTCACTGAAGGTATGCATGCAGGTGCAGCGGGCAGTAAAGAAGCCAAATGGTATATTGGCCTTCATAGCAAGAGAATTTGAGTACAGGAGCAGGAATGCCTTGCTGTGATTATGTAAGGCCTTGGTGAGACCGCATTGGAATATTGTGTGCAGTTTTGGTCTCCTTTTCTGAGGAAGGATGTTCTTGCAATAGAGGGAAGGTTTACCAGACTGATTACTGGGGCGGCGGGACTGACGTACGAGGAGAGAGTGAGTCGGTTAGGATTATATTCGCTGGATGAGAGGTGATCTGAAAGAACCCTATAAAATTCCAACAGGTCTAGCCAGGGTAGATGCAGGAAGGATGTTCTTGGGGGTGGCGGTATCCAGAAACAGTGGTCACAGTCTAAGGACACGGGTCAAACTATTTAGGACTGACATGAGGTGACATTTCTTCATCCAGGGAGTGGTGAGCCTGTGGAATTCGCTGCCACAATGTAGTTGAGGTCCAAGCCCTACATCCTAAAATATCTTCCCTATTTTCCTCACTCGGTCGCTAAATAAACATCTCTTTAACCTTAGTGACTTAAACCATGCCATAATTGTTCCCAATCCCTCTTTCCTGATTTCTATGCCCTCCTATATTTGGTAAGCCTCAATTGGCACATCAAATCCCCACTCATAAGATTGGGGTTGATTTGATTTCCTTGTCACTCATACCCATAACTGGAACCATAGACCAACTAATAGTAATTAAAGAAAATATGAAAACATTTCAAAGCAAAACAAAACAAGAGCTGTTCTTAATATTTCTCCCAAATGTGGGAAATAGGTAAAGGATACTGTCCAAATTCAACTTAAAGAGGAAGCGATAGTTTGACAGCTCCTTCATTCCAGTTAACTGGTTGTAGGAAAGGTCCACTTCCTGCAACATAAAATACATAGTAACCTTGTCTTGAATATAACTGGGCCATGTACATCTGAGAACAACGTTAGTTCAAACTACTTCATCCACATTCACAACACCAATACTTAACCATAGCATAACAGTGGTACAAAACAGATATTTGATGAGTAGGGAGTGGAATTAATTGTATAGCTAAAATATATTCCTATGATAAACACAAATGAAAAGTGGATGGAAAAAAACAATTTGGATATTTATGGTTGCACAAGAGTATAAAATGGAAGATTACTACTTGATTAATACCTTGCAGTATTGTCCTCTGAAATAGGGAACCTGTCTTGGTTCTGTTCTATCCTATACCCTCACCTCCATTACTGCTCCTTTTGAAAAGTTTACCAAATTCCCAACCCATCATAATCAAATGTAAATGTTGTAAACCAAGATCAATTGCTGCTACATTTATTTAGGGGTTCAGGGTGGGAGCTGGATTAAAGCTTTGCTCCTTCAAAGCCTTTTCTGCTGTCACTGGCCTGCAAGGTCAGTCATTAATGTTCAGTGCATTGAAGCACAGCATAGCCAGCACTTGTCATGCAGCCAATCCTGATGTATACATCAGAAAATCCCAAATATTCTGTCCATGATTTCCAAACAGGTTCAGCTGATTCTCAAGGATCCTTGCCAGTGGGATAAGCTCAGAAACCTGACAAATGCAAACTTAGTCAAAGAAATATATGCTATGTTTCATGCCCCAAGTTGAAATAAAAGTAATACGCTTTTATAAACTGAACAATACATATTCAATAGCATTTTTCTTTGTAAATATTTTTATTCGCCTAATTTTTCACATTTTATCAAATATACAGCCAACAACAGATAACCAACAATAGCAAATACAATAGCAATCCCCTGACCAACAGCTCCTTTATCCTACAAACCCAAACCTCCCCCCTACATCCCCAATACAAAACAAGACAGACCAAAAGAGAATCCACGGTCATCCCACACATGGTAACCAATAAACCGTACATTCAAACTCCCCCCCAACACCCCCCCCCCCCCCCCCAACGCCCCCCCTCCTCCCTAATGTTCGATGGCATCCAATTATTGAAAGTGCATGATAAACAATGACCATGATTGTAGAACCCTTCCATCCTCACCATCAGCTCAAACATCACCTTCCCGAGTGTTAAAAATTCGAACAGGTCTACCCACCACGTTGAGGCACAGGATGGAGAAGCTGACCTCCACCCCAACAGGACCCGCCTTTGTGTAATCAGCAAGGCAAAGGCGAAGACATCTGCCCCTGTTTCCAGCTCAGGCTGGTCCGACACCCCGAATACGGCTTCTAGGGACCCTGGTTCAAACCTCACATGCACAACCCCTGAGATGACGTTCAAGACCTCCCTCCTATACCCCTCCAGTTTCAGACAGGGACAAAACATGAGAACATTGGTTGTGGGGCTCCTCCCACAGCGCTCACACACATCCTCCACCCCCTCAAAGAGTTGGCTCATCCTTGTCTTCGTGAGGTGCGGCCGATATACCACCTTCAACTGTATGAGCCCCAACCTCATACACGAGGTTGATGCATTCACCCTCTGGAGCATCTCACTCCACAGCCCTTCCTCCATACCCTCCCCAACTCTTCCTCCCATTTTGCTTCAATCCCCTCCAATGATACCTAGTCTCCTCCAGAATAGTTTAGTAGATCACCGACACCACCCCCACCTCTCCATTCTTCCTTTCGCCAATACCTCCTGCAACAACACGGAGGCCGGCGCTATCTGGAAGCTCTGAACCTCCTTCCTGGTGAAATCTTGGACCTGCAGTTATCTAAATACCTCACCCTGCCCCAGTCCACATTTCTCCCCAACTCCTCCAGGCTCCCAGAAACAAATCCTTTAATACCCTAACTCCCCTCTCCGAAAACTCCCATCCCACTTCCCTGGCTCAAACCCCTGGTTCCCCCAAATCGGCAACTCTCTTGACCCCGCGCGACCCCGCCCACAACTTAAAGTGCTGCCTCAACTGCTTGCGGATCTTCAACGTCGCCACCACCACCAGATTTCCCGAATATTTATTCGGGGTCATCGGGAGCGGCGCTGTTGCGAACGCCTTCAGCTCTGATCCCCTGCACAAACTTTCCTCCATTCTAATCCACTGGGAGTCCCGCCCTTTGAACCAGCTCCTCACCTTTTCCACATTCGGCGCCCAGTATTAATATAATAGATTCGGGAAGCCCAACCCCCCTGCCTGTCGTCTTCTCTGCAACAGCGCTTTTCTAATCCTAGCCTCTTCTCCTCCTCTCCCCGCCCTCTCCCCGCCCCCTCCCCCCCAATTAAATGAGGTAATCATCTTCTCCACCTCCATACAAACGCCTTTGGCAAAATGATCGGCAGGCACTGGAATAAAAACTAAAACAGTCTGAACAACACAAAATATTTGCTTTGGATCCTGATACTTATTGAGCAACAGGGAGATCAATGCCTACCCCAAAGTCTGTGGCAGCACCCTTCCCTGTCGCCTCCTCAAATATCCCCACCATCAACAGCGCCAACGTATCCTTAAATTTCTTTTAGTATTTCACCCAGGAACCCATTCAGCCCTACTACTTTCCTCTGACTGCAAGCTCCCAATCGCTTCTTTTATCTCCTGCTCCCCTATCGCCCCCCTCCAACGTGGTCCTATCCTCCTCCCCCAACCTTGGGTATTCCATACCATCCAGGAATTCCTACATCTGCCGATCCTCCCCCAGTGGCTCCGACCTATACAACTTCTCATAAAACTTCTCAAACGCCGTATAAATTTGGTTCAGGGCTACCACTAATTTCCCCATACTATCCCGGACCTGAACAATTTCCCTCGCCGCCACCCTTCTCCGAAGTTGGCCTGCCAACATGCCTTCTCCCCATACTCATAAACTGCTCCCATCGCCCGCCTCAATTGGCGCACCCCCTTCCTTGTAGACAACCGATCAAAACTCGTCTGCAACTCCTTCCTCCTCTCCAAAAATGCTGGGTTCATGTCCTCTGCATACCTGCTAACTACCTCCAATATCTCGTCTATCAACCTTTGCCTCTGCACCCTCTCCTCCTTGTCCACCTTTGCCTTAAACGGTATCACCTCCCACCATCTTCAGAGCTTCCCATACCAGCGCCTGCAAAACCTTCCCCTTACAATTAAACCCCCTCCCTGGCTGGGCAAGCGAGCGTGGTTGCGGCCTGTCCAGCCTGGACCACCACCACTTTCTTCATTTGGAACTGTACTCTTTTACTAACCAAGACTGCCATCAAAGCCCGAGTGAAACATCTGGCTAACCCAGCCCTTCCTAAGCCTCACCTGATCCTTCCCCCTCAAATGAGGCTCCTGCAACATCTGCCTTCAAACTCTACAGGTGTGCAAGCACCCTCGACCTCTATACTGGCCCTCCCAACCCTCTCACGTTGCACGTGACTAACCTAACAGAGGGTCTTTCCCCCTCCCTCCCTTCCTATCCATCATCATCATAACTCCGCGCCCTGCCCTCTGGGCCGGACCTGCCCCCATTCATTGTTACCATTGAACCCCCCCCCCCCCCCCCCCCCCCCCCTCCCTCCGCACGTCCTCTCGAAAACACGTCACCCAGTATTGATCCCCTCCCCCCACTTCACACCTCCTAAACCCATCGAAACCTGCTCACCATGCTCCAATGTCCGCAGCTCCTCCCCCCACCACACCTCCGTTCACTAGCTAACTAAAGCTTTCTAGTACGGGGTCCACTGCCCAAGCTCCCCCCTCCCCTCACCCAGTCCCGGGAAAATATCCAGAAAAAACATATCCTCCTCAACTCAACATATCCCATGCACACATACAAATTTCAGTTCAGAAAATCCATCGCTACAAAAAAACAAAACTTAACCTCTATAACAGCGCGAGGTAAAAATAGAAACCAGAACTTATATATACACACACTCTTCCAACTCCTCTCCTCACAGTCCATGACCCATCTTCAGTCCCATTGCTCACTTCTGCCCCAAGCCTTCCGCTTTCATAAACGCCTCCGCTGCCTCAAAGTAAAATTCTCTTGGAGTTGTATGTCAGCCTCAACGTTGCTGGATACACCACACTAAACCGCACCCCACTGTTATACAGTGTGGTCTTTACTCAGCCAAAAGCAACCTGCCTCCTTGCCAGTTCCACCGTTAAGTCCTGGTAAATGCGTACACCAGCACCAGCCCCAGCCCACTGCACCGCTTCTGCTTCACCCAATTCAAAACCTTATCCTTCATGTGGTACTTGTGAAAACAAATAATCACTGCTCTTGATGGCTCATTTGTCTTCAGTTTTGGTCTCAACGACCAATGAGCCAGGTCCAGCTCATACCGAGAGGGATCATCTCCCTCCCCCATCAACTCCGCCAACATCTTGGCCAAGTACTCAGTCAGGCTCAGGCCCGCCACCCCCTTGGGCAGGCCCACAATCCTCAAATTTTGCCGCCTTGAACTTTTTTCCAAGCCTCCAACTTTGCTTGCAGTCCCTTGTTGGCCTCGACCACCCTCTGCAGTTCCTCCCCCATCGAGGTGAGCTGATTGTTGTGCTGCGACATGGCCTCCTCCACTCCCTTCATTTTCTCACCCTGTTCCCGCACCTCTGCCAACGCCTTCGACACAGCCACCTTCACTGGGGCAATTGCCTCGTCCACGGACATCTTTAATGCCACCGTCATCTCCTCACTCAGCACCTCCATATGCTTCGCAAACTGCTTCTCCAACGTCAAGGCCATCACCTCGGTCATCTTTTCTGCCGTAAGCAGGGAGGCCCCACCCAGCGGTCCAGCATCTGCCATCGTGCCAGCTCCCGGGCTGGCCTTTTCACTCAGTGAACCCTCACTCCCTCCCTTCTTCATGGCGACTTATGCCTTCCTACAGTCGCTCATCAAAAAATTGCCCCCGGGACAGGGCATTCAAACTCCTAAAAAAGCCTCGAGCAGGAGTTGCCCAACGTGTGACTTTCCCTCTAAATGCCGCCTCCGGAAATACATTCAGTACCATATTTATCAAATTCATTCAAACCTCCTTTGTTTGTATGTTATTTATCATATTTCAACCCTTTCCAAACTGGATGGTTCTTAATCTTTAAGAGCCACTCAACACTTACCTTAATATTTTTGGGTAGTTTTAGGTCAGCAAGTGAGTTCAGTTGATTGTGAGAGGCATCCAGCTGCAATAGGTAGGGCATACGGCTTACACAGCGCAAATCTGTAAACCATAAAAGTGTTTGTCCAAAGGTTATAGAAAAGATTGCATTTTTATCAAATTCTATTTTAACATTTTTTCAACAAAATATAAACTTCTTCTTCAAAAAACTAATGGAAACAAAGAGAAAACTGAAATTGAGATCAGAGGGAACAAACAAATTCAGCTTTATTCTTGTTTGATTGTGCCCTGATTATTTTGAAATTACTGCTTGCAATTGGTGCAATATTCTTTCTAGAATATTTGTAAACATACACCTAAAAATGACTTTGTGATTAGAGTTGATGCTTCCATATATTTCCTGTATTTTAATTATTAAATCGTTTCTATCTTTATTAGTTTAATTAATCAATGTTAAACCAAGTCATTAGATTATTTAGCACTGTAGGTGTACCTATACCATATGAACTCCCTTTCTTCAAGAACCTTCCAGAGTGCAACTAGGGATGGGCAACAAATGCTGGCTTTGTCAGCAAACCCCACATCCCATGAATAAATTAATAGAAGAAAGGATTCCCTAAACAGCACTTCAAACGCTTAGGATATTGCAGTGGCAGGTGGTTCCAGAGGCGCAACTCCCACGAGCCAGGATGGTGACACGATTCCAGGTTTGGAACCTCATTAATTAATTAATTAAAGGCAAGCATATCTCCAATCACCTGGCAGCTCAGGAGCTGATTTGACCACGCATCATTAGCTGGTGGGTTCGAAGATCCCGGTGCCAAATTTAGATGACAGTCCAAGACATACATCTCACTCTCTCCAGTCCACCTGGCTACAGGAGACTGCTAAATGTTATTCAGCCAGAAGTAAAAGGCCACCACCCTGAAAAAGAAGGCAAGCATCTGCTACTGTGGCACCAATAAGTGATTCTCCATCCCAAAAGGGGCTGCATAGCCCAGCTTAGCGATTCTCCTACACTGCCACGTACCCATCCCAGACAGAACTGATTCGGACCCCATCGTTCAAGGGGTCAAGGTGATGCTACTACACCTCTGCTTTAGAATCAAATTTGACGTTCACTCCCTCGCTATCCATGTACCTCCCATTTACCTAGAGCACCACGATGCGAAGGTAGAACTAACTCCTGTTATTCTCCAGCCTCCCCCAATTATTCTGGATCTCATCTATTGTGTTCGACACTGCTGTGGCAGGTAGATTATGTATGTAGCATTCACCTCAAATCCTTGAGTGAACGGAGGTCCAACTTGGGCATGCCACTCATTTCCAAAATGGGTTTGAAGCAGATGTGAATTCATGTTGGTGTGACGCAAGATTGGAAAAAATGGGTAGATTCTGGCAAGCGGTGGTTTTAATGAGCATTCATGAGATGCAAATGGTATTTACACCACCAGGCAGTGGGATAACCAAGCCGCCATTAAACTGCCTTGGGAGAATTGCAACCTGTTTTTACCCTGGCGGGTTTCTGACTTTTTTGCTCCTGCTAGATTCTCTGCTCTTGCCCATTACTAAACCCACCATGGGTGGGATGGGAGAATTCCTCCCATAAAAGTTATTGCACAGTTGGTAGCTCTCTCATTTCAAAAGATTTTGGTTTCAAGTTTAATCCCAGAGACTGGAGCACAAAATCTAGGAGGAGGGAGTGCTGTAACATTGGAGGTGGTCTTTCAAATGAGACTTACATCTGAGGCCCCTTCTGCCCTCTTAAATGGACATAAAAGACCTCATGACACTATTCTGAAGAAGAGCAGAGGAGCTTTTAACCAGTCCCCTGGCCTATATTTGGCCCTCAATCAACATCATTTTTTTAAAAAATGTATCTGGCCATTATCAGATTGCTATTTGTGGGACCTTACTGTGCACAAATTGGTTGCTGTGTTTCATAAATTTGAACCTTGATTACACTTCAAAGTACTTCATTTGCTGCAAAGTGCTTTGCGGTCGTTCGAGGTTGTGAAAGAAAAGTCCATTTGTTCTTTGTTGAAATGGACACTTCAGTGGATGCCCATGGAGAGGCATGGGGAAATTGATCCAAGGTCTCACGGTAGCATGGTGGTTAGCATCAATGCTTCACAGCTCCAGGGTCCCAGGTTCGATTCCCGGCTGGGTCACTGTCTGTGCGGAGTCTGCACGTCCTCCCCGTGTGCGCGTGGGTTTCCTCCGGGTGCTCCGGTTTCCTCCCACAGTCCAAAGATGTGCGGGTTAGGTGGATTGGCCATGCTAAATTGCCCGTAGTGTAAGGTTAATGGGGGGATTGTTGGGTTACGGGTATACCGGTTACGTGGGTTAAGTAGGGTGATCATTGCTCGGCACAACATCGAGGGCCGAAGGGCCTGTTCTGTGCTGTACTGTTCTATGTTCTATGTGACTTTTTTTTTCTACAAGACCATCTTTACTTTTCTCCACCACTTCTCTGGTCTATTCTTCAATGAAGACTCTATGACACACCAATAAACAAAACTCAGCTCTCAACCAGCACATGGCATTCCGGCCTTGATCCCTGTAGCACTCCCAGCGAGTCATGCACCAAATCCTCGAAGCATTATTAAAGTATTTAAATGAGTTGCATCTCTGTGCTATCATGCAAGGCCAATTTGCCACTTAGGTGTGCATCCCATCTGGAAAGCAGCATTAGGCTGGACTGGAGTAATGACTTCACCATGTCCCTGAAATTTTCTTGAGATCCTGTTGTAAGATCACCTCCAGTGCATTTATCTAAATATTTATACCTGTTATATGGTTGTGAGGAAGTTCCAACCTCTGGAGGTGAGTGCAATTGTAAAGAATAGTAATGTCATGAAGCTCGTAATTCTGTAAAATAGAAAAGAGGGCTTACTGGATAAGATGAATACAAATAGATTCATATCTTATGTAAGAGTTTGGTTCAAAATTTAAACTTCATCAACTTATCACAGCATATGAATGCTTCGAGCCTTCGTTCATTTTTAAAAAATTTTTTTGGGTTGCTTGGATTAACCCCGTCATTCGAATTGTTAGATTACTCCCGTACAGGCATACATTGATGTTCAATGCATCACATGCAGCAGTGCCAGCTGTGACTAAATCAGTTTTCAAGTCATTTTAGGAACTAGAATAAAGTGGTATAAGGCACTTGAGCACCAACTGGCATTTACTGCGAGTTTGATCCTCCTTTGCTTAGTAATCAACCAGCACATTCATTCCATCTGCTGGTGAATCAATTCCAAAAAGTCACCGTCAAGGATTTGAAGTCGCATGGAACATATCAGTGCTGATGGGAAGCACAACCAGTAAAGACACTAATATAATTCATCAATATATCAAGCTGTTTCCAATGTATTTGAGATTGGTGCAGGAGTACATTTCCCATTGTGGAGAGTAATGTGAAAAAACAGCAACCACAGAATGGTTACAGTACAAAAGGAAGCCATTTAGCCCAATTTCCATGCTAGCTCTCTGCAACAGCAACTCACCTAACCCCACTCCCCCTAGTTTTCCCCACTACCCTGCAAATTTGTTCTCATTGTCATGGGCTAAAGCCTGGCCACGGCTGCTGTTTCTGAAGGGACCTATAAAGAGAGTGGCTAAGCTATAAAGCGAGAAATTGTCCCCTTGGATGTCAACAAGGGAATGCCTGAAACTTCTGCTGGAGATCATTGTAAGCCTTTCAGCAACTCTTCAGTAGCAAAGATTTTAGAAAAGGTCAGTTGCAGTAGTTCTGAAAGGGACTCGAAGCTCTGTAGCCACGTTAAGTGGACTGGAGCCACTTCACAATAGATATTCCATCTTTATCCTGGGAGGCTTTAGTCCAAGTTGGTTCACTGGAGATTCACCTTCTAATGTGGACTGAAATAACAGGGACTAGCTGGCAAATAGCTTTATCCTACCATACCATCGATAAAACAACCCAAGGTGGACCACTAGCTGACATGAACTTGACATGTAAAGGACTACTTTAACATAGATTATCATAGAATTTACAGTGCAGAAGGAGGCCATTCGGCCCATCGAGTCTGCACCGGCTCTTGGAAAGAACACCTTACCCAAGGTCAACACCTCCACCCTATCCCCATAACCCAGTAACCCCACCCAACACTAAGGGCAATTTTGGACACTATGGGCAATTTATCATGGCCAATCCACCTAACCTGCACATCTTTGGACTGTGGGAGGAAACCGGAGCACCCGGAGGAAATCCACGCACACATGGGGAGGATGTGCAGACTCCGCACAGACAGTGACCCAAGCCGGAATCGAACCTGGGATCCTGGTGCTGTGAAGCAATTGTGCTATCCACAATGCTACCGTACTGCCCTTAACATGTTGGTGGTCTGCTGTTTAAGTATCCTGATAGCTACATGGTCATTGTATCTGCACTATATTTCTGTTTATGGATGTAACTAGCAAAGTCTGAATGTTCTACCCATGGTGCTGCTTTGGAAGCGGGTATTGGCCGCCATAATATAGCACTGGTGGCTACTGTAGAGCAGAACCCCTTTCAGCTCATGTAGGTTAGGCTGGCCTCTTGGAAAATCTAGTAACACCTTGAAATTAGGTAGCTATGCCACAATTGTACTCTTGCAGTTCAGTGGGAAAGGAGATTAAAATTTTTGCTTTACTGGACAATGCACAAGCTATTTGGCAACAAATTGATTAATACAGATAGTCTCCAATCTGGAAAGCGCAGAGGCATAAAAGTTGAGTGACATGCTCATCTTGACCACACTGGCAATGCCAACGCTATGGTGGGTCTTGGGTCAAAGAAGATGGCACAGCTCTGTAACTGTGTCCTTGTTGAAATGAAGTGCATAGCACCTGCAAGCGCTCCTTTTTCATGAGCAAATATCTCTGCTATTAAGTCAACAAGTGAGACTTGATGACCTTTAATGAAAGATACTGCGCATGGTGATAAAGAAAATTTCAAGCTCTTCTATTAAGCAGTATTTAGAAGAATAAATGTTGGCCTAGCCAGCGATGCCCACATCCCGTAAATTAATAAAAATATATAATTTTAATTCACAGTAACGAAGGTATTTGGCAGAATGTGCATGACCAGCAGTGATTTCAAATGCAACACTGAACAGCCAGGCTGGAAGTGTGTAAGTGAATGCTTTTAATGTTTAAACTTTTCTGGCTTTAAGTCAAGATTCAGCAACAGAAATTTCCAGCACTGCTCCATAGCTAAGGTGAATAGAAGAAAACGGAGGATAAATCTTAATATTGCCCTGGCACCAAAATATAACTGGATAGCTCAATGTAGGCAGTATAGAGCTGAGTATCATGCCTGCATAGTCTCACATGCATAGATTTAGTTGACCAACAGTTATAATTTGTATTTAGGAAAACTATTCTCAGCCCATTTCATCGGCCGATATCACTTTGTTCTCAGTAAGAGTTTATGCCAACAAACTTACCGGCAGGGAGAGTCTGCAATAGGCCAGTTCCAATCCAGCTGCCGTGTGGCTCAGATTTGATAAACCTTTCACTAGTCCTTTTTCTGTCAATATACCATCAAATTCTTCCTGGAAAAGAAGACACTTGTTGAAATTGTCTAGTGTTTTCCTGAGATACACCAAATAAAAGGGTGTTTTTTTTGTGGGAATTCACAGCTAAATGTCCCAGTCATCACAGCAATGTCAACTGTGCAGTGATGGCAAGATGTGAATTGGAAAATGGTCAAGGGAATTTTTTATAGCAGTCAGACATAGCACAGCAAGAGATGCTGGTCTCCCTCCTACAAGCCCCATTAAAGAAAAAAACTTGTGAGTCAATCATTTTAAGGTATCCTGGAGTAGAGCCGTTTTGCTCGGCTCAGATTTTGGATTAGAGTCTATTACCAAGGGATAACAGTCCAAATCTGAGTTTCTCAATTTTTATTAAAGTGAGCCAGTTTCAGCGACAGTAGCATAGTTCGACTACAGTGATTTGATTTTCATTAACATTGCTTTCTTTCTCAATTCCAATTACAAAATGATTCCCATTGGAACCAGTCCCTGCAATCAGACTGATTCAGTTCCAATTACAGAGGGCTCAATTTCCACCGGAACAATTTGGTTGTACAGCTACTCAGTTCCAACCGGAGTGATTCAATTCATGATGGGAAAAGTTCAGAGATCTATCGTGCCTTCCACAACCTCAGGAACTTCCAAACCACTTGGACAGTCAATGAAGTGCTTCGTGGAGTGGGGCGGTGTCCAGTTGGAATGTCTTAGAATCCCTACAGTGCAGAAGGGGCCATCAGGAGAATGTCAAGAAGTCGCCACCAAGAAGTTGGCCATCAGGCCATCAAAGAGCACCCAACCTGCGGCCAATTCCCCACCCCATAACCTAACCTAGGGACACATTAGCATAGTCAATTAGCGATGCACATCTTTGGACTGTGGGAGGAAACCGGAGGAAGCCCACGGAGACACGGGAAGGGCAAACTCCACACAGACAGTCACCCAAAGTCGGAATCGAACCCCGGTCTCTAGCGCCTTGAGGCAGCCTTGCTAACCACTGCACCACCGTGCCACCCCTTGATCTTGATCTCAATTCTTGTTGGAATGACTAAAGCCCCTTTGCAGTGACTCCGTTCTCGTTGCAATGGTCACAAACCTGCATCTCCTCCTCTTCTGGTATCTGGCATTCCTCAAGGTTACTGCTCTGGCTGCTGCTCAGGGCGCTGTCCAGCAGCTCCTGGTAGAACTGCTCCACCACCTCCCCGCTTTCGTCGTCCAGCAGCTCCCACAGCAGGAGCCGGGCCAGCTCCTGCACCCCCTCCTCCAGGGCCTCCTCGGCGCTCTCCCGCACCATCTCGTCCAGCATCTCCCACACAATCTCCTCCTCCTCTTCCATGTTGTCCTCCTCCTCTCCCTCCTCTGGCGGCGGCTCACTGCCCGTCATCTCGCCCTCGCTCACCGTTGCTGCTTCCATCAACTCGAACCACACCAACAAGAACGGCGGGCGGGAAGCCTCTTCCCCGGTTGGAGGCAGCGAACCTTACCTCCTTACTCCCAGCGCCACCATTTTGTTGTTAGGCTGTTGCTAGGAGACGGGCGGGAGGCGGCGCCGACCCGCGATGCCCCATGGGAAGTGTAGTCCCCCTGGAACCACAACCCCCACAATGCGCCGCGGGCGCGCATGCGCATTTACGTTACCTCGTGCATTGGGATGTTGGCTTGAAGTCTAGAGTTCACTGAGTGACAGTTGGGTACTGGATTACAGAAATGTTTTCTTGTGCAGGTAAACATACAAGGGTGGGGGGAAAAGAAACTAAAGATAATATTTTGTACATTGTTGACAAGTATTGGAAGATCATAGAGGGTGAGATTGACATTACATTCAACCTTAATGAGAGGCAGTTCACCTGGGCTCCTGCCTCTGAGGTGTGAGCAGGAACTCTGGTTAGAAGGTTATCAAGGTATTGGAGAGGGTGGCGACTTCTTGAGGAGTCCCGCAGGGTCGAGGGTGACTTGCTTCCACTCTGGGGAGGTGGGTTCGGTGGTGGCTGAATAGTCCGATCCGCGGACTCTGCCACAGGTTTGGCAGCTGGTGCGTGATGAGGTGGGGTGGGTGGGGCACTCTGGATTCTCTTTCTGATTGGCGCCCTCGCGGATGCCTTTTCTCCAGTTTGTCCGTTCTAAAGGCAAGAGATTCCCACGTATCGGTGGGGATGTTGCATTTATTTAGGGAGGCTTTCAGAGTGTCCTTGTAGTGTTTCCTCTGCCCTCCTAGTGACCGCCAGCCATCGCCGTGCTCGGAGTCTTTCGGAGTCTTATGCTGGGCATGCAGGCAATGTGACCCGCCCATTGCAGCTGGTCAATGGCGACCAGTGGATTTGCAGGATTTTGCGGAGGCAACGTTGGTGATGTCTATCCTGGGATTTGAGGTGTCTGATGCACATTGTCCATTTTTCTCATGCATACAGATGGGTGGGGACAACGGCTGCTCTGTAGAGCATGAGTTTGGGGCTGGATTTCAGGTCTCAGTCTTTGAACACCCTGTTCCTTATGCGTCCGAAGACTGCACTGGCACCTTGGAGTTGATGCTGGATTTCTGGATTTCATTGTCAATGTCTGCTTGCACTGAGAGGAGGCTCCCGAGGTATGGTAATTGATCCATATTATCCAGGCTCTAAACATAGATCTTGATGGTCAGTGGAAGTCTTCTATGTCAGGAGCGGGCTGATATAGGACCTTTATTTTCCGAAATTTAGTCTGAGGCCTGTTCTCTCACATGCCTCAGTGAAAGCTTCGATGATGGTTTGTAGCTTGGCCTCAATGTGCGCACGCAGGCATTGTCTGCATACTGCAGCTCGATGACAGAGATTGGGGTGGTCTTGGTTCTGGCCTGGAGGCATAGGAAGTTGACAGTTTCACACTTGTCCCGCAGGTTAGCACCACTCCAGCAGGGAGCTTCAGCATGATGGGGCAAAGAAGATGGAAAAGAGTGTTGGTGTGATGACGCAGCCCTGTTTGACCCCAGTTTGCACACTAATAGCATCTGTAGTGGTTCCATTTTTGAGGATCACGGCTTGCATGTCATCATGGAGCAAGCAGAGAATGGTGATGACTTTCTGCGGGCAGCCAAATTTGGGGAGGCTGTGTAGCCACTGTAGCCACCTAAAATGGACACTGAACTAAACAAAATGGAGAATCGCTAAGACTGCAGGGAAAAACAGTTTAGCCAAGGCAGCAGCCTGCAAACACTCATTAGCATTTTGCAAGCAGCAAAACTAGTTTCTGGCCAGGTGGAAGATCTCAAACCAAAGGTGATAATGGCAGAACGTTTTACATACTAATGAGGCAGTCCAGATCTAGGCACACACAATGGCAACATTTGGGTTTGAATAAGATACTTTAAGTGGATGTCCAGACAGAGCGGCACCAGAAGTATCCACTATAGAAACCGCCCCCGCCATCAAGAGAGACCCTCACATTGGAGGAATTCAAAAGATATCGATTGGGAGCGATCCAATCGATACCTGAAGGTAAAGCCCGCCCAGGAAAAGGCAAGGACATTGGGGACCCCTATAAAGGTAGACCCCCACACATGGTCCTGTCTGTTGTTTCGTGCTCCGGCTCTGACCAAGAACTTCGAACTGTATCCTGACTCCAGCCGTTGAGCACCAGCCGCCGAACCGTAAGTGCCAATACGACGCTCGCTACGCGAACCAGGCCCACTAGACCCCCAGTGACCAGCACGCTTTCTGAAGGTTGCAGACCAAGACCGGAACGAAGGCCTCGCTCCCTGACCTTGCCTGTTCCTGTTTAGTTAAGTATTCTGATTGCTTAGTTTAGTCATAGCTTAGTCCCTTAGCGTGTGCATGCGTATTTATTATAATTGTATAATAAATATTGATCGTTTGGAACTTACTAATCGGTGTATCGTTTTATTACTTTGAACCTGACCTTGGAATATTTGTGAGGTGTCTATACGGCATCTGGCGACTCCTGAGCTGAAAAATACATACACAGAGCCTAGTAGTGTTAAGCACACGGCCTTTAAACGGAGGCAAGTTAATACACTCCAATAAACGCGTTTTACACCCATAGCAAAACGTGCAACATTTAGTGGCGACTCCGCCGGGACACGGTTATAAGTGGTACCCCCACTCCGTCGAGGACCCTGAAATTTGAATTAGAAATCTGGTAAAGAAAAAGGAAAGAAATCACAAACATTCAAGGTGTTCAAAGGAATAAACGTAATTCGGAAGTGTGTTTAGTGCATGCGTACTAACAGGGTTGTAAGGAAAACCTGAAAGCATTTTTGTTGCGACAAACTTTCGGTAGTTTTGTGAACGGAACATAGCGTAAGCCTTACCCGTTTCGAGAGACATAACCTCAACACCCCCTGTTCTAAAAATTAAAGTGAGTCAGAAAAATGGCCATGCAGGCAATGGAACGCCTCATGAACCCAGAACGGTTTGTGGTCGCAGCGACCAGCAGTAGCCGGGTAGGTCAGTGTCCCATGTGGGAGCTGGAACTCCGCAAGTATCTGCAAGGAAAGGGATGGCCCCTTTGGAAAGAGTTTTGTTTGAATGAGGAGACAGGTCCCGGAAGTATAGGACATACTTGGTGGGAGAACCTCTCTCAAATTCACAAGAAAAATATGAGTAAAGCACGTAAGCCGATGGCGATTGTGTCCTGTTTGGCACAATTGCGAGGCACAGAGGAGGTCGTTCAGACGCTCCGGGCAGAATTAGAAGAAAGAAATAGAATGAGTAAAGTGGATGTCAGGGACATCGAAAAGGAAAATATGGAACTTAGAGGGAAGTTGGCAGAGAAAGGTAGAGAGGTGGATGATGCCAAGAGGGCACATCAGTCTTGTCTAGCCCATCTCAGCAGTTCCCAGACCCAGTACGAAAAGGCCTATCAGGACGTGCCACGTGCCGTCCTGATAAGAGAAGAATCAGAGAAGCAGGTAGAGGCTTTGCAGAGGCAATGCTCTGACCTTAAAGCAGCTTTGAGAGCACTCCATGCTGCCACCACAGAACAAAGACAGAGTACTGTAGATCACGCGAAATGCAGGAAGCAGATTGCAGAGCTGCAATCGCTGCTTTCGGTGCAAAATGGGTTTCAAAGCACCTTTGGAACGCAGTTAGATGAGGAGAATGCCCCAGACTGGAAAGAGTTAAGTGAGACAGCGCAGCGTTATGTTCAGGGAACATGTGCGCCAGCAGCGCAGCAGAAAAGGCGAGCACCCCAACCCCCCACAGATCAGCTCCTTACCGTTCCAATGAATCCAGTCACCACCCAGAGAAAAGCGACCACAGAAGGTGCACCCGATATAACTTACACCACCCCCTTAACTGTAACCCAACTCAGGGACGCGTGTGAGAAGATCACTCCGTTTCTCCCCACCGCAGACCCCCACCAGTTTTTCGCGAAGGTAAAGCAACAGGCTACCATGTACGGCCTGGACGAGAGAGAGCAGGTTAAACTCACAGTTCTGAGTTTGGACCAATCGGTTGTAGCAGCCCTCCCCGACCCACAGAACGTTGGCGGAGGCACCCTAGAGGAAATGCACACCTCCATTTTAGATGCCATAGGGTATAATCGAGGTGACCCCGTAGAAGGACATAATAAGTGCCGGCAGAAGAAATCCGAGCACCCCACAGCATTCGCCGGAAGGCTGTGGATCCATTTTAACGCAGTATTTGGCGATTTAAATAGAGCCCATTTGAACCGTGAAAATATGGTTAAATGGACGCGCACCATAATTTCTCATGCAACAGAAGCAGGACAGAGTGCTTGCAACAGCTATGACCCCTCAGAGGAGGCCCATAATGAGAAGTGGGTCCTGAAAAGATTGTCCCGCGCTTGGGAGCAATCAGTTCAGGGCAGAGGTAAAGTGAAATCCCCAGAAGAAGCTCAGGCTGCAGCAGACATACAGGCAGTGAGAGAGCACCAAAAACCCGCGTGGGTGAATGAAGGAAAGAGCAGCCCTCCACAGAAGTCGCAGGAATGCTACAACTGTGGACAGTTAGGACATTGGGCTAAGGAATGTAATGGACCCCAGAGATCACAGAGAGGCCAGCAGACAGGCACTCTGAACAGGAATAAAACAAAACCGATCCATAGTATAGGGATCCAGTCAGGACAGACCAATGTGGACGGAACGGACTGACGGTGTTCGGGCTCCCCCACTTGGGTCTGTGACACACTATGGGATCCATCAGGAAGACCGGTAGTCACGGCAAAGTTAAGAGGGAAGCCCATAGAGTTACTTTGGGACACAGGAGGCTCCCGCACCACAATTAACTCCACCACCACGGCACAAGCAGACACGTGGCCGACCACCTCCACCATCACACTTAGCGGGTTCACAGGACACTCGCAGCAGGGACATATCACAGCACCCGTAGCAATCCAGCTAGGGAACATTTCCACCAAACACCCCGTTGTTCTAGTAAATCTTCCCCGGACAGCAGAACACATCCTAGGGATAGATTTTATGAATGCACATAGCCTGTCGTTCGACCCAGTGAACCAGTGTGTCTGGCGAATGGCAAGATCGGACAGAGCACCCGCTACCCTCACAGTAGGAGAGTACGCTAACAGGATTAGCGCAGTAGGAGACTATTCATTTGACCCGACTACACTAAACACGGACAGACAAGTTAAGGCAGTACTCAACAAACATAGGACAGCATTTGCCAGTCACCGGCATGACTGCGGCAGAATGGCTGGACAAATTCACGTTACCGGACCTGACCCCAGACCACAAAAACAATATAGATTTCCCCTAGAAGCAGAGGGAGAAATAGAGAAAGTGATAGGTAGCTTATTGGAGCAAGGTGTGCTTAGAACAGTAGCCTCGACCAATAATGCCCCTATTTGGCCAGTGAGGAAGCCCGACGGATCATGGCGTCTGACCATTGATTATCGGGAACTCAATAAAGTAACCCCAGCAGTAGCCTCCACGGTAGCAACAAGTCCCGAGACCATGCTCAAACAGGGACTCAACTCCAAATATTTCACGGTTTTGGACATTAGCAATGGCTTCTGGTCAATCCCATAGGCAAAGGCGTGCCAGTACAAATTTGCCTTCACCTTCAAAGCACAACAGTATACGTGGACATGCCTTCCACAAGGATTCCACAATTCCCCCTCCATTTTCCACCGACAGCTGGCGAATGGTTTAGAAAAATTTTCCCGCCCCGAATGTCTGGTACAGTATGTAGACGACCTACTACTGCAGACAGACACAAAGGCAGAGCACATTACGCTTCTGGCCGAACTCCTGGAACTTTTAACCTCAATTGGCTGTAAAGTTAACCCAAGAAAGGCCCAGATTTTGGAAAATAAAGTGATGTATTTGGGAACAGTCATCACACACGGCAAACGCGAGATCGAATTCAAAAGAATTGATTCGATTGTCAAATTGCCCTCTTCCCCAGAATGTTTCAGCCCTCCGGTCGTTTTTAGGACTGGTTGGTTATTGTCGGAACCACATCGACGGATTTGCGACAAAAGCCGCCCCACTCTCAGACCTCCTTAAGAAAGGAGCCCCCTGGGAATGGCTTCCGCAGCATACAGAGGCTGTGGAAGAGTTAAAGAAAGCCCTTAGCGCAGCACCCGCGCTACAAGTCCCAGACCAACTTTCCCCCTATGCAATAGAGGTAGCGAGCACAGATCTGACCCTCTCGGCCGTGTTACTTCAGGAACGGCACGAGCAGCTAAGACCAGTGGCTTATGCCTCCCGACTGTTAGACCCAGTTGAACAAGGATTTTCAGCCTGCGAGAGGCACCTCCTTGCTGTCTTCTGGGCAGTGCAATATTTTTCGTACATTACCGGACTCAACCCCACCACCATTTTGACCGAGCACACTCCCACACAGTTACTCCTAGACGGTCGACTGAAGGACGGTTCAGTTAGCCAGATTAGGGCAGCTAGGTGGACACTACTCTTACAAGGACGGGACATTACAGTAAAACGGACCCGCACACACACATTTTTAGCCGACAACCTCCAATACCCAGGACAGCCCCATGAATGTGAAATTGTAGCCCCCTTACATAACACAGGACCCTTTATAGCAAAGACACCCCCCAGGAAGATAGGGAACCCAAAACAAAGCCCCCAACCCACAGACCCGTGTGGACCACTACGGATATACGTAGACGGTTCATCCACAGTTTTAGAAGGTGAGCGTATCACAGGATGCGGCATCTATGTCGAGGACGCGCAGGGGCGCGCTCTCGAAGAGATAGCTTTAAAATTACCAGGACACTTAGGCGCGCAGGCAGCAGAGCTCGCGGCCATAGCTTATATAGTGGACCACCCCGATTCTTTCCCCAGCCCAGCGGACATATATTCGGACAGTCTATATGTCTGTAATAGTTTAACAGATTTTCTGCCCCTGTGGAGGACACGAGGTTTTGTCTCCGCAGATGGGAAACCCCTTCCATCAGCCCCTTTACTCCAACACATTTTAGAGAAAGCGAAGGACAGGACCTTCGGCATTATCAAAGTAAGAAGCCACCATAGGTCATCCCCCCCTGGGAATGTAAAAGCCGACGCACTGGCTAAGGCAGGTTCCAGGCGAGGACACTTGTGGACACCCCCAGCTAGCGCACCAGCTAGCGCCCCTGTGAGCGCAGTTCAAGTCTCACAGACCAATATTAAGGATTTAGTAGAGGCACAGAAGCAAGATGAGGATCTCAGGGAGATTTTCAAAGGCAACTTTGTGCCACAGTATGACAAATTCAGACACGCACTGACCACACATGAGGGTGTGATCATAAAGGATCAGCTTTATGTGGTCCCGCAGCAGGACAGGAATGAAATGATTGCTTTGTTCCATGATGGACACGGGCATCAAGGGATCGACGCAACCACGAGGCACCTCAGGCAGCTCTGTTGGTGGCCTAACCTAAGAACATAAGAACATAAGAACTAGGAGCAGGAGTAGGCCATCTGGCCCCTCGAGCCTGCTCCGCCATTCAATGAGATCATGGCTGATCTTTTGTGGACTCAGCTCCACTTTCCGGCCCGAACACCATAACCCTTAATCCCTTTATTCTTCAAAAAACTATCTATCTTTACCTTAAAAACATGTAATGAAGGAGCCTCAACTGCTTCACTGGGCAAGGAATTCCATAGATTCACAACCCTTTGGGTGAAGAAGTTCCTCCTAAACTCAGTTCTAAATCTACTTCCCCTTATTTTGAGGCTATGCCCCCTAGTTCTGCTGTCACCCGCCAGTGGAAACAACCTGCCCGCATCTATCCTATCTATTCCCTTCATAATTTTAAATGTTTCTATAAGATCCCCCCTCATCCTTCTAAATTCCAACGAGTACAGTCCCAGTCTACTCAACCTCTCCTCATAATCCAACCCCTTCAGCTCTGGGATTAACCTAGTGAATCTCCTCTGCACACCCTCCAGCGCCAGTACGTCCTTTCTCAACTAAGGACAGATGTAAGTCACTACATCGAGAATTGCCTTATTTGCGCCCAGAATAACCCGGAGAGGTATTCTAAAAAGGCACAACTTCGGCATACTCGACCAGTTAATGGCCCCTGGACAAACCTCCAGATCGACTTTATAGGACCATTGCCCCCTTGCAGGAATGGCTATAAATACGTTCTGGTGGTCATCGATACCTTTACCAAATGGGTAGAGGCATTCCCCTCTAGAACGAATACAGCTAAGACAGCTGCAAAGATCCTGACCCACCACATCTTCACGAGATGGGGTTTACCCCGAAGCATTGATTCGGACCAGGGATCTCACTTCACAGGACGGGTCATGAAGAACGTCCTGACAATATTTGGCATAAAACAAAATTTTCATATTGCGTATCACCCACAGTCCAGCGGGATTGTAGAGCGCATGAATCGGACCCTAAAATCCACGCTTCGAAAAATGGTTCAGGAGAACAACTCCACATGGGATTCAGTGCTCCCATTTGCACTCATGTTCATCAGAAATACAGTTTCAACTTCCACAGGATACACACCACACACACTCATGACCGGACGCCCTATGAAAGGTACAGAATTCCTTTTAGGACTGGACATGACTAGCCCCGAAGTGACGGCCCTCACACACGAAAAGACGGTTAAAGACCTGGTTGAGACTGTGAGGTCTGCACAGATCGCAGCCGCAGTTCAGCTAGGGAAACGCCGTAGACAAAGCACAGCATTCTTTAATAAGACCGTACACCCCACAGAATTCCAGGTTGGGCAACAGGTAATGCTATCTGTATACAACCCCAGCAGTTTTTTGGCACCAAAATATTCTGGCCCATACTCAATTTCGGATAAAATTAGCCCCTCAGTTTATAGGATAAAATATCCTAACGGTAAGACCGCGTGGTTCCATATCAACCAGTTAAAGGCATATGGAACACAGGCCAACCATGCACACCATGTCCTGCTAGACGCAGCAGAACACCTCACCCCACCCACTAGAGACACGTTTCCACCATCCCCCTCACAGACCAGTTCTTCATCGGACTCGCCCACGACTCCGCCCACTGACCATGACAGACCACGCCCCGAAACGCCCACAAGCTGCCGCAGCAGAGACAGCGAGACAGACACTGACTCTGAGGACAGCCACAGCACACCACACTACAGCCCACATTGCAGCGACAGTGACCCCGACTACAGTGACCCCATGGAAGTCACTTACATTAAAAACCCAGACCCACCACCCGACCCCGACGACCCCGACAATACCCATTCACTTTTGGACCCAACACTCTGGCACAGGGACAATTCGTACCGACTTGTCCGCAATGACGAACGTGACCCCCAGTCACACAATTCAAAGATATCATGCCTGATCCACACAAGGGTGTGGGATCCGGGAGAGCAGGACGACACGGTGTCTGAATCCCGATACGGCAACCCCTTTGTGACCCTGTTCACAGAGACAGAGGAAAAGTGAGGTGTCCAGATGATGTAAAATAGGAATCGTTTGAGGGAAGCGATGTCCTTTCTGATGGAACCTGCACGCATGTTTGTTTGTCAGTTTATGTTTGTTTGTTAATATGTTAAGGGTTTGATTGCAGATCTTTTCAGCTGAAAAGATTGTGACAACCTCGCACGCACGTTAGTTTGTCTGCAGATACCTCTGAGAACTTCAGGTGTATCCTCTGGTGAACCGACACGGTTCACGACTTGTTCCCTGTTTTCAGATGAAGGAGCATCTTGACTCCTCCATTGTTTTTAGGTGCCCCTCTATTCGGCGAATAGAGGCTGCAAATCCACGGTAAACACATTCTTGCCCGTTTACTCCAGGTTACTCAGGCAGTGGACAAACGGCACTGAGGACCCGCCCTGTCTGAGAACCCACTTTGGTCAGCCAAGCTCGGGTATGGCACAGCACGCCCTACCCGGGGATCCCATTCAAATCGTACCCGTAGCGGCCCATACGCAACCCATTCGACCTTTTGTTTCCAATTTGTTTTCATTTTTCGTTAGGCAGCCCTTAGGCCCCACATGCTATTTACATCCAGGAACATTCGGATGGTAAATGAGCAAAGCCTGCGAGACGGCTCGCAGGAGGAGAGTTGTTAGGTGTATTGTGTTCATTAAATTCGCTTTTGAAAAAAAAAATGAGGGGAGTCACAGGGTGTGACTTGGCCAGTCATTTTTAATGGGTCAATTGGAATTGAAAGACAGATACACTAACAAGTACGGATATTAAGCTGTATTGACAGATACTGTGCTTGATCCCATAGCTTTCGAAGGACGAAACAGGGATCACAGCAAGGATCGGCCATACAGGAGGAAGAAAAAGGAGAACGAAGAGAAGATGATAGAAGCCTACTTATTGCTTTTAAATGTTATATTTGTTTGTGTGGAAGCAAGACACGTTTCCCCCACAACCTCTGCCGTAAATGTTTCACTTACAGCAACTCCCCAGTGCTCAGCTCTGATCAGTGAGGTTCAGACCTGGTGCACAAAATTTATGACATGGTACTCCATGTCATACGTGATTGAATCACTGCTAGTGATTGTGATCCTCGTCATACTCGTACAGACCCTCAGGTTGAGGAAATGGAAAAGGAGAGCCTCCCGTTCCTGCCCCTCAACCGTCTATGGAGTTCAATCTCCTATCTTCGGTTTCCACCAATCCCCCCAGCCCCTCAATGAATAATAAAGCACTGTGTTAATAAAATAAAATATACCCATGTATTATATTGTCCTGAACTCGACTGCCGAGTCAGGAAATGTTATGTGATGTGGTATGAATGGATGAGGTTTAGTCTGTAATTAAATGTTTAAGGTAAGATAAGGATAGTTGTAATAGGTAGAGGTTCCCGGTTTTTGGTAATGCATGTCCCCTTTGACATAGCGCCAAGTAGAGATGTCAGTTAAAAAATTTTTCTTCCCATAGTTAAGGACAGAGTAGACGCTCAGGAGCTTGCCGAGGTCAGGGAACACAAAGAAGGCAACCCAGATGCACTCGAGGCAACGTGCATAGGTGATCCTTCACAATATTTTGATTGTGAGGATCACAAGGAGGGAATGTAGCCACTGTAGCCACCTAAAATGGACACTGAACTAAACAAAATGGAGAATCGCTAAGACTGCAGGGAAAAACAGTTTAGCCAAGGCAGCAGCCTGCAAACACTCATTAGCATTTTGCAAGCAGCAAAACTAGTTTCTGGTCAGGTGGAAGATCTCAAACCAAAGGTGATAATGGCAGAACGTTTTACATACTAATGAGGCAGTCCAGATCTAGGCACACACAATGGCAACATTTGGGTTTGAATAAGATACTTTAAGTGGATGTCCAGACAGAGCGGCACCAGAAGTATCCACTATAGAAACCGCCCCCGCCATCAAGAGAGACCCTCACATTGGAGGAATTCAAAAGATATCGATTGGGAGCGATCCAATCGATACCTGAAGGTAAAGCCCGCCCAGGAAAAGGCAAGGACATTGGGGACCCCTATAAAAGTAGACCCCCACACATGGTCCTGTCTGTTGTTTCGTGCTCCGGCTCTGACCAAGAACTTCGAACTGTATCCTGACTCCAGCCGTTGAGCACCAGCCGCCGAACCGTAAGTGCCAATACGACGCTCGCTACGCGAACCAGGCCCACTAGACCCCCAGTGACCAGCACGCTTTCTGAAGGTTGCAGACCAAGACCGGAACGAAGGCCTCGCTCCCTGACCTTGCCTGTTCCTGTTTAGTTAAGTATTCTGATTGCTTAGTTTAGTCATAGCTTAGTCCCTTAGCGTGTGCATGCGTATTTATTATAATTGTATAATAAATATTGATCGTTTGGAACTTACTAATCGGTGTATCGTTTTATTACTTTGAACCTGACCTTGGAATATTTGTGGTGTCTATACGGCATCTGGCGACTCCTGAGCTGAAAAATACATACACAGAGCCTAGTAGTGTTAAGCACACGGCCTTTAAACGGAGGCAAGTTAATACACTCCAATAAACGCGTTTTACACCCATAGCAAAACGTGCAACAGCTGTTGCACAATCCCTCACGGTTGACAGAGTCAAAGGCCTTTGCTAGATCGAAGAAGACCATAAGACATAGGAGCAGAATTAGGCCACTCGGCCCATCGAATCTGCTCCACCATTCAATCATGGCTGATATTTTCTCATCCCCATTCTCCTGTCTTCTCCCCATAATCCCTGACCCCTTATTAATCAAGAACCTATCTATCACTATCTTAAAGACACTCAGTGATTTGGCCTCTACAGCCTTCTGCTGCAAAGACTTCCACAGATTCACCACCCTCTGGCTGAAGAAATTCCTCCTCATCTCTGTTTTAAAGGATCATCCCTTTAGTCTGAGATGGTGTCCACTGGTTCTACTTTTTCCGACAATTGGAAACATCCTCTCCACATCCACTCTATCCAGGCCTCGCTGTACCCTGTAAATTTCAATAAGATCCCCCCTCATCCTTCTAAACTCCAACGAGTACAGATCCTCAACCGTTCCTTGTACTACAAGTTCTTCATTCCAGGGATCATTCTTGTGAACCTCCTCTGGACCCTTTCCAAGGCCAGCACATTCTTCCTTAGATACGGGGCTCAAAACTGCTCACAATACTCCAAATGGGGTCTGTGAGGTTATGCACTTTGGAAGGAGGAATTTAGGCATAGACTATTTTCTAAATGGAGAAATGCTTAGGAAATCAGAAGTACAAAGGGACTTGGGAGTCCATGTTCATGATTCTCTGAAGGTTAATGTGCAGGTTCAGCATCAGAAGTACATCCTTGGTCTTGTATTCTAGCCTCTTGACATGAATGCTAACATTGCATTTACCTTCTTAACTGCCGACTGAACCTCCCCTCTCTCATGTCTTTGTAGTTACCCTTATTTAATTGTAATACCGTTAGATCTGATTGCAGCTTCTCCCTCTCAAACTGCAGGGTAAGTTCTATCGTACTGTGGTCACTGCTCCCTAACGGTTCCTTCACCTTAAGTTCCCTAATCAAGTCTGCCTCATTACATATCACCAAATCCAGAATTGCCTGTTCCCTAGTAGGCTCTGTCACAAGCTGCTCCAAAAAGCCATCTCTTAGACATTCCACAAACTCCTTTTCTTGGGATCCACTACCAACCTGATTTCCCCAGTCCACCTGCATATTTACTCCCCCATGATTATTGTAATATTGCCTTTTATACATGCCTTTTCTATCTCATGATTTATTTTCGGTCCCACATCCAGGCTCCTGCTAAGGGGCCTCTGCATAACGCCCATCAAGGTTTTTTTACCTTTGCGATTCCTCAACTTTACCCACAGAGATTCTATGCCTTCTGATCCTATATCACTCCTTGCTATCGATTGAACTTAATTCCTTACTAACAATGCAATCCCGCGCCCTTTGCCCATCTGCCTGTCCTTTCGGTAGGACATATATCCTGGATACTTAGATCCCAGCCCTGATCTCCTTGCAGCCACGTCTCTGTGATGCCCACAACATCGTACTGGCCAATTTCAATGTGCACAACAAGCTCATTTACTTTGTTCCCTATACTGCACGCATTTAGGTACAACACCCTCAATCCTGCATTGACCACTTCCCTTTTCACACTCTTCTCAGTCACTGTACCCTGTGCTGTGGCCCTTTTTGATTTTTGTCTATGGCTTCTCTGCCTTACACATTCCCCCTTACTGCCTCCGGATGTAGACCGTGCCCACATGTCACTTCGACAACGGTCCAGGGCTGGGGAATCAGTGCGGGCGATAATCATGAGGCTCCACAGGTACATAAGAACATAAGAACTAGGAGCAGGAGTAGGCCATCTGGCCCCTCGGGCCTGCTCCACCATTCAATGAGATCGTGGCTGATCTTTTGTGGACTCAGCTCCACTTTCCGGCCCGAACACCATACCCCTTAATCCCTTTTTTCTTCAAAAAACTATCTATCTTTACCTTAAAAACATTTAATGAAGGAGCCTCAACTGCTTCACTGGGCAAGGAATTCCATAGATTCACAACCCTTTGGGTGAAGAAGTTCCTCCTAAACTCAGACCTAAATCTACTTCCCCTTATTTTGAGGCTATGCCCCCTAGTTCTGCTTTCACCCACCAGTGGAAACAACCTGCCCGCATCTATCCTATCTATTCCCTTCATAATTTTAAATGTTTCGATAAGATCCCCCCTCATCCTTCTAAATTCCAACGAGTACAGTCCCAGTCTACTCAACCTCTCCTCATAATCCAGCCCCTTCAGCTCTGGGATTAACCTCGTGAATCTCCTCTGCACACCCTCCAGTGCCAGTACGTCCTTTCTCAAGTAAGGAGACCAAAACTGAACACAATACTCCAGGTGGGGCCTCACTAACACCTTATACAATTGCAGAATAACCTCCCTAGTCTTAAACTCCATCCCTCTAGCAATGAAGGACAAAATTCCATTTGCCTTCTTAATCACCTGTTGCACCTGTAAACCAACTTTCTGTGACTCATGCACGAGCACACCCAGGTCTCTCTGCACAGCAGCATGCTTTAATATTTTATTGTTTAAATTATAATCCCGTTTGCTGTTATTTCTACCAAAATGGATAACCTCACATTTGTCAACATGGTATTCCATTTGCCAGACCCTAGCCCATTCACTTACCCTATCCAAATCCCTCTGCAGACTTCCAGTATCCTCTGCACTTTTCGCTTTACCACTCATCTTAGTGTCATTTGTAAACCTGGACACATTGCCCTTGGTCCCCAACTCCAAATCATCTATGTAGATTGTGAACAATTGTGGGCCCAACACGGATCCCTGAGAGACACCACTATCTACTGATCGCCAACCAGAGAAGCACCCATTAATCCCCACTCTTTGCTTTCTATTAATTAACCAATCCTCTATCCATGCTACTACTTTACCCTTAATGCCATGCATCTTTATCTTATGCAGCAGCCTTTTGTGTGGCACCTTGTCAAAAGCTTTCTGGAAATCCAGATATACCACATCCATTGGCTCCCTGTTATCAACTGCACTGGTAATGTCCTCAGAAAATTCCACTAAATTAGTTAGGCACGACCTGCCCTTTATGAACCCATGCTGCGTCTGCCCAATAGGACAATTTCTATCCAGATGCCTCGCTATTTCTTCCTTGATGATAGATTCCAGCATCTTCCCTACTACCGAAGTTAAGCTCACTGGCCTATAATTTCCTGCTCTCTGCCTACCTCCTTTTTTAAACAGTGGTGTCACGTTTGCTAATTTCCAATCCACCGGGACCACCCCAGAGTCTAGTGAATTTTGGTAAATCATCACTAGTGCATCTGCCATCTCTTTTAGCACTCTGGGATGCATTCCACCAGGGCCAGGCGACTTGTCTACCTTTAGCCCCATTAGCTTGCCCATCACTACCTCCTTAGTGATAACAATCCTCTCAAGGTCATCACCTGTCATAACCTCATTTCTATCAGTCACTGGCATGTTATTTGTGTCTTCCATTGTGAATACCGACCCAAAAAACCTGTTCAGTTCCTCAGCCATTTCCTCATCTCCCATTATTAAAACTCCCTTCTCATCCTCTAAAGGACCAATATTTACCTTAGCCACTCTTTTTTGCTTTATATATTTGTAAAAACTTTTGCTGTCTGCTTTTATATTCTGAGCAAGTTTACTCTCATACTCTATCTCACTCTTCTTTATAGCTTTTTTAGTAGCTTTCTGTTGCCCCTTAAATATTTCCCAGTCCTCTAGTCTCCCATCAATCGTTGCCACTTTATATGCTCTTCAATTTGATACTCTCCCTTATTTCCTTAGATATCCACGGTCGATTTTCCCTCTTTCTACCGTCCTTCCTTTTTGTGGGTATAAACCTTTGCTGAGCACTGTGAAAAATCGCTTGGAAGGTTCTCCACTGTTCCTCAACTGTTCCACCATAAAGTCTTTGCTCCCAGTCTACCTTAGCTAGATCTTCTCTCATCCCATTGTAATCTCCTTTGTTTAAACACAAAACACTAGTATTTGATTTTACCTTCTCACCCTCCATCTGTATTTTAAATTCCACCATATTGTGATCGCTCCTTCCGAGAGGATCCCTAACTATGAGATCGTGAATCAATCCTGTCTCATTACACAGGACAAGATCTAGGACCGCTTGTTCCCTCGTAGGTTCCATTACATACTGTTCTAGGAAACTATCGCGGATACATTCTATAAACTCCTCCTCAAGGTTGCCTTGACCGTCCTGGTTAAACCAATCGAGATGTAGATTAAAATCCCCCATGATAACTGCTGTACCATTTCTACATGCATCAGTTATCTCTTTGTTTATTGCCTGCCCCACCATAACGTTACTATTTGGTGGCCGATAGACTACTCCTATCAATGACTTTTTCACTTACTATTCCTGATTTCCACCCAATTGGATTCAACCTTATCCTCCATAGCACCGACTAACTATTGCCCGGATGTCATCCTTAAATAACAGAGCTACACTTACCATCCACTCTGTCCTTCCGAATAGTTTCATACCCTCGGATATTTAACTCCCAGTCGTGACCATCCTTTAACCATGTTTCAGTAATGGCCACTAAATCATAGTCATTCACGATGATTTGCGCCATCAACTCATTTACTTTATTCCGAATACTACAAGGTAAAGTACACTTATGTTGGTTTTTTTACCTCTGTTTTGAATCTTAACATCTCCAGTTTTACTCCTTTTAGTATTACTGGGCCTATTCACTGAGGTCCCCTCAGTCACTGTACCTTGTACTGTCGCCCTTTTTGATTTTTGACTATGTCTTCTCTGTCTTGCACTTTCCCCCCTTACTTCCTTTTGCTTCTGTCCCTGTTTTACTACCTTCCAACTTCCTGCATCGGTTCCCATCCCCCTGCCACATTAGTTTAAACCCTCCCCAACAGCTCTAGCAAACACCCCCTCCTAGGACATCGGTTCCAGTCCTGTCCAGGTGCAGACCGTCCGGTTTGTACTGGTCCCACCTCCCCCAGAACCGGTCCCAATGCCCCAGGAATTTGAATCCCTCCCTCCTGCACCATCTCTCGAGCCACACATTCATCCTACCTATTCTGACATTCCGACTCTGACTAGCTCATGGCACTGGTAGCAACCTTGAGATTACTACCTTTGAGGTCCTACTTTTTAGTTTAACTCCTAACAAGCTTGTGCCTTGTGTCATGTGAGAGTACCTTTAAGAAATGGGTATTTATAAATGGGTGTGTATATAAGTATCTGCAGTGAGAGTACCTTTATGAAATGGGTGTTTATTACTGCAGAGAGTGGGTGGAGCTGGGCTGCCTGTTGGCTTTTTACTTTTGTTTTAGGCTGTTTGCTGCAGGGTGTGTTTTAGTCTAGTTTTCAGAGCTGGATAGCTGCAGTCACAGCCAGAAGGTGTATGAATCTCTATCTGTAATCTAAAGAGTGTAAATCGATCCTGGTGATTTAAAACTAATAACAGTGGTGACTTTAACCTGATGTGCTTCTGGTAAAAGGTGTTTTAAGTCTTTTGGATGTTAAAAGGAAAGCTTAAAGGATTACTTAGTGTTGTATTCTTTGGGGGTTGTATTTGAATTAATGTTTGCTAAGATGTTCACTGTATGTTTTAAAAAGGTTAACTTGAGTTCATAGAATAAACATTGTTTTGCTTTAAAAAATACTTTTCTATTTCTGCTCTACCACATCTGTAGAGTGGGCCGTGTGCTCCTCATACCACAATCTAGTAAAAGTTGTGGGTCAGGTGAACTCCATGATACACTTTGGGGTTCTCTAAACCCTGGCCCATAACAAATGTAGATGGCTTTGGGGAGTCAGGATGTGAGTTACACACTCAGAATTCCCAGCCACTGACCCGCTGTTGTAGCCACAGTATCTTTATGGCTGGTCCACTTAGGTTTCTGGTCAATGGTAACCCCAAGAATGTTGAATTCAGCACTGGTAATGTAATTGAATGTTAATGGGTTAATGGTTAGATTCTACTGTGCTGCAAATAGTCATTGCCTGGCATTTGTGTCGCACAAGTTTAAAAAAATATATTTTTATTAGTGTATTTGCAAGTTTTTATAATAATAACAATAACAGCGACATAAACATGGTACAACAAGCATTTCCACCCCCATCCCACTCCTCACACCCCCCAACAATAAGAAAAAAAAAACAGTCTGCCCCCCCCCCCCCCCACCCACTCCCTCCCACACTTTTGGAATTCTGCTTCTGCTGACATTTTAATTTTCCCTGAGAAAGTCGACGAACGGCTGCCACCTCCGGGTGAACCCTACCATTGACCCTCTTAAGGCGAACTTTACCTTCTCGAGTCTGAGAAACCCAGCCATGTCACTAACCTAGGTCTCTGCACTCGGGGCTTCGAGTCCCTCTACATTCATAAGATCTGTCTCCTGGCTACCAGGGAGACAAAGGCCAAGACGTCAGCCTCTTTTGCCCCCTGAACTCCCAGCTCTTCCGACACTGCAAAGATCACCACCTCTGAACTCGGCAACACCCGTGTTTCAAGTACCATGGACATTGCCTTAGCGAAACCCTGCCAAAACCCTCTAAGCTTCAGGCAAGCCTAAAACATGTGGACATGATTTGCTGGGCTTACCGCGCACCTAGCACACCTGTCCTCTACCCCAAAAAACTTGCTCATCCAGGCCACCGTCATGTGTGCCTCGTGGACTACCTTGAATTGTATCAGGCTAAGCCTGGCACATGATGAGGATGCGTTAGGGCATCCGCCCACAGACCCACCTCTATCTCTCCTCCTAGCTCGTCTTCCCACTTGCCCTTAAGCTCCTCCACTGTAGTTTCTTCCGATTCCAAAAGTTTGTGGTAAATATCTGAAACCTTCCCCTCTCCCACCCAGGTACTGGAGACTACTCTGTCCTGTATCCCCCGTAGTGGCAGCAGTGGAAAGGTCAGAACCTGACTTCTCAAGAAGTCTCGCACCTGCAGATACCTAAACCCATTCCCTGCTGGCAATTCAAATGTATCCTCCAAGGCTTTCAAGCTGGGGAAGCTCCCACCTATAAATAGATCCCCCATCCTCCTAATTCCTGCCCTTTGCCATCTCTGGAACCCACCATCCAGCCTACCTGGTACAAAACCGAAGATTATTATAACTCGGGGTCCAAACTGATGCTCCCCCACTCTCTTATATCTCCTCCACTGCCCCCAGATTCTCAGAGCCGCCACCGCGTCTGGACTTGTGGAGTATCGGGCTGGCGAGAACGGGACAGGTGCCATTATCAGTGCTCCCAAACTTGTGTCTTTACATGATGCCACCTCCATCCGCTCTCACACCGACCCCTCCCCCACTACCCACTTCCTGATCATGGCTATATTAGCCGCCCAGTAGTAATTGCAAAAGTTCAGCAGCGCCGACCCACCCCTCTCCCCCAACTGTGTTCCAACAACATTTTCTTCATTCGCGGGGTTTTACCCGCCCACACAAAGCTCGAAATAACTTTATTCACCCGCTTGAAAAAGGCCTTTGGCATGAAGATGGGGAGGCACTGAAAGACAACAGAAATCTTGGATGGACCGCTATTTTCACAGTCTATACCCTCCCCGCCAGTGATAGCGGGAGTACGTCCCATCTCTTAAAGTCTTCTTTCATTTATTCTCCGAGCCGGGATAGGTTTAACTTGTGCAGTGCCTCCCATTCCCGGGACACCTGGATTCCCAGATATCGAAAGCTCCTTCCGACCATTCTAAACAGCAGCTCTCCCAGTCTCTTCTCCTGCCCTCTTGCCTGGATCGCGAACAATTCGCTTTTGCCTATGTTCAATTTATACGATGAAAAATTCCTAAATTCCCCGAGGATCCGCATAACTTCCCCCATCCCCTCCAAAGGGTCTGAAATATACAAGAGCAGGTCATCTGCGTAACGCGAGACCCGGTGCTCCATCCCCCCCCCCCCCCCCCCCCCCCCCCCCCCCGAACCAGCCCTTTCCAGTTCCTGAAGACTCTTAACGCCATGGCCAGAGCAAACAGTAGCGGGGAGAGGGGGCACCCTTGCCTCGTCCCTCGGTGTAGTTTAAAATACACCGACCTCAGCCGGTTCATGCACACACTCACTACTGGTGTCTGATAGAGCAACCGCAACCAGTCAATAAAGTCCTCACCAAACCCAAACCTTCCCAGCAGCTCCCGTAGGTAATCCTACTCCACCCGATCAAAAGCCTTCTCCGCATCCATAGCTACCACCACCTCCATCTCCCCTCCTTCTGAGGGCATCATAATAACATTGAAAAGCCTTCAAACATTGGCCCTGAGTTGCCTGCCCTTTACAACTCCCGTCTGGTCTTCCCCTATCACCCCCACAACACAATCCTCTTTCCTTGTGGCCAGTATCTTAGCCAGCAGTTTGGCGTCCCACATTCAGTAGAGAAATTGGCCTGTATGACCCGCATTGCTCCGGATCCTTCTCTCGTTTCGGGATCAATAAAATCGAGGCCGGCGACATAGTTGGGGGAGGACTCCCTTCTCTCTTGCTTCATTAAATGTCTTCAGCAGCAGTGGGCTCAGTATCTCTGAAAACGTCGGATAGAATTCCACCAGGCAGCCATCCGGCCCCAGGGCCTTGCTCAATTGCATGCCCTCCAGCCCCTCAATTATTTCCTCAATTTCAATTGGGGCTCCCAGCCCTTCCACCAGATCCTCATCCACCCTCGGGAACCTCAACTGACACAAAAACTGCCTCATCCCCTCCACCCCAGCCGGGGTTCCGACTCATATAATTTGCTGTAAAAGTCCTTAAACATCTCATTCACCCCCACTGGCTCCAGGACTGTAATCCCACCCCTACTCTTTACTCTTCCTATCTTACTGGCCACCTCCCTTTATCTGAGCTGGTGCGTTAACATTCTGCTTGCCTTGTCCCCATTCTCATAAATCGCCCCCTTGCCTTCCTCAGCTGTCCCACCGCTTTCCCTGTAATCAACAGCCCAAACTCCACCTGTAATCTCCGCCGCTCCCTCAGTAGCCCCGCATCTGGGGCCTCCGAGTATCTCCAGTCCACCTGGGTATCTCCTCAACTAACATACCCCTCTCAGCCTGTTCCGCCTTTTCTCTGTGGGCCCGTATTGAGATTAATTTCCCTCTGACCACTGCCTTCAAAGCTTCCCAAATCGTTGCTGCAGAGACCTCCCCGTATAATTTGTTTCTATGTAGTTTTGGATGGACTTGTTCACCCATCCACAGATCGCTTTGTCCGCTAACAACCCCACATCCAGCCTCCATAGCAGGTGTTGTCCTCTCACCAAACTAACCCGTAGATTCACCCAATGTGGGCACGATCCGACACTGCGATTGCCGAGTACTCAGTCTCCACCAACCCAGTATTGGAGCCATGCTCAGAACAAAAAAATCGATGCGAGAATATACCTTGTGGATATGGGAGAAAAAAGAAAACTCCTTCGCCCTTGGCCATGCACACCTCCACGGGTCTACTCCCCTCACCTGTTCCATAAACCCCTTCAATTACTTTGCCGCGGTTGGCACCCTCCATGTCCTGGATTTTGACCGGTCCAATTCCGGATTAATGACTGTGTTAAAATCTCCCCCCATGATCGAGTTATGTGACTCTAAGTCTGGGATCTTACCTAACACCCGCCTCATGAATTCCACGTTGTCCCAATTCGGAGCATATACGTTCACGAGTACCACCTGCACCCCTCCAGCTTCCCACTCACCATTATGTACCTACCCCCCCCGTATCTTACACGATTCTCTCTGCATTGAATGCCACCGTTTATTGATCAAGATCGCTACCCCCCATGTAATCAGCCTGGTTGGGGAGCTTCCCCCCACCACCCCCACCCCATTCCTGCCGACTAGCCATCACCTTTTTTAGGCCAGCCTTGTCCCCGGCCTCCGCGTGTTCCCCCCTCAGGCATTCGCCGTCCCCGACCTCCCATTTGTTCCCTAGTAACAGTTCCTCTCCTGTCAGCAAGCAGCTTCACCCCCCCCCACCCTGCTCCCTTCCCTCCCCCCTCCCCCGGTAACAGCACCAGAAACGCAACCGCTCCATATCAAATTCCAGCTTAACGCATCTTCACGCCCCCCCCCCCCCCCCCGCCCCCCACTGTGCTTCCGTGAGTCAGCTGACCTAGCTGACTTGATTTGATAGCTCCCAGCCATGGCACCAAACAGTCTGTCTCCCCATTGTTCTCTCCCCTCTCCCCCCACTTGGGCAAACATATTCAAAGCATCACAGAAAAAACAGTGGAAAAACCACAGAAACCACACCCCCAACACCCAGCTCCCAGTAAGACAAAGTTAAGTTTAGCCATCGAAACAGCCCCTTATTGCACATCACACTACTTATTCAAACCAGCACAAAAGTGATTGTCAACAAATCACCTCTGCAATACTCTCCCCAAGGATTCAGTGTCATTAGTTCACATGCAGTCTTTTTACCTTGATGAAAATCAATACATCGTCTGGTGTTTTGGAGTAAAGATCAGGTTTCACAGACAGGCTGGGTACAACATCCCAGATTTCACCCACTCTTAAAGAGGGCCGCCTTTGCCCGATTAAACCCAGCTCACCTCTTGGTCAAATCCGCGCCCAGGTCTTGATAACTGCGCAGTTCACATTTCTCCCACCTGCTGCTCCGTTATTTCTTGGCCCACTGCAGAACGTGTTCCTTGTCCAGGAAACGGTGCAAATGTACCACCATCGCCCTCGGCGTCCCGTTCACTCGGGGCTTCTTCGCGAGGGCTCTGTGCGCTCTATCTACCTCCAGGGGCCGAGGGAATGCCTCAGCCCCCATCAACTTCTCCAGCATGTTTGTCACATAGGCCCTCACATCTGATCCCTCACTGCCTTCAGGGAGGCCGACGATTCTCAGGTTCTGCCTCCTGGACTGTTCTCCAGGTCCTCCAGCTTCTCCTGCTTTCTTTTCTGGTGGTCAATCATCATCTCGGCAGCACGGTAGCATTGTGGATAGCACAATAGCTTCACAGCTCCAGGGTCCCAGGTTCGATTCCGGCTTGGGTCACTGTCTGCAGAGTCTGCACATCCTCCCCGTGTGTGCGTGGGTTTCCTCCGGGTGCTCCAGTTTCCTAGCACAGTCAGAAAGATGTGCAGGTTAGGTGGATTGGCCATGATAAATTGCCCTTAGTGTCCAAAATTGCCCTTAGTGTTGGGTGGGGTTACTGGGTTATGGGGATGGGGTGGATGTGTTGACCTTGGGTAGGGTGCTCTTTCCAAGAGCCGGTGCAGACTCGATGGGCCGAATGGCCTCCTTCTGCACTGTAAATTCTGTGCTATCTCCACCTTGGTCTCCAGCACGGTTAGGTATTGCTCGTCCTCGGACATCTTTTTCTCCACCTCCTGGATCGCACGTCTGTGGGTTTACTTGATTCTGCACCACCTGATCAATCAAAGCCTTGATCGGGTCCAGTGTGTCCTTCTTAAGCTTGGCGAAGCAATCTTCAAAAAACTTCACCAGCTGCTCCGTCAACCACTGTGCTGTCTCCCCGGGGACCTGCTTCTCTGCAATACTTTCCCGCATTGCTCGCTCTGCTCACGTCTTCCTTGTACAACATTATCTTCTCAAACAGCCACTTCTGGTCCAATTCTCCATACACTGGAGGGGGATTTCTCCTTACAGTCTCACTCTTCAACGATTTAGCCAATAAAATCCAGAAAAAAACGGGAGAAAAAGGTCCAAAAGTCAGTCACAGGCGGGATCTACTTCTCCATGGCCGCCACCGGAAGTCTGTGTAGCATGAACGTTAATCCTGCATTGAATGGTTTAGTGTAGGTTTCAACCTGCCTACATTTTTCCACAGGGCTGCATTGCAATCATCGCTACTGTCAGTTTACAGGGAAGTATCAAATCATCCAACTAACAATGGAAGTAAATTCAGCATGTTAGGGGAGTTTGATTCATTTGAGTTCTTGACTATTGACTAGAAGGCTGTGAATTGGAGTCTGGGGGCTCGCCTGTCACTCCGAGTTGTCTTGCCTCAGTTGGCTGAGTTTTCATAGATCCCAACCGAGCTGCTTGATGGATTTGCCACTGAAAAAGAACACGATTCAGGTCTCTGTCTAGACTCACCACACTTGAATTGTCCCAGCTGCCTCTGAAGGCGGGAACAATTGATAGCAGCTGTTGAAGAATCTGTGACCCAAAACAAGCGTCTCTCGAGGTCATCAACATTTATGCAAATACAAAAAATAATGAGGGAAAGCAGAATATCAGAAAGCCCCATTCAATGGTGCAGAAAACTGCAATGTCGCAATAGCTCCAACCAAAATGGAAAATAATCCAGTTCATTGTTGGAGATAAATTATTTCAGATCGGGGAGGGTTCTTTTTTAGGAATAGTCCAAGAAAGTATGTATTTTATGGTCAGTTAGCTATACGTTGTCTGCTCTCCTTGGTAACATATATAGTAAATCTGTTCCCCGCAACATCATAGAAGCAGATAGAATACAATAGAATCCCTTCAGTGCAGAAGGAGGCCATTTGGTCCATCGAGTCAGCACCAGCCCTAGGAAAGAGCATCCCACTTAAGCACATGCCTCCACCCTATCCCCGTAACCCCAGCTAACCTTTTGGACACTAAGGGTAAATTTAGCATGGCCAATCTACCTAGCCTGCACATCTTTGGACTTGGTCATGCCTGCCCCGCTGTTTGTGGCAGCTTGTTGTGTAAAGATTGGCTGCCACGTTAGTGACAATACAACAATGATGCCGCTTCATTGGCTGCAAAAAAGCGTAGGGATATCTTGAGGTAGTGAAAGGCACTACATAAATGCAAGTTCTTTCTTTGTGCATAACAAATTCCATCTGAGTTGTTTTTTAATTACTCTCAACTTGTGACCCCTTCTGAACAATTTGTCTCATTATCTTGTCAATCCCCTTCATAATCTGGAAATTCTGAGACAGAAACGCCAAAGTCTTTCCTTTTTCCAAGCTCCATTTCCTTAACCTTTTGTCGGAAATTAAATTGCCTCATCTTGGTTCATCTGTACCTTGTCAAAAACAGTAATTAGGTGATCAGAACTGTGCAAATATTCCAGATGGTGTTTGACCAACTGTCTCTTCTTTAAATAGCTTTATCTTTCTCTATATTCCTAATATTTTAAAATGACATGTGTAATGTGCATTTCTGTCCATCAAAAAGAAACTATTCCACCCCTTTCTCAAAATAGGAGCCATAACCGCTGTAAATTCTCAAAGAATTAATCCAGACACTTGAAAACAATGACAGTTGTTTGACACTGAGGCAGCTTGTCCATAACCTCTGAATGACCTTTCAAATTACACTTGAGAGAAAAAGACTGAAGGGTTGAGATTTTAGCTTCAATAGCAATTAAACTCTACCCCCATTCAACTTACATAACAGAAATTAGAAATTAGAAATGATTTCATCTGTCTTAGCAGATGCTTCTTACACATTGCATGCTACCTGACTTGCGCTGAGCAACAATACTGGAGGTCCAAGTGTACACGTTTATCACACAACACGTGTCACACTTGAATCTGAGAAAGAAAGAAGAACAATCAATTTTGGTTTGGTTTTTTTTACCTCATAGGAGCCATTTTGTCTTCGCCATTTGGATATTGTTAGCTCTACCTCACCTCGACCCATTTGTTTTCATCCCATTTCATTTTACCATTTCCTTCTTTCTTTATATATATTTACCACCCCCCCATCTTATCCACCTTTCCTTACCCTTTCTCCCCTTTGCTTCCCCCTTCCCCTCCCCCCACATCTACATCTGTCACAGTTTACCCTCTGATGTTAGTTTTTCTGCTGTTTGGCCTTTCATACCTTTTGTTCTCTCTGGGGACTTCCATTAGCATTCCTTCCCCTAGTTTCTGTGGTTATTAGCACCCCGTTTCCCTGGGTTTCTGTGATTCATCTTTGATTCTCACTCCACAGTATAAATATTTCCCACTTTCTCTGTCTTTTAGCTTTGACAAAGGGTCATCTGGACTCGAAACGTTAGCTCTTTTTTCTCCCTACAGATGCTGCCAGACCTGCTGACATTTCCCAGCATTTTCTCTTTGGTTACCTATCACCCTACCCCCTCACCGCATTGCTTTTCAAATTGGCTTTGTGACCTTTAAATGTGTTACTTACCGAAATACGACAAGTAGTGCCATAAAAAGGGGGCATAGCTTCCAAGAGGATTCTCTCCACTGTTTCCTGCAAGGAGTGCGGCACTGCCTGAGTTTGGAAGGACCCTCCATTGGAAGACAGGCCCAAAAAATTGGAAGAAGATATCCCAGGTAACCTGTTGTCTAATCTGGGTGGGAAATGGGAATTCCAACCCAAATGGGAAGTTCTGGACCAAAGTTGTTGTTTTAATTTACAGAAAGGGTGGTAAACGTTCATCAATTGGCTTCTTGACTGGCTTTTAAGAAATGCATATTTGAAAATGCTTGTTTACTGTGGAGCTGAATTTATATGCGCAATCTACTGCCTGGTGATATCTGTGGCCATTTTCATTGCTCTATCCCTCAGTCTTTGCAGATAAAAGCATTTTTTAATGTTTTAAAATAATTTCAGTTTTGTTTTTTCAAATCAACGTACAGCTACTCTGAGACTTTGATCGAGCACTGTTTTACATATTCACCATCTGTGAACGCCATTCCTCATTGAACAATTTCTTGAGTTGCCACAACACTAGCAGTAGTTTAGCTGCCCACTTAGCAAATATGTTCCTTATTTCTCTGCCTTGTTCTTCCCCCGCAACACCACTTTCTTTTAGGCTTCTCCAGCTGGATAACTTTCAGCTAAGGCACTGTGCAATTTTGTCCAATGCCTTTCAAGATTTGATTTCTTGTTGTTGGTGAAATTCCCATGCAAATGAGACGCACAGGGAGACCAGCCGAATTCGGGATGCATGGGAATGAATCAGTCCATTCATCTTGAAATTCCCGATTTGCCTCTTTGATTCTTCTCTTTGCAGCCATTTCCAAAGCAGCCTCAAAGCAAGGACCAGGACAAGTTTGTTCCTTTGATGATTTATCTTCCGCACTGCATGTGCCACATGCGCTCCTCAACACAGTCTCTAGCACCAAGGCCACAATGAGCGCACGTTTTTATTGAGGAATGTCTGCACACACTCACCCCCTGAACATCAAGAGGACTTGAATTGCAATTGACTAATTAGCCTATTTGTTCTACATCCATCCAATAGCAGAGAGCTAACCCATTAATTCCAATCAGGTTCCAAGTATATGACCAGTCAGAATGTGCCATTTTCGATCCTGAACAACCAGGATCAGAGTAAGTGCCATGTCTACTGATTCATGTACCTTCCTCTGTGTCCCGTGTGATTGGATGGTGGTCAATAGTGCCAGGTACCATTTTCCTTGGTGAAGCATTCGCTAGACAAGAAATTTTAGACAAATTTCCGCTGAAGGGTCTGGACTCGGGGCATTGGCACTGATAGATTCTCTCCTGATAGATGCTGGCAGACCTGCAAAGTTTTTTTCACTTCCTCTGTTCTTGTTTCAAATTCCAGCATCTGCAGTATTTTGCTTATTTAAGAAATTTGAGATAACTGCTGGGTTTTTTTTCATGTTTCTGCATTGGGAGCACATTGGGGGGAAATAACATACAAATTAGGAGCAGGATTAGGCCACTTGGCTCCTCAAGCCTTCTCCACCATTCAATAAGATCATGACTGACCTGATTGTAACCTCAATCCCACATTCCCACCTACCCCAGTAACCTATCTAGCTCCGTCTTGAAAATAGTCAAAGACTCTGCTTCCACTGCCTTTTAAGGAAGAGGGTTCCAAATACATTCTCCTTATCTCTGTCTTTTGAGGACGAGAGTTCCAGAGACTCACAACCCTCTGAGAGGGAAGGTTTCTTCTCCTCTCCATCTTAAATATTATTTTTAAAGAGTGATGCCAATACATCCTCCCACAAGATGAAACATCCTCTCCACATCCACCCTGTCAAGGTCCTATGTTTCAATTAAGTCACCTCTTGCTCGTCTAAACTCCAGTGGATATAAGTCTAGCTTTTCCTCATAAGACAACCCGCTCATTGCAGGTATTAGTTTCGTAACCTTCTCTGAACTGCATCCAATGAGACCGATGCTGTGCGCACAGTGCTCCAAATGTGGTTTCACCAATGCTCAGCATAATTGAAGCATAACCTCCCTATTTTTGTAATCAATTCCCCTTGCAATAAACAATACCATTCTATTAGGTTTCCTAATTACTTGCTTACCTGCATACTGATCTTTTGAAATTCATGCCCTAAGACACCCAGATGCCCTTGCATCTCAGAGCTCTGCAATCCCTCACCATTCAGATAATAAGCTTTTTTATTCCTCCTGCCACAATGGACAATTTCATGTTTTCCCACATTATAATCCATTTGTCAGTTCTCTGACAACACATTTAGTCAATGTTTGAAAGGTATATTCATTCAGAAGCTACTCGGGATGACCACATATCAGACCTCAGGGACACATGCTACTCCAGAGCCCGAGATTCCGACCCTGCAGCAGATGATCCCAATGAAGGGAATTATGATGAGCCTCAGTCAGGTTACGGAGGGGGATTAAACAGCTAAAGCTTCTGTTCTTGATCTTTAACTGGTGTTCCCAGAGAGAGAGAGAGAGAGAGAGACAACAATAGATGTGTGGAAACAGATGATCTTCTGATAAAGAACTAAATTGCATTTACATCAGTCCTTCTGCAATTTCAGAATATCCCAAAGTGCTTTATAGTAATTTCAGTGCTTTTGAATTGTGGTTGCTAATGTAATGTAGGAAAAACAGACACCAATTTACACACAGCAATGTCATAGTAACCGGCGAAACACTTTTTGTGATGTTTGTTGAGTGATAAATATTGGCTCAGGCTGACTGTCTTGATTCATACAAATGACCATTTGACAGTATCCTGGAGGAGTTAGGACAGATGACAAGTTAAATCAAGAAGGGTGGCGGAGTGATGCCAGAATTTGATTTGGAATACAGCGAGGAGAGGGAGGCACATCAAAAATCGTCACGTTTCTCCAGGACCATCAACATGAGGAAGAAACATTTGTCAATTCTTTTTTTTAATAAACATTTTATTGAGGTATTTATGGTTTTATAACTAACAGAAGAAACAGTGTACATACAATTATGAACATAGTGCAAAAGCTGTCTTCCTCTCTCACAGGTCCCACCTTTTCTAGCCTCCTACTCTACACTATCCCCACAGCTCCCCCCCTTCTGCTGACGGTTAAATTTCCCGAAAGAAGTTGACAAACGGCTGCCACCTCCGGGCGAACCCGAGCATTGACCATCTCAAGGCGAACTTGATTTTCTCCAGACAGAGAAAGCTAGCCATGTCAGTTAGTCTGGTCTCCGACTTTGGGGCTTTGAGTCACTCCAAGCTAATAATATCCGTCTCCGGGCTACCAGAGAGGCAAAGGCCAGAACGTCTGCCTTTTTCTCTTCCTGGAATCCCAGATCTTCCGACACCCAGAAAATCGGCACCTCTGGACTTGGCGCCACTCATCTGGGCCACTGTCATGTGAGCCTGGTGAGCGACCTTAAATTGTATCAGGCTGAACCTGGCACATGTTGTGTACGCGTTGACCCTACTCAACGCATCCGCCCAGTGACCATCCTCTAACTCTCCACCTAACTCCTCTTCCCATTTGTGTTTCAGCTCCTCAGTCTGTAGGCATGATTCTCCGCTCCCCAGGCCGGGTGGGAGAATCGCGGGAGGGCCGCTCTGGCACCCCCCACGATTCTCCCACCCCCCCCCCCCCCCCCCAAAATGGCGTGTTGCGTTTTGCGACATGCCGCTCGGAGAATCGCTGGTCGCCGTTTTTCACGGCGACCAGCGATTCTCCAGCCCGGATGGATCGAGGGGCCCGACGATCCCGACCTGTTCACGCCGGCGGCAACCACACCTGGTCGTTGCAGGCGTGAACAGCGTGCGACAGGTAAGTGTGGGGCCTGTGGGGGTTGGAGAGAAGAACGAGCACCACGGGCGTGCTCGGGAGGGGACTGGCCCGTGATCAGTGCCCACCGATCGTCGGGCCGGCGTCTCTAAGAGACGCACTCTTTCCCCTCCGCCGCCCGCAAGATCAAGCCGCCACGTTTTGCGGGGCAGCGGAGGGGAAGACGGCAACCACGCATCGCGCCAACCCGCGCATGCGCGGCTGACGTCACTTAGGCGCCGGCGGCCGTGTCATTCTCGGCGCGCTGCCTTGATGCAAGCGTCAAGGCCCGGCGGCCGAGTTTCTCCCAACGCCGCTCCTAGCCCCCCGGGGGGGGGAAATAGGGGGCGAGGACCGGCCTCCAACGCCGGCGTCAAACACTCTGGGTTTCACGCCGGCATCGGCCGTTGCGGAGAATTTCGCCCTATGTTTCCTCTGACCCCATAAGCTCCTTATAAATGTTTGAAACCCTCCCTTCTCCCACCTACACTCTGGAAACTACTGTTCTGGAAAATATAGAAAAGGTGTCATTTGAAACATTGAAGTCTGGCAATATCTGGTCTGAGAGGGTACAGGGAAAGAATAAACATTTTAAATAAGACACTTACCATGCCCCTTTAAGCCCCGCAGCCCATCCCCTATCGGAGGTCCCGATTTTTCCCGCCAAAAAAGTATCAAGTGCGGGCTCCTCCTTCCCCCCAGCCATGAGGCAGCAGCAATCAGGAGAGCAGAACACGAGGGAGCAGCAGCTGGAGAGGTCAGAACGGAGCACAGAGGAAGGAGGACAGAAAACAGAGAACCAGCATCAGGAGAGAAGAGGAGAGAGAGAGAGAGAGAGAGAGAGAACTCGGTCATGGGAAAAGCAAGGCAAGCAGCCGAGTATAAACTGTAATAGATTTAAAGAAGGCTAGGATTTAAAGTTAAAATGCTAAGGTGGGTCTGAAGGTCCCTACAACCAACCAGACAGCATCCAGAATCACTAATCTTTTTACCTTTCTGTAAAGAAAGTGTTTGCAACTTAGAAAAAAAAAGTATAATAATAATAAAATAACTTAACCTGAAAAAGTGGTTATTAGCTTACTTCACTTCCTTAATAACGCAGGACCCAGGACATCGATGCTATTAAGGGGTAAGTAGGTAAAATTCTTCGGTGAAGGTATGGGTTATACCGGGGGATAACTTGAAAAGATAGTTTGACCTGAATAGCACCCACAGAAGCCTGCATCGGAGTCAGGGAGTGAGAATCCCTGTTCACTCCCTTTTCGGTATAGGGGGAATTCTAAGAAGAGTGGTGAATTTGCAAAAACACTACCCTATCCTTTATCCCCCTTGATGGTAGGAGCGGGACGGTGGCGACTTGCCTGCGTAGGAAGTCTCACACCTGCAGGTTCCTAAATTCATTCCCTCCCTTCAGTTCAACTTTCACCTCCAGTTCCGTCAAGCTGGGAAAGCACCCTTCTATAAACATATCACCCATCCTCTCAATCTCTGCTCTCTGTCATCTCCGGAACCCTCCATCTAACCTCCCCGGGGCAAACTGGTGATTATTGCAAATTGGGGACCAGACTGATGCCCCCTCTGTTCCCACAGGTCGCCTCCATTGCCCCCAGACTCTCAGGGCTGCGACCACCACGGGGCTGGTGGAGTAGCGTGCCGGTGGGAATGGCAAAGGCGCCGTTACCAACACCCCCAAACCGCTCCCACACCGACCCACCCCCCCAACCATCCACTTCTTAATCATGGCTATACTCGCCACCCAGTAATAATGACTAAAGTTTGGGAGTGCCCGCCCGCGCTCCCCCCCCCCCCTCCCCCCCCGGTTGCACTCCAACATCCCCTTTATAACTCGAGGGGCCTTACCCGCCCATACAAAGCCCTAGATCACTTTGTTGACCCGTTTAAAAAAGGACCGAGGAATAAACGTGGGGAGACACTGAAACACGAACAAGAATCTCGGGAGAACCATCATTTTCACTGTCTGTACCCTCCCAGCCAATGACAGTGGGAGCAATTCCCCCCTCCGAAAATCCTCCTTCATTTGGTCTACTAGTCAGGCCAAATTAAGCTTGTGCAGCCGTTCCCATTCCCGTGCCACCTGGATGCCTAGGTACCGAAAGCTACCCCCTACCACTCTAAACGGCAGCTCCCCCAATCGCTTCTCCTGCCCCCTTATCTGGATCGCGAACATCTCGCTTTCCCCATGTTCAATTTATAACCCGAAAACTGGCCAAAATTCCCCAGAATCCCCATAATTTCTTCCATCCCTTCCAATGGGTCCGACACATATAAGAACAGATCATCTGCGTATAGCGAGACTCTGTGTTCCACCCCCACCCCCCTCCCCACAGGACCAGTCCCTTCCAGCCCTTTGAAGCTCCCAACGCAATTGCCAGTGGTTCTATGGCTAGTGTGAACAACAGCGGGGAGAGGGGGCATCCCTGCCTCATCCCCCCGTGAAGCCTAAAATAGCCCGATGTCAACCTGTTCGTCCAAACACTTGACACGGCGTGCCTGATACAGCAGCCTGACCCAGTCAATGAAGCCCTGCCCAAATCCAAACCGCCCCAATACCTCCCACAGAAAATCCCATTCCACCCAGTCAAATGCCTTCTCTGTGTCCATTGCGACCACTACCTCTACGTCCCTACCCTCCAGGGCATCATGATAACATTCAACAGCCTTCTTACGTTGGCCGCCAACTGCCTCCCCTTAACAAACCCCGGCTGGTCGTCCCCAATCACGTCCGGGATGCAGTCCTCAATCCTTGAGGACAAGATCTTAGCCAACAATTTGGCATCTACGTTTAGTATAACTGCGGGTCCCTATCCCGCTTCAGGATCAATGAGATAGTGGCCTGTGACACCGTCGGGGGAAGCCCCACTCTCTCCCTTGCCTCATTAAATGTCCTCATCAGCAGTGACCCCAGCATCCCAGAGAACTTTTTGTAAAACTCCACTGGGTACCCGTTCTGTCCCGGGGCTTTACCCGACTGCATGGCCTTCAGCCCATCTGCTCCCTCTTCCAACCCGATCGGGGCCCCCAGCCCTTCTACAAATGTCTTCATCAACCTTTGGGAACTTCAGCCCCCCTAAGAATTGCCTCATCCCCTCCGGCCCAGCTGGGGGTTTCCGACTCATACAGCCTGCTGTAGAATTCCTCGAATGCCCAGCTGAATCTCCGACCAGGTTCCCATCTCTGTCCCTTACTTTCCCAATCTCCCCAGCCGCCTCTCGCTTTCTAAGCTGCTACGCAAGCATTCTACTGGCCTTTTCCCCATATTCATAGATCACCCCCCTCGCCTTCCTTAGCTTCTCTACCGCCTTCCCTGTAGTTAACAAGCCAAATTCCACCTGTAGCCTCCGTCGTTCCCTTAGAAGCCCTGCCTCTGGGGTCTCTTCATACCTCCTGTTGACCTGTAGTATTCCCTTTGTCAGTCAGTCTATCTCCGCTCTGTCTGCCTTCTCCCTGTGGGTCCATAACGAGATCAGCTCCCCTCTAACCACCGTCTTCAGTGCCTCCCAGACCAACGCAGCCGAAACTTCCCCCGTTGACTTCCAGATAGTTCTGGTTACGTTTCGTCAGTTGCCCACACACCTCCTCATCAGCTAAAAATCCCACGTCCAGCCTCCAGTGTGGGCACTGGCTACTCTCCTTGCTCACCTGTAGTTCAATCCAGTGCGGGGCATGATCCGAGATCGTGATCGCTGAATACCCAGTGTCCACTACCCCTGTCAGTAAAGCCCTGTTCAGGATAAAAAAAAGTCATTCCGGGAGTACACTTTATGCACATGCGAAACCCCTTCACTCTCGGCCACCCAAATCTCCATAGGTCCGCCCCCATCTGCTCCATAAACCCCTTTAGCTCTTTTGCCATTGCTGGTATCCTGCCTGTCCTTCAGCCTGTCCAGTAGATCGGTCTACCCTGGGTTAATGACTGTGTTGAAGTCTACCACCTTAACCAGCTTATGCAAATCCAGGTCCAGGATCTTCCCCAACATCCTCCTTATGAACTCCACATCATCCCAATTTAGCGCGTACACATTCACGAGTACCACCGGCAGCCCCTCCTGCTTTTCACTGACTATTATTTACCTACACGCCCCCACGTCCGCAACTGTTCTTCCCGCTTCAAATGGCACTCGCTTATTAATCAGGATCGCAACCCCTCTAGTCTTAGAGTCCAGCCCCGAGTGGAAAACTTGTCCGACCCATCCCTTCCTTAGTCTGACCTGGTCAGTTACTCTGAGGTGCGTCTCCTGCAACATTGCCATGTCCGCCTTCAGTCCCCTCAAATGCGCGAACACGTGTGCTCTCTTAAGCGGCCTATTTATCCCTCTTACATTCCATGTGATCAGCCTGGTTGGAGCCCCCCTCCGCTGATCGGCCATCACCTTTCTTGGGCCAGTCTCCAGCCCGCGCCCCACGCATCGGGCAGACCCACCCCCGACCTCCCTGTTGTCCCAAAGCAAAAGTCCCTCCCCCATCAGCAGAACATTCCCTCCCCTCCCCCCTAGTAACAGCACTATACACACAGCCCCCTCCAACAAGCATACCATCTGCTCACCCCCCACTGCGCTTCAGTGAGCTAGCCCGCCCAGCAAGCTTGGTGGCTCCTGCCCATGGTGCCAGACATTTTCCCACCTATTGTTCCCCCCCTCCCCCCCCCCCCCCCACTCAGACACATATATGCAAACGTAAGCAATTCCAACCCAATTGCCCAAAAGAAACACACAAAGAAAATCAAAAAGATCAAACATCTAACATTCACACCTCCATCCCCCATCAGTGCAAATGCACATTTTAACTCAAGCAGCTCGTCTGCAGTCCCCAACTCAATACAAAAGACATTACAATTAACATCCAAAGACAACAACTTTTCTTTTTTTTTAAAAAATAACTGAAGAGAAGAGAAAAAAAAACACATGAGCACTGCAGCAAAGTTCAGTCCAAACACCTCAGTCCTCTACCAGCCCTTTCCTTCTTGTGAAGTCCATCGCTTCCTCGGGCGACTCGAAGTAGAAATATTGCTCTTCGTGTGTAACCCAAAGATGGGCCGGGTACAGTAGTCCAAACTTTATCTTCTTCTTAAAAAGATTAGACTTTGTCTGGTTAAATCCTGCTCTTCTCCTGGCCACATCCGCGCTCAGATCCTGATATATATGCAGGACGCTGTTCTCCCATTTGCAGCTCCGCGTCTGCCTGGCTCACCGAAGGATGCACTCCTTGTCAAGGTACCTGTGGAATCTCACCACCATTACTCTCGGGGGTCACCCACACATGGCTTCCTCGCTAGCGCTCTGTGCGCCCTGTCCACCTCCAAGGATTGGGAGAATGTCCCCTCCCCCAGTAGCTTCTCAAACATAGACGCTATGTATGCCCATGCCTCCGTTCCTTCGGATCCCTCCGGGAGACCCACAATTGTCAGGTTCTGCAGGTGGGATCTGTTCTCTAGATCCTCTCCCTTCTCCTGGAGCCTTTTCTGTTGGTCTCTCAACATTCCCACCTCCAACTCCATTGCAGCTTGGTGCTCCTCCTGCTCTGTCAGTTCCTTCTCCACTTTCTGGATCACCCGATCTTGAGCATTCAGTCTGAGTTCCAGTCGCGCAATTGACTCCTTAATTGGGTCCAAGCAGTCCTATTTCTGCTTGGCGAAGCCCTCCTGTATAAACTGCATCAACTGCTCCATCGACCGCTGGGTCGTCAAGCCAGAACTCTGGTCCTCCGCCATGCTTTCTCCCGTTGCAGCCTCAGCCCAAGCCTTCTCCGTTCGCCTATTTCTTCCTTTGCGAGCACTCCTAGTCCGCCTCTCCATGCACTGATGGAGGATTCCTTGTCACAGTTGAATCCAACCTCAATTTTCCACTTCAGATCCGACAAAAAAATGGGGGGAAAAGGTGCAAAGTTCCGACACGAGCGGGAGCCACCAAATGTGCGACCTACTCCTTCATAGCCGCCACCGAAAGTCACATTTGTCAATTCTGAGAGAAATGATGACTGTTAAAGTGCGAAGACCATTAAATCTGCTGGGAAACAAAAGGAAATAATGACCAAGAGAAAGCAGCAGAAAGACTGAAAGGAGCATAAAATGAACCCAGGTTCATGGTGGCAGGACGGGCAAACCAGACACAATTTATTTAGGAATTGTGGAAACAACTTAAACCACAGGTCATTCATTATCTAAAGAATGGGACAAACTAAGCGTCAATTTGGAGACATTTAAAAATAAACTGATCTGTACTCCAAGGCAATCATTGGCAACAGGCACAAATCAATCAGCTGTTTCTTACATTAGTAAAAGTTAATTAACACATTAATTCAGCACAAAATACCACTATTGGAATTCAAGACACCAATTCAATCTAACTTATCCCCTGGAGCGGTTGAAATAGCCAGCAGTTAACTAAAGGAAGAACTTATGTAAGGGATGGTTTTCCATTGGTGTTTGCTATAATTTCAGTGGAAGATTTCTGGAATCTGTCCAAATACTTGAAAGAATCCCTCATAATAATCATTAACATCTATAGAATGTTCCCCAAATAAGGTAATCCATTTTTTTAAAATCTAGAAATTATTGTATATTCCAATGCATTTTATATCACAATGGTTTACTTCCTGAAATGCAGCCATTGTTGTTACCCAAGCAACGTGGAAACTCGTGTGCACTCGGTCGGGTTCGCAAAACTTGAATAAAATGTCTTTTTCGTATAGTTGGCCGAGGGAGAAATGCTTGGGATGACATGAAGAGAACTTAATCATCTGTATTTCTTTGATAGATTTGTGCAAAGCCTTGGCTCAGTGTTGCCTCTAAGTCAGTGGCGTCAAGCACAGAGACTTGATCCCAGAAATCCCGGCTGCTGCACTTGGAGACTCTGACATCACTTTCAGGTGGTCATAAAAAAATCCCATGGCATATTTGAAAGAATTGCAATTCCCCTGACCAATATTTCCTTCAGCATGCTGTAGATGTATCCTTAGAGTGTCCCAGACCCAAACATCGTCAGCTGCTTCATCAATAACCTTCCTTCCGTCATAAAGTCAGAAGTGGGAATGTTCGCTGATGATTGCACAATGTTTAGTACCATTTACCACTCCAAGATAATAAAGCAGTACATGTCCAAATACACAAGATCTGGACAATATTCAACTTGGGCTGTCAAGCAAAATTCACAGCACACAAGGCAATGACCACCTCCAACTAAAGAGAACCTAACCATCACCCATTGACATTCAATGGCATTTTTATCACTGAATCTCCCATTATCAACATCCAGGAGGTTGCCATTGACCAGAAACTCAACTGGATTAGCCATATAAATACTATGGCTGCAAGAACAGGTCAGAGGCTAGAAATCCTGTGGTGAGTACTCATCTCCTGACTTGACTCTCCAAAGCCTGTCCCCAATCTACAAGGCACAAGTCAGGAGTGTGATGGAATACTCTTCTCTGGCTTGGATGAGTGCGGCTCCAACAACACTCAAGAAGCTTGACACGATCCAGGGCAAAACTACCCGCTTGATTGGTACACCTTCCACAAACATTCACTCCCACCATCAAAGACGCATAGTCTACAACAGTCTTTTCAAACTTTTTTTCCGGGGACCCATTTTTACCAACTGGCCAACCTTCGGGACCCACTCGAGCCAAACATCCGAACCATGCCGGCTGACCTTCATGACCCATGCCAGTCGACACTCACATCATGCAACCCAAAATTCATGACCCACCATTTTTGCTTCCCTTTAACGAGACAGGTGAGCCTGCTTGATCCTCACAATCTAACTTGTTTTGTAATTCATTGTTAGATTTCTGTATGGATTATTCATCACAGATCCTGGAGCTCACACCACCACTGCTTTGTCCTGTTGTGGATTCTCCTGAACAGCTCACACCACCACTGCTTTGTCCTGTTGTGGATTTTCCTGAGCCACTCACTCCAGCGGATTTAGTTCTGAGATCCTGGCCTGTTTGTGTCTCTGGCCTTCTCTTCCTTATTACTAAACGGTCCATTTTAAATTTTTCAATCCTGTTGCTTGTTTGCTGTTGTCAAAATGGAGGAATCGCAATCGCCCCCAGAGCACATGACATCAGTGTCGAGGCACGTGATCTTCTCTCTGCCTTGCTTCAGGCAGAAAGACTGATTGAATTTTTAAAAAATCTTCTCCCGTGTCATGGCACAGATGTCAGGAGGAGGGGATGCTTCTCACTGGGCTCTGGGCAGGCGCACTGATGAGTGGGCCTGCATTTTTAAAGCTGCTCGCAGCCGGCATTTTAATAAGTGATCAGGAACACTGATGGATGGCTCTGCGACCCTCCTGACACGCGTTCGCGACCCACCCGCGGGTCGCGAACCCGACTTTGAAAATGACTCGTCTACATGATGCACTGCAGGAAGACTCCTGAGACAGCACCTTCCAAACCCATGACTACTACCATCCAGATAGAACAAGGGGTAACAGTTTTAGGATATAAGGTAGGCCATAGAGGACTGAGATGAGGCGAAACGTCTTCACTCAGACTGATGAACCTGTGGAATTCTCTTCCACAGAAGACTGCGGATCCCAAATTATTGAATATAATTAAGAAGGAAATAGATAGGTTTCTCGACTTTAAAGGTGTCAAATGTATGGGGAGAGAATGGAAGTATGGCGTTGAGATAGAGGATCGACCATGATCATATTGAATGGCAGAGCATGACTACTGCTATTTTCCTATTTTCCATGTTTACTCCCAAAATCCTTTCCACCATATATAAGTTACAAACCAGAAATGTGACAGAATACCCTCCACTTTCCTGGATGTGTGCAGTTCCAACAATGCTAAAGAAACTGAACACCATACAGGACAAAGCAGTTCACTTATTTGGCATCTTATTCAACAGTTTCTTTAGTGACCCGCCCCCCATTGCAGAGTATGCAGTGTGTAGTTTCTGCATGATGCACTACACCAACTTGCCAAAGTTTCTTTACAGTACCTCCTTATACGATCATAAACCTCCCGAGAAGTGTTTAAGAGATATTGGAATTTTCAGGAACTTCCACATGTTTATTATCTATGCACAGTTATGGACAGGGATAGAAAAGCAAAAGCATCCTTCCAGGAGCATCTTTCTCTTGAGTTCCAGTGACAATGGGGGGAATTCTCCGACCCCCTGCAGGGTCGGGGAATCGTAAATCCCGCCCCTGCCGTGGCCGGAATTCTCCGCCACCCGGGAATCGGCGGGAGCGGGAATCGCGCCCCGCCGATCGGCATGCCCCCCACGGAGATTCTCCGGCCCGCGATGGACCCAAGTCCCGCTGCTGTCAGGCCTCTCCCGCCGACGTGGTTTAAACCACCTCTGTGCCGGCGGGATTGGCGGCGCGCGCGGGCCGCCGGGTTCCTGGGGGGGGGGGGGGGCGCGCGGGGTGATCAGACCCCAGGGGGTGCCCCCACGGTAGCCTAGCCCGCGATCGGGGCCCACCGTTCGGCCGGCGGGCCAGTGCCGTTGGGGCACTCTTTTTCTTCCGCCGCCACCACGGCCTCCACCATGGCGGAGGCGGAGGAGACCCCCTCCACCGCGCATGCGCCGGTGGTGACGTCAGCGGCCGCTGACGCTCCAGCGCATGTGCGGACTCACGTCGACCGGTGAAGGCCTTTCGGCCAGCCCCGACGCCAGGCAGCGTGGCGCCAAAGGCCGTTGGCGCCAGTTTTGCCGCTAGTCGACGGAGCGGGAGCCACTCCGGCGCGGGTCTAGCCCCTAAAGGTGCGGATCGGCACCTTTGGGGAGGCCCAACGCCGGAGTGGTTGGCGCCATTCCGCTACGCCGGGACCCCCCACCCCGCCGGGTAGGGGAGAATTTCGCTCCATGAATTTGATATAATTGAAGATATTAGCTTTTGGCGTGATAGCTATTAACCCTTTATACTACATCTCCTTCCAAGTCTTTCATTCTACTAATTAAATATTTATACATCCTACTTCCTCCCCCACTGTCATCATCCCTGTGTCATCGAAAAAGGAGATTTGGCGTGGCACGGTGGCGCAGTGGTTAGCACTGCTGTCTCACGGTGCTGAGGATCTTGGTTCGCTCCCGGCCCCGGGTCACTGTCCGTGTGGTGCTTGCACATTCTCCCCGTGACTGCGTGGGTCTCAGCACCACAACCCAAAAAGATGTGCAGGGTAGGTGAATTGACCTTGCTAAATTGTCCCTTAATTGAAAAAAAAAAGAACTGGCTACTCCAAGTTTATATTAAAAAAAAAGGTGTTTTGACCAGTCTGCTGAATTGTGCCCTTGTTTCATTTTGAGGAGGTCCAGGATTCACAGTCTTCTTGTAGAGGGGCCTGTGAACCATCTAGTATGTCAGTCAGGTTGTCTTCTCAGTCGTCCAGTAGTTAACCCAAACCAGTAAAAGCCACCTGCTGGCAGATACCTGGGAAGATCTGTTGTTCATTGGGCGTGATCCAAATAATCACATTTAAATGAATCATCTGAGGAATTCTCCCGGCACCCGGGATCTAACGGCCGTGCCTGGGAGACCGCGGCTAGGGCAGCCCGATCTGCGAGGAGCCTTTCCTGCTGGGCTCGCCAGCAGTAAATGCCTCTGAGTGTGGCCTTGGCGGAGAGAAACTGAAAGTGCCGTTGGATAGCGCTGCAACCGCGCTAAACCCGCTCAAAACCCAACATAGATTTTTCTGCAGTTAAATTGCGCCCTTGATCTCAAAAGAAAATTACCAGTTACCTGACATTGTACTCCTGGAACTATGAAAAGACATTTCTGCATAGTTGTTACCATGAAGGTGTCCAGAGCACATAATGTCTTGATTGGTGTAATCAATCAAGTTTTGCTAAACATGGGGCGGGATTCTCCTCTAACCGGCAAGGCGGGCCATACCGCCGCCGGAGTGGCGTGAACCACTCCGGCGTCGGGCCACCCGTAAGGTGCAGAATCCTCCGCACCTTCAGGTGTTAGGCCAGCGCCGAAGGGCTTGGCGTGTGCTGGTGTCATCCCAGCGCATGCACAGGGGGGTTCTTCTCCGCGCCGGCCATGGCGGACCGTTACACCAGCCGGCACGGAGGTAAAGAGGGCCCCCATGGCACAGGCCTGCCCGCGGATCAGTGGGCCCCGATCGTGGGCCAGGCCACTGTGGGGGCCCCCCCCAGGGCCAGATCCCCCCTGCCCCCCCCCCCCCCCGAGGGTTCCGCAGGCTGTCCGCAGAGCCAGGTCCCGCCGGTAAGGACCTGGTGTATTTCACGCCGACGGGTCCCGCCAAAAACGGGCAGCCACTCGGCCCATCACGGGCCGGAGAATCACTGGAGTGGCCGCTGGCAACGGCCCCTGAACGGCGCAGCGCGATTCCCGCCCCTCCGGAGAATCCGGCAGCTGGCGTCGGGGCGGCGGAGCGGGATTCACGCCGCCCCCCCGGCGATTCCCAGCCCGGCCGGGGGGGGGGGGGGTTAGGGGAATCCTGCCCATGTTCTTTTGTTAATTATATTTGGGATGTGGCTATTGCCCAGCTCCCTATATGACTGAGTAGCTTACCAGGCCACTATTTAGGGCAATTAAGAGTCAACTACATTGGTGTGGAACAGGATGTGATTGCTCAAGAAAGGATGCAAAGGAGATTCACCCGGACGTTGCCTGGGCTGGAGCATTTCAGCTATGAAGAGAGGCTGGGGTTGATTTCCTTATAGACCAGAGATGGCTGAGGGTGGACCTAATAAAGGAGTACAAAATTATGAGGGACTTGGATAGCAGATCAGAAGAAACTTTTCCCCTCAGTCGATGTGGTCCATAACCAGGTGCAAAGAATGAAGGTAAGGGGCAGAAGATTTAGGAGGGATTTGTGGTAAAGCCTTTTAACCCAGAGGATGGTGGGAATCTGGAATTCCCTGTCTAAAAGGCTGGTAGAATATTTAAGAAACATTTAGATGTGCAGTTGACATGCCATGGTATACATGGCTCTGGACCAAGTGCTGGAAAATGGGATGAGAACAGATAGGTGTTTGATGAACGGCGCAGACACGATGCTTTGTGTGCTGTAAGACTCTATGACATAGAGACTGGGCAACTTTACTTCCCTCAAGATCAGCTCAGTTCTTATCTAATAACTTCATGGTCCCTTTTCTTGATATATTGCTTTTAGTTGGATTACTTCTTTTTTTTCAACCTTTTAAAAACTTGTTCACGGAATGCGAACATTGCTGCAAAGGGCGGCATTTATTGCCCATCCCCACATGGCGTTTATTTGTACAGCTGTGTGTTTTGTTAGGCCATTTCAGAGGACAGTTAGGGGTCAACCATACTGCTGTGTGTCTGGAGCCGCAGGACAAACTGGGTAAGGATGGCAGATTTCCTTCGCTAAAGGATGTTAGTGAACGAGATGCATTTTTAATGACAATCTGGTTGTGTTTTTCAATAAACACTGTTACTGATGGTAGTTTTTGTATTACACTGTTACTATCCCAGCTGTTATTAATTCTCTCCAAAAGTTCCTCCCCACAGACAGCCTCAACCAGGATCCGCCTCCAGGGTTTCAATCTCATCTTCTGATATTCCTGTCCTCTGGATATCCGTGTACAATCAAGCTTCAGATTCCAAGCATAATATCAGATCTTCAGCTATGCTAAGCAGAACGCCACTGTTCCAAAAGAGTATCTTTGCCCTTACGGACAGCAGCAACCTTTGATTGCCCTCTCAGATCTTCAGGGATTCTCTTAAATCCATTTTACTACAGGTCTGCTCCTTGTATCTCTTTCTTTCACTTGAAGCTTTTTCCTCTGTTTTCTATCAACTTTACTTTGTAGGATTGGTTTATGGCTGCTGCGCTTGTTGCTTATCTGGGACTGTCTTCTGGGACCTGTTTCTGCTCCCCACTGCTTGGTTTGGAATCTTCTTTCTTTGGGACTTTCTCCCTGTCCCCTCCCATCGCTGTGTCCTGCTCCCTGGGACACGTCCTCTCGAATGGCATTCCTGTTCAGGTTACCTGACTGCAGTTTGGAGCTGATTCACTTTTCTTTCTTTTGTGCCAGCGCATGCGTGAAATTCCCGAGGGCTACCGGTCCCGGTCTCCAAATTTCCGATCTCGGACATCTCACAAAGCTAAGTTCCGCAGCGTACATCACAACATATTTAATTAATTTGTAATTTAATAGTAACCAAATTTCAATTTCCTAGCTGCCATGATGGGATTTAAACTGGCATTGCTGGATTAGTCCAATCCTCTGGGTTATTGGTCAGTAACATAACCACCACATAGGGCGGCAGGGTAGCACAGTGGTCAGCACTGCTGCCTCACAGTGCCAGGGAACCGGGTTCAAATCCGACCTTGGGACTGTGCGGAGTCTGCACGTCCTCCCAGTGTCTGCGTGGGTTTCCTCCGGGTGCTCCGGTTTTCTCCCACAGTCCAAAGATGTGCAGGTTAGATTGATTGCCCATTATAAATTGCCCCTTCGTGTCCAAAGATGTGCAGGTTAGGTGGGGATAGGGCAGGAATGGGTGCTGTTTCAGAGGATCGGGTGCAGACTTGATGGGCCGCATGGCCTTCTACTGCACTGTAGGGATTCTGTGGATAGGAATTCTATGGATTACTGTACATGATATCATACCATGTCTTTAGGGTGTTTTCAAACGATCACCCAGCATGAAAGGAATCTCATCACGGTGAGGAATGTTAGTGGTGGTGAATGGATCATATCAGGGACTGGATGTCAGCACTCCCTATCTGGGTCTGCAATCAGATACCTTAAAAATGGGAAGCCTTAAAAATATTATGGTGCAGTACAGGCTGTTTCTATGAGGCTGCTACTGAGGCAGATTGTTGAGTGGCAGATAGAGGAAGCTTCGTTTTGCATCCGACTGCACTGTACCTGGATGTGGGATGCTTGGTGCTGAAACTCGGTCCCTGAAATGCAGTCCATTCACTACCACTAACATCCCTCACCTCGATAATCATACAATGAGGGATGGAGACCCAGTGTTATGTGCACAAGGTGCATGTGGAGCAGAGCAGACATTGAAATCAGCTTTGTGGGAGTGGAATTCTGATTTCTTGTGTCTTACATTATTCATTGATCCTATGGCAAATGTTAATTGCAGTTACATTTTTATAGGTATTGTCACTCAAACATTATACCTGCACACTGATTTTCCAGCACCACATGTGATAAATGATGATGTTCATTTGCACTAAGTTACAGTCTATTTGCATCTGTCAACATGAATCATGACAACAAATTACACAACATTCTCTGATTCCCACTAGATGGTCCCAGTGCACTATTAGAGGCACCCGCCTTATACCATGGCTGTGAGCTTGGTGCCCATATTTTCTATACTTTATTTACCCACTGCAGGTGCAGTCCAGGCGCAAACGGCTCCTGATTTGAACTCGGCATCCGGATGTATAGTTTTGGTATTTATTTGGGGATGAGTTCCATGAAACAGAGACAAGAATATTGTTTGCATGGGGATACAGTACCTCAGAGGTGGGATGTCCCTGATGTAATGAATACACATCTGCAACAACTATAGCCAGTGTTTTACATTGAGCAGGTAGGTGCCGCCTAATCCAGAAATGCATTAAATCGCATCATGATGTCGGGCGTGCTTTACGCACAACATTATTGGGTTGGGAGCACATGGGAGTCTAAAGCGCACCCGCTACCGATTAAGGAGGCAATAGTTAGCGATTACTCAGGGCCTGTCCACTTCTGTGGTTAGTGGACCGACCAATTGGTCAAGTAGGCTTTGTAGTGATATGCATCACTGTAGATACACAAGGGGTTAATGTAAATACACTACAACTAAGTAACCACTAGAGGGAGTATCAGAGATGTATATGATAGACAAACAGGAAGTCAAGGGGCACTCTGCTGTTGTCTTTTCTTACCCTTAATGTGAACCACAAGCTGTTTCTTACATTGACCAAATGACCACACAAGCAGTATGTTAGCTCAAAAACACAGTTTATTAATAACACAAGACTTGTATCTCTATGCAATAATACACGCGGCTCCGTACTAAACTACACCTAACGACTAAGATGACCTTTACTTAACTTCGAGTGACCGGCACTGTGCAAGATAAGACCTTTATCCAGGTCCACGTGGTCTGTTGGAAGTTGTTGGGTTCGTCTCAGCTGGGCTCGTCCTTCAGGAATGGCCGCGGGTCCTTGAACTTGGTTGTTCTGCTACAGTTGGTCGTGTACAGGCCGGTCCCAAAAGAGATAGATCTCTAGTGCGCAGGGCTTTTCATCCTTCATCACTTTTGCGTCCTTTTGGGCGGTCCTTACTCCAGGTCCAATGGATCGATAGGGTTTTCAATCACACTCATCTATCTCAGCCAAGCGGATACCTCGATAGCTGGACAAGTCCCAGCTATCATTGTCCCAGGCACGTAGGCCTTTCCAAATCAGGGGGGGTGGCGCCGGTTAGTCTGCTACTGTTGTAACTCCTTGATTCAAACTCTATTTCCCTAGGAGAAATGGTGATCGACTCTTAATGGACACAAGTTTCAGCCAAGTCTGGTTTCTTTGCACAATACACAGAGGCTGTGTACCTGTCTGTGTCCCAAATTGACCACAATTCCCATGGTCCTTTGTAGGTGGCCATTTTACATGGCTACATTCTGTCCTCTTGATCCTGAACACAAAGCATGGTGGATCACAGTCTTGATCCCGTAGTCTACCTTATCAAGCCGGTCACTGGTTCGTCAGTTCAGGTCCGTCTGCTCGGTCCTAAATGTATTGTGCAATTTTACCTAATTCATTAATATTACATACATTCATTAAAACAATTCACTATAACTGGCTATTTTATATCCAAATTAAATTCATATAAATTAATTCAACTGAAATTCATACTGAACGGTTGGTTGCTAACTAAACTTTCTGTGCTACACTCATGCTGCTGTTTTTACCTAAAGAACTTATCTATAACACAAAATGTACAAAACTTAAACAGCAGCACTTTCTTCTTATCACATTTCATCAGTACAGAGGTATAAAGGGTCCATTTACCAGCGGTTATCAGTTTTTGTAAGTTGTACATTCTTAGTAGAGCTCTATTGGATTCCAAAGAGGAGGCTCGTACTGTGCATATAGGGGGCCGGGAGGCTTTGCCTTCCATTAACAGAGTTTGAATGTGAGGACTACACTATAGATTACTGCAATCAGGAGGAGGGTCTCTATTATGAATGAGAGTGGGTTCCATTTTGCAATGCCTTCCCACCAGTTGGGGGTTTCGGTCTCTATCTCTAACAGTTGTTGTGTGGTATCCTGACTGGAGGTGGTCTGTGGGGTGGTGTTGCTCGGGGCTGGCTGAGGTCCTACTCTAATTATGTGACCAAATTATACACCAAATTACCTTTAGTGGATGTTCCAGGGCAATTTTGTCCGATTCTTATTGTGTTCCCTGCAATTTTATTTAAACATCCAATTTCGGGGACACCCTTCATTAGTAAGTTCTCACCAATCTTCTGTTCCGGTTGTGCTAATGTAACATTCTGATATGGACCCGTTGGGCTTTCTGTAAATTGTCCATTGGTTATTGCACCCAAATATGACGCTTGTGTTCTTACGCAGCCACAGGGTGCCATTCTCACATTCCTCTGCATCTGGGGGACGGTACCACAGACCGCCAGGCTGTGGAAAGTCTTGGGTATCTTCTGCTTGGAGTCCGGTAAGTGCAGCAATTAATCCAGACGGAGATCATGGGTGCTGGGTTCATCCTGCGGTGTCTGGTTTCCGTATAATCCTAGGGAATCAAGCATAGTATCAGGTCAGTATTGTTGGTTAATACCTGTGTGTGTTAGTCTCTCTCTCTTAGTTCCAATTTCCCTTTATGATTGTCACCATGTGTGACTCCCCCTTTTTGTTTTAAAAAACAATTTGGAGAGGTACTAATCCAAGTGTCTCACAGCTTGTGTGGTCGATGTGAGGAGTGGGTGGATGCTTTCTACGACCATTCTCCATCTTTACCAGCAACCACGGGAGGTTGAGGCTTTGCTTAACCAGCCGAATTTCAGGGTGGCCAGTTTTATAGAGTTTCGTCCCAGGGGCTCAGAGGTAATAACAATGATCAGCAAGCATTGTGTTTTAAGTGTAAAAAGCATATGGAAGTGACCTGAAGGGGTCTGAAAGAACAGTGGAAGAAAGAAAGGTTTAGATTTGGAGCGGAAAGGAAGATTCAAGACCTGCCCAAAGCAGCAAAGGGTGTAGTAAACCATGCCAGAGAGCATGATGAGAAACGTGGGGTGCGTGTGGGCCGCTGCGGGAGAAGAATGGGTGGGATTGGGTAGGGCGGGGATTAGTGCCATTACTCCACTACCTGAGCGTGATTGACCGGTTAATTTTGGGGCCCTCAGGTAGGGGGGGGATCAGTGCCGTGACTCCCTATCTGGGTGACCGGGATGATCAGGAAGAATTTGTAGTCATATTGTAGTGCCTTCAAATGCCATTGGTCAGTAGACCGTGTCTGACGGTTGAATCAGAGGAGCAATTATGACTGCATAACTGAGTGTCGGGCCGACATATATTAAAACCATGTGTTGGAGACAAGAAGAGGTTAAAAACAAGAAGACGGGCAGACTCCATCAGAAATTTGGACACTTTAATTCTTAGGCAGTGTCCGTTTCTCAGATTCCGGGCGGTAGCCGTGTTGGCCTGTGTGTCATTGTGTGACGATTCGTCATGTCTTACGTCTTACCAACCTGTAGGGATTTTCATCGGTGCCAAAAGGGAGTATCGGGGTTGTCGTGTGGCGGTGGGTAGTCGGGAACTGGTGTACTGGAAGTGGAAGCAATGTTGCTGGGAATGGGCGTAGGAAGAGTCATTGGGTGTGGACTGTCGTATAAGGGGTCGAGAAAATCCAAGCCGTCATTCCGGGGGCTGGAGTAGCTGATGGCGGGGAGGTCGCTAGGGATGGTAGTCAAATCCGGGAGGCTCTCATCAGAGTCAAGTTCGAGGTTGAAACCTGTGATTGTGGACGGAGTCGAGGGGAGAGTGTTGTCCAGAGGGGGGCAGCGTTGGTGTTGGCTTCCTGAACTTAACTGCATTTTTATTATATTCCTTACATAAATCCTTCCACCAAGTTTGTCCTATCTTTCCTGGACCTGACTCGGTATTTGCACAAAAATTCGACCAAAGGGGCCATCCTTTCCCCTTAAATACTTTCTCAACACATCCTCCCATATGGGGCACTGCTCTGATTTGTCGGCTACTGCAATCTCGGGTTGCTTCTGTGGATTCATCATTCTCTCGGAATGACGGCTGGATTCTCGACCCTATACGACAGTCACACCCAATACTTAAAATTTGGAACAGGGGGAAATAAGGAGTCGGTCGAACAACGGGTACAGCTTACGGCTATATTCCGGTTCACAATCCCTCTAGGTTTGCATGCAAGTCTAACGAGTTTACCTTACCCTTCCCTGTTAGTTACGCATGCAGTTAGTTCACACTTTCAAAATGTGGTTATTTGGTCGATATGAAACTTACTCTTGTGGTTCGTTCTCTTTCCTCCAATTTAATTCAAAGTTGTGGGATCCCTCGGAGTCACTTCTATTCGAGATCCCATCAGAGTCGACAATAAATGTTGCCTTTTCTTACCCTTTATGTGAACCACAAGCTGTTTCTTTTATTGACCAAATGACCACACAACCAGTATGTTAGCTCAAAAACATAGTTTTATTAATAACACAAGACTTGTATCTCCATGCAATAAAACACGTGGTTCCGTACTAAACTACACCTAACGACTAAGATGACCTTTACTTAACTTTGAGTGACCAGCACTGTGCGAGATAAGGCCTTTATCCGGGTCCATGTGATCGGTTGGAAGTTGTTGGGTTCGTGAGGGAGCGACACAAGCCTGCACAGACAGCTCGTTGACAGCCTCCAAAATGGAAGCAACTAAAGACTCCATAGCAAAATCCATGCATGAACAAGACCATGAAGGTCTATCCACCTTATCTGAGCAACAAGAAGCAGACTATGAAAGTCTACCAAGCTCACGAGAACAAAAAGACTATGAAAGTCTACCCAGCACACATGAACAACAAGAAGATGATGCATGTCCAACCACTATATGTACGAATAGTGACACATTGATCACAGTCAGCATACACGATGTGCAAGATCACAGCGAGACTGACAGATTTCAGCTCGTCTGTACAGAAGCACTCAACAATCAAGGTAAAACTACTCGAGTCCAGTGAGACCGCATCAATTAAAACCTCATCCACTCTTGACAACCCACAAGAAACTGAAATCTTGACGACGTTGACTCCAAAGGAGGCGCACCAAGAGACCAACGATGAAGCAAATCTAGCAGAAATGACTCCAGAATAGGAGCACCAAGGAATCAAAGAGGAATCATATCAACCCCCCCCCCCCCCCCCTCCCCCCCACCCCAACTGCCAGCATGCCTGTGTTAACCAGGGCTAAACAGTGCCCGCTTGGGATCTTCAAAGCAAGGCCGTTCGATCTTGGGCGCTGGGTAGATCCGGCGTAGACACATTCAAGTAAGACTAACTACTCACTTGAATATGCAAATCTGGATCTCGATCTCAATGGCGAGGCCTCTCGAGAGATTTACCGGCCTCCGTTAAGTCAAAGACAGTGAAGGCTGAGGATGGTCTTCCTGGCTGGAGACCTACTGAAGCCCTTGAGTGCCTCATCCTGCCATAACCGGTACTCTACCAGCAGCTGGGGCCATGCGGGGCTGAGGGGGGGGGGGGGGGGGGGGAGATGTTCATGCACCATTCAGGGAGGCTGCAAGGTATATATTAGTCACTTCCACATAGGGATGGGGGCCCCTCACGTTCAGCCACCCTGTGGCCCACAGATGAAACCCTGTCAGCAAGGGCTGTCCTGTTGAAAGAGGCCCTTGTTCCCTCCACAATGACACCCTCCCCCCCTCCAAATTGTGGGCCCGCCTGAATCCGACTCACTCACCTGTCTTCCATGGTTTCCTCCATAGTTGCTGTGCTAAGACTGTGCAATGGTCACCACTGGGCCACTACATCCAACAGAAGATGTGCTCTAGTCAATTGAGGACTAAATTTAATTCACTACAAATAAAACTGTTCTGACCTGTCCCTCACTCCCTAAATTCTCTTGGGGCACAATTCTGTTCTCCAGTCTAAGCAGGCACGGCATTGCCAAATATCTGGCTTCAGTCACTGGTTTAGAAATTTTTTAAATGCCTGCTGTTTAAAAATAAACAAAGCTCAACATTATCCAATCTTTATAATATCTTCCAAATCATCACTAAATCAGATTATCTAGTCCAGTGATACGCAAGTAAAATAAGAACAAGTAAAGTGAGGTGTGTGCTGATTGCTCACAACATTGACTGTGAGAGCCGTGAACTCCCTCTGCGTCCAAAGTGTAAATATTTATTTTGCTTTTTACCATTTGAAGTTGATGCTCGTTCTATTAATATATAAATGATTCAGCATTTTCTCTCACTTTTTATGAAATATTCAGCGTGCATTAACAGTATTTAATCTTATTCATGGGACCATGGTTAGTGAACAAGCCCCATTTCAATCTTGCAGCCCACTGTGATGACGGAGGTCCATTCATGTGGTCTACTTACTAGCCTAGGTTGCCTATCACTGATCTAGTCATTGTTACATTGCAGTTTATGGGACCTTGCTTTGTGCAAATTGGTTGCCAAATTTTGTACATTACAAAGCTTCATTTTCTGCAGAGCACTTGGGGGAGTCTTAAGGTTGTGAAAAGCACTATGTAAGTATTACTTTATTTTCAATTTATTTTGTTAGTATCAGCATTAAATTAAAACATCAGAACTCAAAGCAATGGTTTTACTTTGCTAATTTTCCATCCTGTCTTGTGCACTTTTAGAGGCGAGGAAAAAGTGACTGCTTATGAAGATTTCAGTTTTACGTCTTTAGACATTAGAAGTCAAAATTAGTTGAATGTTATGTTAATGATTTCTTTCATGACTAAGGATAACTTGCTGACAATAATAATCTTTATTATTGTCACAAATAGACTTACATTAACCCTGCAATGAAGTTACTGTGAAAAGGCCCTAGTCGCCACATTCTGGCGCATGTTCGGGCACACTGAGGGAGAATTCAGAATGTCCAATTCACCTAACAAGCACGTCTTTCGGAACTTGTGGGAGGAAGCCGGAGCACCCGGAGGAAACCCACGCAGACACGGGGAGACTACGCACAGACAGTGACCCAGGCAGGAATTGAACCTGGGATCCTGGCGCTGTGAAGCAACAGTGCTAACCACTGTGCTACCATGCCACCCAAGATTGGATAATGTTGATTAAAGATACTGGATACTAATTGCATCCTTAATCATGTTCTGTGGTGTAGCTCTATCCAGACCATATTCCCTTCTTAACATCCTGCAATGCAAAACCACGCACTGTCTTCTTTACTCTATCCACCAACCATCTCCCTGCCTGCCCCCTCCTCACTCCATCCTCCAACACGCAAGGGAAACTCATGGCCTTCATTGTCATCAAGTTCAGGACCATCTGCCTCTCCCACAACTCTCTTTCCCCTTGCACACACCAGCTGGACTTCCCCAAAGGTTTCCTGCTGCCCTGCCCAGTTCCTCCCATCTTCCCTCCTGCCTTCTCTGACCTCTTCAGGTAAATCGAATAACATGGAGAGGGAGAGATGTGGTGGCGATTTTGAGAGACATGGACAAGGAGTAGAGCAGAAGTGCTGGGGGAATTTTCACTGATTACTTTAGGCAGTAAAGAGGTCAAAAAGGGGTCTGAGCCTAATTGCCACTTTGGCACAAGACACATCTTGATTAAGGAGTTGAAGCCTGCCTTTGGTGTGCTCAGGGGACACATGCAATCATGTGGTTGGGGAACCTTTTCAGTGCAGAAACCTACCATCAGCTCACAATGCAGTAGGTACTGGTAACTCCAAAGGAGACAAGCAAGGCATTAACCGAGACTTATTAACCTGAGATGACACGGTGTTTTTCAAATTTATATTTCACTTGTAAATATTTCACATCACATTGGTTTCACTTGATGCATGTGTGCATCATCACTATTTGTTGAGATTAGTTTAGTCAGAGAGCTAAATACACATGCACGCCTCATGTTGGCCCATATTGACAGTTACAGGCGAATTGGGTAATTTCCTTAGTGTGGAAGAAAGAATGTTGTGTCTTTAGATTCACTCTTTATTGAATGATCATGTTGGTGTCCAGTAGGGTAGCATGGTGGTCTAGTGGTTAGCACAAATGCCTCACGGCACTGAGGTCCCAGGTTCAATCCAGCTCTGGATCACTGTCCGGGTGCAGTTTGCACAACCCCACAACCCAAAGATGTGCAGGGTATGTGGATTGGCCACGCTAAATTGCCCCTTAATTGGAAAGATTGAACTAGATACTCTAAATTTATTTTTTTAAATGTTGGTGTCCAGTGTTGTACTCACCACTGTTGTGGGACGAGCAGGCTCAGCTGGCCCTCCTGTAGCCATCTGGGATGGTCACTTCCAGAATACAAAATAGATGTTTGCAAAGACTATAGGGAAACATGGACAGTGCTAAGAAAGCAGGCAGGCAGAGAGCCTGGATGCATATTGAGAAGTCAACTCCCAGATGAGACTGAAACTGTAGGTCAATTAGCATATCGATGGCCCATCACCGGGAACAAAGGGATATCATTCAAGTAACTGATACTAAGGCAGACACCCCGGCGCCAGCAAGACACAAACAAAGCAAGGCCAACGGCCACCTAAGACACGCCCAGCCATCAGGGCACCCACCCCTTTATTGGGCGAGATCAATACCGATGATCAAGATGCGGTCCAATTAATTGGGGCCAAGTTCAAGGCCCGCCCAAAAGCGCGCGAAGCCCCTTTGGGTATAAGAAGCCCCCGAGAGAGTCGCTCTCTTGGACTTGGCTCTCGAAGCGGAGAGTCCCGTCCACCAGCTGCACCAGAAGCAAGTAAGTCCAAGGTCAACGCTCGCCATCATACGGACGACCTTAGCTGTTCACCTGTTACACCTTCGCACCCAACAGCCTCAGGTCCGAACAATGGCCATTGTTCCTCTGACTGAGTGGGCACCCGAAGTTAAGTATAGGGGTTAGCGTTAGAGATAGTTTAGTTTCTGTTATTTGTGCATGAGTAGAGATTATTATGTGTAAATAAATAGCATTGGCTTTGAACTAACTAACTAACATTGGTTCTTTGATCAGTATTCGGGTTTGAACCTTGTGGCGGTATCGAAAGATGCCTGGCGATTCTAGAGCAAAGCATAATTAGGATTAAGGAAGGCGACCATATGTAGAGCCAGATAAACAGAGCAACACTCCCTTCTCTGCATTGTAGAATAGGTTGTTCAAGGTCACTCTCAGCAGGGATGACTGAAAAGTTGGAGGTGAACCCAAAGCTCTATGAGGACTCGTCCAGCGAACATCCTGATATTAACCAACTGTGGACAGTACTGGTCCTGCTCTTTATCCACATCATATTCTTACCTTGACTGATTGTCCCAAGCACCACACCCATAGGATGTCTGACCCTTCCCTCTTCCACTCCTCCATTACACCCGCCCTCATCCTCTTCTACTCTTCCATGCACCTGGGGCTCTACTCACCTCCCACCCCCAAAGCCACTATGCAAGCTGCTATTGTCCTGCTTCCCTCCCTAGTGCCGCAGAGCTCAGAAAGAAAAACTGCTCACCTCAAACACAACTGCACAAATCAGCTGTTGCTTTCTACCTATAAATGGACATGAAGCAGGTACCATGAGATTTTCCTGTACCTCTGACTTATTCCTGAAGGTAGGACATAATTACCCAAAGTTTCAATATAATGAGCATTCATAGCATGCAGATGTCTTATAGGTAGGTACCATTGAGGCGGCCCAACGCAGCACAAACACACCCTGATTCCATTCCCGACCAATGGGAAAGTAAAATTGCAGTTCCTGCCTAATTAATCCCACCCATCATGTTTCCTGTTCTTACAGTCCCCAAAACATTTTCCCCATTTTTTTCCTCTTAAACACATTCCGGAACACTTGAGCAACATTTATTCTGGAAATTCTCTGAAGACTTCATCTAAAAAGTGTAAGTGCTGTGCTCCTCCATCTTATAGGAGTCACCAGTGGAAAGGGATTGCTTGGTCTTGGGCATGTTGCTCGGGATTCCCGTTCTGGCTGTAGAATGAGAGGGGGACATGAGGCCAGACAGATGAGCGCCAGCTGCTGTGGGCGAGGGGATTTCATCCCCACTTGGGGTACAGAACATCCCTCCACCCCTGGGCCTCCACCACCAGGAGTGTCTGAGAATCTTTGCACCCTTTCCCTTGATTACTGTGCCCTCTTGTAATGTGCCACACTGGGCCAGCCAGAGCAGTCCACACCTTCAGTGTGGGTGTGTGGAGCTGACATATGCTACTCCATGAAAACTGCATGTTATTAGTATAAATCTACACCTCCAGGCAGGTTCAAATAATAGCAATCAAGCAATTAGGGCCAAATGTGCGTGCTACATCCAGATTTTCCGAGCAGGATAAAATTAACACTATAGCCATTTAGCATCTGCTTTTACCTTTTGGCCAAAATAACCCAGGGGATGTTTGCAAGTAAAGACTGGAGGCAGGGAGGAATCAGTCTGTTTTCTTGTTTATGATCACCATCCAGTGACCCACTGCAAAGTATGCGCACACACACCTGTATACAACAGGGTGAGAATACAGTTCAGCTCAGCTGGTGGGTTTCCTCTGCTGAAAATCCTAATGGCAGTCACTGTCTAGCCAAATACCCAAATATTGGTAACTTGAGTAAGTTAAGGGAACAGTTCAAGTTGTCTGGCTCCAGACCCACCTGTGAACAACAGTGAAGCTCCACACTTTTAATAATTTTTATCCTAAAATGATCCTGTCCTTTGTTTAATTGATCTGCACGGAGAGATTCTGCAGACTCAAATTATATGAGTGAACAAATTGAGATGGTGTGGAAGAAATAATTCAGGTGTTTAAAATGATTAAAGGAATGAATGAGGCAGAACCACAGAAGTTGTTCTACATGCAGAACCAGGAGGAAAGGGCCAGCAGTCATCATTATAAGCTTAAATAAGCTTTAATTAACATTAATAATTTAAATTAACAGTCAGAAGTATCCTTTCTGGGCTTACCAGAAATTGAAAGACTGTTTATTTATTTGTACATTTTTTTGATTATTGAGTGTTTGTCATTTATTTTTAGTCCTAAATCTTTTCTGTATTCCTTTTCCATTGCACTTCTTCATTGAAACCTAGGAGAAATGGGCAGTTTAGGCAAAGTGACTTAAATTGGACAAAAGGCATTTATTTAAGTGCAGGCCAATAGGAATCTTCAAATGAATTTCTCTCAATGGCACTCTCCCGACAATGCTACAGTTGGCTTTGGGATGTCTTTACAGCCGGAGATTGCAGTTCAGATTGTTTAGATGTCATAAATTGTCATTTCCATGTACTAGCTACTGCTTCTAGTGAGGACGGAGGATTTTGCCATGTTGTTCACCTGCGGCGAATTCTCTACTCCTGCCGCTTCTCAATGGGATTTCCCATTGAAGCATCCTATGCTGCTGTGAAACCCGCGGGCAGGAGCGTGCTGCCAGCAGATGAGAGAATCCCGCCCACAGCAAAGAGCCAGAGAATCCCGCCCCTGACCTGCACTGTAAATTTTATGATTCTATGACCGCCAATGGAAATACGAAAAAAAAAAGACAAGCATAAGAATCCTGACCAACAATTTATTTTTCCAGCTTTATTGCAGAGTAATTTGCATAAACAGCAAAGGACAGAATGGTCATTGGTTCATGCAGTGCGTTAGTAAATCTCATATGGATTATGCAGATAAAGGCATTTATATGAAGAAGTTGGGACTAGAATCTCAAATTGCCATTCCTTTTTTGTGAATCTAAATAACAAAACAGATGTTACAATAATAATTCTGTGTAAGTGTATTTTTTGTGATTGACTAGCCCTAATTTTTTAAACCTTACTTGCATTGACTTTGTTCTTAGCTGCTTCTATTGGCAAAATCCACAGCAATAGAGAGTATATGGGCTATGTGTGGTGACAAGTCTAATTTGTGTACTTGGCACATACAAATTAAAAGGGGTATCTGCACCATTTAGGTAAAGGCAAGCCTATTTAATTGGACTGCATATACCACAGACAAAAAAATCTTTGGAAAAATGTTCCCAACTTACGTTCAGAAATACACCTCTGTTTATTCCAAGTGGAATGTGGTATGCTGAATGTAAAGGCCCTGTTTCCATATAGTTTGGCATGTGGGATTTGTGAGTGGAACACCAAAACATACCCAGTCTATCACCCGCTCACTTTCCCATCATCACATCTGAAGCCTGCCAATGTCTCCTGGCCAAATGAATCCAAGGAGACATGTGCAAAGGATATTTAAAAGAGATATACTACTGGAAAAGGTGGGGAAGTGATTTACACTGGGCTACATTGTACATTCAGGAGTCGAAAAGACTACAAAAATCTCAACAGGACACAAGTCTCAGCTTTTTGCAGTTGATTTTCTTCACACGTGGGACCCGCTCATTTGCACTGTTTCTTATGAAAATCTCTTTATTGGCTGGAGACCCTCTCTCTCATACAAAGTCTGCTTTTCATTTGCACATTTTAGCACAAATTGCTCTCCTTTCAAAACCCAGGCCACAATCATCAATCTCCCAGATGACACCATAATAAAACTCAATCAGACGAGAAATGCATTTTAAAGAGTTGAAATAGTCTCCGCTGAATTTCCTTTATTAATCAGGTAATTTAATCTCACTATAGCTGGGTTGGGACACTAACCTTATTTTCACCCATTCACCTCAGAGGGATTTGCCTAATCGTGTAACCCAATCATTTACATGAAACTCCCCAGTCTTATATAATTAAGCACCAGGCCCATGCACATCCTCAGCTTTATTCAGTCACTCAGATGATGTTTAATAATACAAGACAAACCTGTTCTGTACCTTTTGTTTAAAGGTTCTCAATCCATTCCTTTGCCCTGAACTTCTGGCTCACAGATGAGTGCACACCCTCCAGAACCAAGTGATTGTTTCTTATGTGTACAACCCGGCTACTGTATGCAGGCTATTCCACTGGAGGGAGCATCACAGCTTTCTGCTGGGATTTCTTCCCTGAGTCAAGGGGTGGTGTAGCAAGTTGTAAAGAACCAAATGCTACCTTGGATAAAATGAGCTAATCTTGCACAGGCCAAGGCCCAAGCCACAATTTAGGTGTCAAACTGAATGGGCCCTTTACCCACGGATTCATCAGGGGTGCTTTTATCAACTGAATTTTCAGTTGCTGCTGAGCAGATCTGTCAACTAGATAAAATGATGACTATTGTTTGGAGGTTCCGACATTTTTATGTGCTTACCTTCCACAGGAAATTAAAGACCTTTAACTGGCTTGTACACTTACATTTTGGATTGTGAATCCCAGGGAGGAAGTGTACGTACAGTGCATTGCCCAGTAGTAGTGTGTTTTTGATACAGGAATTAGTATAATAATTTTAGTACACATTGCTAAATTGTTGTCTGACCGAGTTTTATACTGTTGGTTTAAAGGAGATTTTAGACAGCAGCTGAAGAGCTCGTACTCTCTTGTGACCAGAGGCACAGTCGGCTACATCTAGAACTGCTCATCCATACTCATATGCACAAGTGGTGCGCTCTTGGGAATGGGCAGGGAGAGATAAGTTATAGAGCAAAGTTCCCTCAGTCCCACCCTCAAGATGAGTTTCCCCGTTTGTGCCAATATGCAAAGTTTTACCAAGTTTTGTCCTAAAACTCAAAGTGAGATTATCAAATTTAGCACAAACTATGAGCTGCTTCAGATTGTGATATCTAAGCTTTAGTTGTCGAACATTAGATTCTAATTGTGCAAACTTTACAGCAATAACATTTTCTGTGCCAATTTAAAATATTTAATAGGATAAAATACTGTGTTTATTAAATGTATGAATAGGATAAGTCACCATCAGCAACATGCCCTTTTAATTTTTTTTGCAACATATCCTATTTATGGTAACCGACTGAAACTTTAACTGGACACTAGGCAATTTGGTTGTGTGAGTGGGTGAGGGGGTGTGGTTTGTGGAGGGAGTGCATCAAATCCTATTCACTCACTTTAAGTTGCCATCTTTCGGCAGGCACATTTGCCAGCAGTTAACAAAAGAATACGAGACTGCATCAACAACACAGTCTGTGGTTGGATACAGTGGGTGTGGAAACCAATGGTGCTGCTAGAAGTCAGCTAGTTATTCAGTGGCAATAATGGTGAAGGAAGAATAGGGCCATAACAAGAGGCAAACATGCCAGATCCCTAAAGAAAAAAGAATAGGGACGGAAAAATAAGTGTGTTGTTTCCTGCTAATTCTGCACATTAGCTTTAGTTGGTCAGCAAAAAGGAAAGCAGACCTACAAGAACAAAACTCCTTCTTATGAAGAACGTCCCTGGTACTTCTTAGAAGGCAACAAGGTACAATAATGCTACTTTAACCTTTGTAATGTATGTATGTGCTCCATCGGTAATGGATTTGGACAGTTAAATAAACACAATATATAAAGGCAAGTTGCCTTTGAGCCGAGCTGCAATTCTAAACAGAATGGAGTTGCATTTCACTAAGTCTCCCCTTTGTGTCTGGGTCATTAGACTGTGGTGATCTTCTTGTCCTTGGTGGCTTGTTTTATAGCTGCCTGCTCACAGATGATCTCTTTGAGCCGCTGCAGGCGCATGTTCTGTGTGGTCTGATCTCCAACTCCAGTTTGACTGCGGTGGAGGAGGCTTAAGGCATTGATGTACTCCAGCTCTGTGTACTTTACTCCTTGGTCCACCACTAGGTTCAGCAGCTCATCAGGGTTGTTGTACAGCGTCTCGTAGTACTGCCTGTGTACATAAAAGACACGTAGGAAACCAGAATTGAAGGCAAACCAGGTACACTGCAGTTACGTCATATGAAATATGTTAAAGGTTCCAGTAAACAGGACAAGTACACACAGAGAAGGCAATTGGGCTCATCTTACCTTAAATAACACCAAACAACCTCCAGCTTCCCCATTGTGGAGTGTTTTGGTCTCCAATGCCCTATCCAGAAATTAATTCTAACTATTTATCACTCTTTTATGTGAGAGACTTCTTGACATCAGCCCTAAATTTGCCTGACACTAGATTTGGTTGATTTTCTTAATTTGAAATCAGTTTTTTTTTTCTGTAACATTTACAAATGTGGATCATTCTTTGAGCCATTTGGTCCAAATATGAAGAATCCAAGATATTAAGTTTATCCTAAATGATTTTACTGATATAACCAGCCTTGTGGTATTTCAATGTCATGTTTTAGCATAGACTCAATGTATAAGTCAACACCTCTTTTCAGCCATGACATGCTAAGACCCTCATTGGTCGTCAGCCACAATTTTTCATCACTTAAATGCAAGTTTTACTTACCAGTACCGTATAACCTGCTCAAAGGATCAGGTAGATGATGTAAGCTATATTGTGAAGATGTGTGGGAGTAACCAACGTGCCTGCTCTTTGCATCAGATGGCGATGACATTTCCAAAAGACGACCAATTTTTAAAATTCGGTATATAAGTTGACGTCTGTTTTTGGAGGGATTTTTTGATGCTTCACAGGTCGAGTTATAAGTCAATATCTACGATATGCAGAGCAGGCAGGAAAGTGGAGTTAAGGCCACAATCAGATTCGCCATGACTGACTGAATGGCCTAACAGGCTCAATGGGTCGAATAGCCTACTCCCGCTCCGATTTCTTATGATCTAATGTGTAAACTGGCTACTAAATTTGTCTGCCGAACAATAATGACTACATTTCAAAATAATTAATTCGATGTGAAACAAAAGCGAGCTGGGCCAGTTCTAGACTCATGTAGAAGGTAAGTGGCTTTACTGGGCTGGTTTTGATAGCCTGGGGGAGTGGGGCGGGAATTTCACAAGGCATTTCTCCTTTGTTGGGCTTTTCTTTTTTTTTACCCCTTCCAGGAGCTTAAATGGTGGCAGAAGAATGGATTAGATGAGTCTTGTTCCCATGTTCTGGCCATAATAAGTGTGGGCTATGTCTGATGGGTGAGCTGGTCATTTCCGACCTGTCATCTTCGTACGTGACATGTCAAAACACTTTTCGAAGTTTCTGAGAGATTTTGTAAAGTGCTTTATAAATGCAAGTCTTCCGCTTCCAGAGGAAATGGAGTGAAAATGCCAAATAGATTAGTGCAGTTAGTTTGCAAAGCTTTTTTCTGATACCATAAGAATGCTGGTTTACTTAGTGATTCGGGACACTGTCTACAAATAAAACCTGCTGTAACTTGGAGCCATCATTTACCATAAACTGCATATCTGATTGAAAATAAGGCTGTTCAGATAATTACAACAGAGCACAAAGTCTAAATAGGAAATCTTACGGGAGAAAGACCAATTATATTCACTCTTTCATAATTCATCATGTGATATGATCACTGGAATCATCCATCAAATTTTGAACAGATTTTTTCTTCTGCTTGTACAAGCCAGAATGACCTGTCATAAATATTTATGAATAACCTCAAAGAAAAGAATGAAAAATTAACAGAAATCTGTGTTGAGTTGAAACTCATTTATGCAAAGTGTTCATGACCATGGGCAATACAGATTTCAAAGTTAGCCACAACTTTGTGGAGAAAATCCCTGCTTCAGCAACAGAAAGTGAGTGTAGAGGGAGCAAAAATTAACCATTTCACATCTGACATTTTTATAAGTAATTGTTAACATGCATTAAAAATCACCCAGTTAGCTGGCAATTGATTCATGTGGTGCGTTACCCATGGTTATCCAACAGTTTCAAGGTCCTGAATCTAATTTTCAAAACATGCTGTGGTCTCACCCCATCTTTTCTGAGTAATCATCTTTAGCTGCATGAGCCTGTCTTGCAATTGGGATCAATACCCTATAATCTTTGGGCTCCTGGTGCTCTGCATTAGTGCTAGTCTCTTGAAAAGCCTCCATTGAATCACAGAATTATTACAGTCCAGAGGCAGCCCCTCGTGCCTGCACCAGTTCTCCAAATGAACAAATCACCTTTTGCCATTCCCCTGCCTTCTCCCCGTAACCCTGCACATTCTCCCTTTTCGGGTAACAGTCCCCCCTCTGAATGCTTTTGATAACCCGGTCTTCATCACATTCTCAGGCAGTGCGTTCCAGACCTTAACCACTCACTGTGTGAAAAAGCTTTTCCCATGTCATTTTTGCAATGAAGAAAGAATCTAACCATAGAAAATAGGAGCAGCATTAGGCAAATTGGTCCGTCGCGTCTGCTCCACCATTCATTATGATCATGGCTCAATAACCTGTTCTCACCTTTCCCCCTCCCCCATTTCTTTTGATCCCTTTCGCCCCAAAAGCTACATCTAACGCCTCTTGAAAACATACAATGTTTTGGCCTCAACTGCTTTCTGTGGTAGAGAATTCCACAGGCTCACTGGGTGAAGAAATTTCTCTTCATCTCAATGTCTACCCCATATCCTCAGACTGTGACCGGTTCTGGACTCTCCCACCATCGGGAACCTCCTTCCTGCATCTACCTTGTCCAGCCCTGTTAGAATTTTATAGGTTTTTATAAGATTCCCCCTCATTCTTCTGAACTCCAGCAACTATAATCCTAACCGACTCAATTTCTCCTCGTATCTCAGTCCCTCATCCCAGGAATGAATCTGGTAAACCTTTGCTGCAGTCCCGCCAGGAGAGCAGGAGCGGGGCCTCTGCTGGGAGTGAAGTTGGCCTGAGAGAGAAAGGTGAGAAGCCACTGCACTTTCATCCAGTTACCCAGGTTTATGAATTCAGTGTCCCGGACCTTTCGCCTAGCCATGTACTAATACCATGTCCCATTTCTTGCAGTAAAATCACCCGAGGAGCCTGACTCGTCAGATCCATGTCGGGAGATGCCTGAAGTATAGCTTAGTCTTTGAGTATCATGGCTGAGGGCTTCAACTGCATAGTACAGACATTGGTGTGCATTCACGTGTTGCAGCACCAGAGGACAGTGGGGCTTCTGGATCTCACTCCAGCTGCCATTCTATGTCAGCCTCTCAGCCCAAAGATGTGCAGGTTAGGTGGATTGGCCATGCTAAATTGCCCCCGAGTGCCCAAAAGGTTAGGTAGGGTGACGGGGATAGGGTGGACGCTTGGGCTTAACTCAGATGCTGTTTCCAAGGGACGGTGCAGTTTCAGTGGGCCGAATGGCCCTTCTGGTTTGTAGGGATTCTATGATTCTATCCCATGGAGTGACCCCAGGAGCCCATGAGCACCTTGAGGGAAGAGGATCCGCTAATGCACAGCCTGGGCCTTCCACCCAGGATATCCTGTGAGTGCCCGGTCAATTTGGCCACCCCCACCCCCCTTCCAGAGACTGGCGCACCTCAGCCACAGCAGACAGACCTGCACCACCCAAAAGTAGGTTGGGCGCTCTAGGTCCCAATCCCGGTCCTGCCCCCATCCCCTCCCCCCTCAAAGGAAACCTGCCAAGGGCATGCTGGCATCAGGGCATGGAAGACAGCAGGCCGCCTCCACCCAACATCCTGGGGACACACCTAGACATAGTGAGAGGCTTGATGAGCCATCAATTGCACGAGAGATGAGTTACTATACAAAAGTTAGGCTTTAATAAGCTAGAACTTTTAAATGTAAATGTAGGGGGGGTTAAAATGTTTGTATTTTGAAAAATTCAATAAAAATTATTTAAAAAAAAAAAAAAAAAAAAAAAAAAATAAGCTAGAACTTAGCCCTGCGGTTGTCTGCAATAAAATGGACGACCGCCTGGCGTTCCGACTATTTATACCTCGGTATGGAGGCGTGGTTAACTCAGCCTCTCGACCAATCGGAGAGCTGTCACATGACTGGTCTCAACCAATCGGTCGAGAGGCACATGACCGACCAGGGCCAATGGTAAGCCGGTGTTCTGCACCAATGGCAGACAGCTATAAAAATCATATTACCACAAGGCTTTGCAAGCCGAACAGCATGGGCACATGTGAAGTAAGGCATTATTAGCTCAGGAGCACTGTCAGCTAACGTTGAAATCGCACTACTAAATATTTTTGTTGCTCACCACTTTAACACCTCAGGGGCTGGTTTAGCTCACAAGGCTAAATCGCTGGCTTTTAAAGCAGACCAAACAGGCCAGCAGCACGGTTCGATTCCCGTACCAGCCTCCCCGGACAGGCGCCGGAATGTGGCGACTAGGGGCTTTTCACAGTAACTTCATTGAAGCCTACTCGTGACAATAAGCGATTTTCATTTCATTTTCATTCAAGCTTAAGTTTCTTCCTCATGGCACGGAGCCTCTCACCATCGGGACACAGTTGTTCTCACTGGGCCTCCATGCCCTCCAAATGATGAGGTCTTTTCAGTGCAACTGTTACACTGACAGTGATAGGATTCAGTCATGATGCAGGGAACCCTAAACCCTTGCCCCAGAATCCCCCTCTAGAGCATAAGGACAAACATAATGTAGCACTCAACCTCCTCAGACATGAGCCAGAGTGCTGGAATCTGGAAGACAGGGGTCAGACATTAGAATTAACCGAAGAGACCATTCCTCACTGGGAATCATCAGCACCCTCATGCGTTGACTGGTCAGCAGGCACTCTTGGGACTCCCTATCCCCAGCTCCCTGAAGAGTGAGTGGTTGCCCCCTCCAGTCTCCGGGGGCTAGACTGCAGGGCTCCACTGGTCCTGTCAAGGCAGTGGAAATGTATCTTTAGAAGTCCGATGCGCCGTTTAATGATTTAGCGAGTCGCATTTTGTTTCTCGTTATATCGATTCTCTGCAGTGGTCTGTGGCCTCCGCACTGGTGTCATCAACCATAAACCGACGGGTTAACCCTATCCCGATGGAGCCATGCCTGTAACCTGTGATGTCCATCGAAAAGTCCAGGGATATGGCACTGGCGAAGAATGAAGCTATCCTGTACGTTTCCCGTAAAATGGGTACACACATGCATTACTCGCATCTCATGGTTGGAGACTAGCTGCACACCTAAGGAATGGAATCCCTTCCGGTTTATGAAACACACTTCCTAGTGCCTGGGACACATGGGTGCAGTCTATTGTCCCCTGCACCTGTAGCAGGCCCGCTATTTGCCTGAACCCTGTTGATCTCTTGTCTTGTCTGGGTCACTGTCTGGAGTCTGCACGTTCTCCCCGTGTCTGCTATGGGTTTCCTCCGGGTGCTCCGGTGTCATCCCACAGTCCAAAGACATACAGGTTAGGTGGATTGGCCATGATAAATTGCCCTTAGTGATCAAAAAGGTTAGGAGGGGTTATTGGGTTACTGGGATAGGATGCAAGTGAGGGCTTAAGTGGGTCAGTGAAGACTCGATGGCCCGAATGGCCTCTTTCCCTTCTGCACTGTATGTTATATGTTCCACGACTGTGAGCTCCACTGGCTCCATCTTGAAATTGATTGCTATCCAACGAAGGATCAGAAAGAGGTTGGTGTTGCAGCTACTGATCAGTAACATCCCCTAACCTATTGCCGTCCTGACCTGGAAGCAGCCAGGCCAGGAACATTCAATCGTACTCACAGCTCAGGTCCCCTCCCATCTCCAGAACAGGGCTGCCCTTTGCTTTTCCCCACACTCACTCATCTGACCATCAGTCCAGGTATCCCCTCTCTCAAACCTGAGACCACGAGGGAATCCTTCAGGAGGGAAATGCGTTTGGTTATCAAGACTGGCCCTGGACATCTGGATGTTGAGGTTCTCATTGGAATGGGGGCAGAGGAGAGGGGGGGGGGGGGGGAAGGGGTGCCCTGAAGAGCCTTACTTGCAGGCTTTGGGGACCCTGGAGGAATGTGACTTCCTTGCCACTTGTTCCCGAGCCACTAACTGACAGCCCTGCCACCTAAAGTTGAGGCGCAGCCTTGTATTTGTGTCCGCGGCTAACAGGGCCACTAGATCACACCCTCGCTCCTTGTAAAATAAATCACTTCATAATTCTCCACTGAACTTCATCTGCCACTTATCCACTATTTCCATTAACTTGTCAATGTTCTTTTGAAGTTTTAACTATCCTCCTCAAAGTTCACAATGCTTCCGAGTTTTGCATTATCTGCAAATTTTGAAATGACCAAGATCTAGGTCAATAATATAAATCAGGAAGTGTAAGAATTCCAACACTGACCCCTGGGGAATTTCACTACAAAGCTTCCTCCAGCCCATAAAAAAATCTATCAACCACTACACTGTTTTTTTGTCACTCATCCAATATTGCTACTGTCCTTTTTATTCTCTGAGCTATAACTTTACTCACATGTCAGTTGTGTGGCAATTTATCAAATGCAGGTTTGAAGTCAATGTACGCCACAACATCAACATTGCTCCCATCAACTGTCACATCTTCAATAAATTCTAGTAAGTCAGTTAAACAAGATTTTCCCTTAACAAATCTGTACTAGCTTTCCTTAATTAACCTGCATTTATCCACATGACCCATGTCCCAAATTATTGTTTCTAGCGGTTTCCCCACCTCCAAAGTTAAACTGACTAGCCTATAGGTGCTGGATTTATTTTTACACCATTCTTCAAACAAAGGTGTAACATTTTCAATTCTCCAGTCCTCTGGCACCACCCGAGTCTAAGAAAGACTGAAAAATTATGGGCAATGCCTCTGCAATTTCCACCCTCACTTCCCTCCATTTCCTTGGATGAATCTCATCTAGTCCAGGTGCCTCCTTAACTTTAATTATAGGCAACCTACCCAACACCTCCACCGTCTCAATTTCAACCCGTCTAGTGTATTAATTACCTTCTCTTTTACCATGGCCTGGGTGCATCTTCTTCCTTGCTAAAGGCAGGGCAAATATTTATTTAATATCTCAGCTGCACCCCCTGCCACCATGCATAAATTCCCTTTGCGGTATCTAATTGGCCCAACTGCTCCCTTTATAACTGTTTTACTATTGAAAGGCCCGCACTGCATCCCACAAATTAATGCAAAATATGCTAACATCACCAACTATAGTCAAGTGCAGACTGAATATGTATTTTCATTCCCTACATTAGCTCTCTTTAGGTCCTGGGTGAGACTGCCATTTAGTGCAAACTGGTTCTTAACTGGCAGCAGGTCAGTGATATGGGCATGTACTCATTAGGAACAGGACTGAAGAGCCAAAAGACTTTCTTGCATTTTAACATCTTAAATGCATGTTATTAAGAACCCTATTATCAGCTGAGGAGGTAATTTATCTTTCAGTCCCATCATTTTAAGGATAGGCTTTCACACCGATGTGTACCCCAAACTGCTTTGCAATGATGCAAGTAGGGGCAATATAACTGAGATCAGGATCTGACACCAAACACACAAGTTACACAAAATGCTAACCGTCTCGTCCCTTTGGAAACCGCGTCACACTGTTTTAGATGCAGTCTAAGTCCAATCTGGTGCGGAGGCAGAACATAAAAGTTTCTTGGCAGATCCACCGTGACTGGGAAATTTTAAAACCTCCTAAAGTATTGGTTTAACTTGAGAAATGAGATATTCCCTCCTAATATTGACTGCCGAGGGAGAGAAGCTCCATCTATACATGGAAGCAGAGCTTCACTGCCATTCTATCTTTCTATCTCATGGACAGTCAGATTGATACAGTGCGATGAGGATATGCCATTATACGTTGCAACCAGCAGATACTGGTCTCAGATCAACGATCATTCATCTTAGTGCTGTTTGCACACTCTTGTGTGCATAGTTGAGGATTAGAATTACAGGTTTTCATGGAATAAAATAACCAATCTTCACAAAGATCTTTCCGACGTTCCCGGTGGTGCTCCTTTCTCGTGGATGGAGAGGGTTTTGTCACTGGCGGGGTGGGGGAGGGGAGTACACCGGGGTTTATGGGAGGCAGTATCCTTGAAAGGGATGAAGATCAAGAGGGAGGAGGAGTTGGAGTCCAAGTTGGAGGGGGGATGGTGTTAGATTCTGCATAGGATGAATGCAACATCATGTGTGAGATTTTGGTTGATACTGTTGAAGGTAGTGCATGGGGTCCATTAGACCAAGTCCAGGATGAACAGGCTATTTGTGGGAGTGGAGGATGAGTGTGAGCATTGTGGGAGAGGCCCGACGACTAACCATCTATACATGTTCTGCTCTTGTCCAGCTCTTGTGGGGTACTGGGTCTTCTTCTTTGGCACCATGTCAGCGATCCTACAAATTGAACTGAAGCCTTGACCCCCCCCCCCCCCCCCCCCCCACCACCAAGGCCATATTCGCGGTGTATCGGACCTGATGGAGCTGCAAACTGGGGCGGGAGCTGATGTTCTAGCCTTCGCCTCACTGATTGCTCGAATACAGATGCTGAAGGCTTAGAAGTCGACCTCTCCATCCAGTACCTCAGTATGGCTGGGAGAATTCATGGAGTTTTTGTATCTCGAGAAAGTTAAGTACGCCGTAAGGGGTACAATTGAAGGGTTTTTCCGAAGATGGCAGTGTTGATTTTGAACTTTAAATGACGGGTCATCGTTAGTTATGGGGGGGGGGGGGGGGGGGGGGGGTGCTTAGGTAGGTGGGATTTCTGTTGGGCTTTTTTAACTTAAAAAAAGCAGAGGACTCAAGCTGAAGCAGCCTGTTAATCAGGATAGTGCGTTCCAAGTTTTGTATTTTGGAGAGGAGAAAACAGACTCGTAGGTGCCGAGTCAATCTTAGGAACAGGTTGTGCAGGAAGTCGGTTCGATTGGCTGTCCGGACACCTGCATGATGTTTTTTGAGAGAACTTGGCAGAAGTGGGCAGCATGGTGGTTAGCATAAATGCTTCACAGCTCCAGGGTCCCAGGTTCGATTCCCGGCTGGGTCACTGTCTGTGTGGAGTCTGCACATCCTCCCCCTGTGTGCGTGGGTTTCCTCCGGGTGCTCCGGTTTCCTCCCACAGTCCAAAGATGTGCAGGTTAGGTGGATTGGCCATGCTAAATTGCCCGTAGTGTCCTAATAAAAGTAAGGCTAAGGGGGGGTTGTTGGGTTACGGGTATAGGGTGGATACGTGGGTTTGAGTAGGGTGATCATGGCTCGGCACAACATTGAGGGCCGAAGGGCCTGTTCTGTGCTGTACTGTTCTATGTTCTAAGTGTTTAGACTGAACGTTCTCTCTCTATCTCTTGCTGAAAGAACTGCTTTATTGTTCTAAAACCACTGAATGCCGGCACATCTTTACTATAAACTTGAAATGCTCTGGAATCTACAAGGAAAGTAGATAACCTTGCCAGAGAGAACCATCTCAAGCCAGAAGGAAGAAGCACTGAAATTAATGCTTGAACTCCAGAAAGGCATTAACTGGAAGTTACTCTGGTGCACCAAAGATCCTTTATCCTTTTATTTTTGTTGATATCTTCATTACTGCTCAATCACCCTTTTCCCTCGATGTTGTTTGTCTGTAAGAAGTCTTCTGACAACACCAGGTTAAACTCCAACAGATTTGTTTGGAATCACTAGCTTTCGGTGTGCCCACCTCAGTCCAACTGTGGCATCTCCACGTCTTGTTTGTCTGTGTGTGTGTGCGCCTATGTGCATGCAGTGACTGGGGTGGTAGTTGGAAAGAGGGGGTGTTGGGAAAGGAGTTTTAGGTAGTCAGTTACCTTTTTGTCAGCTTAATTATAATCCTGTACATAATAAAAGGTTCCTTGTGTTAAAGTTACAAATTTGGTAACTGCAGTTTATTGGGCTCAGCCAAGGACCTCAGATATTTCAAAATAACATTTAATTTCACTCATGTTGCAAACCTGGGTCAAGTAGGGCTGGAATTGACCACACACTAGCCCAGGATGTCATGACACCAGACCACTATAAGAACTCATATTTTCCTCTTTTAATTGAAACATTGGATCTTTAACATCCCATCAGTTTAATTTTTCAATTTAATTTTTAATCTGAAGCACTCCTTCAGTTGCACTGAAGTGTTAATCTAGGCTGTGCTCTCTCAAGTCCTGGAACAGGGATGGACACACAGCCCTTTGACTTACAGATGAGAATTTACCCACCGTGTCAAGCTAAGTTCCTAAGGGCAAGGTGTGATTGAAACATATGTGAGGGGAGAGAAACAAAGTAGCTGTCACGTTCTGGTGCTTGGCTGGTAGGAATGATGCACAGTAGAATATCTCGTTCTTGACTAGTTAAAATATTTTATTATCATCAATGATAATATCCATTTGTCTTTTAGAGTTTCTGCATTTACTTCACTGTTGCTATAAATCAGCATTAAAACATTGTTTTTCTGCACATCTTGATCCTCACTAGATCCTCCTGGTCCTCACTGGAAATCATGCCGACGTAGAACGTATCTCCGAGGCATACTTCATCAATCATGTTGATTGATTTTGATTGTTCCACTTTTTACTGGTAAAGTATTGCTTAGCAAAATGATTTTTGCCTATATATTTGGAGCACATCTTTCCAAATGCTGGACATTGTCGTGGCAAATGTCGATTGCTGCATCGCTGGCATGAAATGGAGGATTTGGTCGGTCGCTTAAAATGACTGCACGTGCTGGGCCACATTTTATACTCGAGTGTGTCACTACACTAATGGCGCGGCTGCTTTTTCTATCTTCACCCAAAATGTTTGAGGTCCAAAGTGCTAATTTGCTGTGCAGCTAGCTCGCTGCTATGACAAATTTTGATAGCATCGTCAAGCTGAAGCTCATTTTCTCTTAATAGCCTCTTGCATACCTTGTCGTTAAAAATCACCTACACGATCTGATCATGGATCAGCGATGCTTGTAGGGTAGCAAAATTACACGACTACGCCTTCAATCGCAAATTGGTCAGAAATTATCAAACAATTTGCATGCCTTTTGGAGTGCAATGCTGATCAAACTGCTTTACAACTTCCTCAAAATTCTTACTACCCCCCCCCCCGGTTATCGAAAACAAATGCATTAAATATGTCTATCGCTTGTGGACCTCCTACAGCGAGCAGCAACGCTATGTGCTTCTCATCAAGCTGTGCCTGCAGACCAAGGGCTGCAACATAGTCTGAATTGCTGTTTGAATACACGCCAATTCTCATCTACATTACCAGTGACTCGAAGCTGGTGTGATGCTTTCAGACCTTCCATCCTGGACTTCTAAGTTTATCAGTAGGTTGAGTACTAGTTGCCAGTAGTTTACGAAGTTTGAAGATTTTTTCTTTTTTACCTTCTTCCGAATTATCTTATTTGTTCGGATCTTCAAAAAATCTCGTTTCCTTAGTAGATCTTGATTCCTGGTACCATGTTACGTTCTGGTGCTTGACCGGTAGAAATGGTGCACAGTAGAACGTCTAGCTCTTGACCAGTTAAAGTATTTTATTAGAAAATAAATGCATGGTAAAGATAACTATAAGAAATATATCACAAACAACTAATACTGAGAAATTATCCAAGAACTGCTGCAAATATGACTATCGACTACCATGATTAACTCCCAACTCCTTGAGGTACAGAGTCACATGGAAGATTTACACTGCCACCTGCTGGTTGGAGGTAGTTTACATCATTATATACATGATTGCTCATGCATATTATCACAGTAGCAATGCAATAAGATGCCTACATCTTCTTGCTTTTTGTCTATATACACGATACAAAAAATGGGAGCTGTGTTTTTTCAGTCGCTATCTGACTCTTCTCAATAGAGAAGTAAACAGCACAAACAGAAATCCAGTTTATAGCTGCAGGATGTTGCCTTCAGCAGAAACTGAACAAAACAGTTTGCTGCCCTGAAAAAAAAGTGGTATCCATAATTTTAACGCTGGACAGTAAAAGAGTGCATGGAAAGGAAAACTTTGCCTCGCTGTCGGGAAACAGCAGGGCAGTATGACTGATTGGATGGCTCTTTCAAAGAACCGGCAAAGATACAATGGCAGAATGGCCTCCTTCTGCTCTGAGAGATTCCATGATCAAAATGCAAATGACTAAGCTGCATGATTGTGCTGTTCATGCCCTGCGTATAATGGAAATTCATGTCTGGCTGACCAAGTGAGTTAATACTTAATGCGGATGTTATCTTTCTCCACATCATTAGGGGAACAACTTCAATTTAGTTATGACCAGAAGATGTGGCTTCATGGTCTTAAACTGCAAAATATAGATGGTCCTCAGGGGTTGCATGTAATACTTAGATCCATTAAATACTGTAATACGGGAAAACATTGTTTAGTGATGTTTTTCAATGTCAAACATTGAAAATCCAGCTTATTTGCATGTGGAACCAGTCGCCGTGAAATATGCTTAGAATTCAGGGCACAGAGACTGAAATGGAACATTCTGGCATTGCAAATAAATTAAAGCAAATTTACTGGGTACTTTCACAAATGCGTTCAGCTCAGATGAATAAAATATTTCAGGGCTAGTTTAAACCATATTCCTAAATGCAAATTTCACATTTATGCATCAACATAATGCATTGAAACCAAGAGCAGCAGCATGCTATCAAAATAAGCTGCTGTGATGAATAATTAAAATTGTCATTCTGTCTTCTATTTTATGTTGGTGAGGGGTGGAATGGGGGAGGCAAGAGGGGAAGAAAACTGAGATTTAATATTTTTTTTTGCAAAGTTGATACATCTGGCTGGTAATCAGAAGAAATAAAATTGTGTGGATAGAATCAATAAAAAGGAAAATGTGATTCTGTCATTCAGTTCCTTGTCAGCAGAATCTATCAGTTCCAGTGTCAATTATTTTCATTTTTCAAATTATCACTGCAGTCATGAAGACACCACAACACTTGCAATTATTTATGCGCAAATTAGACAACAACTTTAAGAGAGCACAGACAATGCTAGAAAGTTGCTAAGAGACATGCTCCTGTACAAACAGCGCAAAGTATCATCTCGCTTATACTTCTCCTAAAATGCATCAAATGCATTAGGAAAAGCGAAGGGTGAAGGGGTTTGCCTCCTCATCAATTTCTCCTGTTGCTCGGATGTGGCGACCCTGACAAACTACTGCTCCCGGACCTGGAATACCTGACCATGACCATGCCGCCCATACTACCTTCCACGGGGTTTCACTTCTGCCATCATCACGCGGTCTACATCCCACCCCAGGCGGAAGTGAAGAAGATGCTTGATGAAACTCCTATAAATAACAGTGAAACAGAATACCCGGAGGCCTTGGTCATCGTAGCCGGGGACTTCAACCATGCCAACCTCAAGAGTGTATGGCCAAAATTCCACCAACACATCTCCTGTCCTACCAGGTGCCAACATCTTGACCACAGCTACACAAACATCAAGGGCGTCTACCAATACATCCCGACAGCACCTCAGAAAATCGGACCAGAAGAAGGTGCTTCATCTCCTGGCATACAAGCAGAAACTTAATGGGAGAATCCGGTTAAGAAGGTCGTGTAATGCTGGTCTGAGGCAACAGAAGAGCTCGTATGCACGGGGAAGGACAGTGGTAGCAGAGTTGCTTCACAGCTCCAGGGGGCCCAGGTTCGATTCCTGTCTTGGGTCACCGACTGTGTGGAGTTTGCACTTTTTCCCACCCGTGTCTGCATGGGTTTCCTCGGGTGCTCCAGTTTCCTCCCACAGTCCAAAGATGTGCAGGTTAGGTGGATTGGCCATGCTAAATTGCCCTTAGTGTCTAAAAAGGTTTGGTGGGGTCACAGAGTTACAGGGATAGGGTAGAGGTGTGGGCTTAGGTAGGGTACTCTTTCCAAGGGCTGGTGCAAACTCGATGGGCCGAATGGCCTTCTTCTGCACTGTAAATTCTATGACTCTATGACGTGGCTGCTTGGAGTCAATGCACTGGACCATATTCAAGAAATCAGCGGCCAACCTAAACGAGTATGCCACCACCGTCATAGACTTCATCAACAACTGTGAAGAGGATTGTGTGCCAATGAAGGTAGTATGATCCCTAGCTGGAAACCATGATTTAATTGGAAGATTCACGCCGTACTTAAGGCCAGGTCTGAGGCATTCAAGACAGGTAACCCTGACCTACACAAGAAATCTAGGTATCTGGGATGCCAAGAGACAATACCAGACTAAGCTAGAGTCACAGACTAACAACATGGATTCTCGTCGGTTGTGGCAAGGCTTAAACAACATAATGGGCTACAAAGCAAAGCAGAGTAGAATATCCGGCAGCAGTGCACCCTTCCCCGATGAACTCAATGCATTCTATTCTCGTTTCAAGCAGGAAACCAACAAACCATTGTCAACTGCCCCAGCAGCCTTGGACATACCCATATCGACTGCCACAGCTTCCAAAGTCAGATCGGCCTTCTTGTGAACCCTCAGAAAACAACGAGCCTGACAGTCACTGGTCATGCACAAAGATCCTGCCCGGGCAAATTGGCGGTTGTGTTCGCAGACATCTTCAATCTCTCCCTACTCTGTTCCGAGGTTCCCACCTACTTCAAGAAGACTACTATCATACGTGCCAAAGAAGAACTAGGCAACGTGCCTCAATGACTGCCGTCTGGTGGCCCTGACATCTATCATTATGAAGTGCTTCGAGAGGTTGGTCATGAGACACATCAATTCCATACTCCCAGAATGCCTTAATCCACTGCAATTCGCATACCGCCACAACCGGTCCACAGCAGACCTTAACTCACTGGCCTTACACTCATGCCTGGAACATCTTGACAATAAGGACTCCTCCATCAGACTCCTACTCATTGACTACAGATCCGCCTTCAACACCATAATCACAGCCAAGCTTATAACAAAACTCAAAAACCTAGGACTTGGCTCCTCCCTCTGAAACTGGATCCTCGACTTCCTGACCCATAGACCACAATCAGTCAGGATAAACAACACCTCCTCTACAATAGTCTTCAATACCAGGGCCCCGCAAGGCTGCGTACTTAGCCTCCTATACTCCCTATACACACACAACCGTGTGGTAAAATTTGGCTTCAACTCCATCTACAAGTTTGCTGATCATACAACCCCTGTGGGTGGGATCTCAAATCATGACGAGTCAGAGTATAGGAGGGAGATGGAGAACCTAGTGGCGTGCCGTAACAACAACGATCTCTCCCTCAATGTCAGCAAAACTAAGAAGCTAGTAATTGACTTCAGGAAGTTTCATACACACCCCTGTGTGCATCAATGGTGCCGAGGTGGAGATGCTTGACAGCTTCAAATTCCTATGTTTGCACATCACCAACAATCTGTCCAGATCTACCCACGACTTTGCTATGACCAAGAAACAGCAACAGCGCCTATACTTCCTCAGGAAACTAAGGAGATTTGGCATGTCCACATTGACTCTTACCAATTTTTACAGATGCACCATAGTAAGCATCCTATCTGGCTGCATCACAGCCTGGTATGGCAACTGCTTGGCCCAAGACCGTAAGACGTCGTGAACACAGCCTAATCCATCACGTGAAATCGTCTCCCATCTATTGACTCTGTCTACATCTCCCGCTGTTTTGGGAAAGTTGGCAGCATAATCAAAGACCCCTCCCAACAGAATTATTCTCTCTTCCATCGGGCTGGAGATACAAAAGTCTGAGAATACGCACTAACAGATTCAAAAACAGCGTCTTCCCCACTGTTACCAGACTCCTAAATGACCCTCTTATGGACGGAACGGATCTCTCCACACATCTTATTTACTGTGTAGCACTACACTTTGTATGCTTCATCCGATGTCTGTGTCTACGTATTTACAATGTGTATCTATTGTATGCCCTTTGTTTTTTTTTGTGTAAGAAACAATCTGTCTGGACTGTAGGCAGAACAATCTCTTTCACTGTACTTCGATACACGTGTCAATAAATCCAAATGTCAAAGACGTGAAGCTCCCATGCTTATGTTGCAGGTAAATAAACAAATTTATCATAGAAAGTTAGGGCTTGTCCTTTCTAATGTTGTGATAAGTCTTAATTACTGTGAGTTAATCTTACTGGCACTGAACATTAACCTTTGTAAGTGTGGAGTCTCATTGCTTCGGATTTTACTTGCAATTCGAGATTTGAAAAAAAAAAATCAAATTTTCTCTCTGCCTTTTTCTCGCTCATTGAATCCCATTTTTTTTTACCCCTCTTATCCTGATTGGACATTGAATTTACTATTCTGACATTTCCTAATTTGGCCTCTATGCAGTTCTCTAAATTCTTCAATCTGATTGGTTGCAGAGAAGCAGATTTGTTTAGTTTAATGGGATAGATTCCCCACATAAAAGCAACGTCCCGCCAATACAATACAAGGCAGAAGTCTGAGGCTTCTGCTGCGTCATTGACCAACTCATGGTCGACCGAGATGTTGGCTTCTAACACAGGCTCCAAATGCCCTATAGAAGATGCCAGGTTGTTTGATTGTTAGCTTCCAATGAAAAAGGTCATAGGAATTGAACGTGTACAAGCGAATTTAATGAACGTTGGGTCTCGCTTGTTTATTTGTGACAGTAAAATCTGGCCCATGTTGATCTGATTCTATGGTGTTTGAATACTGTTGGGGGCTTTCACAAATTCATATTGTCCGTTTGTATGCAAGACAAACAGACACATCCTTTTACTGAAGCCAAGCCTTTTCTTTGTTTTTCAGAGCGATCTTTTAATCAACCCCTTGAGGTATCCTTCTCCCACGTTTACAGACTGCACTTCTGAACGATAGCATGCTCTGCAGAGTGTACTCTTCCACATCAGTCACCCTTGTGGTGTAACTGACATGGCCAGTTTCAGTGTAGGCAAGTCTGTGGCCTGACTTGTACACAATAAGAACTACACTGAGATTCCCTCAAACCCATTTCAGTTAAGAGAGAGGAAGAGAAAGATGGACAAGAGATAGTGGGAGCTGTCAAGATTCATACCCATTAATCTGGTTTCCAGTGCAAACAGCGCATAATTCTACATAACTGCACCTTACTTCTAGCACAGTTGAATTGGTTGGATTATTAGGGCGGCACTCAGGGTTAATGACAGACCCTGGTATGTGTTTTTCAGGGAGGGTGGGGGCAGCAGCGTGTGGAGGGAGTGAAAGGCATAAATGTCTTGTTGCTGTCTCCTGCTCCCCAGGGGTGTCTGAACAATGTCAGATGTCATAACCAGTATAGCAATATTCAGGCGTCTTGTTGTGCCCCTTACATGATGACTCTGTTGCTATTCCCCTGAGTTTAGACAGTTGAGGCATGATGTAATCAAGATATTTAAAATGGTAAAGGAATTTGATAGGGTAAGCACAGAAAAACAATTTCCTCCAGTGGGGAAAATCCTGCACAAATGGAGAACATCCTAAAATGAAAGGTAGACTATCTTCCACAAAGAAGATAATGAAAATCTGGAATCCAAGTCTCCACAATGTTGTGGAGGCTGGGATATGGAGTTTTCATGACCGAGATCATTCGGGACTTCAATGGCGGCTATGTGGTGAGCAGTTGTACACATGGTGGCTTCCACCAGGGTACTTTGATTTTGGCCCTTTTTGCCTTGTTTGTGGGCAATTCTTTGGGGGAAATTTGTTCAATTTAGATTGGGTCCCCTCATAAAAGTAATGTCCCGCCAATACAATACAAGGCAGAAGGCAGAGGCTTCTGGTGCATCATTGACCTCCTCGTGATTGACCGAGATGTTGGCTAGCTTCTTGACTGAATAATTTAAGCAGGGAAGGTGGTCACTGAAGACCTGAAGAAGGCAATGGAGGGGGCTTTGGCCCCTATTCGGGCGGCCTTGGAGAAGATAGACCAGTGGAGAGAGGTGCAAGGTGCAGTGATACAAAAGGTAGAGGTGGTGCTTGCAGACCATAGTGATTGGATTGTCTCCCTGCAGGCAGAGATGGCACTGCTGGCTGAAGACAGTAAAGTGTTGAAGGCCAAGACTGACGATCTGGAGAATCATAGAACATATAGTGCAGAAGGTGGCACCATCGGGTTGGCACCGACCCACTTAAGCCCTGACTTCCACCCTATTCCTGTAACCCAATAACCTCTCCTAACCTTTTTGGACACTAAGGGTAATTTAGCATGGCCAATCCACCTAACCTGCACGCCTTTGGACTGAGAGAGGAAACCGGAGCACCCGGACGAAATCCACGCACACACGGGGAGAACGTGCAGACTCCGCACGACAGTGTCCAAGCTGGAAATCGAACCTGGGACTCTGGCGCTGTGAAGCCACAGTGCTAGCCACTTGTGCTACCCAAATCGCTCCTGATGGCAAACCTTAAGAATGGACTTGATGGCTCAAATTCTACGAACTATGTGTCTAAAATTTTTGGAAAGTTAGCAGGGAGGGGGTTTTGCCGTTCCCTCCAGAATTCGACCGGCCCATTCGTTGTTGAGGTAGAAGTCTGGACCTGGGGAGCCAGTACGGGCCAAACATTTGGGACCTTCAAGCGGCTATTAGATAGGTACATGGATTATGGTAGAATGATGGGGTGTAGATTAATTTGTTTTTAATCTAGGACAAAAGTTCGGCACAACATCGTGTGCTGTATTTTTCTATGTTCTATCATCGTCAGGTTTCATAGATACCTGGACAAAGAATGGGTCCTGAGGTGGGTGAAGGACCATCGAGACTGTAGATGGGTGGGCCACGTCATTAGAATATACCAGGGCTTTGGGTCAGAGCTGGTGAGAAGGCTTCTGGCATTCAATAAGGCCAAGGACGTGCTGTATAAGAGCAATGTGAGATTTTGTGTGGTGTACCTGGCTCGTCTTCGGGTGACCTTCAAGGACAGAGATTATTACTTTGATGAGCCGGAGGATGTGAATGAGTTTGTCAAGAAGCATGAACTGGGGGTTAACTAACGTGTTGGAGGACTAAGACATTTATTGTTTGTTCACGGTTAGGTTCATTTGTATTTATTGTGGCATTTCTGTGCTGTGGGTGAGGGCATGGGGTTGTTATGGGGCTTTGTTATGGGTGTTTTTTCTGGAAAAAGTTGAGGTTTGTATATTGTACTGTTGGGGATTGTTTGGGGATGGGGGTTGGGTGTTTATTCTTCTCTATTCTATATTAAAGTTTGGTATGGGTGGCGGCCTGATTGCTGGTGTACTGTTTAGTGATGTTTGATTTTTACCCTGTGCGGAGGTCACTCTGCCAGCTGTATAGCTAGTTAACTGGAACGTATAAGGGGGGATATTTACAGCTGATTATAGGTGGGGTATTTTTTTTTTAAAAAGGTATTTTGTTTCTGTTTCGTTAGGGATGGGGGTGAGGAGGGCTTTTGTTCTTCTGTTGGTTGTTTGGCATTCAGGGTGGAGTGGGGCTGGGAATTGGGGAGTGGGCGGGGCTGACTGCTGAAGGTTCCTTTGCTTTCGTGCTGGTTTTATAGGGGGTATGGTGGCCACCTTGGGTGGGCCGAAGCTGGTGCAGGCTGACGCACTGCTGGATTGCTTCATGGGATGGATACGGTTGATTCTGGGTTTGGGGTGGGGGAGGTGGTCAGAGGCCCACTGTCCAGTTGATAATTCAAATCTAAAGGGGTTACATCTGGGATCCGGAATCTATATGGGGCGGATGGAGGAGGGTTTGTACTTCGGGTTGAGTCTGAAGGCTCTGGTTACTGCCCCGCTCTCGTTTTCCCCAGGGTTCAGGCTGTGCGTCAGAAGCCCCTTGCCAGATGTGACTGGCTCTGAATTATTCATGTTTATCACACTTGTTTGGCTAATGGAGAATTGAGTGCCACTGACCTGAAATACAGGAGGAGGCTACATTAGGTGAACATTGTCGCAAATGTCTAAAGTGTTGCAGTTTTAGAGAACCAGCTTCCAGGTTATGATTTTGAGAGTCAGTTCCGTTCTCACAATCTGAAATGACATTTTGTCAGCTACCCCAACAACAAAAATAACTCATTCAGTTCTTATGGTCTTCAAAGAGTGAGTGCAGTGATCACTGCTGTTCAAAGAGGGTTTACTGTACCAGGTACTGTCCCTCCAGGAGAGGCATAGAAACCTGTTGTGTTTGTGTAAGCCTTTGTTTGCCATCAGGGTTAATTTGGAATTTAGTGCCGCAAAGCTCGCTATGTTCTGACAGAGCACTTACTGCACACTAAACACTTTCCTAACCTTGCTACTCTGTCTGTATTTTTTTTCAAATCATGACAGGATTATATCCCAAGATATTGCTGCAAGCAGCCTGAGCACAGTTAAACCATCAGCCTCCGCCCCAAAGGATAGTCAATGAATGCAAGTAGCTCTAATAACAACTAATTACTAAGGCAATGAATATGTATTTCTCATCACAATACAAAGAGCCATGTCAGTTAGTTGCTGCTGTTCTTCCTCCAACATGGCACCTGTCATAAAGTTGTCTTTTTGTTTCTTTTTGGGTTTTTTCTTGAGGTTTCTCTCTCACAATGTGATTTCTGAGGAACACAAGTTCAATAACAATCCACGGAGAAAGGCCCGGATTCGTTTTTGGTTACCTGTCTTAATATCATCTCTTGTAGCTCAGTGCCAAGCTTCATCTACTAATGTTCTTGTGAACTGCCTTGGGGTGGTTTTATGACATTGAAGATGCAAAGTATGTAAACGCAAGTAGTTGTTGTTTAATGGAGCTAGTCGATTTGATTCTCAGTCAGTGAGGGTTAAGTTGCTTTTATGCTGTGCTCAGTGGCATATTAGGGAGACAGGACCTTGACAAGTGGACCCCACGCAACCCATAATGAACTTCAGTCAAATTCACCAACACTGGCTGCCAGGGAGACCTGGTAACTTTGGGGATTTCTATGGGTTGCCTTGATGAATTGGAACTGGCTCCTAGCCTGTACTTTCATAAGTGTTGATGTAAAAACATCTTTAGCTGATCACAGTCAGAGAGGCAGCAGAGGTGCAATTCTTTGCATGCCATGCCATGGGAGCTTGGTTTCATGTCAGCCTTGATTGTGAGCTTGAGCATTGAAGGGGTTGTTGAACCTACAATCCCAGTATGATCCGGCAAGAGAATGCAACAAAGAAAAGCTGACACTAGCAACACTGAGATCAGAGCGCAGGCTGCAAACCCGGTCAGCTGTGGATGATTCATGGCATTTGAAAGACCAAGCAGAGGGGAGGATTAGAAAATCACTGAAAGAAAGATAGATTTTCATTTATGTAACACCTTTCATGACCTCAGGATATCCCACGATACTTACAATCAATCAAGTAATTTAGAATTGTAGTAAAGTAGAAAACACAGCTTCCAATTTGAACACAGCAAACTCTCACAGACAACAATAAAATCAATTACCAAAAAATTTGCTTTGTATGTCGCGTGATGGATAAATGTTGAACAGGACAATGGAAAATACTCACCTGCTTTTCGCTGAATAGTGCCATGCCGATCTTTTACCACTGAGGACAAACAGGGCCTCAGTTTAAAATCTCATGCAATGGTTGACACCTGCAATAGTGCAGCACTCTCTCAGTCCTGCACTGTAGTGTCAGCCTAAATCAGATGCTTGGGTGCCTGAAGTTCCGCTTGAACATTTGATTTTTTAGACTCATTAGGTGAGATTACGACTACTATTGAGCCATTGTTGCAAAAATTAAAACCTCTACTGACAGGACAACTGACGCCGTGGCTCATCATTCACATTTTTGGTCTTAGCTATGGCTGTCTGAGATGCACGAGGTCATGAGCAGAGGCCAGCAATATTAACCAGAGAGAGCGTAAGATGGGGTAAAAAATTAGAAAAATTAATCATTTACAACTTGGCAGAAGCCTGGCAGAGGAAAACCTCCTATCGCTGATTTGTACTCACTGAGTGACAGAGAGTTCCTTGTATGATTTTTAAATGAATATCATGACAAATCAGGACACCCAATTAGGAGCAGCCATTGATCCCGATGCAATCTCACAAACCGCTTCCCTGCACATCACCAATCAATTAAAAAGAATTTCACATAGTTACCCAAAGCTCACTATGTGCCCTCCATTTTGCTTGCCTGTGGGGTACAAAGACACTACATGAATCAAACCACAGCAATGTTCATCCTAGGTTGCAGAAAGAGTAGACTATGAATACCAGGCAACAAGATCTTAACAGCAGCTGGCAAGAATTCAGGACTCAACTAAAATTGAAATGCGTCAAATTTAATCCATCTCAAAATGATTATTCTTCATGGCGAAGGTTAACGACTGTACTGAGGTGGCAGGCTCTCATGTTCTCAGACAGAATTGAACGTATCCGACCATTAGAATCCAACTTCTCTGCCATTATAACTGGATTCATTTCTCTATATTGATACTTTGGCCATTGATTCGCTGACCATTGTTCTCATCCCAGCTAAGCTCCACACCTTACTCCTTTTTGCATCTTCAAAGTCTTGAAATCCAGATTTATTGCGATGTAGTTTGCCATGACTCATATTTTCTCAGGACCTCAAAATTCCACGTTTACGATGCTCACTTCTTCTCACAAGTCATGGCTAATTGGGGGGGGGGGGGGGGGGGGGGGCAGTCAGGAAAGTGGAATTGAGACCATCAGCAGGCATAAAGGGCTGAATGGCCCACTCCTAAGTCCTCTGTTCCAAGCTTGGGATCACCTACATTTCAACGAACCAATCTCTTCAATCAGCCAGATACCCAAATTCACTGGCAGAGGTTGTTGGGAGTGGGGCTACCTTCAACTGAAGGCTCAATTTTCACCGGCACAAACTGGATACATAATCAGCCGTGCAGCTAGAGGTCAAGTGCCTTTCTTTCAAAATCACTATTAATGCCAGCCTGTCCTGTGATCCAGTCTGTGCTTAGTTAACCCAAATAATACAATGAGCACATATATTTTGCTTTCACCGCTTAATTTTAATTCATCTTATTAGAGGAAAATTTTAGATATTTGTGTAACCTCCTTGACTCTTTGCTTCTTTCTCCCTAATTAATAGATCTGACAACCATCATCAAAATATAATTATCATTGCTCTTGGTCCGAGAGTCCATCTGCTTTGTAAGAATGACAAGGCCATAAGCTATAATTAGTTTTTTTTGGCTAGCTATATAAGTTATTGCAATAAATACACTAATCAGCAAAATGGATTGGGAAGCCTACGGGAAGAAATTAAGCTTTAAATATTTCACATGGAATTGCACGTTAGACGAATTCAGCTAATGAGAACAACTTTTGCCACGTCTAAAAGACAATTACTCAGTGGATATGCAAATGTATGAAAGTCGTGGCGTCCACAGCACAAGTAAAAATAAGTTAAAAGCATTTACTTTGGAAAGGAAGCAAGCAGGTAAAACTACAGTTTGAAACTAATAATATATGAAGTATATATGTGAACCCTACATTGGTCAAAGCAAAGAGATATGAAGGGCTTTTACGCATTAAAAATAATTACTCATAAAATATCAAATTATCTGAAGTTGTAACTACAATTAGAGCAATGTCCCGAGGTAAAACTGATTAAGATGGTTCAGGGAGGTTCTTCAATATTTTCCAGCAAAGGCATTGTGCTTTTGAGTCGAGAATGCTCTACTTCAGGCTGTTTGTGTGTGGAGCATAAATAAATGAAAATGCAAAGTTTCACTGTGACATTTTTGATTCAGACGTCCAAATGAAAGGCAATTGCCCACAGTGCAGAACACTAAGGTTAAAGAGATCGGGGAGAAGCTAGTTGAAATGTAGGTGTTCCCAAGCTTGGAACAGAGGACGAGAGGACTTAGGAGTAGGCCACTCAGCCCTTTAAGCCTGCTCAACCATTTAAACACGTCATGGCTGATGTGGTGGTGGTCTCAACTCCATTTTCCTGTCTGCCCCCTATAATCCTCGACTTGTAAGGAGATGTGAGGGTCGGAAGCTTGGAGTTTTGAGTCCTGAGAAAATGTGAGTCACACCAAACTACACCGCAATGAATCTAGATTTCAATTCTTGAAGATGCTCAAAGGCAGAAGATGTGGTGCTAAAAGCAAATTTCTGCAGATGCTGGAATCTGAAACGAAAGGGACAATGCTGGAAAATCTCAGCAGGTCTGGCAGCATCTGTAGGGAGAGAAAAGAGCTAACGTTTCGAGTCCGATGACTCTTTGTCAAAGCTGGATGTGGTGCTAAGCTGGGATGAGAACAATGTTCAGAGAACCAATGGCCAAATTAGCAATATGAAGAGATGTCAGGTTGCAGTGGGAAAGAAGTTGGATTCTAGTAGTCAGATAAGGCTTCCATTCAATTCTGTCTGGGGGCATGAGAGTGGTGTTGAAAGACACGCCCCAGATTTAGCAGGGTGTGAATAAAACCCTGACAGATGCTTATCCTTTACTGCAATGTAACAGTATTGAAAAATAAGTTTCCAAAGAAGCTGTGCATATCTTTTGAAACAATGCATTACTAATAAACCAGATTGCTGACATTGATTGCATACAGCCTTGTCTTTGTTGCTGAAGTCGGTTGCCTACCATTGCTTTCAGCTGGCGAATGGTAAATGATGCAGTCTGACCAATAGGAAATAAGGTCCTTTCTATGTCAAAAGCTGTGGGTTGAAAATTAGTTGCTGTGGACAATGGGCATCAAATAAACGTGCTGCCACCTTATTTCCTGCACTGTAAATTCTATAATTCTAAAAAACACCTGGAAAAGAGAAGGAACTCCAGATTCATAGATGCGGTGCTGGAAGATCAAGTGGTGGAGGTGGACAGGTGGAGATGTCATGGCATCTCGGGATCAGGTGGCCCTCAAGGACAACACTTAGAAAGGACTGTGAGTGGGTGACAGTGCTTGGGTGTCTGAAATCAGGAAAACATAAAGGCAGGATAGGGTGGGGTGGGAAACAAGTAGTTCATGGTTACACCATCAGCAACTTGCTCATCATGAAGAGGAGTAAGAGTTTTGAAGGGGTAAGGCAGGAGAATTGCACCATCCTGAATGGTCTCAGCAAAGCCAGAAGTTAATTCCCCAACCTAGATATCTGACAGCAGTGTCACAGAAGTCCATTGCTAACCCACTGGTGGTCAAGATCAGTGAATGTATTTTCATATGACATCTCTTACACCGATTCACCATCATTCATCAACAGCAGCCCCTGGCACTAGGACTTAAACTTAACATCCACCTTACCCTCACACACCTACCAATGCTCCCAAGCTCACATTCACCTGTTGCTTCCTCTGCATACTCCCAGTTATTCAACTGTGCGTGCAAGCACAACCCAAACAAAGAGCGACTCAATCATTGATATTCTTCCCTCCCTATTGCGGGACAAGGTGGCACACAATATAAGTAAGCAGAGTAGAGCTGGTGGCGACAAGGTGCCTGTAACTGCTGAGCCCTATCATGGGAGAGAGCTCTCAGAACCATGGGATTGGCTGCATTGGAGTCCATAGCATCTGACATTGCTGAACATATTGATGATAATCACTTGATATCACTCGTCAATTCCCGCTCACCCTCGCCATCCTATTTGGCATGATAAGCAAACTGTTGATGCTGTGACCTTGGACCTCTTCCAGCTTCACCCCCTCACCTCCCCCCACTACCCCCCTTCTCAAACTTCTGATTGCCTGCTTCTGGATACCCAAGACGTACTGCTTGCCCAGCAAATCACAGGAAGGAGGAGAGACAGAACACCACAGTACTGATGAAGAGGCCCCTTCACTTGATCTGAAGCTCACATCCACCAGCTCAGATATTGCCATTACACATACCTCTGAGGCTGGAGAGTTGGAATCAGCACGTGGTGATTTGCCAGGTGTGAATGGGCTGTAGCGGTAAGGGATGGTTCATTTGCCAGCTCATCAGAGGGTAAAGTCATTGATCTCTACTGCTACAGGAGACTCAAATATCAATGTGCTGCACATAGGAGAATGCTGATTGGCATGCAAATGGAATGGAGTAGATTGATCGACTTCCAAGACAGCCTTTTTTTATTGTCAAGGAGCATGCAGGAGTTTGGCTCCAACTTCACAAAGGACATTTGTACAGATCTTGCACTCTCCGTGGACTCTAACACTTCTCATTACATCATACTGCAGGACCAGGGGCATTACTACTGCTGCCCTCCCGCCTTCTCCTGTTGCAGTTATTGTGTCACCAACCCATCTGTCATCCCTGTGAGAATGCAGTCACAATCCCTGCTAAATCCAGGTACGTACCACATCATTTCCAACAACACTTCACAGCAATCTCAGATACTCTGCGATAGCAGTAGTTATTAAAACTCACCATCCGCCAGCTGGGTGCTTGGCCTATCTTGCAATTGAAAACCTGATTTTTGGTGAATGATGTGGAAGTGCATATGATTGGGCAATGGGTGTCACATCAGTCTGCAGGGGTAGTGTGACATGAGGATAACATCCATTGAGTTGCTTTTGGTACACACAGAGGACTCCCAAACAGGCACTCAACCTAAACTGCATGCTATAACAGCTGACAGCACAGTGCAAACACACTGCAATGGAGGGATGAATTTTGTACCTTGTGTGTTTAAATTTCACTGATGTTCTTATGAGTATCTAATTCTTTGAGTTCAGAAAATGCAGAAAGCATAAGGAGCTCAAGTGTGTTCCTGGTTCGAAGGGCATGCAAACAGTGAGAGCCATCACTCCCAACCCTAGAAATATCCAATGTCTTTTAAAATCAATCATTCCCGTCCCAGCCTCCCCGAACAGGCGTCGGAATGTGGTGACCAGGGGCTTTTCACAGTAACTTCAATGAATCCTACTCGTGACAATAAGCTATTATTATTATTGAATATTAATCATAGAACACACAGTGCAGAAGGAGGCCATTCGGCCCATCGAGTCTGCACTGACCCACTTAAGCCCTCACTTCCACCATATCCCCATAACCCAATAACCCCTCCTAAACTTTTTGGACACTAAGGGCAATTTAGCATGGCCAATCCACCTAACCTGCACGTCTTTGGACTGTGGGAGGAAACCGGAGGACCCGGAGGAAACCCGCGCAGACATGGGGAGAACGTGCAGACTCCGCACTGCCAGTGAGCCAGTGGGGAATTGAACCTGGGACTCTGGCACTGTGAAGTCACAGTGCTATCCACTTGTGCTACTGTGCTATAAAAAAACTAATTGTTTGTTATGAAATTGCAACATTGCATTAGATTACTATTTACAAAGTTGATGGACAATCTCATCTGGATTTTACCTAAGTGTTTGTCTATTTACTTGTCAGCTGCACCAGGATTGAGAGTTGTAAAGGAGAAATTGAGGATAGGCATGCATAAGTACTTCATTTCAGAGGGTGACCTACAGCTGGAATAGGTTAACAGAAAAAGGAGTTGAGGGAAAGACATTGAATCATTTAGGAAATAGCTGGAGAGTGTAATGGAAAGATGATAGGATTGTTCATGTGAGAAGATGAGAACAAAATCTTGATTGTCTTCTTCATCCAAAAATATCTTGTGCTATTTATATTTCTTTACTGCAATATACGTTACACTTTGGATGGAACCCATTGTAAACAATTTTTAAACACGACTGGTGTAGCCTGTAATTCATCTGGACAATAATGTTTTTTGTGTATGTATGATTGCAATGTCACAAATTGCTTTTGCTTGGCTCACGCTAGCCACAGGGCACTTCACAGAAAACATATTAAACTTTCCCACCAAAAATTGAAAGTTTCTGTTAGTTGACATAGCTCTGACCTTTTGAACAAATATGCAACTCAAAGTTCAAGGTGATGCAATCTGTACAGATTTTAAAATATTCAATATCCAATTCAAAATTTTAATTAGTTGAGGTCCTATCCCTGAGCAAACTGTGAACCCTTAGACTCAAATCATGAGCAGGCTCACTCTCCACTGTCAGCTTCTGCATTATATATTTTTTTGAAATACATTTTCCATGTGCATCGGCAGAGGACATGATGATTAACTGTACATTTATGCAATCTCAAAGTGAAACGCTAATGGCCCAGAGTTTCCTCCTGGTGCCAGCCAGTTTGGGCGATTTATCTGGCTGAGGGAAAGACAGCCATGGGCTCCATCACCTAAACTTGGACATTTGTGTTCAAATTTACATGATAACAAGTGCCACGCTGGAATACAGGTGGTGCAGGGGGTGTTTCAAGGTAATAATAATAATCGCTTATTGTCACAAGTAGGCTTCAATTAAGTTACTGTGAAAAGCCCCTAGTCGCACATTCCGGCACCTGTTCGGGAAGGCCTGTATGGGAATGGAACCCGCGCTGCTGGTCTTGTTCTGCATTACAAGCTGGCTGTTTAGCCTACTGTGCTAAACCAGCCAAGACAAGGTCGGCCATCTGACGCAAGTTGCATTCAAAGTTATGCTTGTCTTCTGAAGTGAAGTTATGGTTCATGTTTATGCTCAAATTTATTTTCATAATCAGAAACACAAAATCTCCCATGGAGCAAGGCTATTGGGCGGCATGCAGAATATAAATGGTATTTCCTCTTCCTTGAAGTATATCAAAGAATATTTTTTGTTGTAGAGTGGTAATTTGGGCCAGTTTTATTACTGCAGCTGAGGTTGGGTTTTTCCTGACCCTCTGTGGCGTGTTTCCCGTGACGGAGGGGGCTATCCATTGACAGCCTGTGCGATCTTCCGGGCCTGCCGAAGTCTACGCCGTTTTGCATGGCTTGTTCGCTCTACCGCCAGGGAACCCATTGTGGGGGAGGGGGGGGGGGGGGGGGGGGGAAGATCGCCTTCGGCAGGACCAGGAGACCCTGCCGGCGGGAATGGCTGGAAAATCCCACCCTGGGTTTATCACCAAAGTTGGGCATTTTTCGCAATTGTCTCCTCCACTACCTGTGCGCATCACAATTTTAAATAACTGAAATGACTTTTTAAAAAAAACTATACAGAACCATTCGCCAGTTTCACTGGTATGCAACAGTCACTTTCCGAGAATATTCAATATGTTTTAATGTTTAAAACTTTTAAAATGTGTCTGGTTCGTGACATTGCTATTAAAGCTCAATTTTGAGGGACTCACAAGAGAGTTTCAAACATTACTGGAAACTGACAATGGTGATTAATTTGATCTGGGGTGTGACCAGTTGTGTGGGTGGGGATTTCTAAAGTGACATTTTTGAAACCATCGGAAATGTGATTTGGATTTCCCCATAACTGGAAACAAGCCACAAGGACATTCGGCATTTGTTATCTTTCCCCATTTCAAATGGGTTTCTTGAACAGAAAGCTGGACACAGAAAAAATTATGGTCGTTGTATTTGGTTCTTCTTACTGAAACATTTATCAGTTTTCATTTACTAACCTTGCAAAGTCCAGATCTGCCTCCCGAGACATGGTGATGTTGGTCAGGTTCTGCTGCAGTACAAATATGTTCCTGCACATCTTCTTGATCCCTGATTCACTGATCCGCTTGAAATACTGTGCACCATTGATCAAAATGCAGGAAATCAGGTGGCCAAGGCCTATATGGTGGGGTGGGGTGGGAAGAGGAAAGAAAATTAGTGAATGGTTCCCAAAATTAACCTTTTGATATTAGTCACTAAGCATCACAGGTCACAGAAAAATGCAAAAAGATAAACAAGGGACTATCCACACTCTTGATATCACCTCAGCTGTCCAACTTGAGATGCTAGGTCACTGAAAGAACAGTTTGCATCCAGCATTTCGCTCCATCATCAGCCGATCACCAACTCTACCACCACCATCCCCAACACTAATAAGAAGTTGTTACTACTTGTGACTGCAGCAATGGAAGACTGTTTCTCTTGAGCAACCTTCTTGTTCCAGCCCAAGCAGTAATTATTTTTGTATGAGCTCAGTGAATATCTAAAAACTATTTGACATTCAAATCAGTCTATTAACATCTGCCATTTACACAGTTCGGAGGTGCTTCACCCTGACTCCTTAATCAAAACTGCTGCTGCAACTGCTTCCCTGCCAGTACACCACACCCTTCCTCGCCATGCCTGGAGCATTACCTCTCTCCGATTCTCATTGCATAATGATTACAAGTAGGAACTATAGCTTACCCTTCCCTCGCTTAGCAATACACATATCCATTGCAGCTATGCTACTCTAACTCCACACAGGAAATTGCACCAAGAACAACCTGGTTCATATGTTTTAGACTTCAAGGTCACAGTTTTCAAACATGAAATAAATAAACTGCTCTCTTTGTCAAATTTAGCATAAGGTTTTTCTAAAATTTTGGAAAGGTCTATGCTTCATTTCCTTTGACTTAGAACACCCTCCCTCAAAAGGCATGGAAGCACAGTGTTTGAATATTTTCAAGGCAGAGGTAGTCAGATTCTTGATAGACAAGGGGATGAAAGGTTTCTGGGGTATGTGGGAGATTACAGTCAGATCAGCCATGATCTTATTGAATAGCAGAGCAGGATTGAATGGCCGAATGGCCTAACTCATGTTCGTATGGCATCAATATTTCCTGTATTCTCCTCATTAGTTCCTTCAGAAATTACAAGAACAAATCTTGCCCCGTCCCTCACCCTCCAATAGCTTTTTAAAAATGTATTTTCCAAAATGTGCTAGCTCCATAATGTCGTTCTCATAATTCACTGATCTTAGTCTTGGACATTCTTGCTGTTGTCACTCAATTCTTCCTAATGCCCTTGTGTTTTCCCATCATTCCCATCTGGTAATGTATCTTTGAGAGAAAATCCAGCAGCTCTGTAAAGTAAACGGAGGAATTTGTAATGATGAAATTGGCAACAGGATGAGCTCTGACTGCAGCCCTACATCAATGACGAAGTCAAATAAATGAGAATGCCCAATATTATACTGTGGATGTAACTGCACAATATATTTTAAAAACTCCATAGGGTTTGCTTTTATACTCGTTTGCCCAGATTTCCTCTCTTATCCTAAAGACAGTAGCTCAGAAATGGGCTCAGCGGTGTCACCAGGAATGAACCAGCATTGGACTTCAAGCTGTCATTTGCTTCAGCATTAATCCTGCCACAAATGGAAAGATTAGCATATTTGGGTAAACTTGTATGGATGAGCAGAACAGTCTAGTCTCCAAAGCCAGAATTACACCGTGGGAGATCTTGTAGGAATGCAGTCTAATAAACCCCCTTAAATGAAGCCCAGATGAGGTAGCTGTGGGGATAACTATTATTTACCAATTGGCTGATTTCACATTTATCTAAAATTGGCTGCCATGTTTGCCGACACCAGCGACTGTCCTTCAAAAATAATTAATTGGCGATAAAAGTGTTCTGAGGATGTGAAAGGTGTTTCTTTAATGTGAGCTTTTTCCCCTCTCTGTCGTATTTAGACACATTCACTATTCAATCCTAGCTGTTTGTTATTCACATAATACATTCCTGCTATAGCACCACAGAGGCTATCATGTTGCATAAAGTGTTTAATTATCTCCCCTTCAAACATTTTGGTCATGATGTCCATTTGTGTCCAGATATCCTTTTCACAATGCAACAGCAGCTGAATTTTCTCCAAAAGGAAATTCATAAAGGGGAAAAAAAGATAATGCAAATGCTGTTACATTGTCAACCAACTGGGAGGCAGTGCATAATTTCGTTCATAATTGTGCTTGCCTGTCATTGTACTTGAACATGACTGTAATTCAGTAATGGAGGTTTGTCAGCTGGTGTCAATAATCTAACAGTAGTTTCAGCAATTGATTTTTTGGTGGATTAATAACTGAACGTCACTGATCAGAAAGCAATCTTGATGCAACCGCATTTAGTCAGATTGGTTCAGTATTTACCTTCGAAAATGTATTGGAACTTGTGTTGCTGCAGGCTGCCACTCATCGCTTCCTCAATGGCGCTGATGTCTTTGTTCAGTCGCACCACCAGGGGGTCATAATCCATGCTCTCTGCATTCGCAACGATGGCATAGTTTCCTTGCTTGGCCAGTGGGATTAAATAGTGAAAGCAATGAACTCTGAGGAAACAAGGGGGAATGGTGAAGCTGCTGCAGCTGGAATCATGAGCCAAATGCCAAATCGCCGCTGGAGAGAAAAGCTATTATTCAGGAATGATGTGCACAGAATATAGTGTTTTCCAAGGCCCATGGCTTCTATTATCACCACTCAGCCTTGATCTAATGAAAAAAGTCTGTCCCCAGCTTAATTAATATTTGTGACCAATTCATCAGCAGCAATAAGTTGTTAATTACTGACACTGGGGCTGGTTCTCTGACAAAAGGAGAAATCTTATCTGCACCATGATAGCATTCTGGGCAACAAACAGCCTGTCCAAGGGAGAGTAGAAAAAAAAATCAACAGGACTGTTCAATTTCAATTGGATTATATAATGGTTACATTTATAAAAGAATTTCACACACACTGATAGTGTTGTAGGTTATATTTACAATGCTGTAGAGTATCATTTACAGCCTTTAATATTTGTGACACATATAGGGTTAGCAATGACTAACTCCAATAAGAAAAAGCCAAGCCATTTTCTCCTCATATCCAATAGCATCACCATCATTGAGTTCCCATCCACAACATTTTTCATGATGGCAAAGGTGGATCATCATTGATCAGAAACTTCACTTATTTAGATGAAGCAGTCATCACAACACTCAACAAACCCAACACTAGTAAGTGCAAAGCAATCGTTCCATCAGTGTCATGCCACTGAACTCCACACTCATCATTTCTGAATTTCCCTTTAAATTGTACGATTAGGATATACATCACTGTCCCTTCGTGGTTCCTGGGTCAACATCCTGGAATGTTCTACTTAACACCGTTGTGTGGTCACAATCAGCACAAGGACTGAGGTGATTCAAGGAGCTGGTGTACAGCTACCTGCTCCACCCTTGACTGATAAAATCTGCTGAAAATAGATAATTGGTCAAAACTCTGTCTTGTCCAAACTAGCTTCTGTTTACATCACATAAGTAACTACACATTAAACCACTGTGAAACACTTTGTATAGCCTGAAGATGGGTAAGGGCTGTACATAAATCAAAAGCCAGATGGCTGTGGAGAAAGGCTGATACAATTAGTTTGTAGTCTTCCTTCCCACCCTCCAAATCATAGTGTCCCTACCTTCCCAGAAATATAACATAGCTATTGTCGTGATACAGTAAAAGCCTGTGTGTGAGAAGGTTCTTCTCGGATTCGTGAAGGTCCTGAGATAGTTCGGGTGATGGGTCTGTTATTCAAATGCAATGTTATCACTGTTAAACCAACTCTAATATTTGTCATATAACACAGGATGTGTGTTATACACAGAAGGTTAATTAAGCACAAGACAGCGTGAGCAATAGCACAGTCAACAGTACAATCAAGGTGTTTGAATGGATTACAGGAGTGCCATGACGTCAACTACTACATCCAAGATGGCTAATAAACAGGATCTCTGTAGCCTGGATTTGATTTTAAGCTAATCAAAGCATGTGCCACATTCTGATTTCCTTCTTTTGCATCTTAATGCCCCACGCATTCTGACCTTTACAACTCTTCTGGGCCGATGTAATCTTTTCACATTGGCATTTCTGAGGGGGAGGGAGAGGCACTTGAAGAGTCACTCAGCACCTCTGGTATGCTTTCTCACTATTCTCTCCTTCTCATGCTATTGAAACCTGTTCCATTGCACCAGATTCACTTGTTCACATTTCAAGCCCCTCTGTGTCCTACTGTTTGATGTTAGTAGTATTTTAGTGAAATTTCCTGTTGTTTTAAGTAGTTTAAATGTTATTCTACTCCTATTTTATCTCCTAGAATCGAAAAATGGTGCAAAACAAAAAAGGACCATTCGGTCCATCGCACCTGTACTTTTCTTTTTGCAAGTGCTGCCTAATTAGTCCCATTCCCCTGTCCCGAGTATTTATCCAGTTCCAGAATTGGTCACAATGCACCAGCCAGGGCTTAATCAGGTTTTAATAAAGGTTTCACATAACTTCTTTGCTTTCATGCCTCTGTAACAGCAATCCTTTCCTATGCCTTCTTGAAAGGCCTTCTGAATTTGCCTTGCCACCTTCAAATACTTTAGTACATACATCCCAAGGTGTATGTTCTCCCTTTAAAATTGCACTAGCTTATATTGGCTCTCCATATTTTACTTAAGAAAGTTAATCCTCTGAAGTGCATTTAAAAAAAAAATTTTATTCTCCATTTTTACATTTTTCTTCAAAATTTACATCCCCGCAACAAGCAGTAACCGGTAACAGATACAAAGTCAATGCCCTTAACATCAACAACGATCCCATCCTCCCACCACTCCAACCAACGGCCCACCTGTCAATATATGCATCAAATAAAACAAACCCTCCCACGGTGGAAAAAAAACAAAGCAGAAAAAGAAAAGAGTCCGGAATCGCTCATGGTCACCATTAACCTATAGAGTGTCCCCCCCAACACTCAATGCCATCCAACCTCCGAAAGAGTACCGCAAATGACACCCAAGAGTTGTAAACCCCCCCCCCCCCCTCCCATCCAACTCCTCCCCTCCACTTCCTCTTGTAAAACTCCTCCCTCGGTTCCTTCCCCCCAACTTTCCACCCCGGCTAGACTCATCGGACCCTGTTCTGCCAGGCTCCAATGGCCGCAGCCCCTCCCCCCACCTCACCCCCGTTCACTGGCCGGCTTAAACTGACCAACGTGGAGGCCCCCGCCCAGGTCTCTCTCCCCCTTGCCCGGCCCCAGGAAAACCCAGAAGTCCCCTTTAGCACACAAACCACGCGTACACACCCACACCTCAAAGAACACTCATTACGACTGAAAGTCCCATTTCTTCCCTTGTCCAAATATACACAACGTTGGCTCCTGTAGCCCATGCACCAGCACGCAGTGAAACAAAAAAGAAAAAGTACAGTCATGATACTACATCGGTACAAGACCATTTCTCAATTCTGCCACAGTCCTTCTGCCTTTGCAAACTCCTCCGCTGCTTCCACCGTCCCAAAATAAAAGTCCTTGAACTTGTAGGTCACCCTCAGCTTCGCTGGATATACAATGCCACACTGCACCTTGCTAATGTACAGTGCCCTCTTCACTTGGTTGAAAGCAGCCCATCTCCTCGCCAGCTCCACCGTAAAGTCCTGGTACACGCGTATACCAGCTCCAGCCCACTGCACCACCCGCTTCTGCTTGGCCCAGCACAGGACCTTCTCCTTCACATTGTACCTACGGAGGCACAGAGCCACTACCCTTGGCGGCTCACTCGCCTTTGGTACAGGTCTGCACGACCGATGAGCTCGATCCAGTTCATATCGGGAGGGATCCTCCCCCAATAGTTTCGCCAGCATCGTGGCAAAATACCCAGTCGGCCTCGGTCCTTCCACTCCTTCGGGCAGCCCCACAATCCTCAAATTCTGTCACCTGGATCTGTTTTCCAGGTCTTCCATTTTGCCTCGCAGATCCTTGTTGATCTCTATCACCTCCCCCATCAAGGTAAGTTGATCACTGTGCTGCAATAATGTCCCTTCCACTTCCTTCAGCTCGTCACCTTGCTCCCGCACCTCCGCCACTGCGCTCGCCACCGTCCTCACCGGGGTAATAGCCTCCTCCACCAGCACTTTCAGTACCGCCCCCATCCCCCATCTCCTTCCTCATTGCCTCCATGTGTTTTGTGAACTGCCTTTCGAATTCCACGACCATCACCTTAGTTATGTCTTCAGCCGTAAGCAATGCGGACTCCGCTGGTGCTCCAGCCTCCATTTTCTTTACCGACCCCGCGGTGACCTTTCCACTCCCCGACAGACTTTCAGCTGTTTTCATGGCCGTTTTTTCCTGATCCTCGACATTTCCCTTCCCTGCGCTTTCTCCTGACTTTTACTGCCTTTGCTGCCCCTTGGACCGGGCGTTAACCCCCAATAATGCCGTTCCCGAACGGGAGCCCTCCAATGCGCGGCTGCCTCCCGCCCGCCGTCACTGGAAGTCCCCCTCCTCTAAGTGCATTTCAATGATTTTTCTTTCTCATCCTTTTTATTAGTTCCTTAAATATTGTTCATCTTCCACTGTTTCTAGTTTTAATGAGAAGTTACACCTGAAGTTTTAACTGGTTTGTGCTAACCACTGCAACTGTTGAACCCACTGTGCACTCCTGACTTCCACTTTGAAAATGTATTTTGTTACCTAAAATATGTCCATCGATGGGACTGCTTCAAATAAAAATAACCTCTTTCTGAGGGATTTAGATGGCAAATGGAATGGTCTTCAAGTTCATTCTACATGACAGTGAGATTGATTTTTTTCAAATGTCTCCCAGCTATAATTGTTTCTTACAGATTTAATTTCACATTCTATGCTTTAATCCAATAAATATTTGATTAAAAAGCAGTGAACTCAGCAGCTGAACTTGAGGTGGCAGAAATGAAATGGGGAGTGGGAAAGAGGAGGAAGAGGAGAAGGTAGTTAGAAAACGTAGGCGAGAGCTTAACTTTGTTCTCTAATGGGGGTCTTGAAATGTATTCCCGCAAAACTACGAAGTTACGTCTCAGAATTTTTGCATGCAGGGAGTACTCAGTGTCTTTCCCTCTCTGTCTCACACACTCGCACAAATTTACTTTAGTCTGGATTTTTGTGAACCTTTCAAAATGGCGGGTGAGACCCGAATGTGAAATGCCTGCCCCCAATACTGACAGATCCCATTTTTGAGGAAAGAGGGTGGGGTGTGACTCAATCATGAGGAAAATCCAAACTCAGCAGACCCATCGTTCAAGTGCAGTGTTCAAACATACCCCATTTTTATGATAGTGAGGGTCTTTTTTTTTGTTGAAATTTTTTATTTAAAACAAATTTGTAACATTTACAGAGAGAAAAAAGGCCCTATGCAAAGAGCCTTAACATAGTGACTGTCGGTTTCCGCACTGCTCCCTGAGTCTGCAAACGACTTTCTCCCCCGGGGGATCCCTGATCATCCCCCCTTGCCCACTTAAGTATCTTCTGCTCTACTTCTCAGCTGCCCCCCCCCCCCCCCCCCCCCCCCCCACACCGAGGCCTGACCTGCCAGGTCAGCCCTGCGCTCGGCCCCAGCCCGCCCCACCTCCTACTCTCTCTGGTGCCCCCTGACCTACGCTAGCTACGCTGACCCCTGCCCTTGGCGCCTGTCTGTCTCCCACCCGAGTACTCGGGCCCTGCCCACACACCAAGGACCAATTAACCTGATTGTATCTCACCGTGCCCTTTCAGCATGGTAGCAGTGGGCAGCATGGTAGCATTGTGGATAGCACAATTGCTTCACAGCTCCAGGGTCCCAGGTTCGATTCCGGCTTGGGTCACTGTCTGTGCGGAGCTTGCACATCCTCCCCGTGTGTGCATGGGTTTCCGCCGAGTGCTCCGGTTTCCTCCCACTGTCCAAAGATGTGCAGGTTGGGTGGATTGGCCATGATAAATTGCCCTTTGCGTCCAAAATTGCCCTTAGTGTTGGGTGGGGTTACTGGGTTATGGGGATAGGGTGGAGGTGTTGACCTTGGGTAGGGTGCTCTTTCCAAGAGCCAGTGCAGACTTGATGGGCCGAATGGCCTACTTCTGCACTGTAAATTCTATTAACCAGCCCCTGGCCCATCCCCCTATCAGAGGCCCCGATCTCCCGCCAAAAGGTACCAAGTGCAGGGCCCCATTCCCCCCCCCCCCCTCTCCCTTGTTGCAATCCCCCCAAAACACCCTAAACAGTGCACACTCCAGCCCCCGCTCTCTGTCAAGGCTGAAAGCAATCTTGGATAAAACATTACAGGACAGGATAATTTAACAAACCGCCGTCACACAAAAGCTCTGAGAGCTCAGAGTCCTTTAGTTCAAGTCCAGCTTTTTCTTTTAATAAAAGTCCACACCTAGTCAGAGCAAATTAGGTTAACCGACCGCCGCCACTGTACAGCACTGAAAGAACTAAGTGCACGTTAGTTCAAGTCCAGTTTCTTATCTTTAATGAAAGTTCAAACCTGTTCTGGTGTCTCAAAGTAGTAGTGGAGTTCCTCAAACGTAACCCAAAGCTTCGCAGGATACAGCATTCCAAACCTCACCTCCTTTTTGTAGAGGGCTGCCTTTACCTTGATGAATCCTGTATGCCTCTTGGCCAGCTCCGTTCCCAAGTCCTGGTAAATGCGCACCTCGCAGTTCTCCCATCTGCTCCTCCTCTCCGCCGTGGCCCATCGTAACACACGTTCCCTGTCAGCAAGCTGGTGAAAGCGGACCACCAATGCCCTCGGTCGGTCGCCCGTCCTGGGCTTTCTTGTGGGGGATCTATGCGCCCCATCCAACTCCAGGGGTCGAGGGAAGGCCTCCGGTCCCATCAGCGCCTCGAGCATACCCGTCATATATGCACCCATATCTGACCCCTCGCAGCCCTCGGGGAGGCCAACGATCCTCAAATTCTGCCTCCTGGCTCTGTTCCCCAGCTCTTTAAGCTGCTCCTGCATCCTCCTCTGTCGGGCGTTCAGCTCCTCCACCTCGTGCTCCAGCTCCGTTACCGTGTCTGCCTGGTTGGAGAATTTCACCTCGACCTCCCTGAGCACCTTCTCTTGGACGGCCTGTGTCTCGACCATTCGGTCCATTACCACTCTCATCGGGTCCAGCGTGTCCCTCCTCAGCTCGGCGAAGCAATTCCTGAAGAACTCCATCTGTTGCTCCCTTGGCCAGTGAGCCTCCGCTCCCTGGTCCCTGCCGTTCGCCATGCTTGGCCGCACGGCCTGGGGTCCCTGCTGCTCCCGCTTCGATCCTTGCCGCTCCACTCAACCACTTCTGGTCCAGCTGTCCATACCCCGGGGCGGGGGGAAAGCCTCTTCCCTATTGTCTCCTCCACCGATTCAGGTCAGCAGGTCCTGAAAAAGTCAGTTGAAAAAGGTCCGTTTGCCCATCGCGGGCGGGAGCGATCCGACCTGCGACCTGCTTACTCGAAGGCACCACCGGAAGTCGATAGTGAGGGTCTTGATTGCCAGTGTGGGGTTCATGTTTTTATTTAAGACTAGACATGAATGATCTTGAAGGGCAGATGCCCATAGCACTGTTGTGATGTCATTTACATCACTAGCCCGTTGAAAATTAAATAGAAAACAAACTACTTATGTCAGTGGGAGTTGAAAAACTCTGGTCTAGCAATTACAAAAGCTCTTTGTTGCCATTATGTCATGAATGCTTGGAAGCCATAATTATCTGAGCAGGAGGGGGTGTTCTAAATTCATAGTTTGATCGACAGCTCAAAGTGGTTATTAAAGGGTTAGCTGTCTTTGATGGGAGATTATGAATAGAGGTTTGTATTTACAAGGGATTAAACACTTGAGCAGATTTAAAAGTTTTGAATGGGCTTTCATGAATGGGACTTTTTTAATATAGTGAAGGATGCAATATATATATTTGGACCTTTATTTTATCCCTATCGTGGTGGGGTCATGCATTAAGTTGGCATGGGGAATGTGCTGGGGAGGGATGATGGGATTTGAGATGAGAGGACTAGAGGGTCTAAAACCTAATAAAACAATTGAGATGAAGTCTCTGAAAACAGAGATGGGATGTTTAAAATGACCACCTCAGCACTCAGCAGTGCCTGTGGCTATCGCCGATCTATGTCCAAGGTGGCAGCCCCAACTCTATCCTGCCCATGCTGTGGTTGATGGGCACTTTCCACAGATGTGGGTCCGCTGAATCGGGGAACTTCCTGACTTGAGCTATCCACCTCAGGAGCAAAGGTCCGAGCCATAGTTCATCATCAGACAGGTTTATCGTCACAATTAAAGTAGCTGCATTACAAGTACTTTTATTTTAATTAAAAGGATAAAAGATTTGCTTCCTTTACAATGTAAATAAATTGGACAAAGCGGCCTGTCAGATACACCACAGCCCTATTGACTAATTATTTGTTACAATAAGCTATACGTCAGTCACGTCAACACTGCATCCCACAATAAAGTCTGTGTCTTGTCAATTATCTGCCACAAACTGAGGTGATGGGCGGGATTCTCCCATCCCGCGACAGAGTGTCCACACCGTTGTAAATGCCGTCGCGTTTCATGATGGCGTGAACGGGCCGCTGCAAGGAGTAATCCTGGCCCCTACAGGTCAGAGTAGATGCGTGGTGGCCTCCTTCAATGCGCCGGCCCCGATGCAACATGGCGCAGGAGTACGGGGGCCGGTGCGTAGGAAAAGAGGCCGGGGGACAGAGAGGCCAGCCCGCCGATTGGTGAGCCCCGACCGCAGGCCAGGCCGCATCGGAGGCCCCCCCCCCCCGGCAGGCCGCCACCCGACACTTGCATGCAAGTTCCCGCCGGCTGCGAGCAGGTGTGGCCGGCGGCGGCGGGATTCAGCGTTTTAACTGTGACCGCTCGGCCCATCCATCTGGTCCCCATTTGTGGAGAGAACACTGAACGGCGCTCGCCCGAGGTCTCCAAAGTGAGGGTTTAGATCCTACGCCTCGGCTAACTCAAGAATTTGCACATTAAATTGAGACTAGCTGTGTCGCTTTAATATGCAGATTTGCTAAGAAGTGAACCCGCCCACAATGGGCAGGATTCATATCGCAATGTCTCATGAGATCGTGTTAGATCCTGCGAGACATTACGAGCTGGGTAGATCCCAGGAGCAGGGTCTCCCACCTTTCATTGGCCATGCTGCACCGCAGTGAGCTGCTTTTCGGGCGCAATGTGACCATTAAATCACGCCCATGATGTTTTGCCCTCAATAACTTCCTGTGGTAATGATATCCACAAGCTCACCGCTCTCTGAGTGAAAACATTTCAGACTGTGACCGCAGGTGCTGGACACACCCACCATCAGGAACATCCATCCTGCATCTACCCTGTTAGAATTTATAGGTTTCTATTCTTCTGAATGCCAGCAAATATAATCCTTACCAAATCAATCTCTCATACTTCAGTTCAGTTCAGCCATCCCAAGAATCAGTCTGGTAAACCTTTGCCGCACTCTTTCTGGAGCAAGAACATCCTTCCTCAGCTAAGGAGACCAAAACTGTGCACAATATTCCAGGTGTGGCCTCACTAAGGACTTGTATAATTGCAGCCAGACATCCCTGCTCCTGTACTCAAATCCTCTTGCGATGAAGGCCAACATACCATTTGCCTTCTATCCCACCTGCTGAACCTGTTTTATTGCTTCAGTGACTGGTGTATAAGGACACCCAGGTCTCATTGCACATTCTCCTCTCCTAATTTATGGCCATTCAGATAATAATCTGCTTTTTTTATTCTACTAAAGTGGATAACCTCGCATTTACCCAAATTATTATTTAAAAAAAAGTAAGTTCATAGTATCCAATTCTTTTTTTCCTCCCAATTAAGGGGCTATTTGGCGTGGCCAATCCATGTAGCCTGTACATCTTTGGATTCGGGGGCGGGGGGGCGGAGACCCACACAAACATGGGGAGAATGTGTAAACTCCACACGGACAGTGACCCGGGGTCGAACCCTGGTCCTAAGCGCTGTGAGTCAACAGTGCAAACCACTGCACCACCATGCCGCCCATTCATTTACCCAAATTATACTGCATCTGCCATTCATTTGCCCACTCACTCAACTTGTCCAAATCACACTGAAAGACCTCTGCATCCTCCTCACAGCTCACCCTCCCACTCAACTTGGTATTATCTGCTAATTTGGAGATATTACATTTTGTTCCCTCATCTAAATCATTAAAAAGATTGTGAATGGCTGGGGTCCTAGCAACGATCCCTGCGGTACCCCATTAGTCACTACCTCCAACTGGAAAAAGACCCGTTAATTCCTATTCTTTGTTTCCTGTCTGCCAACCAGTTTTCTATCCATCTCACATGACCCCTAATCCATGCGGTTTAATTTTACATGCTAATCTCTTAAGCGGGACTGTCGAAAGTCCAAATATACCACATCCACTGGCTCCCCCTCGTCAACTATACTAATGACATCCTCGAAGAATTCCAGTAGATTTGTCAACCATGATTTCTCCTCCATAAATCCATGCTGACTCTGTCTGATCCTGCCACTGTTTTCCAAGTGCTCTGCTATAAATGCACCGATCTGTACCACAAAAGACCCTGGTGCAGAGGACAGAGAAGGAAAACAAACACTGCACTAAAAAGTTATCATGATTCAAATGACAGCAAACACAATGAGGAATGTTAGGCTTAAGAAATGAAATCAGGCACAACTTCTTCAGTCAAACGATATTAGACTGGTGCCATAAATTACCAGGAGACACGACTAAAGCATACAGCATTAATAAAGATAATATTTGCATTTATATAGTGTCTTAGCATTCTGAATACTTCACAGGAGGAATTACTTTTGAGGTGCAGCTAAAATTAACATGTGGGCAAAATGGAGGCAATTTGTTTGAACAGAGAGGAAACTACAGATTATAGCGAAAAAGGATGGTGCAAGGATAAAGGGACAGGCTTGCTGGAATTAACAGGCTTTTTGTATACTTTTATGTTCTTTTAAGTTGAGATATTGTACCTGACTTCCAAGTGAAGCACCAGCAGGCACCGGTCAGCCATTTCTTGAAACGACCTTGCAAGATCATTGAGAGTTTCCATTATCTGCTCAGACACTGGAGGAATATCCATGTTTACATGAACTTCTTGGCCTGAAGAGAATGCTGTGAATCAGGAAAACACCACAGAAATAATTAATAATAATAATCTTCATTATTGTCACAAGTAGGCTTACATTAACACTGCAATGAAGTCACTGTAAAAATTCCCTAGTCATCACACTCCGCCGCCTGTTCGGGTACACTGAGGGAGAATTTAGAATGTCCAATTCACCCAACAGCACGTCTTTCAGAACTTGTGGGTGGAAACCGGAGCACCGGGAAACCACGCAGTCACAGAAAGAACGTGCAGACTTCACACAGACAATGACCCAAGCGAGGATCGAACCTGCATTTCTGCCGTTGTGAAGCAAAGGTGCTAACCACTGTGCTACTGTGTATCACAGTCAGAACAAAGTCAAACCAGAATGGCTGTAATAAGCAGGGAACTTAGAATTTTCTGAAATAAAAATTATTAGCTTGAGATGGGAAATACAGGGATTGAATTCCATCGAAATGTTCCTTATTCATTCACAGCATAATGGTATTTCTGATTTGATGAGCATCTATTGTCCATCTCTAATGTCCCTCAAGAAGGTGGTGATGAGCCGCCATCTTGAATATAACTGAGTGATTTGCTAGGTCATTTCAGAGGGTAAATAAGAGCCAACCATATTCCTGTGGGTCTGGGGTCACATGTGGCTCAGATCAAATAAGAATGCGAGATTTCCTTTCCCGAAAGATTTTTAGAACTATCATTTGTTTCATTGTCACTGTTACTAATTTCATTTCAGATTAAAAATTTTTTTTTTTTTTTTAATTGATTGAACTTAAATTTCCCCGCTGCTGTGATGGGATTTCAACTCGTGTCTCTGCATCATTGGTTCAGGAATCTGCATTACTAGCTCAGTGACATAATCATTCTGCTACCATATGCCTAAATGGTCCCCAACCAGTGGTGCTCTTGCCCTAACTGTACAAGGAAATTCAACATTCACCTCCCATTGTTAGGTGCAATGGCCCCTTCCAAACTAACTCCTCCAACAGAATCATCACACTCTTCTCCAAAATGTGTATCTTTACATTTAGTAAGTGGCACAGATTGTTTATAAGGGGCTGTTGGCAAAGCTTCCTCTTACATGAAGGATTGTTTGCAATTCCAGTATAATGAGTAGAGGATTCATCCCTGCATTTTAAGTAAATATTTCTATTTGTTATTTTAGTTCCCTCTCGGGGACCACATCTTCATTGGTTTTCCCCCTTAGTGTGAGGAAACCAGCAAAGAGGGCAGCAATCTGAGCAGACGGTGGGTAGAGTGGTGACAAAAGTGTTGGGCTAAGAGTTGGGAGGAATATAGGAAATTAAGGGGATGCGGGGACTGATGGGGAGAGGATAGGATGGGGAAGCAGACAATGTGTTCTGGGCTGAGGCGCACTTCTTCACATTGCTCTGTGCACCATTTTAGCTAGATTCTAGTGGGCGGCAAGGTAGCACAGTGGTTAGCACTGTTGCTTCACAGCGCCAGGGACCTCGGTTCGATTCCTGGCTTGGGTCACTGTCTGTGCGGAGTCTGTACGTTCTCCCCATGTCTGCGTGGGTTTCCTCCGGGTGCTCCGGTTTCCTCCCACAGTCCAAAGATGTGTAGGTTAGGTGGATTGGTCATGCTAAGTTGCCTTAGTGTCCAAAAAGGTTGGGTGGCATTATAGGACTATGAGGATGGGGTGGAGGTGTGGCTTAAATAGGGTGCTCTTTCCAAGGTCCAGTGCAGACTTGATGGGCCGAATAGCTTCCTTCTGCACTGTAAATTCTACGATTCCACCTCGCTTTCAAATGCCCTACAACTGATCGGATTCAGACTGGTGAAATGAATAAGGATGAAATACTATCCTGGCCTCTTTCATCTGTATTGTTCATTATCACAGAACACAAATCCATTGAGCAGTTCCAACTACAGGCTTTTTTTTAAATGGAGAGGAAAACACAATTGTAAATAATAATGTAACTTATACACTACTGCAGTATATATACCAGAGTTTATGTTACCCAAGGGAATTTTGTTTTGTACAAAATGCAGATTAGACACTTTCAATCTATTTAAATTGCCATAGAGAACAGCTCAATTTAGTTGGTTTACAACAAGATGCTGTTGGCAAGATCAGCATGGAGTGAACTGATGACACTGTAAAGGATACAGAACACTGTTACAATAAAATATTACAGATGGGGAGATGTTACAGAACTGATGAATCGTGCAGATGGGAATACTTATAAAGTATCTGAATTAAAAAATGGCAAATAACCTTAAACAACATTTTATGTGAAGAGTTCAAAGGATCCCATTACATCCACCCCACAGCCATTATCAGGACTAACCCTTTGAGGACTAAGGCCCCTTCAATATAAAAAAAAATATTCACTCTATATTCAGCCAGATTTGAATTCTTTATTTTATAGGTAGACTTTACAGCACAGAAACAAGCCATTCAGCCCAGCTACTCTGTTGTTTGCTGTTTTTTTTCTGGGTTCCATCTCTGCCTGTGATTCTCTGTAATAGTTCTGACAATGAGTTTGCATCCAAAATCATAACCCTTCTTATCGAGTTAATGAAGCCCATTGACACGCTGCAAATTTCTGTTCTTATTTCATATTTCTATTTTTGCATATCTATTTAATCTGCTGTATAATCACCCACTAGGGGGTACAGAGTGCTTTCCACATTTGGGGTGTTCTGACATCCTTTGGTACCAGTCAATCTACTCCTGATTGTAAGCATACTGTATCACAGGCACTATGGTGTTGGGTGGGACTCTGTCAAATCAATTCTCTCAAATTAGCTCAAGTTCAATTAGAGATAAGAATGGAAGCATTGAATAGTTCACTTCATAAAGGTTGTAATCTGCATTTTCAAATAACCTTTTAATGGGAGTAGAACAAAGTTTAGGTTCAGATGGTGGAAGCTTGTAGAAAATGGACTGATAACCTCCGTTGGCATGATGGGGGGGGGGGGGGGGGGGGGGGGGGGGAGTCGCGCACGAGGTGGCTCAGCTTGAAAGCCATCCCTTTTCCCTTTTTTCTTGTGCCACAAGTCCTTTACTTCTCAGAAATTCTTGAAATTTAGCCGTTTGGAGTTTTCCCTTCTTTGAGATGCCCAAGGGAGGCAGAGCCAAGAAAAAATTGATCCGAAATTCGTCAACTGGTTCCGAAGCCTCTCGAGATTCAACTGGAGGTAAGATGGCGGGGGTGGCTTCTGCTCTCTGACCACTCCACTAATGGTCGAGGCTCTCATGCGTATTCTGCTAATCGAGTTTCAGAAACACTGACAAAACTTGATGGTGAATCTTAAAAGATCAATTGAAGAGGTCTTGGCCCCAATTCAGTTGGTTCTTGAAACCACACAAGACCGTCGCAGCTCATGGAGCCACCATTATGAGCATGGAGATGGCATTATCGGATCAGAGTGATCAGATTACCCCTTTAAGAGTCCAATCGCTGGCTGAAGACAACAAAACATGGACAACAAAGCATAATGACCTGGAGAACAGGTCCAAGAGACAGAATACTCAAATTGTGGGGTTATCAGAAGGGGTTGAGAGCCACACCTACTGAATATTTCTCGAATATGTCCACAAGATAGTGGGTGAGGGTATCCTTACATCTGCTCCAGAATTAACGGGGCCCATCGCTCACTTCGACCTAAGCCTCGTTCTGGAGACCACCTCGTGTGGTGATCGCATGATTTCATCGTTTTAAAGAAAAACAGCAGGTTCTTCAATGGGCAAAGAAGCATCGTGATCTCAAATGGGAAGGACTCTCCATTAGGCTGTACCAGGACATAAGTGTAGATCTCACGAAAACAAAAGCCGTTTTTAATGGAGTGAAATCCATCTTTTAAAAATAAATTTAGAGTACCCAATTATTTTTTCCAATTAAGGGGCAATTTAGCATGGCCAATCCGCCTATCCTGCACAACTTTGGGTTGTGGGGGTAAAACACACGCAGACACGGGGAGAACGTGCAAACTCCACACAGACAGTGAGCCAGGGCTGGGATTCAAACCCAGGTCCTCAGCGCCGTAGGCAGCAATGCTAACCACTATGCCACCGTGCTGCCCTTGAAATCCATCTTCTACAAGAGTGGAGTCAAGTTTGGGATGGTCTACCCAACTTGTCCTTGTGTAACATTCTGGGAAAAAGACCACTTTTTGACTTAACGGGGATCAGGATTCCGCTGTTCAAAGGCACAAGTTGTGCGCTGTTTAATCTGTTTTATGGTTCTGTGGATGGGCACTTTATATTTTGTGCCTTTTCATGTTTATTGTTTGGCTGTGCTTTTGATGCCTTTGGTTAGATTTGAGAGATCTCTGCTATTTATTTTTAAAATTATTATGTTGCTCCCTTTCTCTTTTCACTGTCGTTTGGCACAAATTTTAATTGCTAACAAAGTTTTGGAAGTTAAACACGTTTTCACTCTCCAGTTGGGAGTCTCCCTGCTAACAAGGGTGTTAGTTAACGGGAGAGGTATCAGAGGCGTTTTTGCAGCTCATAACAATAGTTTTTTTTAAAAAAAATGAGCTTGAAGCTTGTGTTTAGTTTAGTTTTGTTAAATATAGGCTTTAGGATAAGTTATTATTTGTCATTTTTCTATTTGCTTTTGGGTGTGGTTATACTCAACTGTAATGGTGTTTTTGGGCTGGGGTCGGTTTTAGTGTTAGCTTACTGACGGTGTCTGCTGGTTTCCTTTTATCGAGTCATCTGACTTGATATGGTGGCCATCTTGGGTGGATCTTTGCAGGCTGACAAGCTCCTGGCCCAGATGGATTTCTGATCGAATTTTACAAGGGGTTCTCGGAAAAGCCCGTTCCTTTGTTATTGGATATGTTTAATGACTCCCTATCCCAGAGTTTGTTGCCTCCGACGCTTATTCAAGCCTCTATTTCCTTGCTACTTAAAAGGGACAAGGATCCTATCTAGTGTGATTCATATTGACCCATCTCGCTTTTAAAAGCAGAAGCTAAACTGTTTGCTAAGGATCTTACTCTCCGGTTGGAGCCTTGCCTTCCAAGTATAATTTCGGAGGATCAAACAGGCTTTGTAAAAGGCCGTCAACTATTGGCCAAATAGGCCATCTTTTAAACATTATTCTTTCCCCCTCTCCTGCATCTGAATGGGAGGTGATAGTATCTCTTGACGCTGAAAAAGCTTTTGACAGGGTGGAATGGGAATATTTTGTGAGGATTCTTGGGCGATTCGGATTTGCCTCGTGGATCCCTTTGTTATATAACGTACCTACGGCCAATGTTTACACGAAAACTCTAGACTCAAGACTACTTCCCTTTGAATAGGGACACGAGGCAGGACTACCCACGTTCTCCAATTTTGTTTGCCCTGGCAATAGAGCCACTTTCTATGGGCATTGAGTCAATGGAGTGATATTAGTCCTGAGAGGGTGGAGCATTGGGTATCTGTTTATGCAGATGATCTACTTTTATATATTACAGACCAATTCCCTCCATAATAAAGGCACCTAATAACTGGCTCCTTCTCTGGTTATAAATTAAATTTAAGCAAGAGTGAATGTTTTCCAGTTGACCCCTCTGTATGACGAGTCCAATGAGGTGTGCTACCTTTCTGCCTCTCTAATACAACTTTTTGTTACATGGGGGTCAGGTGGTCCACAACTGAGCCTCACTTTACAAGTTGAATTATTGAAACCTGATTAATAATGCTAAAACGGAGCAGGTAGAGGAACAACCTTCCTCTACCTTAGGCGGGTAGGATTCAAACAATTAAAATGAACATACCTCCTAAGTTTTTAATTCTCTTTCAATGTCTCCCTATTTTTCTGCTCAAATACTTCTTTATTAAAGTTAACAAATTGATATCTGTTTTTATTTGCGTGGATAATCCCTGAATCCCCAACCTTCTGGTCCAAAGGGACAGAGAGGGGGCTTGGCCCTCCCAAATTTATTGTTTTATTACTGGGCTGCTAACATCCAAAAAGCTTTATTGTGAATCAGTGACCCCGATTCTATTGGGGGCCAAATGGAGGCTCACTCATGCACTACTTCTACTCTCCTTGCCACAGTTACTGCACTATTATCAAGCGGCTATTGGATAGGTACATGGATTAGGGTAGAATAATGGAGTGTAGGTTAACTTCTTAAGGGCAGCACAGTAGCATTGTGGGTAGCACAATTGCGTCACAGCTCCAGGGTCCCAAGTTCGATTTCGACTTGGGTCACTGTCTGTGTGGAGTCTGCACATCCTCCCCGTGACTGCGTGGGTTTCCTCCGGGTACTCCGGTTTCCTCCCACAGTCCAAAGATGTGCAGGTTGGGTGGATTGGCCATGAAAAATTGTCCAAAATTCTATGATTAACCTAGGACAAAAGTTCGGCGCAACATCGTGGGCCGAAGGGCCTGTTCTGTGCTGTATTTCTCTATCTCTATCGTCCTTTACTCCCTCTAGATTTTCTTCAAACCCGGTGGCGTTCTCTAAGGATTTAGAAACAGTTTCGACAACAGTTTAAGCTCGTTTCCCTGTTTTCACTGGCCCCTATTTGTAACAATCCCCTTTTCTTGCCCTCTGGATTGGAACCAGCATTGAAATCTTGGAAAGTGAAGGGACTTGTGCGTTTTGGCGCCCTGGAGGGAGGGTTCGTCAGTTTTAGAGAGCTGGCTGACAAACCCAGCTCTAGCCTTTTTCGTTATATTCAAATTTGCAACTTCTCTCATGATTTCCCTTCTTTTCCTCTGGCTCCACCTTCCTCCTTGCAGAAGGGGATTTTAACCATGGCTCAGCCTGGCAAGGGGTCTATATTATCTTATCTGACCCCTCTGCAGTAAATGGAGGTGAGGGTGAAATGGGAGGGTGAGCTGACCCTATACGCACTAGAGAGGCTTGGAGGGAGGCCCTGTACAGGGTCAACTCCATGTCCTGATGTGCCCTGTTGAACCTAATTCAGATCAAGGTGCTATATAGGACGCACTTGACCAAGCCAAGGATGAATTTTTTTTCCCAAATGCTGAGGACAGCTGCGATTGCTGTTTGCTTGCCCCAGCTAGCCATAAACATATGTTTTGGTTCTGTCCCAAACTGGCCAACTTCTGGACTTCCTTTTTAGCACCACATTGGAGATACTCTGTTTGGATTTAAACCCATGTCCGCTGGTAGGCATATTTAGGGTTGTAGATTCACCAGTTTTCATCTGGGTAAAGGCAGACGTTGTTGGATTTGCCTCATTGATTGCCCGGAGGCGATTATTGCTTGGTTGGAGGTCCCCCTCTCCGCCCAATGCTTTTGCCTGGTTGGGTGGCTGAATGTCATTCCTATACTTAGAGAAAATTAAATTCACCATCAGGTGAGAGGTTCCACCTGAGATGGCAACCATTTTGTTCCTTTTTCAATGATTTAGACAGCACAGCAGTTAGGGGGTTTAGATATAGTGTTTCAGCCAATTATGTTATTTTTTTGTTTGCTTGTAATTTTTGTACTCTTGTGTTCTTGTTGCTGGTTTGTTATTATGTAAAACTTCGATTAACATACCAAAAAAATGGAAATGGACCGATAGAAATGCTCGGAGATAATGTTTTCATCGATTGAACAAAACGTTCCATTCCATCTTTTTCACAGTGTTCTCCCTGTTTCTCATGAGAACGTTAACTCATGCTCTGCAAGGGACAGTATATATCCTTCAGGTCTGAGTGTACTAGGCACACAACTGAACTTTATAACTAGTCACTGGACTACGATTTGGAGTGAAAACCCTGGCTGCACTTTCCCATTACAGGCCAGGGACAATGGGGCCACTTCTGACCGGCTCCTGCACCAGGTCAGCAACAAGCGGTTTTCACAAGCTGTCCCGAGCCACTCTGCAGCCAGTCATTGTACAGAAATGCATTTGGTCATTTGTGTACAGCAAGATCCCACAAATGAGATCAATAGATAATCTATTTTTTGTGCTGTTGACTGAGGGAGAGGACACAGAGAACTTCCCACTCTTCTTTAGATACATCCCCAGTTTAGTGCCTCATCCAAAAGATCCCACCCTCCATCAGTATAATACTCCCTCAGTGCTGGATCGGAGTGCCGCCCTGGATGATGTGCTTAAATCTCTGGAGTGGGCCTAAAATCCACAACCTTCTGACTCAGAGGTGAAGGTGCTAGCCACTGTGCCGCAGCTAACACAGAGTGGGTACAGACAATTCTGCTCTGCTGCTAATGTAAAAGAGCATCTGTAAAAGTGGGTTGAGGCTGAGGATCAGCCCACAATCATATTGAATGGCGGAGCAGGTCTATTCCTGCTCCTATTTCTCATGCTCTTAAAATGCTCCCAAAGCCTTTTGTTGTCTTTTCCTCACTGCAGGATAAATAATAACTAGCAATTATAAAGCACCTTTAACATAGCAAAAGCAAAATGTACTGACATGGATAAATCAGTTGGTTCTCCAAGGTTTAGTTTATTGAAAAATTATAGGGTCAGCAAGCCCATTCGTTGTCATCCAGCCCAGGAAGGAGTATGGATTAAGGCCTCATTGGGATATATGGGAAAGTTGCCCTTTCTGTTGGAACAACGAGTTATCTGTCTCAAGTCAGAGCTACAGCATTGGCAGAACAATCGGTGTCGGTGTCACTGGGATTAAAAAGGAGAAAGGGGAAATCACCGAGTTTTCCAGTGATCCATAGAACATACAGTGCAGAAGGAGGCCATTCGGCCCATCGAGTCTGCACCGACCCACATTAAGCCCTCACTTCCAACCTATCATGATTACCTAATAACCCCTTCTAACCTTGTTGGACACTAAGGGCAATTTATCACGGCCAATCCACCTAACCTGCACATCTTTGGACTGTGGGAGGAAACCGGAGCACCCGGAGGAAACCCACGCACACACGAGGAGAACGTGCAGACTCCTCACAGACAGTGACCAAGCGGGGAATCGAACCTGGGACGCTGGCGCTGTGAATCCACAGTGCTATCCACTTGTGCTACTGTGCTGTCCATGCTAGAAGCAGCCACAAAAGGCAGATGAAGACAGAATTGGGCTTCAATCACCTTTGTTATCTACACTTGCTGTCACACAAAGAGCAGTAAGCCTGATGAGAGGAAAGGTTAACAGGGGCCAGTGTCCTGCAGAACTATAGCCCAGACCAGCTGTACCTCAGCCCAGTCACAGCCTCACCCCAGCCAGGGATTAGTGCTGTCTGCACTGACCTGTAGCCCTGGCCTTTAAAAACTTCATTTTTCTCATTTCAGAAATGACTGAGCCAGGAGCCAACACCCAGGTGACTTTACCAGTGGGAAGGGTGTACCTCCTGGAAGATTGTTTATTGTAAATCAATGTAGTTCTGAATTAAAGCTCATGACATCAAACAGAAAAAAATAAATAACAGGACCTTTTCTTCTCAAGAAACTCATTTAAGCAATGACACTGTGAAAGGCTTTCTGTCCTCTGTCCTTAGTGCTCCTGCTGACACAAAACTCACATTAAATGTACACATGGATGATTTAATGGGATTTCAAAGAAAATCAATTTTTTTTAGCAGCAGCAGCAGCCATGGCACAAAGATTCAAAGCCGGTTACTGTACTGACTGAGTTCTCAGAGAAACCAGCCAATGACAAATTGTCAAACTTATAAAGGTCAAGCAACTGATTTTCTTTGGCAAGAGTTGCGAGCTGCTCACTGTGCAGAGTCCTCCATGAGCATGGGGTTCCAGTATCACTGGAAGGCCACATGATTGCAACATGTTTTTTTGAAAGACAGTGGACAAGCATGGAGCATACGAGTAAGTAGTCTTTTTCGAACCTTTAAAGCAGAGTTACAAATTGAGAGGTAAAGAGAAATAGATTTTTGAACAGTAAAGGAATAAAAGTTTACGGTGAGCGGGTGAGTAAGTGGAGCTGACTCCACAAAAAAGATCAGTCATGATCTTATTGAATAGTGGAGGATACTCGAAGGGCAAGGTGGTCTACTCTTGCTCCTAGTTCTTATGTACTTATGAGAGGAAAATCTTGACAGAAGACTTTTTAATAAATTGCAAGAAGACAAATGGGGAAATTTTGCAATTCAGTGCTACAAGGAACAAGAGCACATCCTGGGAATTCAGGAAGGGATTTTAGTGGAAGGCCGGCTGCATGGAGTCCACTCAACATGTTCTGACATCCTGATTCTCTCTCACGTGAGGTTCGGCTGGGAACATTAGCTCTTACATTCCATGAATTCATAAGCATCAGTATTAGGATAGCTGGTCAAATGTTACACGACTAAAGGTAATTCGGTTAACCTCGACATCCTTTCTGTAATAGCTCGCTCGGGGCCTACAGAGTTGGAGTGATTATCTTCCCCATGGTTCTTAAGGAGTACCAGCTCCGCCGTCTATTAACCTGTGTACGAAAGGTCGGCAAGTCAGGCACCAACCAGAACAGGAACCTGGTAAGGATTTACTGGGCAGTGTATATATCGTGTTGTAAATAAAACTATGTTTCTTTATTTTACTCAGTGTGGACTCCTCGTGTCCTTATTAAACTGGCGACGAGGAGTAAACTAGCTGCAACCTACCTGGCCGAGCCACCTCCCTGATTTTCTGGACCTAAGTTTGTTTTTACTTGATTCGCCATGACTCTGGGCGGTTAGATGCATCTGACGCTGGTGTTGAAGACTGGAACCAGTACGCAGAAAGGCTGTGTTACTTCTTCGAGGCCAACAACATGGAAAACGAGTGGCAGACGGTCATACTGTTGACGGCCTGCGGAGTGCACACATTTGGGTGATCTGGAGTTTCATGTACTCGGCGCCGCCAGATACGCAATCGTTCAACCAACTCGTGGCAATTGGGGCGCAACACTTTAACCCAACCTTGTCAGTAATCATTCAAAGATATTGGTTTAATACGGCAAAGAGGTCCCCCGGTGGGTCCATCACCATGTTCGTATCATGGCTACGGAAGATAGCTGAGTTTTGAGAATATGGAACTAATTTATCAGATATACTCCACGATCGTTTGGTCTGCAGTATAAATGATATGGAAACTCAGAAAAAAAAGCGAAATCTCCCTGACCTTTCAGCAGGCACTGCAGATCCCCTGACCAGGAAAAGCGGGGAACGCGGCCTCCAAAACATATAAGGGATGGAGATGAACATTTTGCAGCATCGCCCCTCACGCGGTCTCCCCATAGCCTGGATCAAACGCCGTGGCAACTCCAGCCTCTGGAAGAAAGGGCTGCCAAGACGTGCAACATCATTGGAATCGGCTGAAGGCGATCTGGCCTGTGTGGGTGCCAGTCTAGGCATACTTGCAGGCAGCAAGAGGGCCAGCCCTCCAGGCAACCCAGTCGAGGTAGGCAACAGCCCCGGGGCTGCGTCTTGCATATGGATGACCCAGAAGAAGCTGAGGTGAAGCTGAGATGCAGCTGAACTGTTTGGCATCGCCCCGTGTGGGCCCTATTGCAATACAGGCGAATAGCCACATTCTTAAATGGTGTTGGATATGGGAGTTACCGTTTCCATGGTGGTGCAGAGCACCTTTGATCTTATAAAATGAGGTGCGCATAATTTGACTTTTGGTGACATGGGGCTGGTTTGGCATCTTATATGGGGGAACAACCGAGCATTGTTGGTCCTGTAGCCATCTGGGATGGCCACTTCCAGAATACAAAATGGATGCTCGCAAAGAATATAGGGAACTGTAGACAATGCTAAAACACAAGCAGGCACAGTGCCTGAATGTATATTCGGGAAGCAGTTACTAGACGGAATCGAAACTCTGGGTCAATTAGCATACTGATGGCCCATCTCTGGGAAACAAAGGACTAACACTCAGGTAGTTGACGAACATTTTCAAATGTCCTGACAACAATTGAGAATGATTGTTGCAGACATCCCGGCGCCAGAAAGACACGAACAAAGCAAGGCCAACGGCCACCTAAGACACGCCCGGCCACCGAAGACACGCCCTGCCATCAGGGCACCCACCCCTTTTTTGGTCAAGATCGACAGCAATGATCGGGAAGCTGCCCAATTAATTGAGGCCAAGTTTAAGGCCCACCTAAAAGCGTGCGAAACCCCTCCAGGTATAAGAAGGAACCCCCACGAGAGATTCGCTCTCTTGGACTTGGCTCTCAGGCGGAGAGACCCTTCCACCAGCATCACCAGAAGCAGTAAGTTCAAGGTCAACGCTCGCTACCAGACAGACGACCTTAGCTGTTCTGCTGTACCTCTTCGAACCCAACAACCTCAGATCCGAACAACGCCCATTGTTCCTCTGACTGAGTGGGCACCCGAAGTTAAGTATAGGGGTTAGCGTTAGAGATAGTTTAGTTTGTAGTACTTTGTGCATGTGTAGATCCTACTGTGTGTGTAAATAAATAGTATTGACTTTGAACTAACTAACTGGTGTATTGGCTCTTTGATCAGTATTTGGGTTTGAACCTTGTGACGGTATCGAGAGATACCTGGCGAATCTAAGTGTAAACATAATTAGGATTAAGGAAGGTGACCATATTGACTGCTATATTTATAGCAAGTAAACAGAGCAACAGTCCACCTTAGCTCTGGTAGTTTAGGGCCAGCAATCAGTTCACCTTCCCCTCATTGTCATGGAAGGAAGTGGCCCGAGCTTGTTGGGCTGCAACTGACTATATCAGCTGCAGCTGGATTGGCAACATATCCTCCAAGTGGTATCCGGTGGTCTGTGAGCTATACTGAGCATGTTTCCCGAGGTTTCCCAGCCTGGCATTGGTATCATTAAAGGCGCCATGGCCAGGATCCACATGGACTCAGAGGCCTAACCTGATATTTTTGCTTCCGCCCGGTTCCCTATGCTTTTGAGGAGAAAGTCGAGGCTGAACTTCATCTTTTGGAGAGTTTGAGCATCCTTAGGCCCATGCGCTTCACCGATTGGACGGCGCCAGTGGTCCCGAGGCTGGATAAGATAGTCCGTCTTCTACACACACTATAAACTGACGGTGAACACAGCTTTGAGGGTGGATTGTTATCCTTTACCACACATTGAGGATTTGTAAGCAACATTGGCCGGTGGGAGCAACGCCTATCTGCAGCTGGAGCTTGATAAATCATCATGGAAGTATGTCATGATCAATATGTACAAGGGACTCGAGTATACCCGACTCCCATTTGGAGTATCCTTAGTGTGTGCAGGGAAGCCCTGCACCCGGTTGCCAAGAAAGTGAAAGCTATCAAAATGGCCCCTGCCCCACAAGACGCAATCGAGCTTTGCTCTTTTCTTGGACTAGTAAATTACTACGGGCGATTTATTCCAAATCTGGCAACTGCCCTGGCCCCCTTCACTTGCTCCTCAAGCAGAACCAGCCTTGGGAATGGAGCAAGGCCCGGGATTAGGCATTTAAGTAGGTAAAACAACGGCTGTCCTCTTTGGGAGTATTGACACATTTTTACCTTTCTAAACCATTGTACGGTATGTGTGATGCTTCGCCATACGAGATTGGGAAAGTCTTGTCTCATCGGACGAATGATCATAAACGTCCAATCGTCTTTGCCTCCCTGATGCTGGCTGCAGCTTAGAGAAAACATGCCCAAATATTATTGACTGCTTACGAATATTCTTTTGAGCACTGCATTGAGCCGTCTTACCTGCAGACTGAATCCCCCATTGTGGTGGAGGAAGTAGCCACTGTCCTGAATTTTACGGACTCCTTGCCAGTCACTGCATTACAAATTTGTGACTGGACACAGACCGACCCCATCCTGACCAAGGTGCGGCATCTGGTGCTATTGTGGCCAGCATCGACAGCTGCCGGGGAGTTGAAAGCTTTCTCCTACAAATTCTCGGAGTTGATTGTGGAAAGTGGTATCCTCCTGTGGGGCATGAGGGTTGTTGTTCTGACGAAGGGCCAGTTAATCGTGTTGAAGGACCTTCATAATGGGTACCCTGGAATGTCCAAAATGAAGATGTTGGTGAGAAGCTACGTCTGGTGGCCGGGTTTGGACACGGATATCCAGCAATCAAGAGCACCAGAAACTCCCTGCGGTGGTGACCCTCCACCATTAGGAGTGGCCAGGACGCCCCTGGGCTCACGTACATGCCGATTTCACCGGTCCATTCCTGGGTCGATGTTCCTCATCCTGGAGGATGCCCACTCAAAATGGCTGGAAGTTCACAGGATGTTGTTGATCACCTCACGGGCAACCGTTGAGTGTTTGCACATTTCTTTTTCCACCCAGAGAATCCCTGAGGTGCTCCTGACAGACACCAGAGCCTCTTTCACAAGTGAAGTTTGCTGCTTTTATGAAAGCAACAGAATTCGCTCTATCCGCATTGCCCCATACCATCCAGCATCAAATTGCTTGGCAGAGTGGGTCATGCAAACAGTTATACGGGAGCTAAACAAACAGACTTGGGTCTCGATGGACAACAGGCTGGCAAGATGTTCATACAGGACCATGGCACACGCAGTAACTAGGGTGGCCCCTGAGATGTTAACGGGCTGAAGGCTTCGTACGCACTGGACTTTGAGTATCTCAAAGCTGCACCACAACCAAGATTTGAAAGGGTGTTGTGCAGTTCGACGTTGATTTCTTAGACACTTTGCCCCTGACGATGCTGTGTTCATTCGTAACTTCAATGACGGTGCTGACGGGCTCTCTGGAATTGTTGTCCGCCAAACTAGACCAGTCTCTTACCAGGTTCAGGTCCATGGTCACTGATGCGATGGCAATTGGATCACATTCGCTCCTGGAAATTGCTTCCTTGTGAAGTTCCTCGAAGGAAACCTATCCTGGATCCTCCGGCTCCATTACCAAACCAGTCTGCTGTGACGCCTCCAGTCTCTCTCGATGCCGACATGTCCGATGTTGTATCTTCCAACTCTGAAATGGAGACACATCCCTTTGAGGTCTCGGATGCTAATCAGCTGCCTCCTGCTGATCGTCTGCCACATCATTCTTGCCGCAAAATACGTTCACCAGAAAGGTATGAGTCGACCGACCCGACTCATCAACTCAATGATGATTTGCTGGGGCCGAAAAAATTCTGATGTCCTCCACCTGCTCTGCCTCACTGGTTGTCGAGGGGAGTTTTCGAACTGGCAGGAATGTAATAACCCACACAGGGCTGATGGGGTGGGAATGATCATCTTCCCCATGGTCCTTACGGAGCACGAGCTTCCCCGTTAGGGGCGGGGGATCTCTATTAACCTCTGCATAAAAGGTTGGTCAGTGAGACACCGGCCAGAATAAGAACACAGTTGGAATCTACCGGGCAGTGTGTAAATCCTGCTGTAAATAAGACTATGTTTCTTTAGTTTCCTCGGTGTGGACTCACCGTGTCCTTATTAAACCTTCCGTGTTTCATTGACATCAATTTGTACTTCCTTCACTCTTCAAATTTCTCAATTTAATTTTCTCTATCTGAAGTGTGTGGGTGGGAGGAGTGGAGGCTTTATAATCTCCACTAGGCTTTTGTTGTTTACATTCTTCACAATCAGGCCACGAGTCAACAGGTTAATCAACCATGAGGGTATGTGTGTGGCAGGAGGTGGGGAGAGAGCAGGGGGGCAGTGCAAAGGCATAGTCAGACCCACAGTACACCTGCTCGCACCACCTCCCCTCGTACACTGCAGCCACTGGATAGCTAACTGCATCAGACACCCCGTCAATAATCTTTCCTTCTGAGACCAGCTGTGACTCAGTGCACACAACAGTGCATTTATCTAACGAAGAATCACAGGGTTTCCACTGACTGTTTCCTTTATTGGAGTGAAATATTTTTTGCTTCAATGCCAAGTGCTGAAGATATCACCCGTGGTAAATTTATCGTACAGAATTAACTGAGTTTGATAAAATAAAGGAACTGGATTATCTGCAGAAACAGATTGACAAAGGATGAGCTAGTGATTACAAAAATGGACACGCATAATCATTCTGTTCTTTGTGTTTGATTCAGTGGGTGGAATTAAATCTAGCCGACAGCGGTCGTGCCTGCCCCTTTCGAGAAGGCTCCTTGGAATTAAATGCCCTTTGGCATTAAACTAATCAGCGTTGGGCCTTCCCAAGGATTTAGGACCCTGGGTAAAAAAACATCCCAGGAGTCTTTGACAAAGCCCATCCAGACTTGAAACGTTCGCTCCCTTCTCTTTTCAGAGATGCTGTCAGACCTGCTGAGATTGTCCAGTATTTTCTGTTTCTGTTTCACTAGGATGAATCCCGGTATGGAGGGATTGTTCATGAGCAAAGGTTAAACAGGTTGGGACTCTACTGATTGGAACTTAGAAGAATGGGAGGTGATCTCATTGAAAGATAGAGGATTCTTAAGGGGCTTGATGGGGTAAATGCTGAGAGGATGTTTCCCCTCATGGGAGATTTTGGGACTAGAGGGCATAGTCTCAGAATAAAGGGTGCCTGCCAATTATAGGACTGAGATTAGGAGGAATTTCTTCTCTCAGAGGGTTGAGAGTCTTTGGTACCCCTTGCCACAGAAAGCTGTGGGGTTAGAGCCCTTATGTATATTTAAGGCCAAGGTAGATTCTTTATCAGTAAGGGAATCAAGAGTTACAGGGAAAGGGCAGGAAAGTGAATGTGAGGAATGTCGGCAGATCAGCCCTGATCCTGTTGAATGGCGGAGCAGGCTCGAGGGGGCAAACGGCCTTCTCTGTTCCTATTTCTTATGGTCTTATCACATTGTTTACTATATAAATATAGATTGTTGTCATGTAAAGAAAGGTTCTCATCATCTCTTCCATGGTTCTTTTATCAATTCTTTAAAACCTGCGTCCTCTGGTTACTGACCCTCCCGTGAGTGAAAGGTTTCTCCTTTTTTCTATGAAGTCTCTCCTCAACCTTCCTTGCTCTACGGAGAACAAACCGAGCTTCTCTAGTCTTTCCATATGATTGAAGTCCCTCGTCTAGGTCCTTGCTTTCCCTGAAGTGCTGTGCACAAGTAGCCATTCTCTGTATGAGAGCCAAGACAGAATGTGCTGTTAGGATATTCAATGGATTTAGGGGACCAGAACCTAGCTTGACCCTGTGCGCACCACAAGTCCATATATGCCCTCACATCAGCAGTTTCTGAATTTCAGTCAGAGGCCAAAGTCCGGCTCAGTTCGCCCCCTTCCTTAATCCAGAGATACCATGGACAATTTTATACCACTCCACTTTTCTGATTGCGACCGAGATTAACTTGGCACACCTTAAGTAACCTTTACCGGTCTGTATGACTCAATCAGTCACTGCATAAGCTAGGTAGGTCAGTGGAGCCGAAAACCTATTGCTCAAGCAAAATGATTTATTAAAAAAAAACAGAAGCAGAAATGGCTACTGTGCTGATTTACAAAATCCATGGCCGTGACTCACTGTATGTGAACTACTTCCGAAAAAGATCTTTCCAACTGTTCCGACGTGATGCATCAGCTCAAGTCTTTCTTTCTCTTTAGGACAGTACAAACTTACAAAACTGACAGGCACACTTAGTTTCTCTGTGGAGAGACAATTTAATGGGATGTTTCTGAATCACAGCTCAATACTGAGGTCAACAGGGGAGTCGTATCGTGGACTATGATTAAAGTAAATAACAAAATAATTTGGACTTGACGACTCAAGTCATTTCAAATCTGGGACTAATGCAATTCTTCAGTCATTGTTCACCCTGTGTTAGATTGTGGCTTAAATTCTGAATTTTGAGACTTGCTTTGCTGTTGATGAAAATTCTGCAGCACCCTTAGTGACCTCAGCAACTAACTTGCAGCGTCACATCAGAAGTCAACAAAGCAAGTGAGGAAAATGCAGATTTTTAGTTTGAACGCTGGGTCCTGGTATTTACAGGGAGGATGCAGGGGACTGTGGGAAAAATAAACAGTGAGGCTTTGGTCTTGGAGAGTTTGGAGAATTTAACAGCAGGACCTCATCATAATCTTCCTCCTCTGTTTGCTGCTGAGTTGCCAGCCATAATGGCAGGCTGGGTGACTGACGGGCAGGAAAACCAGCGGCAGAGGGCTTCAAGCAGGGTCATTTGAAGGCAGTCAGTCCCTAGCCATCATGAGGGATCAAGGCTGGAGATTGGTGCGGGAGGGGGTAGGGGTAGCTTGGGATCAGGATAGAGATAAGAGAGAGAGGAGTTCATAGCCCTCTTGTCATTGAGGGTTAATATTGAGGTATTGGTCTCCAGTTTGCATTATAAATTTCCAGACCGTCCACACAAAAATATGATTGTTCAAGTTGTGATCGAACACATGCAAAGGTGATGATATTAACACCGATGTTATGAAGGCAATTGAATATTTGCTATTTTATTGTGACTACACAGAATGTGAGAAAATGTTTCCTTCTGCAATTTGTTTTTGGAAACTAGGTGAAGTCTGGAGATTTCAATAAAATGAAAAGCAATTTCAAACGGCTGGAGATAAGAAGACAGCCCCGTGCCTCCCATCAGCTCAGTAAACAATCATAATGAACAGCAGAGTGACTGTCATCTATGATAAAGTGTTAGCTAAACACAGCTAGGATGATGTTTTCGTGAATTAATGTTACCGAGGGTTTGCTCACTGTTACCATTTAATGAATTGTCACATTTAAACAATGTGAAAGAATGGTATTTGCTGTTGTAACAACAACATACAAATTCAATCCAATTATCAAGCAAATCCTAATCACACCGGCTTTACCAGAGAGCTCTGCATCTGAATGATCACATCTTTTCCTTTCCACTGCAATGTTTAAATCATTTTTGGTGTTAAATGTCAGATTTTGAACTAATCATACACCTCAGAAGCTTCTGGATTGAATTTATGCTTATTTCGCAGATCTCAAATGATGACAAGAGCGCAACATCGCCCTATTGCCTCAGGTTGGGGGGGTGGGGGGAAGAAAATAAATTACCCACAGTTTCCCCCCTCCTCCCCTTTATCCAATGACCCTTTCTGGTAAGTGCCTGATTGTGTGGATATTGGCTGTGGATGGGTTGAGGTGATTTCCAATGTTCTCTGCCCCTCTCTTGCTCCCCCTGATGGCGACTGGCGCTTGCTCACATGCACTTTGTAAGAGTTATGAAACTGTGACTAAGGGCTGAATTATTTAGCGCTTTATCACTCCCCTGGCTAAAAGGCTGATGGGGGTGGTGCCCTCTCAGGGGAAGGACAGCAGGACTGCAATCATTCAATGGCCAATAGGCTGGAGATGGGACTTCTGCCCTCAGGGACAATAAATTCTGCCTCAGAAAGGTGCCGACTAATCAGAGGCTGGCAGCTCTTGATGTAATGTTAGTGCCAGCAGGAGGTGTGGCCACTGCCACTACTGCACCCGGGCAATTAAATAGCGAGCTGCGATGGTTCAGAACTTTTTAAGTTTGGGGGCCGGTGAGAGGGTTGGGAGCCGGTGAGAGGGTTGGGGGCCGGGGAGAGGGTTGGGGGCCGGGGAGAGGGTTGGGGGCCGGTGAGAGGGTTGGGGGCCGGTGAGAGGGTTGGGGGCCGGTGAGAGGGTTGGGGGCCGGTGAGAGGGTTGGGGGCCGGTGAGAGGGTTGGGGGCCGGTGAGAGGGTTGGGGGCCGGTGAGAGGGTTGGGAGCCGGTGAGAGGGTTGGGAGCCGGTGAGAGGGTTGGGGGCCGGTGAGAAGGTTGGGGGCCGGTGAGAGGGTTGGGAGCCGGTGAGAGGGTTGGGAGCCGGTGAGAGGGTTGGGAGCCGGTGAGAGGGTTGGGAGCCGGTGAGAGGGTTGGGAGCCGGTGAGTGGGTTGGGAGCCGGTGAGAGGGTTGGGAGCCGGTTAGAGGGTTGGGGCCGGTGAGAGGGTTGGGGGCCGGTGAGCGGGTTGGGAGCCGGTGAGTGGGTTGGGAGCCGGTGAGAGGGTTGGGAGCCGGTTAGAGGGTTGGGGGCCGGTGAGAGGGTTGGGGACCGGTGAGAGGGTTGGGGGCCGGTGAGAGGGTTGTGGGCCGGTGAGAGGGTTGGGAGCCAGTAAGAGGGTTGGGAGCCGGTGAGAGGGTTGGGGGCCTGGGAGCCGGTGAGAGGGTTGGGGGCTGGTGAGAGGGTTGGGGGCCGGTGAGAGGGTTGGGGGCCGGTGAGAGGGTTGGGGGCCGGTGAGAGGGTTGGGGGCCGGTGAGAGGGTTGGGGGCCGGTGAGAGGGTTGGGGGCCGGTGAGAGGGTTGGGGGCCGGTGAGAGGGTTGGGAGCCGGTGAGAGGGTTGGGAGCCGTTGAGAGGGTTGGGGGCCGGTGAGAGGGTTGGGAGCTGCGGTTTGAAAGGCCATGAGAGAGGGTAACCTGGAGGTTACACCTTGGGGAGGTCATCTTCTGATGGGTCCACAGTGCCAGTTAAGGAGGGACAAGCCCTCGCCCATCACTAGCCAACACAGGGAAACCTGCCAGGCTGGCTGTATGGAATGAGTTTCTCCCACCACCAATTTAATAACGGCGGTGATGGGGGAGGTGCTTAAGCGGACATTCATTGTCAATTAAGGGCCTCAATTGGCCCACAGACAGGCAGTAGCCCCCACCTCCCCCATGTCACCTTGCACTTGTATAATTACAATTGGGGCAAGGGTGAGGGGGTAGGCAGCAGGCAAGCCACCTGCTGGATTTAAAATGCCCAAGCCTTCAAACCCGTTGCTGCTGGAGTGTTAAATCTAGTCCCAGGAGTGGAAAGTCAACAAACACGTTTTGTCCTTCAAAGCCGAGGGGCGTCAAAGCAAACCACAGTGACCCTACTGCAATTGGTGCTTTTTCCTGGTCTATTGCCTGAGTACCACATGTCACAGTGCAGTTGTCCTACGCCAAAAGGGGATGTGTGTATTTTGTTCATTATCCCTTACCCTATCGCTAGAGGCGGCAGTGATGTTCACACATAAATCACCTTCACTAGTGAGGTTACGACGTGCATCTGTTACGAGTGTTTATAACTGCCAAACAATTGGGTATATAAGCTACACCTCCTATCTCTCGTAAAACAGTGTGCATACATTTGCCCAATATTATCAGCAATTATAGCAAAATGAGGTTTATGCCTTTCAGGAAAATGGCAATGAAATGGAATTCAAAAAATCCTTTGGGGCTTTCTTGCAGTGGGGCTAAACCAGGTGAAGTAGTGTGCACTCTATATTCTACTTTGCAACACTCAGAATCACAGAATTACTAAACTCTTGACAAGGGAGGGTTATCTGAAAGCTAACTATAAAATTCATGTCAAAAAGAATGAGGCCGTGTCAAGCGTGGGAATGAAGTCAGACAATCTATGCTCTGTGTATCTGAAATATGCCAGCAGCTCCTGAATGTTGATAATTTGTCCCCACATCAAAATCGGAACACAAACCTACCTGTGTGAAAGTACTTGTGGCTTCAGTGGAAATTCAACCCAAGATTCTAGTTCCTGTTCAACATCCAGTGACCCAAGTTAGATGCACACAAGATCCTGTTGAAAGCTTGGCAAAACTCACACTCACTAATAGCGAAAGGCTTTTGGGAAGTGCAACAAAAGGGTTATGAATCTATCTGGTGGCATCGGAGACAGTATTCAGGAAACAAAGGGAAAATAACGCAGGATATGAACAGGAAACAGGAAGAGAAAAATCATATTACCTTGTTTGACATTACAAATTCAATCCAACAGTTTGAGGAATATTGTAAAATGTTATCCTCACTTTTTGCAGTTTCCCAAGTACCCCACTGCTCCCACCCCTCCCGATCTCATTGAGAGACCAGTCAGGTGTTCTGTTCCCTTCAGATTTTTTCCTGTTTTTATTCGATCATGGGATGTGGGCGCCGTTGGCTAGTCCAGCATTTACTGCCTTCCCTAATTACCCTTGAAAGCTGCCTTCTTGAATTGCTGAAGTCCATGTATTGTAGAAGCATCCACAATGCTGTTAGGAAGAAAGTTCTTGGATTTTGACACAGTGGCAGTGAGGGAACCATGATATATTTCCACATCAGGATGATGTGTAATTTGGAGAGGAACTTATACATGGTTGTGTTCCCATGCATCTGCTGCCCTTGTCCTTCTTGGTGTTTTGGAAAATGCAGTTGAAGAAACCTCAGTGAATTGCTGCATAGATGTTATGCGCCGTTATTACTGCGTTGATGGTGGAGAAAGTGAATGTTTAATGTGACGCCAATCAAGAGGGATGCTTTGTTCAGGATGCTGTTGAGCTTTTTGAGTTCTGTTGGAACTGCACTCATCCAGGCAAGTGGACAGTATTCATCACATTCCTGACTTGAGCCTTGTAGATGATGGCCAGGCTTTGGGGAGTGAGGAAGTGAGTTACTTGCCACAGATTTCTCAGCCTCAGACCTGCTCTGGTAGCCACTGACTCACCAAAGTATTTATATGGCTGGTCTAGTTCAGTTCCTGGCCACTGGTAACTCCCAAGATGTTGATAGAGGGGGATTCAATGAGGGTAATGCCATTTATTTCTCTTGTTGGAGATGGTCATTGCCAGGCACTTGTGTGGCACAAATATTACTTGCCACTCATTGGCATAAGTCTGAATGTTGCCCCGGTCTTGCTGCATATGGACACAGACAGTACCCGAGGACTCACGAATTGTGCGATCATCCCCACTTCTGACCTTATGATAAAGGAAAAGTCACTCATGAAGCAGCTGAAGATGATTGGGCCCAGGAAAAGACTGAAGAACTCCTTCAGCGATCTAACGGGACTGAGATGACTGACCTCCAATAACCATAATTATCTTTCTTTGTGCGAGTATGACTCCAACCAGTGAAGAGATTTCCCTCCCAGTTCCCACTGACTCGGGTGTACATCATGTTCAAGCAGTTACAACATTCTGGTCAAACCATATCTTGAGTACTGTGCACAATGGTGATCAGAAAGTTGCAGGGAAGGCACTGCTGGCAGCAAGACAAGAGCCATGAGGCTGTTCCCTCATGTATAGGTCCAAGTTTTGTTGAAAGTTTGAGAAACTAGAGTCACTGGACCACATTGGCAATAAAAGTCTCATCTCCTTTGGCGAGGTTGTTGGTTTCAGCAGAGTAATGGTGAAATGGCTGCTGGTCGGCTTCTATTGTCACCCTAAGAGTGCTCTGAATGTGTGATCTGGTACATGTGTGGCTCTTTACCAACTGCCCATTCTTGATGTAAGAGACTGAGCGATGAGTGTTTGTCCGCTATTAGACTGTAGGGATTTACAGTTCATCCAATTGATCCAACGCTACCTTTTCCCAACTTCAGTGAATAAACACTTTACAAATTATGATTATGATGCACCACATGGACTATGATGGCTTTTTGTCTCCCTCCAACAGGTATGCAAACAAACGCAACACCTCTATTAAGGTTCTCACTCAGACCTACCTGGTGATGCTTTTATTTAATATGCAATAAGAGCAGCTTTCGGAGCCCTTGTAAAATATCTGTCTACAGTATACACTACAGTAAGTCACCAAGACCTCCGCAGTCACAGTGCTTCCTAGACTCCATCACCTACAAGGACAAGGGCAGTAGGTACATGGGAACACTTATTACCTTGAAATTCCATTTCAGTTCTCACACCATCCTGCCTTGGACCCACATCAGCTATTTCTTCTTCATCGCTGCATTAAAATCCTGGAATTCCCTTTCTAACAGCATTGGGGAACCATAATGGCTGCAGCAGTCAAAAAAGAGAGCCCGCCAGGGTTACTCGGGATGGCAATAAATGACGGCCTTTCGATCAACTCTCATGATCAGAGAATTAATAAAATACACCTCTTTCCTGCTTTAATATACCAACTTAAAAAAAAATCTTTTTTAGAGTACACAATTCATTTTTTCCAATTAAGGGGCAATTTAGTCTGGCCAATCCACCTACCCTGGACATTGTTGGGTTGTGGGGGTGAAACCCACGCAAACACAGGGAGAATGTGCAAACTCTACACGGACAGTGACCCAGAGCCGGGATCGAACCTGGGACCACGGCGCCGTGAGGCAGCTGTGCTAACCGCGGCGCCACTGTACCGCCCTTTAATGTACCAACTTTATGCAGCAAAATGACTGTCGCTCTCATTAAATCCCCAACTTTCCTTCTTCACACTAGTAGCAAATCTGCAGACAGATGACAATATAACCAACATGTAGAAACTTCTTTCTGATGGAGAACATTAACTAAAATAACACTGTCCTGGGAAGAATTCAGCAAGAGCTTTAATTTATTATATTTCACATTATGTGAAGAGGAAAATTATTTGTATTAATAAAAAAAAAAATCCTTCCTGAATAGGCTAATAAAATGAAATCCAATTTCAAATGACTCAAGATAAGACGACAGCTACACAACTTCCATCAGCTCAGCAAACAGTAATAATGAACAGCGAGGTGACTGTCATCTGTGATAAAGCACTCCTATTAGCCATCCTGTTTTTATATTAATGTTAATTATAACACACATACAGTAATGGATTATTGAGTTTTTATCTGTATTAAGAACACCAACGGTAAACATGCCAACAAAATGCCATCTTCCTTTTATTAATTAGATGAAGTTAAATTTCAGTTTGAGATGCACCTTCTGGGATATGGCTAAACCATAGGCACCTTTTTTGGGACTGATGCTGTTAAAGAGTATCAAAAGACCAGCACAGCCCAGTTACAATGCCAATTCTGTTTTGCTCACTGGCAAGGGTAAATGGCGCTTTTGCTTGTGTTCTGTTTTCAACTGAGATCGAAAGTAGTCAAAATTCAGCTTAGGTGGTGCCAATGGCCATGCACAGGGAGTCATTGTAAAGCCTTACCCTAATGCTGACAACGAGTCAGAGGTAGCGATTGCAAGTCCTACACCGGGTCCTCGTCCGAGGCTGACATTTCATTGCAATGCTTCATTATTAGAGGTGCTGTCAGATGAGACATCAAACTCCAGGCACTTCTGCCCTTTCAGGCAAAAGAATATTTGAAAAAGAGCAAATCTACTGTCCCAGCACCCTGGCCAACATAAATCTAACATCTTCAGAAACAAACTAACTGGCCATTTATCATATTGCAGTTTGTACGGCCTCGCTGTGCACAAATAGGCTTCCACAATTGACTATGAAACAATAGTTACTACAAAACAAAACTCTTTACTTATAAAGAGCCTTTTTAAAACTAATTTCAAGGGATGTAGCCATCTCTGGCAAGGCCAACATTTGCTGCCCAACGCTAACAATATTTGGGCTGAGTGGTTTGCTGGGCTATTTCAGAGGGCAGTTAGGAGTTAACCACATTGATGTGATTCTGGATTCACATGTAGACCAGATTGGGCAAGGATGGAAGATTTTCTTCCCTACGGCCATTCATGGACCAAATGTGTTTTTCGGTCAATTGGTGATAATTATCACGATCACCAATACTGAGACCAAGAGCAGCACGGTGTCACAGTGGTTACCATTGCTGCCTCATGGCACCAAGGTCCCAGGTTGAATCCCGGCCCTGGGTCACTGTCCGTGTGGAGTTTGCACATTCTCCCCGTGTTTGCGTGGGTTTCGCCCCCACAACCCAGGGTAGGTGGATTGGCCACGCAAAATTGCACCTTCATTGGAAAAATGAATTGGGTACCCTACATTTATTTTTTTTAAATACGGCGACCAGCTTTTACATTCTAGATTTTATTAATTTAATTTAAATTCAAGTTGTGCCTGTGTGTTTTGAACCTGTGTCCCCAGAGAATTAGCCTGACTGTCAGGATTACTAACCCACTATGACTTCTTTGCCGCTGCCTCTGCCCCAACATCAAAAGAATGTGCTGGGCCTGAATTTTTAGGATGGTGGCGGAACACAGCCTCGCTGGCTCTGGCTATCCCGCAGGTACTTAATGCTCAAATGAGCATTAATTGGCATTAGGTGGGACTTCCATCCCTCACTCGAGAGGAAGTCCCGCCTTGGTCTTACACAGGTCTAATACAGGTAGGGAATATACAGTAAATGGTAGAACACTCGAGAGTATTGACAGTCCGAGAGATCTAGGCGTACAGGTCACTGAAAGGGCCAACACAGGTGCAGAAGGCAGTCAAGAAGGCATACGGCGTGCTTGCCTTCATTGGCTGGGGCATTTAGTAAAAAAATTGGCAAGTCATGCTGCAGCTGTATAGAACCTTAGTTAGGCCACACTTGGAGTATAGTGTTCAATTCTGGTTGCCACACTACGAGAAGGATGTGGAGGCTTTGGAGAGGGTGCAGAAGAGATTTACCAGGATGTTGCCTGGTATGGAGGGCATTAGCTGTGAGGAGAGGTTGAATAAACTTGGTTTGTTCTCACTGGAACGATGGAGGTTGAGGGGGTGACTTGATAGAGGTCTACAAAATTATGAGGGGCATAGATAGAGTGGATAGTCAGAGACTTTTTCTCAGGGTAGAGAGGTCAATTACTCGGGGGCATAGGTTTAAGGTGTGAGGGGCAAGGTTTAGAAGAGATGTAGGAGGCAAGCTTTTTACACACAGGGTAGTGGGTGCCTGGAACTCGCTGCCGGAGGAGGTGGTGGAAGCAGGGACGATAGTGGCGTTTAAGGTATGAATAGGATGGGAATAGAGGGATATGGACCCCGGAAGTGTAGCAGATTTTAGTTTAGACAGGCAGCATGGTCGGTGCAGGCTTGGAGGACTGAAGGGCCTGTTCCTGTGCTGTGCTTTTCTTTGTTCTTTGGAGCGCTGCCAGTCAATCTAGTTGGCCGGCCACTTAGCAATCTTTGCAGCAGCTAGAAGAGGAACTGCATGGAGCTCCCTGAGACTAACATTGGAATTTTCCAGGCCCCCCATGGTGCGTTTCCTGTGACGGATGCTGCAGTACATTGGCTGTGGGCAGGATCTTCCAGTCCCACCAAAGTCTATGGGCTTTTGCATGGCTTCCCGCCCTGCCATTGGGGAAACAAACAGACGCGAGGGGTTGGACTTCGGCAGGATCAGAAGATCCCACCCTAAGTTCTGGGAACTGGAGACCCAGCTAGGTGCCAGAACAGGACAAGGAAGGCCTTGGGGAGGGGGGGGGGGGGGCTCGCGAACGGGGCAATCAGGGTCTCGGCCGATGTGCATGGGGTGGGGAGAGGGAAGGTAAGGGGTCAATGGACTTTGAAGGCGAGGGTGCTCCAGTCAGAAGGGGGCTTTTGATGGGCGTGCCTTCTGCTTTCCCACCAAAGAACTTTACTTCATTTTGGGTTTCCCCCATGGAGCTTCAATCTGCCCCCCAACCTGAAAACTGAGGCTGAGTGGGAAACGGCCCATAAGTGGCCATTAGTTGTCTATGTAAGGGCCTCAATTGGAGCAAGAGTGGGCTTTCTGTTTGAGGCCTTGCCCACCACAATGTAAAATTGCTGTGGGGTTGGGGTGGGTGGGTCCCTGCAATTTCCTCATATCTATGCACCTCCAATTCTCATCCCCCTGCGTAAAAACCTGCGGGGTAGCGGTGGCGGGAACACAAAATTCTGGCCCAAGGCTTCACAGATGCCTACTGAAGAAACAGACATTGAACCAAAGGTGGAATGTCAGAGGTGGGTTTCAAGGAAGGACCTAAAGGAAGAAAGGGAAATGAAGCAGGGGGGCCTTAAAAGGTAATTCCAGATTTTAGGATTGAGATGCCTGAAGGAATACCAAAGGTGTGATGAAGTTGGGAGCGGGAGTGAACAAGAGGATACGGTCCAATGAATGAAACGTTTGGCGGTGGTGGATCGTAGACCTGAGGAAGTTATTGAGAAAGGACGCAGTGAAGGCATGACGGGATTTAAATGCAAAGGTGAGAGTTTTAATTTGAGGCATTGTGCAACAAGGAGTCAATTACCGGTGAGTACAAAGTGTTGGGTAAATGTAAAAGGACAGCACAGCTTTGGATGAACTTCAGTGTATGGATGATGAGGGGCTGGTCAGCATTACAACAGTCCCCTCTGAAGGGAACAAAGACATAGATGAGGGTTTTCTGCAGTAGCTGGTCGGCAGTAGGAGTGGAATTAAGTGGTCGCTGTGATAGAAAGGATGTGCGATCAGAAGATCAGCTCAGGATTGAAAGGAAGTCATAGTTAAAGTCTAGTTTAGTGGTAGGGATGGAGTTGGAAGCAGTGGATATGATACAGAATAGGGACACGGGGCCGAAGAAAATGACTCTGGCTTCCCAGTGTTAAGCTGGAGGAACTTGCGGTTTGTTATATTCTCATTGTGCCGCAAGGAGAAAGGGTTTGGAGGTGCCATACACTTGGGCTTCTTCTAAACACAATGCAAGGTTTATTCAGGAGATGTTGCTCAGACAATATAAGATGAAGAACCAAAGCCTGTCACTACAGATTATTTGCCGTTCCACCAGCAGGGATTGTATTACTGAAGTTTGGGGCATCCAAAATTCTGCTGCCAGCGTTTTTACTTGTACTATGTGCTGTTCACCCATTATCCTGTGCTCATTGACCTCCATTTGCTCCTAGTTATGCAAAAACTTCATTTTAAAGCTTTATCTTATCTTTCCATACCAGTCCCTATCTCTGCCATCTCCTCCAGCCATACAACCCTCTGAGATATGTGTGCACCTCCAATTCTGGCCTCTTCAGCATCCACTGGCTGACATGCTTTAACTGCCAAAACCATAAGCCGTGGGACAGCCTACTTAAACGTTGCTGTCTCTCTCCTGTTTGAAGAGGATTTTTGGGGGATTCGAGAGGCAGCAGTGTAGGAGTGGCAATGATCAGATTGATAAGGGTGGAATCAACTGAGGGTAGTCCCATTAAGCTGGACCATAGAGGCTAAGAGTGATTGGATGGTGATTGATCATGTTAAAGATTGCAGAGAAGTTGAGGAATACATGGGGAGATAATCCATTGTCACAGGCCCAGTGGATGCCATTTGCAACTTGGTTAACAATGTCTCAGTGCTGTGGTAGGCAGGGAGGGGGAAGAATGCGTGCGAGGGTCCGATGGAGTGAAATAAAGAAGAGAATGTGAACTCTAGTTTGCAACTGAAGGAAAGCAGGTTAATTTAGACAATGTTAAACGAACATTGGTTTATTTTGTACTATAATAAGTTCAGTGTGTCAATCAAAATCAAGATCAATAAAACCTTCATCAAAGGAGCTCGATACTTACACTGAGTTGTAGGCAGACTGGAGAAAAAACCCTTCAGTCGCGCCGATAACCATTCCAGGCTCTCCTGTAGATTTGCCAGGGCCTTTAGATCACTGACATCTCTCAGGATTTCATGCTGTGGTATAAGCTTGTCTCCCAAGTTGCCATTCAACACTTCAGATTCCTTCGCATTGGCAGCTCTGTGTATTATAACCATAATATTTTTTAAACACAAGTCAGGAGGGAAATTAAGGATTCAGGAATAATAACCTCCTTTGACCAACTTCACTATTAAAAGCATTTAACATTTTCAGTGCTGTTTCAAAGAAATCAGCACGGTAGGTTTATAATGCAGAACACTTCTAGGGTACTCTCATGTTCAATATTGGTCACAAAGTAATCAAAGATATAAAAGGGTGTTTATTTTTTACTTATTCATTATATTTTGCTTTAATCATCTTGAAAAAAATAGTTCACCTTTGTTACTCAGTTATCATGAAGGGGACTATACGTTATTCACCTACCAGGACAAGAACAGAGATTTTTTTCCATGGGATGTGGGCTTCGCTGGCTTGGTCAGCATTAGTTACCCATTCCTAATTACTCTCCAGAAGGTGGTGGTGAGCTGCCTTCTTGAACCTCCATGTGATGTAGGTACAGCCACAGTGCTGTTAGGCAGGGAGCTCCAGGATTTTGACCCAGTAACAGCGAAAGAACTAAATATCTCCAATTCTGGATGGTGAGTGGCTTGGAGGGGAACTTGCAGGTGGTGATGTTCCCAGGTGTCTGCTGCTCTTGTCCTTCTAGATGGTAGTAGTTATGGGCTTGGAAGGTTCTGCCTGAGGAGCTTTGGCGAGTTCCTGTACGGCATCTTGTAGATGGTACACATGGATACAACTGTGCATCCGTGGTAGAGGGAGTATTTGTAGATGGGATATGAATCAAGTGGGCTGTTTCGGCCTGATTGTGAGTGTTGTTGGAGCTGCACTCATCCAGGCAAATGGAAGAGTATTACATTTGCTATAGGATTCTTGGCCTCTGACCTGCTTTTGCAGCCACAGTATTTATATGCCTAGTTCAGTACTGTTTCTGGTCAATGGTAACCCCCCCCAGGATATTAATAGTGGGGTTTCAGTAATGGTAATACTATTGAATGTTAATGGTGATGGTTAGATTCTCTCTTGTTGGGGATGGTCATTCCCTGGCATTTGTGTGGTGTGAAATGTTAACTTGCCACTTGTCAGCCCAAGTTTGGATATTTCACATGCCTTGCTGCATTTGGACAAAGACTGCTTCAGTATCTGAGGAGTGGCGAAAGGTGCTGAACATTGTGCAGTCATCAGCGATCATCTCCACTTCTGACCTTATGATGGAAGGAAGGTTATTGATGAAGCAGCTGAAGATGGCTGGGCCAAGGACACAATCCTGAGGAATTCCTGCAGTGATGTCCTTGAACTGAGATAATTGATCTCCAACAACCACGACCATTTTCCTTTGTGCCAGGTATGAGCTTTCCCCCTAATTCCCACTGAATCCTGATAAAAAGCTTGTTTGCTGCACAGGAAAAAGGGGGAGGGCAGATTTAACAGGTGTTCGACATTATGAAGGTTTTTGATAGAGTAAATAAGGAGTTTGCATGGGCAGGAAGATCAGAACAAGAGGACACAGATTTAAGGTAATTGGCAAAAGGTCCTGAGGGGAAATTAGGAAAATTTTGTTTAAACAAAACATGCTGTTTGGAATGCACTGTCAGGAAGAGAGAGGCAATTTTAATATTAACTTTCACAAAGGAATGGACACATATACTTAAAAAGGAGTAATGTGGTTTAGCTTTGAGGAAAGAGCAGGACAGTGGAACTAATTGGATAACTCTTTCAAAGAGCCAGCATAGGTACAGTGGGCCAGATATCCTCCTTCATCATTCTACAGACAGAACATGAAACAGTTGCAGCACCACAGAACGGCAACACAGTGGAGAAGGTGGCCCATTATCCCAGCTCTCTATAGGAGTAACTCACCTCGTCCCAATCTCCCACCTTTTCCCCGTAGCCCAGAAGCGTTCTCATCAGAAAATAATCCAATTCTCTTCTGAAGACTTTGATTGAATCTTCCTCCACCATACTCCCAATCAGTGCATTCCAGATCATTAGCACTCAGTATGTGAAACGTTTTTCCTTCTGTCATCATTATTGAGAAGTAAGTGTGCAACAGAGTGGCAGGCAACATTTGGAGAATACAATTTGGGGCCAGCTACTTGATATATGGTATTGATGAATAATCTTTCATTGTCAAGTTCCTTTAAGTGTGCCAGCTACTCTCGCCCGTGTTCTCAGGTAGCACTGGTAGCAATGATGCTCTCTCACCCTTTTTAAAGACGGTCACAGAATGTATGTGGCCATTTACCACTAATTACACTTTTTGGATCGAGATAGCCAAGAAGAATACAAAGGGTATCCCCTTCATTTGGCAAAAGCTTAGCTTTTTACTGAAGCTGAAACACAGTCAAGTGCGCACTTCAATGCACTGTCATTCAACTGAACAACCTCAAAGCCCTTCACAGAGGGCGGCATTGTAGCACGGTGGTTAGTACTGTTGCTTCATAGCGCCAGGATCCCAAGTTCGATTCCTGGCTTGGGTCACTGTCCGTGCGGCGTTTGCACTTTTTCCCCGTGTCTGCGTGGGTTTGCTCCGGATGCTCTGCTTTCCTTCCATAACTCCTGAAAGACCCGTTGGGTGAATCGGGCACTGAATTCTCTCTCAGTGTACCCGAACAGGCACCAGAGGATGGCGACTAGGGGATTTTCACAGTAACTTCATTGCAGTGTTAATGTAAGCCTACTTGTGACAATAATAAAGATTATTAATTATTATTTGAGGGAGTGGTTATATTGGATTCATCAGCACAAATACAGACGATTCATCCCAACTGATGTCTATGTTGCACAGTGGTCTCCTCTGATCTTACTTCCAATCATTCTATCGACACAACCTGGTATTCCTTTCTCCATCATGTACTTATCTAGGCTTACCCTTGAATGTAATTGTGCTGGAATTCACTGCTTACGAAGGTGGTGGAAGCAGAGACGATCAGCAAATTCAAAAGAAAATTGGTTGGGTGCTTGGGGAAATAAATTTGCAGGACCATGGGGGCAAAATGCGGGAATGGGACTGACTGGGTTGCCTTACAGAGAGCTGGCATGGACTTGATGTGTCAAATAATAGCTCAATGCTATTTGACTCAAACATTGTGTGGTAGAAAGTTTCACTTTTGCATTATTCTGGGTAAGGAAGTTCAGATTCATTCATTTTCTCCTGCACTTAACACTGAGAAAATTAGTTTCAATCAGCAATAAGAAATTCATGAATATGAATCTGTTTTAGTGTCAGTGTCACTGAAGATGATCTATGCAGGCACAGCCCTCATCTTCATTTCCCCTTCAGGGTAATGACTAATTAAGGTCAGCTATACATGTTTGAAGGGTTAAAAATAACATCTGTGCACTGTAAAGAATTCTCTGTCAGGATCAATGTCATAACAAATCAAGGTCTATTAAATAATGAGGAGCATAGAAAAGATAGATAGTTGTCATCTTTTCCCAGAGGTAGAGGAGTCTAGAACTAGAGGGCATAGGTTTAAGATGTGAGGAGTGAGATACAAAAGAGACCAGAGGGGAAATTTCTTCACACAGAGCGTGGTGAGCATCTGGAATGGGCTGCCAGAGGCACTTGTAGAGGCGGATACAATTTTGTCCTTTAAAAAGCAGTTAGACAGTTACACGGGCAGGGTTTGTATTGAGGGATATGGGCCAAATGCGGGCAAGTGGGACTAGCTCAGTGATAGAAACTGGGCGGCATGGACAAGCTGGGCCGAAGGGACCGTTTCCATGCTGTAAACATCTATGACTAAACCTCTCGCGGGCTGTGACGTATTTTGTTTTAGAATACATCTATATGATAAAATAGGAGACAAACATTTCTTCTATACATTATGTCACTTTCATTCTCTCTCTGGATCCACGTCAGTCAAATTGCAAGAAATCCTGAAAGTGGGGGGTGAACTACCAGAACTCATAGAATTTACAGTGTAGAAGGATGCCATTCGGCTCAACGGGTCTACACCGGCCCTTGAAAGAGCACCCTACTTAAGCCCACACCTCCACCCTATCCCCGTAACCTCACCTAAGCTTTGGACACTAAGGGGCAATTTAACGTAGCCAGTACACCTAACCTGCATATCTTTGGACTGTGGGGGCAAACCAGAGCACCCGGACGAAGCCCACGCAGACACGGAGATAACGTGCAAACTCCACAAAGACACTCACCCGAGGCTGGAATAGAACCTAGGTCTCTGAAGCTGTGAGGCAGCAGTGCTAACCACTGTGCCACCATGCCACCCAATGTGGTTGATTTTGCTTTGACAAAGAGTCATCCAGACTCGAAATGTTAGCTCCCTTTCTCCCTCTTCTCTCCACAGATGCTGTCAGACCTGCTGAGATTGTCCAGTATTTGCTGCTTATGTCTTGAGAAACAAACAGGAGATTGAGTGGCGTTGTTAGTAAAGGATAAAATCAGTGTAATAGTGAGAAAAGATATTGGCTCAGAAAATCAAGACGTAGAATCAGACTGGGTGGAGCTAAGAAGTAACAAGAGGAAGAAAACATGAGTGCGAGCTGTCTGTAGATCTCCAAACAGCAGTGGTAAGGTAGGGGACAGCATTCACCAAGAAACTGCAGAGCGTGAAGGAAGGATGTTACAGCAATCACTGGTGACTTTAATCTACATATAGATTGGACAAACAGAATTAGCAATAATACTGTGGCATATAAATACCTGGAGTGTGTATGAGATGGTTTTTTAAGACCAGTATGTTGAGGAACCACTGGGGAACAGGCTATCCTAGTTTTGGTATTGTGCAATGAGAAGGGGTTAATTATTGAGCAGGCTCCTTTAGAGAAGAGTGAACAAAGCAGGATAGACGTCTTCATTAGGATGAAAAGTGAAGTAGTCCAATCCAGATCTAGGATCCTAAATCTAAATAAAGGAAACTGCCAAGATATGAGAGATGAGTTGGCTATGATAGATTGGGAAACCTCATTGAAAGGCACGTTGGCAGACAGGCAATATCTAATATTTAAGAAACAAATGCTTGCTTTGCAACAGTTATATATTCCTTTCTGGTATAAAACCTCAACAGGAAAAGCAGCCCAACTATGGCTCAAAATCAAGTATAGCATTAGATCTAAAGAGGAATCATTTAAAATTGCTAGAAAAAGTAGCAAGCCAAGGATTGGGAGTACTTTCAAATTCAGCAAGGGAAGACAAAGAGATCAATTAAGAGAGGGAAAATAAATCATGATTGCAAGGAACAAAGTGCCGCATCGGAGACTGTTAAATAAGTTAAAAGCCCATGGTGTTAAGGGTAAGATCCTGGCATGGATAGAGTATTGGCTGACTGGCAGAAGGCAGAGAGTGGGGACAAAGGGATCTTTTTCAGGATGGTAGCCGGTGACTAGTGGTGTGCTGCAGGGGTCTGTGTTGGGACCAAAGCTTTTCACGATATACATTAATGATCTGGAAGAAGGAACTGAAGGCACTGTTGCTAAGTCTGCAGATGATACAAAGATCGGTAGAGGGACAGGTAGTATTGAGGAAGCAAGGGGGCTACAGAAGGATTTGGACAAGCTAGGAGAGTGGGCAATGAAGTGGCAAATGAAATACAATGTGGAAAAGTATGAGGTTATGCACTTTGGAAGGAGGAATTTAGGTGTAGACTATTTTCTAAATGCGGAAATGCTTATGAAATCAGAAGCACAAAGGGACATGGGAGCCCTTGTTTACGATTCTCTTCAGGTTAACGTGCAGGTTCAGTCGGCAGTTAAGAAGGCAAATGCAATATCAACATTCATGTCAAGAGGGCTAGAATACAAGACCAGGGAGGTACTTCTGAGGCTGTATAAGGCTCTGGTCAGACTCCATTTGGAGTATTATGAGCAGTTTTGGGCCCCATATCTAAGGAAGGATGTGCTGGCCTTGGAAAGGGTCCAGAGGAGGTTCACAAGAATGATCCCTGGAATGAAGAACTTGTCGTATGAGGAACGGTTGAGGACTCTGGGTCTGTACTCGTTGGAGTTTAGAAGGATCAGGGGGATCTTATTGAAACTTATAGGATACTGCGTGGCCTGGATACAGTGGACGTGGAGAGGATGTTTCCACTTGTCGGAAAAACTAGAACCAGAGGACGCCATCTCAGACTAAAGGGACGATCCGTTAAAACAGAGATGAGGAGGAATTTCTTCAGCCAGAAGGTGGTGAATCTGTGGAAGTCTTTGCCGCAGAAGGCTGTACAGGCCAAATCACTGAGTGTCTTTAAGACAGAGCTAGATAGGTTTTTAATCAATAAGGGGATCAGAGGTTATGGGGAGAAGGCAGGAGAATGGGGATGAGAAAATATCAGCAATGATTGAATGGTGGAGCAGACTCGATGGGCCAAGTGGCCTAATTCTGTTCCTATGTCTTATGGTCTTATGGAACGTAAAAGCCGACTGCAAAAGTGTCTATAAGTATGTAAAAAGAAAAAGATTAGTGAAGACCAATGTAGGTCCTTTACAATCCTATACAGGAGAATCTAGACGGAAAACAAGGAAAGGGCAGAGTAATTAAACAACAAATTTAGTCAGATCTTCACGGAGGAAGACACGACTCCCAAAGTCCAAAGGTGTGTATGTTAGGTGGATTGACCATGCTAAATTGCCCCTTAGTGTCCAAAAATGCATAGGTTCGGTGGGGCTACAGTGATAGGATGGGGAATGGGCCTCGGTAGGGTGCTCTTTCAGAGGGCGGAGGGCTGTGTCGAGCTGATGGGCCAATTTTTACATAGAATTTACAGTGCAGAAGGAGGCCATTCGGCCCATCGAGTCTGCACCGGCTCTTGGAAAGAGCACCCTACCCCCTACCCAAGGTCAACACCTCCACCCTAGCCCCATAACTCAGTAACCCCACCCAACACTAAGGGCAATTTTGGACACTAAGGGCAATTTATCATGGCCAATCCACCTAACCCGCACATCTTTGGATTGTGGGAGGAAACCGGAGCACCCGGAGGAAACCCACGCACACACAGGGAGGATGTGCAGACTCCGCACAGACAGTGACCCAAGCTGGAATCGAACCTGGGACCCTGGAGCTGTGAAGCGATTGTGCTAACCACAATTCTACCGTGCTGCCCTTGGCCTCCTTCTGCATTTTAAGAGCTAAATGGTCTATGCTTTGAAAATGCCAGGGGACCAAGGGTCTAGTGAGAAGGAGGAATTGAAGGGAATTAGTACTTGTAAAAATATAGGGCGGGATTCTCCGGGTCTTTTCACTAGAATATCCTGCCGAAGTTGACACCCACCACGGTTACCCGAAGGTGGCAAAGGCAAGGAATGTAAATTGCCATCAATGTCTGCGGGACCAGAAGCTCCCACCAGCAGTCAACGACAAGCCGTCTCTGTGGGGGTATGGAGAATTCTGCCCATCATACTGGAGAAATTAATGGGACTAAAAGCTGATAAAATCCCAGGGTCTGACTATCTACATCCCAAAGTACTAAAGGAGGTGGATGCATTGGTTGTCAGCTTCCAAAATTCTGCAGATTCTGAAATAGTCCTGGCAGATTGGAGGATAGCAAATGTAATCCCGCTATTTAAAAAAGGAGTGAGGGAGAAAACAGGGAATTACGGAGCCATTACCTTAACATCAGTAGAGAAGCTGCTAGAATCTATTACAAAGGATGTGATAACAGAACACTTGGAAAGTATCAAAAGGATTAGACAAAGTCAACATGGACTTATGAAAGACAAATCATGTTTGACAAACGTACTGGAGATTTGAGGATGTAACTAGTAGAATAGATAAGGCAGAACCAGTAGATGTGAAGTATTTGCATTTTCAGAAAACAGAAGACGTTAGTGTTGTTATGGGCCAGGGTTTAGAGAACCCCAAAGTGTATCATGGAGTTCACCTGACCCCAACTTTTAATAGATTGTGGTATGGGGAGCACACAGCCCACTCTACAGGTGTGGTACAGCAGAAATGGAAAAGTATTTTTTTTAAAGTAAAGCAATGTTTATTCTATGAACTCAAGTTAAGCTTTTTAAAACATACAGTGAACATCTTAGCAACCATTAATTCAAATACAACCCCCAAAGAATACAACACTAAGTAATTCTTAAGCTGTCCTTTTAACATCCATAAGACTTAAAAAAAAACTTTTAACAGAAGCACATCAGGTTAAAGTCACTACTGAGAGCAGTTATTAGTTTTAAATCACCAAAGGATCGATTTACAGTCTTTCGATTAGAGAGAGAGAAACGAACACCCCTTCTGGCTGTGACTGCAGCTATCCAGCTCTGAAAACAAAACTAAAACACACCCTGCAGCAAACAGCCTAAAACAAAAGTAAAAAGCTGACCGACAGCCCAGCTCCACCCACACTCTGACATCACTGAAAAACACCCATTTCTTAAAGGTGCATTTCTTAAACACCTATTTCTTAAAGGTACTCTCTCATGACAGTGTACAAAATTAACACACATGGGATTGGGGTAATATTTTGGCATGGATTGAGAATTGATCAGCACAATACACATCATTGATTTCAATGAGAGAACCAAATGTAATATTTCCAAGTTTGCTGGTGACACAAAACTAGAAGGCAAGCGGATATAAAAAGGCTTCAAGGTGACTTAGGCAAGTTCAGTGAGCGGGCAAATACATGGCAGAAGTGGTGTAACATGGACAGAGTGAAGATATCCACTTTGGGAGGAAAACCAGAATGGTAGAGTATTATTTAAATGGTGATAGATTGGGAAATGTTGATGTACAAAAGGACCTGAATGTCACTGAAAGCAAGCCTGCAGGTCCAGTAAGCAGAGAAGCAGCAAATGGTATGTTGGCCTACATTACAACAGGACTCGAGTACAGAAGCAAGACTGTCTTACTGCAGCTGTACAAGGTACAAGAACACACCTGGAGTATTATATATAGTTTGGTCTCCTTACTGGAGAAAGGATATATTTGTCATCGAGTGCAGGAAAGGTTCACCAAACTGATTCCTGGGATGGCCGTTTTGTCATTTGAGGAGAGACTGCTTTGAATAGGGTTGTATCCACTGGAGTGAATGAGAGGGGATCGCATTGAAATGTATAAATTCTGGCAGGGCTGGACAGACTGGATGGACGATGATGTTCCCCTTTGGTTGGGGAGTCTAGAATAAGGGGTCGCAGTCACAGGATACGGGAAAAGCCCTTTATTACAGAGATGAGGAGAAACCTCTTCGCTCAGAGAGTGGTGAGTTTGTAGAATTCTCTACCATAGAAGGTTGTGGAGGCCAAGTCACTGAATGTCTTTAAGGAGGAAACGGATAGATTTCTGGACAATAAGACATCAAGGGATATGGACAGAGAGTGACAGTATTGCGTTGATATACGGGATCAGCCATGATTATATTTCAGGCAGAGCAGGATCGATGGGTCGAATAGTATACTCCTGCTCCTACTTTCAATGTTTCTATTGCACCAGACTAATATTTCCTAATCTTACCCAGCTGCCTCATGATTTCGATTCACACGACTGTCACAATTATCTTGACATGACTTTGGTCAGAGCTATCTGTCGCAGAACTGTGATGTGATTGGAAGCTGGATTAGGTATGGATGTGGGAAATAATAACATACTTGAGGATGTAACAGAGAAAAGGAAGGTTAGAGATGGTCAATAAATGACAAATAGGTTGAGTGTTGTTTATTTTACTCTGAGTTAATGGCATGAATTTTGAAAAGGAAAGGGATGGTGCTTATACTGGGGAGCAGGGAGGTGGGCAAGGTGATGGTAAATATGAACAAAAGTTTAAATGGTCGAAGGCAGCTCTAGGCAAATGTTTCAGTATAAGTACCAGCTAGCTTAGGGGTCATTACTGGTGAAGGAGTGATCAAGGATTGGGTGAAGAAGCTTTTCAAGGGAACAGAAGGTTGGTCACTCAGAAAAGATGAGCTCGGAGAGGGCAAGAGAAGGTGACGAGGAAGAAACTGCAGATTGATTCTGGTGCTGGAATTAAGGGGAGTTATTTTTTTAAACCAGTAATCTCTCCCATCGAATCTCAAATGACATACCAAAAAAGATTCTGATAATGGGTCCAATTTAAATGTTCACTTGGTCCTTCTCAATGGATCACTGATACACTATATACTTCCAGCATTTGCTGCTTTAGTTCAGATTTCCAAACAGTATAGTTTCTCACCCAGGAACATTCACTTTGCAGAGATTTTGGAGTGAGCAAATATGCACAAGTAACATTGGCGCTCTTTCTATTTCCCTAAAGCAGGGAGTACAGGATCTTTCGGCACAGAACTTCCAATGTGTTTCGCCAGTTGCTTCTACCAGACCCTCATCCCCTTCCTTCTCATCCAAAACAATTGCCTGAAGCAAAAATTGTAATTTGCAATTCCAATGAATGACAGTAAATTATTGGCTACGTTACACCTAAAAAAATTAATAGCAGGAAGAAATCAGAAAATGGTGTAAATTCTCTGTTAAAAGGTCATTGGTTTGAAAAATTGTCGTCTTTCCTCTCCTGCACATAATGCAGCATTAAAGATTTGTTGAGACATATTTACGGGGCTGCTCAAGTCTCAAACTAATGAATACTGTCATCTGTTGTTCGACTGCAAGATGCTTATTATTATGAAGTGTAACCTTTTTGAAATGGTGAACATATCAGTTGCTTAGAGACCTAAAAGCCAAGAGAAATAACTGGTGAGGACAGCAAGCAGAGTGCTGCTCATCAATTAGCATATTACTAGCTACCCTGCAGCTTTCAATCATATTAAAGGAAAATGCTGACAACTTCATAACAATGGGGAGTTGATGTACTGCAACACTTGACCAGAGCCACCCTAGGCCATTTAACCTTTAGTTGCCCACCTCCTTGCCAACTGTCCCATCTCCTCAGTAAAATGGAAGCTGCAACGTGTCAGCAAGTACAATTAATCACTTTTACCCTGCGTCTTTCTCAACACTTAAAATATATTTCTATTTCAGGATTCTGACAGATTGATAAATGGAAGGATGGACCAAGCCAAGGAAGGAGAAATGGAAGTCACTGGTATCATTCGAGTATGCGTTATGTGACCATGATGACATCTATAATTGTCATCGCTTTCTCAAGGTTTGCAGTAGGAAGGGCGGGAGACCTGTTAACCCTTCATGTGTACTTTGATGATATAGATTGATTGTCTTTTAGCGGGGATACTTTCTGCAGTATTGTTAAGATCATTCTGGGTGGCGCCTTAATTCCTTCTGGTGTTATTAAACAAAGTGCCGTGTTATCACACGGGAAATCAGGCTCTTCAAATTATTCAACAATGATACAGAGTATTGTGAGGATTCTTTCTGTTGATTCCCTTATTTCCCCTTCCTTTATTTTTGCCATTACCATTTTTGATCCATGGATGTTTAATGGATATGTATCTTTAAGTCAAGCAGCAGAGGGAATGAGGAATTCAAGAAGTTGCAACATAGTTTATGGCTACAGCAAGACCCAGACTTTGTGGCACTCGAGAGATGAGGAGGGACTCAGTTTGATTGAACCCCTGACTGAGCTTATGTATAAATTGAGCGTAAGCTTTTCCAAGGGCTTGGTAGTTTGAACCAGGCTAGAATGTCACCTGATTTTAAATTTTAATTAGAACTTGTTTTTTTTTTAAATAGAGACAGCTGCTTCAGCTTAATTTTTTTGAACCTTCAGTTGCAATTTATAAATGATTACCTTTCCAGTTTTTGATGTGAGGCTGTAATAGTTGCTTTCTGTGCTGTTAGGAATGGATAGTTAATTGCCCTGGCTGATTATACTATGTGATTACCTCAAGCCAATCAGGAGGTTAGGCCAAACTGATTTATTTTCGTACTGACTCTATAAACATTTTATTAAGACACTGATGATACTAAACATACATTGAGTTCCTTTATAAGTAAGGTGAGGATTATCATTCAATAAACAGCTCCACACATCAATGGAATGGAATGCAATGACCAGAATGCAAACCACAACTGGCACACTGGAGCCATGGCTGAAGAAACAATATTAATAATATTTCAGTGGATAATATTCCAAAGTTACTTGTTCACAAAGTAAATTACATTGGTAATTTCTCCCTTTTGAACGCTATTGTAACCAACCACTTTGGATTGAATAACAGTCTGGCAAATTTTAAGACCATAAGAAACAGCAACAGGAGAAGGCCATTTGGCCCCTCGAGCCCGCTGCACCATTGAGTAGGATCATGGCTGATCTGACATTCCTCACATCGGCTTTACTGCCCATTCCTTGTAACCCTCAATTCCCTTACTGATCAAGAATCTATCTATCTCAGCCTTAAATATACACACGGACTCTGTGGCAAGGAGTTCCAAAGACATTCAACCCCCTGGGGGAAACAATTGCTTCTTATCTCAGTCATAAATTGCATTCTTTTATTCTGAGGCTAAGCCCTCAGGTCCTAGACTCTCCCTTTAGGGGAAACCATCCTCTCAGCATTTGCCCTGTCAAGCCCCTTAAGAATCCTAGATGCTTCAATCTTATTTTCTAAATTCGAATTAGAGTCCGAACCCGCTTGAAATAAGGACCAACATTCCATCAGCCTTCCTGATTACCTGCTGCATCCGTGTGCGAGCTTTCTGTGTTTCATGCACAAATACCCGCAAGTCCCTTTATGTTGCAGCTTTCTGCAGTTTTTCCTGATTTAAGTAACACTCTGTTCTTTTGTTCTCCCTTCCAAAATGAACAACTTCACATTTTTCCACATTATACTCCACTTGCCAACCTTTTGCCCATTTACTTAACCTATCAACATTTCTTTGCAAACTGCTTGTATCCCTCTCGCACCTTGCCTTTCCACCTATTCTTGTGTCGTTCTGCAAATTTGGCCACAGTACATTTGCTTCCATCCTCCAAGTCATTAATATATATTGTAAACAGCTGTAGTCCCAGCATTGATCCCTGTGGAACCCCATTTATTACAGGTCACCAATCTGAAAAAGAACCCCTTATCTCCAATCACTGTCTCCTGCTCATTAGTCAATACTCTATCCATGACAATATAACACCTCCAAAGCCATGGGGTCTTATCTATGACTTAACCTTTCGCGAGGTACCTTGTTGAACACCTTCTGGACGCCCAAATATAAAACATCTATTGTCACAAATAGGCTTACATTAACACCGCAATGAAGTTACTGTGAAAAGCCCCCAGTCGTCACACTCTGGGAGAATCAGAATGTCCAATTCACCTAACAAGCTGTCTTTCAGGACTTATGGGAGGAAACCGGAGCACCCAGAGGAAACCCACGCTGACATGGGGAGAATGTGCAAACTCCGCACAGACAGTGAACCAAGCTGGAATCGAACCTGGCGCTGTGACGCAACAGTGCTACCCACTGTGCTACCGTTCCACCCATTACCTGTTTCCAGTCCTCTGGCACCTCATCTGTGGCTGGAAAGGATTTAAAAATCTCCTCTCTTGCCTCACACAGCAGCCTAGGACACATCTCATCTGAGTCTGGGAACTTATCCACTATTAATTCCTTCTCAATGCTAATCTGTTCAATTTTGGGCTAATTCATGCATCCCGCCGCTGGCAGTGAGAATTAAGAATGGGCGTAGAATAGTGTGCAAGTGAAAAATCGTGATTTGCACCTGGCACCAATTCTGACGCCATGCTCCGTTCCCCCACGGGTGGCGTTAGCGAAGTTTGGGCCTCGCGCCTTCAGGCCCATGTAAAACCATCACTGTGTGGATTTAAATCTGATTAGCGGGTTGGACACTTCATGCTCTGCCCCTCCGTGATGCTCCACCCCTCTCAGATGGAGGTCATACAGGCACAAATTGGTGCAGGTATTTACAAGCGGGAATTGAACATGGCTGTTGAGGGGGAGTGCGAGGCTAAAGAAACTCTCAAAAATTGTCAGGCCTGCTGGAGGCTGGCTGTCTGGCCGGGGAGAGTAGCGGGCAGCGGCCAAGTCCATGGATTCGAGTCTTTCCTTCGGGATTGGGGTGGCCTGGCTCAGATCGCCATTGTTGCAGTGTGTGAATTTAAACGCAGCCCTCTGGTGCTACTTAAAGGTCGCTGGCTGTTCACTCTGCTGACTGGTCATTGTGCTGTTAATTTTCAGAGAGCTTCTGGTAATGTGGGAGTCCACCCAGGCCACCCTTCTGGAAACACACACCACAGCAGCATCATCAACAGGATGGGCGTGGTCAAGCTCAATCACTGGCCCACCAGATGTTGGCACTCCTCAGAAGCACACTGCAGAGGAAGCAGGGGATTAGCAGAGATCACCCCAACCAAAAGGACACCTGCACCGTGGCCTGTGGAACTCTCCCTGGCACATTGCCCCTCTCAGGGCAGAGGTCTCAATCATGACACACACCTCTCAGGACCACGAGCTGCCTCCTCCTGGTGAGGCTGGCAGCACTAACTGCCTCTGCCACCTCCTCCGAGGCACAGTCCAGGAGGGTGAGCTTGGGTCTGCGGCCCACGCTAGCAGAGGGTGTCCCTCCTCTCTTCCTTGGCATCAAGCGGTGGGCCCACTTCAGATCCAAAAATCAGGGGGCAAGTCTTCTCTGAGCCATCTTCATGACTTCAATGAGTTTAAAACAGCTCCAGTTTGTCAGGTTCTTTAATGCTTATTGCAAATCACGGCGGCACAGTGCTGGTCCATTTGTATGTCCTGAATCACGGAACGAATAGCACCCCCAACGGGAAGGTGAGTACACGTGATTCAGTACCAGCAGGAACAGTTAAGTCTCCCAAAGAGAGAATTCAGCTCTCTATCACAGTCCACCTCCCTGCTTTCTATACCTTCTTCATAGTGAACACAGGTGCAGTATTACTCACCTACATCTTTCGGCTCCACGCACAGGTTTCCATTTTGGTCTCCAATAGTTACCCTCTTGCCCTTAATATGCTCATAAAATACCATGGGATTTTCTTTATTTTGACCAGAAGTGCTTTTTAATGCCCCCTTTCTGCTCTCATAATTTCATTTTTTGGGTACCCCTCCTGCATTTTCTATAGTCCTCCAGGGTATCCACTATTTTCAGCCCCCTGAATCTGCCATAAACCACCCTTTTTTTTCTTATCCAATCCTGCATTTCCTTTGACATCCAGGGTTCTCTGAACTTTTTGGCCCCATCCTTTCCCTTTACAGAAACATGTTCGATTTGTCCTCTCTATGTTTCCCTTTTGAACAGCTGCCACTGCTCCAATGTGGATTTTCCCTACTAGTACTTCTCCCAGTCCAGCTTGGCCTGGATGTGTCTTATCCTATTAAAATCGGCCTTGCCCCAATTTCCCCAGAATATTGAGCTGCTCGCTCCTTTAGTTCAGTGCATCTTTGTTCTTATCCACACCATAACAACCTTAAATCTTACCGAGTTATGGTCACGATCACCAAAATGCTCCCCCCACTGCCACTTCTATCACCTGCCCGGCTTCATTCCCTAAAGTTAGATCAAGTACCGTCCCCTCGCTTGTAGTACTTTTTGTCTGATGGTTCAAAAGTTCTCCTGGATGCACTTTAAGAATTCTGCCCCCTCTCAGTCTTTCATACACCAATTAAAATGAGTGAAGTTGAAATCCCTTATTATTACTCTATTGTTTTTACACTTCTCTGAGATTTGCCTACATATCTGCTCTTCTATCTCTCCCTGACTGTTCGGGGGCCAATAGTACATTAGAAGAATGTGAGGTTATCTCATTGAAACATATAGGATTCTGAGGGGACTTGACAGGGTAGATGCAGAAAGGATGTTCCCCCTCGAGGGGAATCTAGAATTAGATGGCTTGAGGGGCCAAAAAATCTACTACTGCTCCTATTTCTTGTACAACATATATGATTTTTACTGCCATGGCTTGTTCCAGAAATGTGTTCTCGTTGTAAAAATATCCCTTATCCTGCCATGTGAGTAAGCTTTTGGTTTATTTACTAAGACACAGACTGTGCAAATTTCTCATGCAATGAATTAATGAATCTTTATCTCTAACTGATGTATTCAAGGAATAACACTTCAAATGCCTGCAAGTTGCATTCCTAGAAAATGAGAATTTAGTTCCAAGCACAGTTTTCACCAAGATTTTTTTTTCAAAGAATTTTACTCCAAATTTTCAACATTTTTATAAATTACAACAAACATAACCCATCTCCCCCTCCCAATACATTGAGCCACCTCAGCCCCCCCCCCCCCCCCACATCCTTCCCTAGTTTTAACCAAGATTGCATTTTTGGACCTCATGCAATGTTTTGTTTCAGAGTATAATTTCTCTTTCTTTGAAGTGATGAGAGGTGGACTTTTCAAAGACATTAAATTCCCTTTCCTGCCATTTTATAAACATCAGCTCAATTGCATCAGACATCAATCTGATCTCTGGCTCACGGAAAAGGAGGGCACAGAAATCTAGGATACAAACGTTAGCCTCATTCTTACCTTGTGAAGTCTTCCTCGTCTTCTCGCTTCGGCCTCATTTGTTTAGGCTGAGCCATGTTCGTCCAGCTGGGGAGGGACGTTAGTAGTCGGCTTATATCCTCATCCTTTGCCCATGATGCGCTGATAATGAGCTTCTCTTCTGACTGAACTACGCTCCTGTATCGAAAAGAGGAATGGAATTAAATACAGATCATTCCTGCAAGAGCACCTCAGGTTGGTCTGATTGGAAGAACTCTATTAACTAGATGTTTTCTCAACTTATTGATAATACAATTATACAATTCAATATGGTTATTTTACCTGAGGGCTGGACACATTATCCAAAATTTATGTTAAAGAAATAAGGGTTGAATAAAGATGGATTGGTAAAACAGCAGAAGTATGAAGTACACATTTTTAAAAAGAAAAGCTAATGTGGAAACAAATTTTTAAAATAGGTCTAGAAGTCAGACAGTCTTTCAAATGAAATGACCCAAAACCCTGTCTGCCTGCTCAAGTGGATTAACAGCAGAGGCCCTACAGCAAGAGGAATGGAACCAACACTCCACCTGACATCAACCATCCACACCAACACTGAGCACTCCTCATCCGTTTCTACATTGACCAAGATCTCTGTGCAGCAAATCAGCAAAAGTGGATTCCTACAGGCAACTTGGTCTGCAGCTGTGGTGCCCCTCAATCAATGACTCGCACAATTGAAGATTGCCTCCTGACAAATTTCAGCGGAGGGCTCAGAGAGCTCCTTTTATCCACTGCGGAAGGTACTACCCGACTTGGTGATTACAGCACATGCTAAAAAGAAATGGAAGCAAAATATTCCATGTACAATTCGAAGGGAAGCCAGTTATTCTGCACAATGTTGTGCTAGTGCTCCACATCACAATCATTAGCTGGTCATCCATTACATTTATTGTTTGTGGGACCCAGCTTCTGTAAGGGGGCTGTGCAACAGCAGCTGCAACTCAGCAGTAATAATTTGGTTTTAGAGTACACTGTGATGCTTAGTTAAGGTGTTAGATCCTTTCCTTCTCATGGGAATTAGGACACTGTTTGGCATAAATTAGCAAGAATGAGCATTTGAAGGTTGTTTCAGATCCAGGATGAATAATAGTTAGAAGGAAAGTTGTCACTATTATATATCTGTAATAAGAAAGTAAAAAAATACTGAAATTCCAGAGTAAAGCTACTCTGAAATGTTAACTCATGATTCCTCTTCCAAAGCTGCATGTCATGGTTTTATATTTGCACTATTTTCTCTTCGTATTTCAATATGATGCCACTGGTTTGTTACGTTTATCCCCCAAACACATTCAAACTTGTGTAATTGCAGGCCTCCATACACAAGTTAGCACTGTGTATTTACCTTCTTTACCTTCTCCCTCAAATTCAGCATTTCTAAATAGCTAAAAATGGCCACAACATTTTAATTGCCGATGTGCCTGCCTCTGGCTCGAAAAACGTCACTCATCAAATGGCAGGCAAATTCAGTGCCTTACTCCCTTGGGCCCGTAACTCCAAAATCTCCCTTCTCTTGCTCATTAATCTTTGTAGCTTTTGCTGTTGTGAGCATCTCTCTTCTTCATTGGCCTGTACCAATTGTATTCCCCTGCCCCCGGAGGACATAATCACTTGGCAACATTCCACCTTAAGGCATTCTGAACAATAGTCTCCCCTCTATTCTGACTGTGCGGCCTCCAGGTTAAACTGCAGTCTTTGGCTCATCCTTCACAGGTTACAGCATTATCACCTGCAAGTAGCAATTTCCTCAAAAGCTTCCCTGAGGAATTTATTACTTGGATTACAACGCTTTTAAATAATTGTAGCTTTCCCAAACCTCAGGCGCGAATGGGTTTCCTAAACTCTCCTTCCTGCTCTGTGCTGAGTGCAGTTTTGGTCTCCACACTGAAGAAAGGATCTACTTTAATTGGATATAACACAGCAAAGGTTCACTGAATTGGTCCTGGGATGAGGGGTTGTCTTATGATGAGAGGCTGATTAAATTGGGCTTAATTCTCTGGAGTTTAGAAGAATGAGAGGTGGTCTCATTGAAACCTAAAAGATTCTGAAGGGGCTTAATGGAGTGGACATCGAGATTGTTCCCATTGTTGGAGAATCTAAAATACGGGAGCAAGTCTTGGGATAAAGGACTAATCAGTTCAGACTGAGATGAGGAGAAGTCACTTCACTCAACAAGTTGTGAATCTTTGGGATTCTGTACCTCAGAGGGTTGTGGATGCTCCATTGTTGAATACATTTAAGGCCGAGATTGACAGTTTTTCGGTGTCTTTGGGAATTAGGGTATATAGGGAGAGGGTGAGAAATAAAGTTTAAGCCTAAGATCAGCCATTATTATATTGAATGGCAGACCAGGCGGGATGGGCTATGTAGTCTACTCCTGCTCCTATTTCTTGTGTTCTTGTACTCAATTTCTTTTCACAAGTTTCCCCACCCATCCTGACTGAAAATGACCTCATATGTTCTTCCCTTCCTGCAGGGATGTCTATCCCTTCCCTTACCTTGCATTTTTTCTCTCTTACTGCTCTCTAACCTTCACTCCTACCCTGATCCCGCCAACCCTGACCTCTTATCCTGCCACCTTTGACCTACAGCTCGCTCCCCATCCAGATGTCAGCCTTCATGGAAGATGCAACTCACCCTTTCCCCGTCCCACAACCCAACACCCGTCTTCACTCAGCAGATCTCTTCTCCACTCAACCACCATCAGAAAATGCTGCTTTCTATTCAAATAGAGAACAAGAATACAACACCAGCAGATATTTATAAAACATCTTTAATGTAAATGGTCATTTGTTTATGCAGAACTTGAGTATTGCTAGAAAAAGGAGACATGCTGTCAAAGCTTTTAGTCTTTCCCGCATCAGGACAGTTTTCAAGAGTATTAATAATAAAAGGAACAACAATTTAGACCACATGAGAAGAGAGTGATGATTGATTGTCAAGTGGACTCTGACCAGTGGAGGTATTGCCATGGAGAATGCACCAGAGAACAGTTAACAACCAAGCTTTCAAACCTGACATGTTGACTCTAGATTGGTCAAAGCATTGCCTTGAGGAATGAACCAGGGAATAGCTGCTCACCAAGCTTTTGTTTAGCTGCAAAGGGCATAATGGGCGGACATGCTCCTTTACTCTGCATTGGACAGGGTCCTGTGTGAATATATGCAGGTTCAAGCACCTGCAAGCCAGCCACACTGCAAGCCAGACTGATAATCTTAAATTGGTTTTCAGTGTATTTCTTAGCACAATTAGGATTGTTTAGCAAGTGTTGTTAAATTGCGGAATCACATCTAATGCTGGTCATTATGTTTTGAGTTTTGCAAGCAAGGACCAATTGGGTACAGTCTGTACTTCACCTGTTGTGAACAGCTGCTTGATATGATCTATCAATCATTGGGACATAAGACATCACACCGGCACTGAAATTTATAGACCTCATTACTCATTTGTGTAATCGGCAGAAAACCTTAAAATCAGGAATGCTCAAGAGATTTGAATTAGAGGAGCGCAGGTATTTTGGAGCACTGTTGGGCTGCAGCAGATTACAGAGGTATGGAGGAGCGAGATCATGGAGAGATTTGAAAGGAAAAGAATACAGAAAGAGGAAACAAAAATGAAAATAAGAGTGAAAACCGGAAGAGAAAAGAAAGAGAGAGAAACAGAAAATGGAGAATAAAAAAGTTGCAGCAGGGAGACTGTTTGTGTTGCCCCAAAGGTTGAACAACAGTGGACTACTCAGAAAAGAGCAACTATGTTAGAGAAAGGAATGCTGATCGACAGGAGAAACTTTAATCAGTGACAAAACCTCAATCCTGCACAAAGATGACCATTATTATTCACATTTGAACCTCGGCAGTAAGCAGCTACTTGGTGATGGGAACTTTGCAGCCAAGCCTGGTTAAACCTCAACCTGAAGTACATACAAAGGTAGTTACAGCAGGGAAGCCTGGTAAATGATCATGAATGGAATAAGGATCTTGCACATATAGGGTAAACGTGAGACTGAGTACAGTGCCGCCCACACTGTGATGTGAGAAAACACATGATCCACACCCAGGAGGCAGTCTGGGGTTGGTCAGAGCGTGGGCACAAGCAAGCCTAGAGCCAGCTCCTAGCTTGAACGCTGCATATATGCATATATATGTATATGCATATATGTACATAGTTCCTGCAGTTAATAAATACATACAGTTAGTCTACATAAGACCACAAAGACCTTATTAAGACCTACTGAATATTATCTAACAACCTACAACAATTCTAGACAATATTTTCCTCCCCAATGCCAACAGCACTGACGGTAATTGTGATCCCTCTTCTATTTAGGTGCATGTGTGGCTCAGTTGTGGGAATGAATATTTATACATATTTGGGAAGTATTTTTAATTTAACATTGATTTGGAAACAGATCATATCAATGCCAAAAAAACAAGGGTTCAGAGTCAAAGATTCTGGACCCTGAGGAACTCTTGTAGCTTTCTTCAAAATATAAACAGGACTCTGTTTAAACTAGTCATTTTAATATACCAGCAATCTTCTAACATCCACCTCTTATTTTTACATTGTTTATTGCAACTGTCACAAGCTGTATTACATGGTGTTACTTCAGTTCATGTTTCACAATTATTTTCACTGTGATAGGAGAATGGAAAAGTTAGCCTTTTTCTGGTTCTTGTTTCATTCACTCCATTGACGCATTTTCCATTCTAAGGGCCCTGAAGCCCTTTTCACTTTTTTTTCTCTTAATGTGCCTTCTTGCTCTGCTCTATTTGGCACTCTGCCTGAGCTGTTAGGAGCAATGACAAGTTACCATGTGCTTGAGGGGGAGCTGTCTTCATGCCAGATCACAATCAGCTGGCTCCAAAGCACTCCACCGCCTTCAGACCCAGGCATTCCTGACGGTGTTTAAAAACTACAGCTGTCAGTGGTTTTTGACAAAAATCCATTATTGATCTTTGGAGATGATACACATGGACAGTTCTCTGTGCCCCAGCAGCCTCCTATTGAAGGGTAACATATTGCATTTCACAGAAGCATACAGCACAGGTAGAGGCCAACCATCTCACTGTGTCTGTGCCAGCTCTTTGAACAAGCTCTCCAAATAGTCCTCACCCCTCTTTTCTCTGAGTCCGCATGTATTTCCTTTTCAAGAAAAGATCCAATTCCTTGTTTTAAAGGACGGCACGGTGGCACAGTGGTTAGCATTGCTGCCTCACAGCACCAGGGACCTGGTTCGATTCTGACTGTCTGTGTAGAGTTTGCATGTTCTCCCCGTGTCTGCATGAGTTACCTCAGAGTGCTCCAGTTTCCTCCCAGAGTCCAAAGATGTGCAGACTAGGTGGATTGGCCGTGCTAATTGCCCCTTTGTGTCTAAAAGGTTAGGTGGGTTACAGTGTTATAGGGATAGGACTGGGCAGTGGGCCTAGGTTAATGAGCTTTCTCGGAAGTTCCGTACAGACTCGATGGGCCAAATGGCCTCCTTCTGCACTGTAACGATTCTATGAAAGTTACGATTAAATCTACTTCTATCACCTTTTCCGGCAGTGTCTTCCATCTCCCCATTTCCTCCTGGTTCTTGATTATCTTAACAGTGTGGTCAGGTTATTGATCCTCTTTCCAGTGGCATCAGTGGGCTGTAGCCTCCTGGTGCCCCAGTATTGGATTTGGCAGGTACCCCAAAGATGCACGAGAGATTCCTCTTGGAACTTTACAGGGAGGAAGTTTCATTGTAATTGCCATTAAGCACTAACTTTCCAAGGACAAATATGCTGCGAACCATCTGACAATGCAAATTAAATTGCTCACATCGGACCGTTCCATCAGGGTTACACTAATAGTTATTCTGAAAACGTCAGAACAATTAAAACCTCTTCCAACTTCTGGGTAACTATTTTGAATACCCAGACTGAGCCTCGCATGGGACTCTCTCTATCCCACGATCCCCGTGGGAATCTCTGCATCTGCAAAGGACATCCCACCCATGGGCCAACTTTCATCCCTGGCTAGACACCCCCCCCACCACCCCCCAAACGCATCTCCACCTCGAGATCAGGCTGGACTATCCTCCTGCTGACCCGACCACCACCACCGATGCTGATTGCCACTCCGAGGATGTTACGGCTCAATGTCTTCCTGTCCACTCTACCAAAGTCCCTCACAACCTTGAACGCCTACAAAATCTCCTCTTAACCTTTCTTTTGTCAGCTGTGGCTCAGCTGGTAGAACTCTCGTCTCCGAGTCAAAAGGTTGCGGCTTCAAATCCCACTTCAGGATTTCAGCACAACAATCTAGGCTGACGTTCCGCTGCAATATTGAACACGTGCTGCATTGTTAAAAGTATCGTTTTTTGGAAGATATGTTAAACCAAGGTTCTGTATGTCCAGTCGTGGCCGATATTCACCCCTCAATTACAATCCCAAAAATGTGGTACCTGGTACTGACTGTGTATGGGAGTTTGCTTTTTGCAAATTGAGAGACTGAGGCAGAAAGTGTCGAGGACAAAAGTAGAGAGAGGAAAACAAAAAATTAAAAAGTGCGAGACAAGTAAACACTCATTTAAAGGAAGAGGAGAAGCAACAGTTTTTCCATGTTTTGCCTGTGGGAAACCCATGGGAAAATAACATTGTGTAATGGTGTAACCAAGAGTCTCTTTGTAAAAAGGTCCCGCTGCTACAGAACAACATATTCTCTGACCTACCATGAGCAATGTTATGGGAGATCAGTTAATCTTACTTTAAAATAGCATACAGCTCTCCAAGAGAAAAGATCATGACAATTAGCGGTGACCTGTGTGGGAGTAGAATTGCTTTTATACCTGTTCCCACAGGGTACTGCACCAGCGTCAGCCAGGCAGGATCTTTTCAAACATGAATTGTTCTGACTGGAGCACTACAGCAGCACGAGTAAGGCAAGGAAAAATCAGCCGGTGTTTCTGAACACTTTCCATTGATCACTTCACCAAAGGATGCATGTGTGGGCATTGGTTAAAGACAAGACCGGGCTCCTTGTGATTCCGATTTGGTTGAATAACCTGCTGAAAATCAATGTCTAGGTACAACGCGATTAGTGGTAACTTGGGCAAGGTATCAGAAGCTGTCCCCATCAGTTAAATTCTATCCAGCCAGCAACCATTGCCCAGTGAAAAGGATCTGATCAGCAAAAAATAAAAGCTTGAAATTAGACCATCTTTATCCTCCAATGAGAGACGGCAGTTGAAAGGTTTCCTATCAGATCATGGATGACTGTTGGTGAAAGAGTTTTAATTTAGTGCAAGAGTAGTAATGGATCCATCCCTGCCAACATTTGGCACAGTGACAGTCCCAACATCGCCATCACTTACAGTGAGGACTGCATCCTTATTTAGATGTGAAAAATTGAGGTGTTGGTGCAGAGAATCTGAGTGTGTGCAATTGATGTTGCACAGTGGAGGACAGCGGATGGGAGTAGTGTGGAGAAGAGAGGTAGAAGGGTAGGGTAGAGATAACAACACTGCTTCTGAATTAAAAGTCTAACGTAGTATTGCACTGGGTAGAGCCAAAATATCAATGCCTTTGTTGGCAGCGATTGATTCTGTATAGTACTGCGACATGTTGTGATTAACTACTGATGAATTTTAAATGGAGTGATAAGTGACTGAAGTTGTTTCCAACATTAACTTACTAGCTCGCCGTGGGCTTCGTTGGCATGATAAAATCTGTCTCACGAGATGTCTAAAACTACTAACTCCCAGCTGGTACTGTATTGTTGAAATAAAATTCTTCTGCAAGTGGTAGATAAGGCTTCTGGCATTGACATAAGACTGTGCGCTACTTAATGTTAAATCAGTAAAAATGTGAATGCCCAGATTTGCAGGTTAGCTATTGGAATGTCGATTTATATGGTCGTGGCCTTTCCTCTCTCATTGCATTCATTTTGCTACCAAACTGAAAAACCTGATTCCACGTCTCTCATATCTCTGGATCACCAGTCTATTACTTTGCATTATGCCACATACTCTTTCCCTCAATTCCTTGTCAGGACTAAACTCTCCTCTCCCCATGCCACACTTGACAACCTCCCCATAAATCTTTCTCTATCTCAAAGCCTCATTTCCTACGCACTGTATTCCCCCAGGCACTCTTTCCCCCCAAATTGCCTGCAAAGTCTTCAAAGTTTTCATTCCACAAACCCCTTGAACTATCTCTCCATTCCCACTCCAGTTTCAGTAGCCCTGATCTTACACTCCACAGCTCTAACTTTTATCTGGTCTTAATGCCTCTCCACTCACGGGTTGCAACTTTACATGCACTGGTCATCTCCAAATTGCCTGTCTGGTTTCAACACTCCAAATCCAAACATTCGATTAACAAGGAAGAGAAACTCAGTTCAAAACAACATGGTAAATACAAGTTAATACTTAAAAAAAAAACTTTATTTTCAAGAAAATATAAAATGGAATATAAAAAAATGAGTTGAAGGAATGAAGCAGCTTAACAATTGGATCCAATGCTGAAAACTGGGCAAACACTTCAATAATTTTTGATAGAAAACGTCTTGCCTTAATTTATTTTCTCTGGAGCTCATGAATACATGGTGTACACTACGGATAGATTCATAATAGTGGCCCTTTACAGAGACTCTCACATTCGTGAAATACTGAACCCGCTTTTCTCCCCCTCATGATGTCATGCTTTCTAATTCAATTTAAGGGAATAAATTATATGAATTACTAAAATAAAATGTATGTCCCTTCTTCTCCGTCCCGTCTTGTGGCCAGGAGCCCAAGGATGAAGCCATCTGCTCAGCTATTTACCCTTCGTCTCCAGGGGGATAAAACTAACTGCAGCACCTGATCAGGTGACTTAACATCAGTGGGAAAGAACCCCAGACTGAAGCAGTTCAGTGCTTTTTATTTGTGTAACACCTGCCACTGCTGGAGCATGATTTCATATGATTTCCTCGTTTATTCAGTCAGCCAGAAGATCGGCTGACAGTCCCGGGCCGTGGGTCCTGGCGGGTACACGGCTTGGCAACCAGGCTGAGAACGAAGGGAACTGATGTCTACGCTGAGCCTTGCTGACAGTTACATACGGGAGAACACGCATTGCCGAAAAGGGAATAGAAATCAAATCCCTTTCAGCCAACACTGCAAGGTTGGAGGTTTTTAAAACATAAAATACTTTTGGCTTTGCACTTCAGATATTTCAGAACATAATGTCAGTCTAGTCCTTTAATCACAGGCATTATTTTTTGGGTCCTTTGTCAGCTGCTGCAAAAATTAAAATAAGAAGTTTACTTAAAAAAAAAAGAGTGCTTTTATTGCTCTGCGTAGAAAAATAGCCTTTACCTTTCAAGCTAATAAAAATATCTGGGCATGTTGTCTAAATTTGAGTCCACCCCCCCCCCCCCCCCCCCCCCCCCCGCCCCTTCTCTCTTGAGGATGGCAATTAATAATGGGGCAACGAGCAATGAATGTTGGCAGCTTTCATTATCTTGCTCACATGGCCTTTAATAATTGCAAGTAGGGATAGGAGTTCTACCAGGTACTTAAGGAGAACCACAGCTCTCACTGTATATCCCTCACCGAGCTCAAGGCAAGGAAATTGATAAACTCGGTTTCTTCAGTGGACATTAAGAATCAATCAGCCGCGGTTAATTGGGGTTACACGTCAGCCAGACTGGTTAGGAGTTGCCCGCTCCCGATTCGGAACAGGATTCTTACTTATACGTAGTTTCTCCTGTCACATGTGGGATACCGGCAGAAAGACATGTTGGATCGCCATCCCCGGTCCATGACAATCTCTTGCGCTCCAGCTCAGCTGGTGTCCCGGGGATGAAGGATCTATTAATTACCAATTGACACAACTTGAGATAGTTTGATTTAAAGTTGCAACTAAGGCTATTCCAGTACCATGGTCATTATGTCACCGTATCCATTTATCCATCCAGCTATGGTATGCTCCAGGCGCAATTCCCAGTCTGTGCTAAATTAACTAGCATTAAACAAGGATAGTGGCAGGAATGCGGAAATTGGCTTCAGCACCCAGCAATAGAGAAGAAAAATTCAGGTAGAATTTCCTCTCCTGATGTCCATCCAGTGAGCTCTGCAGGAGGTCTGCATGTAAGTTTGATGATAAGAGGATGTAGCTTATTAGCTGTAAACACACAGTTCCACAAAATAACTTGCTGACATTTATTGCCAATGGTCACACATAAATAATGGTCACCCAGGACTGACAATAGTGCTTCAGCAAATTAACTAATGATAGAAAAAAAGGGGATAATAGTAATAAGATTTGGATAAAATTGGCATGAAAATCAAATGACAGAAAGAAATAATTCCAACCAAGTTACTCGACATTTCTTCCAATTTTGAAGAACATTCTTTTGTCAATCTAGAATGATCTATCTGAAGTAGATGCACCACGCTGCTTGATTCCAAGTGACTTCCCTCGATAGGATAAAATATCAGTCATTTTCAAGTCTTTCGGTCTGCATTCAATCTTCACAGAATCACACAGTGCAGAAGAGGCCTTTCGGCCCATTGGGTCTGCACCAACATGTGAACAACACCTGACCTACCGACCTACCTAATCCCATTTACCTGCACTTGACTCATAGCCTTGAATGTTATGATGTGCAAGTGATCATCCAGGTACTTTTTAAAGGACGTGAGGCAACCCGCTTCTACCACCCTCCCAGGCAGTGCATTCCAGACCGTCACCACCCACTGGGTAAAAAGGTTATTTCCTCACATCCCCCCTAAACCTCCTGCCCTTCACCTTGAGCTTGTGTCCCCTTCGTGACTGACGCTTCAACAAAGGGGAACAGCTGCTCTGAACCTCAAATCATAAGCCAGAAGCTAATTAACATTACAACCTCCCCTGGATTGTCTCTTGACTCAAGTGATGCTGAACTCACATGAAACACACCTACCATTTCCCTCCAGTGAACTTCAAGCATTAAGTAACGCCAAGAAATATCAGAAAAACAGAAGCTCAAACACTGGTGACATCACAAAAATACAACAGGCTGCTTTTGTTAAATTACGAAAACTAGGTCAGGGTAGGACATTACCCAAGTTCAAAAAATGTAGGGCAGAATAGATAAATCATAGATTGTCATTTAGATCATGCTGAGTTTAGGTTTTAAAGTTGCACATGTCAGAGAGGGTGATCAGTTCCACAGTTCGGGGTTACAGTAGGAAATAGTACGGACTGATTTCAACAGTGAGTTCTGTTGTGAATCTCACTCCACATAGTAATATCCTTGAGGCCACATAATGGATAGCAGTGAGGGAATTTAAAGATTATTTTCTCATGTTTATATTCAAATTATTATTCATAACTTGTGTGGACACTTAACAGGCTGCATGTTGACCATCTGTTCAGCTTTGAGGGAAATAACTGATCACAATTAATGGCAGTTCACTAAATAGTTGCCAACCAGAGCCAAAACTTGTTAGCAATTTGTTGATGCAAAAGAGCCTCCATTTGACATCGGTGGCTTTTGTTTCTTCAACACAGTTTAATCAAACAATAGCAATTTGCTCGCACATCTACTGCATCTGGAACAGAGCGCAGAACGGACAACTGAAGGAGACTACCTGTGGTCTTGTCCTTCACTCGGTCAAATCTACCACTCCCTTGGTGAGGTTCACTTGCATATATATTACTGACTACTGTTCAAAAGTCCTGTTACAAACTTCAAGCTCTGCTTTGATCTGTCTTCTCTCGGCTCCCACCTGTGCAGTAGAAGTTGCTCAGCAAAACCTGTCATGGTTTCACAGTACAGGAGAAAGCTGGGAGTAGATATTAAAACAAACACAAAGCGAATAACTGCTGTTCAGGCACACAAACTTATGGTTAACTGTTAAATTAAAATTAAATAAGACATGAGTGCACTTCTATATTGTCACGTTTTGTCAATATAGATCAAGATCAAATTATAATAATCAAGATCTCGCAGTGAGCAATATGAGGTCTTTTTAGAAAACGAGGAAATCGAAGGAAAGGTTTACTATCTGAGAACTAAAATGACATTGAACTTAATAAATTTAGAAAGAGACCAAAATTAAGATCGTTTGAAGGTAACATTGTGGGAATTGATTTTGAAATGTGGTTAATTGAGATGTAGCACAGCTTGTGTTGTAGATGGAGAGAAGCACAATGGCTTCCGGCACAGTCTTATCACCTTTGGAGTCCTCAGTTTGAAAGCAGTCCAGACAGATGGGAAACAAAAATAAATAAAATGAAATTTATTCTGCCTGATGATTGTAGAGAGGCTTGAGTTAATACTGTATCAAACACCGCCATGTAAATGTTATCATGACTCAATAAGTAGTTGGGCTGTATGCCGCAGGGATGTCAGGTTTTGTTAAATCCAAAACCAGACTAAGATGTGGAATTATGAGTGAAGTAATGAGATTTGCTTTGCTTCTGATTATAAATCATATTCTAAGCTCAATAAGTAATTCAATACTTATTGAGCTTATTGGGCAGCGCGGTGGCAAGTGTTTAGCACTGCTGCCTCAGCGCCAGGGACTTGGGTTCAATTCAGGCCTCAGGTGACTGTGGAGTTTACACGTTCTCCCTGTGTCTGCGTGATTTTCCTCCCACGGTCCAAAAATGTGCAGGTTAGGTAGATTGGTTGTGATAAATTCACTATCCAAAAGGTTAGGTGGGATTACTGGGATAGAGTGAAGCGTGGGATTAAGTAAGGTAACTCTTGGGCAGACTCGATGGACCAAATGGCCTCCTTCTGCACTGTAGGGATTCTATGATGCTATTCTAATATTAAAAACACAATGTAAATGGATGCCGATTTCAAAGACAGGCTCTTGCAATTCTTGACTCCACAATGCACTGGAACTTCCACTCACTGAAATTCAAGGACACTGACTCCATCAGAATTCCCAGGATCAGCAGCAGGATTCAACGATGGGTGGAAAATTCTGGAATGGGGTAGAACATGGATGCAACCTCCACAGTGAAAGGGCTTTATCCATTCAAATGGATGAGTAGCATGTGGTACAAGGGAACGCACTGATGGTTACAGAAAAAAAGGCGAGCGTGAAAATGTTCCAGCGGCTGATTTTTTTGGTTTCTACTCGCAGAAGTCAAAGACTGGAGGGATTCTATTGCTGGAGCAGCTGGAAATAAACCATTAAAAACAACAAAAACGGTAGAGGATTCTTCTTCAGTGGAAGGATGCGAGGCCCCCAAGCATGGAGGCCTGGATCAATCAAAGGTGGGGTTCATCAAATTGGAGAAGGTGAAATTTGCCCTGAGGGGATCAGTACAAGGGTTCTTTAGGCGGTGGCAGCCTTTCCTGTATACATGGGTTTGTTGGATGTGGCGAGTGTTATCTCTTTCCTTTTTGTTGTTTTTTTTTGTAGTTGCTTTTGTAGTTGGGTGGGTGTTGTTCTTAGGTTTTTACCATGGTTGTTTTGTTAATATTGTTTTGTTGTTTATATTTTGTGAAAATCTTAATAAAAATTATTTTAAAAAAAAAACAACAAAAACAAAGTGCTGGAAAAACTCCGTAGGTCTGGCAGCATCTATGGAGAAAGAAACAGAGTAAACGTTTCAAGTCTAATGTGGATCTTGTTCGGAACTCATCGGTTTTTCCACCACTTTGTGTTTTGACTTCATATTTCCAGCAGTAAAAGTCCTGACCCATGTGGAGGTGGCGGCTTTGGTTGTGTGATGCACCGCTACAACTCTATGATCGCTTTATATTATCAAAGCAGGTTCAACGTGCTCATCATGTAAGTGCGTCGTCAATTGAATAACAGACAAGTTCACCAAAATACAAAGGAGCCTAATCTTAAAGCCTATCTTAATATTCAAACTGTGCGATTTGAGATTATCAAATGGCACTTTGTTCCCTGTCCCATAAACATTTTAACCTAGCACGTCTCATTTGTCTCCTGCAATGCATGCTTACACATGCAAGTCTCTCATCCAGAGTTCTTGTTCTTTTCCGCTAATTATCATTGCCATCCACTGCACGAACCCTGGCAGATTGTGACTGCAGGATCTGGATACTATTGCAGCCAATTAATACAATTCAATACTCCAGCAGAAGGAGACGACATCTAATGTCAGGAAATGATATATGAGGGCCACTAGGCAAGGAAATGCAGACACCTGCACATAAACTCAAGAAGCACTAACAATAATTGGAACAGATTCGGGCCTGGTAATTGGAAATTAAGATATGGGAGTCAATGTGCCATCAGTGGATCTGTATATCTTTTAATATGTAATGTATCGGTGTTGTCTTCAATCTCTCTACCAGCGATCATATTCCTCCCAAGAATCCACAAAGCATCTGTTCAAGCAAGAATATAGCTCATGCAGACTCAAGCTAACAGAACTACTCTTTCCTACAGAGATTTCTGCAAGCCGCGCACAAGAACAGGATGACATTGATCAAGAAGGTGCAGTCTCCACTGCTGCCTCACAGTTCCAGGGACCTGGGTTCAATTCCAGCCTTGGCTGACTATGTGTGGAATTAGTGCGTTCTCCCACTATCTGCATGGGTTTCCTCCGGGCGCTCCGGTTTCTTCCCACAGTCCAAAGATGTGCAGATTAGGCGGATTGGCCATGATAAATTACCCCTTAATATCCAAACCGTTAAGGTCGGGTTACTGGGTTACAGGGATAGGATGGGGATGTGGGCTTAAGTAGGGTGCTCTTTCCAAGGGTTGATACAGACTCGATGGGCTGAAAGCCCTCTATCTGCACTGTAAATTATATGATTCAGCACTTATGACAACACTGGCCAGGTCTAAGTTACTCACCTTCCCTCATTCACTAGATACAGTGACTCCATGAGGCTGGTTAAGGTTGCATATAGTGCTGACTTAGCAAAAAGTGCGACAACCTACCTGAATCCTATTGGCCGGGGACAATTTGTTCTCCCGTGATTTATTTTGGGGAGTATGAGCTCCCCCAATGAAGAGGGCAGGGCAATCACTGTATAAATAAAGCTGGCCAGTGTGGTATTGGCTAGAGAAGGAAGCAGTGGTGAACTACTGCTGCTGTGTACATATTGTTGTCAATAAAGTTACTTTCTGTCTGACTCTACAAACGCGTGCTGGATTCTTCTTGGCCCTCACAAAAAAAAAGAGTACGAGGAAGCGAGGGTGTACAGATGTGAGAGTGGAGCCTGCATAGCTGAATGGAGGCTATGAAATATCAGCCTCGGGTGACAGATTACAAAGATGTTGGCTTTGGGGACCCTGCGAGAAAATGAAGGACTCGAACAGAGCATCAAAATATTTGTAGATTCTGCAAAGCCCACCTGAAGATGTGCAGCTGGTGGTTGGGCCTGCTGTGAATTTCACTGTCCCACTGTGTGTCCACATCTAGAGATACTCAACATCACTGCGATGTTGTCTTGTTGAAGTGACAGTTGTAGGAACATCTGCAAATCTCCCTGTCACTTCAGATTAGGTGGATTGGCCATGGGGTTACAGGGATAGGGTGGGAATGGGCCTAGGTAGAGTGCTTTTTCAGCTGCTTGGTGCAGGCCTGTTGGGCCGAATGGCCTCTTTCTGCACTGGAGGGATTCTATGGATTCATAAATGATCCATGTACGTTAGTCACTTCAATGCAAAAGTACAGGGAGCAACTGCAGGTCTTGGCCGACTCCTTGCTGGTCCAGGGACAACTACTCTTACTTCCCAAAGTATGATGGCGTCACAACCTAATTGGTCTTTCCAAATAAAATATGGCTTCATCTGTTCAGACCCTGGCTTGTTGATCCATCTGGTTAATATTCTGTGCTTCACTTTTCCTCACAGGGCATAGGGCAAAGGTCTGCCCCTCAAAAACTGTGGGGTTGCCTCTGGGCCGAGGTGGATCTATACCTGCAGACCCTTCAATTTACCAGCTTATCACACAATACAGTTTCGTACTTCATTAATTCTAGAAGGCCTCCTTCTTTTATTTGAAACATTTCTTTTATTTGAAACATTTCTGCCCTAGTTAACTAAATTCCTTTGAGCCGGTCGTGTCCAGTAGACATGGTCCTCGGCCTGAGACGACCTTTAGTGGAAGCTGGACAGATTGCTGCTGATATCTCACTGGTGTCGTGGTAGTACCTATGATCATGATGGCTTCTCCATTATAGGTTGCTAATTTTGCTGACGTATTCCTTAAACTCAAAAGCTGAACCACTTCTCACAAGTACCTGTACGTTTGTTCCCCGATTATGGTAGCGGAGGCTCCAGTGTCTACTTCCATCTCTATAGGTTTACCATTAACCATGGTGATGGGGGCTACCTTGCCCACTTTCACGTTGTTCAGTAAATGATTGTAATTGTACTGTGCTAATGCCTTTAGCGCTGAGCAGTCTTGGCTTGCTCTTATACCAATGCCTCATATTCCCCTTCCTGTGGCATGAAGAGCATTCTGCTTCCTTAAATCTGCAAGTTTCTTCTGTTTGTTTTCCAGTGCTTCCACATCTTTATCCCAAAGGCCTTTTTTAAACAGGTAAATAAGGTGATTTCTGGTTTTGTGTGGGCGGGTAAAACCTCGCGAGTAAAGAAATTGCTGCGTAGTCGGGGGGGAGAGTGGGTTGGCGCTGCTGAACTTTAACAACTATTACTGGGCGGCAAACATAGCCATGATTAGGAAGTGGGTAGTGGGGAGTCTGGGAGCAGTGGAGGAAACATATGTGAGCGGAGGGAGCATCGGTCTGGGCTCCAATTTATAACAATCAGCGGTTTGTTCTGGGGAGGCTAGATGGGGGTTTTCGGAAATGGCCGAGAGCAGGGAGCAGGGATCGAGAGGACGGAAGATTTATTCATAGATAGGAGCTTTCCCCGTTTGGAGTATTTCAAAGAGAAATTTTAATTGCCAAGGGAAAATGGGTTTAGATATCTGCAGACACGGGATTTTTTGTGAAGCCAGGTTTCGACCTTGCCACTCCTACCGCCACGGGAGATGCAGGACAGGGTAGTTTCTAGAACAGGGGTGGGAGAGGGGAAGGTCTCGGCTTTCTATAAAGAACTCATGGAGTCAGAGGTAACTCGGATAGAGGAGCTAAAGTCAAATGGGAAGATGAGCTGGGGGGATGGGGGGGGGGGGAGGAGATCGAGTTGGATCTGTGGGCAGAGGCTTTGAGCAGAGTCAACTCGTCCTCATCATGTGCCAGGCTCAGCCTGATACAATTCAAGGTGGTACACCGGGCACACATGACAGTGGCCCGGATGAGCAAGATTTTTGGGATAGAGGACAGGTGTGCGAGGTGTGTGGGAGGGCCAGCAAACCATGTCCATATGCTTTGGGCATGTCCGAAGCTTAGGGGATTCCAGCAGGGATTTCCAGAGGTCATGTCTACGGTGCTAAAAACAAGGGTGGTACCGAGTGATTTTTGGAGCGTCGGACGATCCGGGAGTCCAGGGGGCAAAAGTGCCCGACACCTTGGCCTTTGCCTTCTTGGTGTCCCGGAGATGGATATAGGACTCAAAGCCCCCCAAAATCAGAGATCTGGGTTAGCGACATGGTCGGGTTTCTCAGACTGGAGAAAATTAAGTTCTCCTTAAGAGGGTCAATGCTAGAGTTCGCCTGGAGGTGGCAGCCATTTGTCGACCTCTTTGGGGAAAACTGTCAGCAGAGGCAATAAGAAAAAGCCGGCGGGGGGGGGGGGGGGGGGGGGGGGGGGGGGGGAGAGAGAGAGAGAGGAGAGGAGGAGAGATTAGGCTCTTTTCTGTTTAGGGTAGGTTGTTAGGAATGGTGATGGCACTATGTTTATATTTGTATTTGTACTGTTTACTGTTATTATTATAAAATTATAAATACCATAATAAAATGTTTTACAAAAAATAACTGCCAGTTTCTGGGGAATGACTGCCCCCACACTGATAACATCCTGCTTCGATCCTTGATGTTGCACTCACTCTCCTGAATCTTCTGACTCTGCTTGCTGCTACATTTGCTCCCAGTTTAAAACTAATATCTTCACTTTTTGCACCGCTGCTTCTCACACTGACTGACGAACCATGCTCCGATTTCCGTGCTCTGAAATTCCTGTGTGCCATTCTTCATTGCTAGCATAATCTCCAGCACCTTTATAAAATTTACATCTCTCTCCGCTAACAGCTTTCTCTGGATGGTCTCATTATTGACTCCACAAACTAAGCGATCTCTCAGTATATCGTTCAGGGTGGCCCCAGAGTAGCAGTGCTCTGCGATTTGCCTTAGCTTCATAATGTAAGTTGCAATAGACTCTCCTGGGGCTCTACCTGTGGAATTAAACTTAAAACGCTGCAGGAAAACTGAGGGCTTTGGATGATAGTGTGCATTCAACATCTGTGACCGTACTGATCATACCCCACCACCCCGCATTCCCATCAAGATGATTGATGTACACCTCAAGCAGCAAGGGACCCAGCACCGAACTCTGCGGATACAAGCTTCCAGTCACAAAAACAATCTTCGACCAATACCCTTTGCCTCCTGTCACTAAACCTAGAACTTATTTGCCACATTCTGGACATCTTCCTTGCTGTGGGCAGCTAAGGCAGTCTTCTACATACAGAGGCTTCTGACTCCTGCTTCTATGACTTTGTCAGGCACGCAGTATGGAGAGATAAAACAGCTTCCCCAAACGGGACATAATGTTTTTGCCTGTAAGCATGGCACGTCTCCAGTGGCTTCCATAAGCTTGGTGATAAAGAAGAAATTCAAGATTTGTGGAGCCATGATACATTTTTGTTTTATGCAGTGAGTTACCCCAAAGGCATCAGACCTCTTTTTAAATTAAGTTACAGGGTATGGGTGTAATGCTGGCTAGGCCAACATTTATTGCCCATCACTTGTTGCCGATGAGAAGATGGCGGGGTGTTCTTTTCTTGAACAGCTAAAATCCATGTGGTGTAGATACAACCACAGTGCAGCTTGGGAGGGAGTTCCAGAATTGTAATCCAATGGCGGTGAAGGAACAACAAATATGTGTCGAAGTCAGGATGGTGAGTGACTTGGAAGGGAACTTCAGGGAGTGTTGTTATTAGGTATCTGCTGCCCTCGTCTTTGGTAGCGGTCAAGGGTTTGGAAGGTGATGGTGAATTCCTACAGTGCCTCTTGTACATGGTACACACTGCTGTCACTATTCGACGGTGGTGAGAGAGAAGGTTTGTCCTGGATGGTGTCAAGCTTCTTGAGTGTTGTTGGAGTTGCACTCATCCATGTGAATGGAGAGTATTCCATCACACTCCTGACTTGTGCCTTGTAGATGGTGGACAGGCTTTGGGGGGGGGGGGGGGGGGGGGGGCGGGCGGCGCGGACAGTAGGTATGTTACTCGCTGTAGGATTCCTAGCCTCTGACCTGCTCTTGCTTAGGACACTACCCTATGGCTAGTGCAGTTTAGGTTCTGGTCAATCATTACCGCCAGGATGTTGATAGTGGGGGATTCAATGATGGCAATGCCATTCAATGTCAAGGGGCCTTGGTTAGATCCTCTCTTGTTGGAGATGGTCATTGCTTGGCACTTGTGTGGCTCAAATTTTACTTGCAACTTGTCAGCCTAATCCTGGATATTTTCCAGATCTTGTTTCATTTGGACATGGACTGCATCAGAATCTGAGGAGTCGCGAATGTGCTGAACATTTTGCAGTCATCAGTGAACATCCCACTTCTGACAGTAAGGTGACCGTTTAATTGATGAAGCAGCTGAAGATGTTTGGGCTTAGGACAATACCCTGAAGAGCTCTGGCAGTGATGTCCTGGAATTGAGATGATTGTTCTCCAACCATCACAACCATCTTCCTTTGTACTAAGTATGACTTCAATCTTGCCACAGGCATAAACGTTTTCAAACATGTCATCATAGGCTAATATGTCAATTATCGTAATTTTATCTTGAGATTTATTTGCTGCTTACTCTAGAAGAGCTCTTGCTGGAGGCAATGCTCATTTGTTGAAAACGTTTATTTATATTCTAACTATGTACAAAGTTGAAATGTGCCAAAGACATAGTTGGAGTTACTCTCTAATATACTTTAAATTTTCCAAAATTCCCTCAATTCGGGAAGGATCCTTTAGATTGTAAAACAGTAAATGTAACTTTTGTATTCAAAAAGGGAGGGAGATAGTAAGCAGGAAGCTACAAACCTGTTAGCCTAACATCTGTTCTCAGAATATTTTAGAAACTAGTTTGAAAGATGCTACAGAATCGCAAAAAGTTTGTTTGCAGGTGCAGTAGGTAATTAAGGAGGCAAATAGAATTTTGCCTTGCACTGCTTGAGGGGTGAAGTTTAAAAACAGGGAGGTTATGTTACAGCTGTATAGGGTGCTGGTGAGGCCACACCTGGAGTACTGGGTATAGTTTTGATGTCCTTACTTGAGAAATGATTTACTGACCACTGGAGGGGGTGCAGAGGAGATTCACTAGGCTGATTCTGGAGTTGAGAGGATTAGCTTATGAGGACAGACTGAGAATTTAGAAGAATGAGGGGGAATTTTATAGAAACATACAAAATTATGAAGGGAATAGATAAGGTAGAAGAGGAAGATTGTTTCCACTAGCGGGTGAAACTAGAACTAGGGGGCACAGCCTCAAAATAAGGGGGAGCAGATTTAGGACAGATTTGAGGAGGAACATCTTCACCCAAAGGGTTGTGAATCTGTAGAATTCCCTGTCCAGTGATGCAGTTGATGCTGCCCCTTGAATGGTTTGAAGGCATAGGTTTTTGAACGATAAAGGGATTAAGGGTTGGTGAGCAGGCATGCAAGTGGAGCTGAGTCCACAAAAAGATCAGCCATGATCTGACTGAATGTTGGAGCAGGCTCAAGGAACCAGATGGCCTTCTCCTACTCCTAGTTCTTATGTTCTTATAGCAGGGCACTTAGAAAAAACCTAATAGAGTTCCTTGAAGGAGTCACATGTGGTGTGGATAAAGGGGAGTTGGTAGATGCACTGTACTTGGATTTCCAGAAGGCATTTGGTAAGGTCCCACATCAAAGTTTATTTGGGAAAATAAAGGCATATGGTGTAGGGGGTAACATATTGGCATGGATTGAAGATTGGCTAGCTAGCAGGAAACAGTTGACATAAGTGGGTCTGTTTCTGGTTGGCAAGGTGTGACGAGTGGTGTGAAAATGGGACCAGAATTAGGGCCTCAACTGGTACAAATTATATAAATGACTTGGATAAAGGAGGTTGACGGTATGGTTGCTAAATTTGCTTTAGACACCAAGATAGGTTGGGAATAAATTGTGAAGAGGACATAGGAGGATACATGCTGACATAAACAGATTAAGTGGGTGGGGAAAGATCTGGAAAATGGAGTACAATGAGGGCAAATGTGAAATTCTTGATTTTGGCATGAAGCATATAAAAGTTTATTATCTAAATGATGAGAGACTGCAGACCTCTGAGATGCAGAGGGAGCTGAGCGTCCTTGTGCATGGATCACAAAAGACAGATGCAGCAAGAAATTAAGAAAACTAATAGAATGTTATTGTTTATTGTGAGGGGAATTCATTACAAAAGTAGAGAGGTTATGTTTCAGTTGTACAGGGTGTTGGTGAGACCACACCTGGAGTACTGTGCACAGGACTGGTTTCCTTATTTAAGGAAAGATGTAAATGTACTTGAAGCAGTTCAGAGTAGGGTTATTAGACTAATAACAGGGTGAGGTGGGTTGTGGATAGGTTAGGCTATACACTGGAGTTTAGAAGAGTGAGAGGTGACTTGTTTGAAATCTTCAAGACCTTGGGGCGTCTTGACAGGGTGTATGTGGAGAGGACGTCTCGTAAGGACATGCAGGAAGGAAAGGGTGGTAGAGTAGCTTTGTTATTATGAGATGAAATAAATACGATAGCAAGAAATGATCTTGGATTGGAAGATGTAGAATCCATATGGGTGGAGGTAAGAAATAACAAGAGGAAGAAACTGGTGGCAGTAGTGTATCGGACCCCTAGGTGTCGCTATACTGTAGGATGGAGACTAAATCGGGAGATAATGAAGGCATGTAAAAAAAGGTAGCACATTAATCAAGGGTGACTTTAATTTTCATGTGGATTAGAAAAGTCTAATTAGCAGAGGGCGCCTTGAGGAAGAATTCAGAGTGTATTTGGGGCAGTTTCATAGAACAATATGTGTAACGAAGCAGGTTGAGTGAACAATCTCAGAGTAAAAGATCCAAGAGGAAACAGTGACCATAACGTGGTTGAAGTTAGCATTCAGTTTGAGATTGAGAAATATGGGTCAGAAATAACTCTGCTGAACTTAAATCAGGATAATTACAAAGGGTGAGAATGGAGTTGGCTGCAGTGGGCTAGGAAAGGAGTTTAGCAGAAAAGGCATTTGACCAGCAATGGGAGACGTTTATGAAATTATCTTGTGACTTAAAATAAAGATTAACCCTGAGAAGGGGGATTAAAGGAAAGGGCTAAATAAACTATGGTTATCCAAGTAAGGATAGTATTAAACATATATTTGTTAAAAATTCATACAATGTGCCAAACATTAATGGTAGGCCAGAGGATTGGGAAAATTTTCAAAACCAAGAAAAGTTGACTAAAAAAAGATGGAGACGATAAGCTATGAGAGTAAACTAGCAAGTAAGATAAAAACAGATAGTAGGAGCTTCTTTAAATATATAAAAAGAAAGAGAGAGGCCAAAGTGAAGATAGGTCCCTTTACTGGGGAAATAATCATGGGAAATCAGGAAATGGCAAAGGAATTAAGTAAAAATGTTGCATCAGTGTTCATGATAGGAAACACTAATAACATTCCAAAATCACAAAATAATCCATGACAGCTGCCTCACCAGTGCTAATTTTATATCCATCAGCTTTTAGAAGATTGTGGTGGGTGGGCTGCATATGGTCTTCAACATATTGCAAAAATACAGAGCCCACCTCTCAGCTTGGCGTTGCACATCAGCTTTTGTGTCCTGTCATTTCTTCTGCAGTTCTCTTGAAGCCTGCGTTTAGTATTTTTATAGGCCTGATGTTGGGTTGCTGGAAGACTTGCATGTGCAAGCTTTTCTTTTGAAATGATGGGAGTTATTTTCATCATTCTCATCAAACCAGTCCTGGTGCTTGCACTATTCCAGGATGCGTACTGAAACTTGAGGATCTGATCACAGAACTGCTTCCATTCATCTGCTCCATCACTTGGGGAGGAAGACTGCAGAGTGGTCTGCAGTTGGGTAGCAAGGTCTAAGGCAAGAGAAGGGTTTTGAGGAATTTGACATCTAGGTTTAAGTTGTGCCTGGCAAGTTGATTTATGATATTTTGGCAGGGTCTTTATATACTTAACTTGAAAGAATAGTATGAGTATTTTAAAGGCTTCCTATGACCATTCTACCTGGATGTTTATACTCAGAGCCTCAACTCCACCATTTCCAGTTCTTATTTCCAGCCTTTGGAACCGTCTCAGGTCTGAAAGCTGCTTTCCAATTGGCTCAACAAAAAAAAAATACGCTGCCTCATTACAAATTTCCATGGATAAGGACGCAATCTTTACTAGTTCTATTAAGCTTGAAAAATTCATAATGCTCGTCATAGCCTTCCTTGCACCAAAGCTCTTCATGTTACCGCTGGGAAATAAGGGAGCGATGGGTGGTTTGCAGCTGGTGCTGGGCAATCTCTTGCAGAATGCCATATTAAAAAAGACAACACACTGCATAATCAGAGACATAAGGGGATTCAGAAAAGTAGGTGTGACACTAATTCGGTGGACGTGTACGCACCTCAATCATTCAAAGTGATACTTCACTCAGTCCTTAAACCCCACAAAATCACAAGTACTTGTAAACTTTGAAATAAAACAGGTGAGTTGGCAAGCTTGCCAACCTATAAGATATGTGGTAAATTCCTACTTACTGTGCAGCACAATTTGTGATTGTGAGCATCATGATTTCACTGCAGGCACTGAAAGTGTGGTTTTGCAATTGATCCACGTGATATTAAGTCTTTGCAGCAAATCACTTGCCCTACTTATGAGTTTCCAATGCAGTAAATCAGTGCAATTTGAAAATAATCAAATTAAACCTAATTTTGTCAAACCTTGATTTATTACTGTATGAGGCTTGAGAACACCTAAATCAGCGGCAAAAGTTTAGAATAATCACATTGGTAATCATAACAACAGATTATAGCCTTCTCCAGCTAAATTTGGGAACTCTCAAGGATGTGAAATAAATCAGAGGTCTGTTCCAAAAACAGTTGTGAATCTACTGGGAATGCGACGTCCACAGATTCTGCAACATCAAAAAAATGATGTAACCAAGCTTATTTATATGCGTTTTCCTTTTGTTCTTTGAGCTAATGCCAACATGAAATATTACCTCAACTGCAGAATTTTGGCCCCATACACTTAACTTGTGACTGAGTGCCTAGATTCCAGACCTATGACTGAGCATGTGGGTGGTTGGGTAGATGGCCAGTTTCTCAGCCTCTGACAATGCTGCTTGAAAAAATGATTGCTGCAGGCAGACACAATAGGCTGTTGAGAGCTTTCCCGGTGTTGCCCCCCAAACCCATAAGCTGAACACGTGGTCTCTGCTCGATCATCTCTTAAGAGTGATGTGACTCAGGTTTGGAGACTCTTGGGGACAAAGAACAGGCCTCCCATCAGTAGGTGGCTCTACATGCTGTGTACCAAAGTGCACTGTTGTATCATCAACGGAGTGAAACCTATGGAGAATTTTTAAATTCACTTTTTCATAGATTATTTACGAATATGTGCCAAAAAGATTATTCTGTATGGTTTATGTTTGAAATGGCTCTACCGCATGTGCCAGCCTTGGCTCTTATAAAAATTAAGATAGTATCAATGAAGAATCACAGCCTCAGAAATCTGATATGTTCAACCATTCAGCCACAGCTGAACAGAATGGAATGATTAAATCTGGGATTCCAGAATTCCCACCATATTTACAATTAAGTGAATTTTCTATGGGAAATAAAACCTTAAGGTTTTGCTTATGAAATGTAAATGAACTAAGTAACAAGAGTTTTGGTAACTTAAGTGCAAGTCACTTTGAGGTTCAGTTTCGCAAATACTGTCCTTTCCGACTTAAACTTCAATGGCACAAACTAGAACACAGACTACAAGAGTCCACCTACTCACCTTCATAGAGACCTGCACTGCCCCATCACCTAAAGATTCTGTCTTCTAGATCTCTCGATTTCTCATTTTATTATACATCATAATCTCCTTAAGCCACATATTCACATAAACCTCCTACAATTCTCTGACATTGAGTTTCTCTTTGTTACCTGTATATAATAGTAAGAATCTTTATTATTGTCACAAGTAGGCTTACATTAACACTGCAATTAAGTTACTGTGAAAATCCCCTAATCGTCACACTCCAGCGCCTGTTCGGGTACACAGACGGAGAATTCAGAATGTCCAATTCACCTAACAACACGTCTTTCGGGACTTGTGGGAGGAAACCGGAGCACCCGGACGAAACCCACGCAGACACAAGGAGAACTTGCAGATTCCACACAGATACCCATGCCGGGTATCAAACAAGGGGCCCTGGCGCTGGGAAGCAACAGTGCTAACCACTGTGCTACGGTGCTGCCCTTTTCTGCTCTGCCCATACTTCAACACTGCTCTGCTACCTTTCAGAAACCCGAAAGAGGGATTTCCGGTGACATCATGTAAGAGCAAGATGCACGAAAAGTGGCTCCCAGCAGGGTCTTTGTTGCTGATCCCTTTACCCAATTTTACAGGGCATTTTGGTGTCCAAGAACAAAGAACAATACAGCACAGGAACAGGCCCATCGGCCCTCCAACATTGTGTCGATCACGTGTCCTATCTAGACCAGCCACATGTATCCTTCTATACCCTGTCTGTTCATGTGCCTATCCAGATAAGTTTTTAAAGGTCGCTAACACATCTACCTCAACCACCTCACTTGGCAGTGCAATCCAGCCACCACCACCACCCTCTGTGTAAAAAACATCCCCTGCACATCTCCGCTGAGCCTTTCAACCTTCACCTTGAACTTGTGCTCCCTTGTAATTGTCATTTCCGCCCTGGGAAAAAGCCTCCAATTGTTCACCCTATCTATACCCCTAATAATTTCATAAACTTCTATCAGGTCGCCACTCAGCCTCCGCCTTTCTAGAGAGAACAATCCCAGTTTATTCAATCACAATCCCAGCTATGGCTGTTGAGTGGATGAACTTTTCCTGACAGTGAAATGTCAAAATCGTCAACTAAAAATCCCACTACTAAGGCAGTTCAGAAAGGTAGCCCGTCGAAGGAGGGTGGAAGAAGAAAGATGGTCGCCGCACCCATTACACTAGACACATTGACTGGTAATGGCACAGGAGTTGTAAAAATTTGGCAAACAGATGGACAGGCAGTTCGAACGGCAGGGCCTGGAGATCATGGAGTCCTTGGAAGTCACTGTCCAGGGGTCTTTGAGCCAGATCCATGGACAGTTGGCGAGAAACTCGACCGCAGTGCAGGCACAAGGTGAGACATTGAAAGGGGTGGAGCAGGTCTTGCCACGGCACGAGGGCTGGTTTGCCTTGCTAGAAGCGGAGTTGCTGCTGACGGCAGACAGTAATAAAGGAATTTCATCAGCCAGAGTGTGGTGAATCTGTGGAACTCTTTGCCACAGAAGGCTATGGAGGCCAATTCACTGAGTGTCTTTAAGACAGAGTTAGATAGGTTGTTGATTAATAAGGGGATCAGGGGTTATGGGGAGAAGGTAGGAGAAGGGGGATGAGAAAAATATCAGCCATGATTGAATGGCGGAGCAGACTCAATGGGCCAAGTGGCCTAATTCTGCTCCTATGTCTTATGGTCTAAAGACCCGAGGTCCGAGGTGGAGGACTTGGAGAACAGATGATGGCGGCTAAACCTCAGGTTGATGGGGCTGCCGGAGGGGGTGGAGGGCTCAAAGCCGATCCAGTATTTCGCCAAAATGTTTTCTCGATTGGAGGGAGGAAATGAAGTATTCGGCTGCACAGGCAAAAGCCATGGCCGAATGAGCCACCACGAGCAGTGATAATCTGCTTCCACAGTTATCAAAAGCAGAGGGTCTTGGAATGGGCGAAGGAGGTTCGCAATATCGACTAGGACTGGAACACGATGCGGATATACCAAGACATTGGGAGGGAGCTGGCAAAGAGTTGTTCGGCCTTCAATAGGGCAAAGGCAGTGTTTTATAATAAGGGAGTGAGATTTGGTGTGGTGTACCCAGCACGACCGTTGATCACAATGGATTCAAATGACCACTTCTTCGACATGCCAGAGCAGGCAGAGGCCTTCATCAGGGATGGTGGGGCTGCTGTGGAGGACTATGTGGGACTCTGTGTATGGAGGGGTGTTTGTAATTTGTGTGTTCTGTCGGTTTACATTTTGTCTGTTATGGGGAGAGTAGTAATAAAAAAGGGAGTTGTTGCTTTTCATTTGGAGGGGAGAGAGGATTGTTGATTTGGTGGGGGCTGGGGCAGGCATTGTCAAACTCAGGGGCGCGACCCGTGGATGGTTTGCAGGCGGGTGTCGGGAGGGTCGAGGAGCCACCTGTCGTGGCGCTCCCGACCGCATAAATCCGCGCGCAACAGCCGGCTTTTAACTATGCCGGTTGCCAGCAGCCTTCAAAATAGCCACGAACATACAAAAGAAATTCGGCCGCACTGTGTATGTGTGCCCGATCGTTGATGCACAAAACTATTTTTTTACACGGTCACAGCCTTTTTTTTTTACAGGTTTAGGGAGCCAAAGGGACCATTGGGGCCAAAGGGCCCTAAAACATCTCCTCCATTTTTGTCAGCAACAAACAAGGTAAGAGAAAATGGTGGACCACGAAGGTCAGCTGGCACGGGCCGTGAAGGTTGGCCAGCGTGGGTCGCGTAGGTCGGCTGGTTGGTAAAAATGGGTCCCTGGAAAAAAGTTTGAAAAACACTGGACTGGGGCACAGTAGTGGGAGAAAGGACATGTTGGCTGTTGCTTCCGGAGAGATTGGAGGGGGACCTTAGTGGGGGTAATTTTGCTAGTGAGAGGAGGGGTGGCTATCAAATGGGAATGGAGTGGGGGGGGGCAGAGGCTGTGGTCTATTGGGCCAGGTTGGGTGGGGCACAATAGGCCTAGCTGTGTATTTGTTTGGTGGTGGATGGGGGAGGGTGTGAGCCTCGGGGGGGGGGGGGGGGGGGGGGGGTGGATAGTAACAGTTAAATAGGGCTTTTCTTTGTCTAACCCTAGGGGTGGGACTGGTGGCCATCTTAGGTGGTCCTGGGACCCAGAACATGTGGTAGGAATATTGCATTAAGGAGCTGGTGGCTGACTCAAGGGGGGGTGGGGCAGGGGTGAGAGGCTCCTGGTGAAATTGATCATCTGGAATATGTGGGGCTTGGGATGTCTGGTGAAGAGGCAAGAGTTTTTTTCCCATTTGAAGGGTTTGGGGGCTGATGAGGTGTTCCTGCAAGAAACTCACCTGTGGGTGGGGGACTAGATCAGGTTGCGGAAGGTCTGGGTGAGTCAGGTTTTTCCCTCTGGGTTTAACAATAGGGCACAGGGATGGCGATTCTGGTGAAGAGGGTTCGCTTTCAGGCAGGGATGGTGGAAGCTGATGATGCACTGTCTGAAAGTGTGCGAATGAACAACTGGAGTTCGGGGTCAGTTGGGTTGTACAGGGCAGTGTTAATGTAAGCCTACTTGTGACACGAATAAAGATTGTTATTATTATATATCAGGAAAAGCAAGAGTCCCAATACCAACCCCTGGAGAACTCCACTGCAAACCCTCCTCCAGCCTGAACATTTTCCATTGACCATTACTTTCTGATTCCTTTTACTCAGCCAATTTGGTGTCCACATTGCTACTGATTCTTTAATTCCATGAACTACAATTTTTCTCACAAGTCCGTTATCTGGCACTGGATCAAATGTCTTCTGAAAGTTCATGAACACCACGTCAACTATATTACCCACAGCGATCTTTTCTGTTACCTCCTCAAAACCTACCAGCACATAACACATGGTTTCGCCTTTGGAAACCCATGCATGTTATTCCTAATGAGCACACATTTCTCCATGTGATTACTAATTCTATCCCGAATAGTTATTTCTAGAAGCTTGGTGTGGGAGGGAACCGGAACACCCGGAGGAAACCCACACAGACACGACAAGAAAGTGCAAACTCCACACAGTCACCCACGTCCGGAACTGAACCCAAGTAGGTGGTGATGTGAGGCAGCAGTGCTAACCACTGTGCCACCTTGCGATGATTTGCGAGAGCAGCTTGGTGACTAGCGTTTCTCTGATATATTTCCCTCTCTGTGGAGGAGCACTTGGTCCTCTGTTCAGCACTTCCATCAACAAGACAAGAATTCAATGATTTGTTACAACCTGTCAAACACCGAGCCAGGAAATTCTAACCTTTAGTGACATTAGGAACCATTAAGTGTGAGCAAGATGTCACAGCAACTCAGTGGGGTTTTGACCAAAGAGTAAGAAATTTATGTTACTGACTATACACAAGTGAACAACATGATGACAGGAATAGTTAGTTGCTATTACAGAATTGGCAACTACCTGTAGGCGATTGTACACGTGTCCTTGTACTCCTGGAGCTTCACACACACCATGTTCAGGAACTGGTCAGAGTATGCACTCAGGTCGTGCATTAAGTTCACCAGGTCCTGCATCGATTTCTCCACTACCACAGTGCTCTGCAGGGGGGGGGAAAAAAGCAACTCCTTAACATCAATCAAAACATCATTCTCAGGGAAAAATTATACAGTATTTTCTTTTTGCTGAAACATAACGTTATTCCCATCCCAGATTCTCAGACTGCTGTCGCCTTTTAGATCTATTGGCCCCACACTGGCTGAAACACCAAGATGGAATTAGGGCGACACTTTTTATTTCTCTCTTGCCTCCTCACAATAGCAGAGTAGAGAACAGGAGCTCGCTACAAACAGGAACTGTAATTCACTAATTCATACCATAGAGAGTTATCGTTTCGAAGAAGGGCCTCTGCACACTTGCACAGAAAAAACTTCACTTGTGAATTGTTCAGATGAATACAATTATTCTCGTCATTCAGCCGGTAGGTTTTTAAAAAAAGTTTTTGGGCAGATCGTCACTTCGATTTGTGAATTCTCCATGTCAGTCGTTTTCTTTTTGCCAAGAGTTTTTAGAACACAAGTTTTCTCCAAATGTGGTTTATTTGAAGAAGTAAAAATGCACAAGGGAAATTAAATAGTATTTTTTATTGCCCCTGTTATGGGTTCCAAACAAAGCTCGCCAAGCATGGACATCGATAACTCCTAGTCCCGCCAGGCCTCGGGAATTTTATGCACACGCAGACTGGGAGCGGGTAATGGTTGTGCAATCTGCCATTTTCATAGAATAGAATCATGGAATTTAAAGTGCAGAAGGAGGCCATTCGTCCCATCGGGTCTGCACCGACTCTTTCAAAGAGCACATTACTTAAGCCCACGCCTCCACCCTATCCCCGTAACCCAGTAACCCCACCTAACCTTTTTGGACACTAAGGGCAATTTATGATGGCCAGTCCATCTAACCTACACATCTTTGACTGTGGGAGAAAACTGGAGCATCCGGAGGAAACCCACGCAGACACGAGGAGAACGTGCAGACTCCGCACAGACAGTGACCCAAGCCAGGAATTGAACCTGGGACCCTGGAGCTGTGAAGCAACTGTGCTAACCACTCTGCTACTGTGCTGCCTAATTCTTCCGGCCGAGGAAAGGCCCCATGTACTTGCGCAAAAAAAGGAAACAACAGGAAAGCTGGGGCATGTGATCCAGGAGCGGAGCGCCAGAATTGTAGGCAGGGCACACATGAAGTGTAGCTGGGCGATGACTGTCCACTCTCACACTTTCCCACCCCAAGCCCTAGTTGCCGTCTCACTAAGGGGAAGTAGCTGTTCGAAACCTAATTCTTGTGCAGCATGTCTACAATTCAGAGCTCACTGAAGTGGGCACTGAGTCTGCACGTTAATATGATGCCTGCATTGCATGTCCCTTCATAAAAATTCTTTGTAACTGGCATAAATCATTCGTGTGTAAAAATGGCAATTTAGCGAGTATTGTTATCTTCAGAATGAAATACAAACATATTTACATCAGCCAAAAAGTAAAAATGATTATTTTCCTGCAGCACATTTTCCATGTCCACATTTTATAATCTTCCATTCGATAATTCCCTTGGGAATTACTTGGGCATCACAGATCAGGAAAGACTGTGTCAAATGCTCTTCTTTCACTGAATCCGATGATTAGTTTTTCTCTCACCCAAAATCGCAAAACCTGGAAGCCCACCGAGAGGCCTTGGTATAAATTGGAAACATGGGCTGCTGGATAATTGCGCTATGTGATCACTTCAGGGTATGAAATCATTCAAATGTGAACTATTCCCAGGTGAATTTAACCTGCTAAAATAAAAACTGTACAGATTCTGTCGGATATATCATGATGTAGGATGGCACAGAAGGATATTGATGACTTGGTGAGCTCTTGATTTCAACAAAGAGTATTGCAGAGCTGTACAGAGAGGAGGTGAGCTCCTTCCAGAGCGAAAGAGAAAATGGCCGTCAAGTAACCCTGTGCTACGACCACAAATCTATCAACTAACTCAAAAACAAACCTGCGATGAGAAAACCTGCTTACCCTCTGAGCAAGGACAACTGATCTGCCCATTTGAGAATGAGAATGACATAAATGCATTCCTCTTTTTATTCACATATGAGATGTGGGTGTCGCTGGCTCGGTCAACATTTATTGCTCATCTGTAATTGCCCTTCAAGAGGTGGTGGTGAGCTGCCTTCTTGAACTGCTGCAGTCCCTGAGGTGTAGGTACACCTACAGTGCTGTTAGGGTAGAATAGTAAGAAGATTTTTCCACTTGTTGGCAAGTTCAAAACTAGAGGATGTAGATAGATATCAGATGGCCACTAATAAATCTAATGCAAAATTCAGCAGAAACTTCTTTATCCTGAGATCAGTTTGAATGTGAAACTTGCTACGGCAGGGAATAATTGAGGTAAAGAGCATTGATGCATTTAAGGGGAAACTAGTTAAGTATATGAGAGAAAAAGGAATAGAAGAAGGTTCATAAATAAAGTTGGGTGGAGGAGTTCAAGTGGAGCATGAACATCAGTTGGGTCGAATGGGCTGTTTCTCTGTTGCATTTTCTATGCATATTTTTGTTTTGTTGTATTTATTAGATGCAGCAACAGTCTGCAGCTATTTAACTTGATGGAAAAAGAAGATAAAAACTTAATTTTGCCCACATTAAATTGTGGATTCAACTGAACTGCTGGATTGCACTTCAGCCACGTGCCTTTCAAGAGATTTACTCCCACCAGTTGAAAACAGAACTGGTCCCTCTGTTCAATACCCCGTTACCTCTGCTTAAGCTTGTAAAACAAAACCTCGAACAACTCAATACAGAAACACCGCCATGAACAGCGGTGCATAGTCATCTGGATCCTTTATTGGTCAAGAAGTGGCCGGAAATAAATTAGCCATTTCATGCCAGCAAATCATAACTCACGACATACACAATTGAGTACAACTTGCATGGCGTTGTCAAAGGCACGATTCACTTGCAATATGAACTGTGAGAAATTTACCAGCTAGTTCACGCTCCAACAGGAACAGGACTGGGAAAAATGTATCTGGCACATGTCAGTGACGCACAGCAGATAAACATTTCTGCATTAACTCTGGTTAAACAATTTTCTTTAAGCTCAGAGAATATTCAGCTCACCTGTTGGCAGACAGAAAGGATTGAATGTTTGCTTATTCTTAATTATAGAGGAGGTAACCGACCTGCCCCCTTTTGGCATCCTCATTCTCCTAAATCTACACCAATAGGTTTTTAAAACATTCTTCATTTTCCTCCCAGCTCTGACAGGGCTTATTCAGCAGGGGCTTCCACTGACCCATGATGGGCGCTATTCATGAAGGACTGGTTTCAAATATATAAATCAATGTGTCAGGAAAGGAAGCCTAAATCCAAAGCAATATCTCTGAAGGGAGCTGCAATTGGTACCGATTTGTTCCACTTCATGAGGTCTCACCTGTCTGCAGTACTGTACACAGTGCAATAATCAATTAAACTGAGGACCCTGACTGGCCCCAGTGCTCGATGAGGTACACTTCCATAGACATCACCCCACCCCATCCCAGCCACCGTAATCTGCAGAGATACATGGACAAATACCGATTCCAGATCAGTTGGAAACAGCAGGGGGCGGAAACAGTAAATGAGTCAAACAGTCACATCTTCGCAGCAGCACAGAAATTAACAGTGATAAATTTGATTTGGAGAATGGTTGATAAGCATGTGACTCAGTTAATTGAACATACTATGAACCACTTCTTATCTATCCTCAATATATTCACTCAAGTTGAGTGCACGATCAGGAAGGTCAAGTGGGAAGACTTGATTTTCATACAACTGCAAGTCAGGATCGCTGCGGTTTTGGATTTTTTTGAATACAAGTGCATATTTAAGAACTCAGCGGCCAATTTAAATGAGTATGCCACCACCATCACAGATTTTATCAGCAAATGTGTGGACGACTATGTGCCAAAGAAAGCAGTACGCACGGTCCCCAACCGGACACCATGGCTCAATCGCGAGATTGACTCCCTACTGAAGGGCAGGTCTGAGGCGTTCAAGTCAGGCGATCCTGATCCATACAAGAAATCCAGGTACGACTTCCGCAAAGCCATCCGAGATGCCAAGAGAGAATATCCGACCAAGCTAGAATCACAGACTAGGGTTGCAGATTCTCAGCGGTTGTGGCAAGGCCCAAACAACATAACGGGCTACAAAGCAAAGCCGAGCAGTATCTCCAGCAGCAGCGCACCCCTTCCCGATGAACTCAATGCACTCTATGCCCGGTCGAGCAGGAAAACAATGATCCGCTGTCGAGTGCTCCAACGGCCCATAACACACCCATACCCACCATCACAGCTTCCAAAGTCAGATTGGCTTTCCTGAAAGTGAACTCTCGGAAGGCGATGGGTCCCTGGTCGTGGACCCGGACCAGCTGCTAGATGTGTTCGCAGACATCTTTAACCTGTCTCTACTCTGCTCAGCGGTCCCCATCTGCTTCAAGAAGACCATCATCATACCGGTGCCAAAGAAGAACCAGCCAAAGTGCCTCAATGACTACTGTCCGGTGGCCTTGACTTCAGTCGTAATGAAGTGCTTTGAGAGGTTGGTCATGTAGCGCATCACCTCCATACAACCAGAATGCCTTGATTCACTGCAATTCGCATACCGCCGCAACTGGTCCACAGCAGACGTCATCTCCCTGGAGCATCTCGACAAAAAGGACTCCCATATCACACTCCTATTTTATATACTACAGCTCCTCCTTCAACACCATAATCCAGGTCAACCTCGTATCAAAGCTCCAAAACCTAGGACTTGGCTTCACCCTCTGCAACTGGATCCTCGACTTTCTGACCCACAGACTGCAATCAGGAAGAATAAACAACAAAATTTCCTCCACAATAGTCCTCAATACCGGGCCCCGCAAGGCTGCGTGTTTAGCCTCCTACTATACTCCCAACACACACATGACTGCGTGGCAAAATTTGGTTCCAACTATTATGTATTTATTTTATTTTCATGTACTTAATGATCTGTTGAGCTGCTCTCAGAAAAATAGTTTTCACTGTACCTCAGTACACATGACAATGAACAAAATCCAAATATGCAATTTCAGAAAGTGATTTTATACCTCTTCCTTTGCTTCAGTCTTCAGCAGAAGTGACCTATTGTCACAGCTGTGTTGGTAACAACCTGGAACTGCCAACATTTTGGGTAAGGGTGGGATGGAGCTCACTGTTTCTCAGAATTCACTCCTCCACCCCCCCCCCCCCCCCCGACTCAAAACTTCCTACGCTTCTTTCTCCTGTAAACTGCTCAGTGGAGTAAAAGAGAGCGGTAGCTTGTAATTATACCATTCACTTGCAGAAGCTTTGTTACTTCCATACCAATACATTTATATCTCCCTCACTCTTCAGCTGGCACATCAGCATTCTCCCAGCTCACAGGGAAAACAGGCAGTCTAATCCCAGGTTTGCAGTGAGTTAGTTGATAGATTTGTGAAAACAGCACAGGGTGACCTGGCTCTGGTCATAGGGAATTACCGATCTTGGAACGCAACTACATGCTTTAACGTAAAGGACTTGGGAGGTTTTTTCATTTTTGCTTTGTGCAAGTGGCATAACTATCTCTGAGCAATGGGCTTTTGCATGCCACACATTACATGAGAATATGAAGACCATCCTTCCCACTGGATTATGCTACAACTGGCCTCTCATTGGTGACATGGCACTCAACAGGAAACATTTTTGTAATGCCAATGCCATAAGCAGGCTACGAGGTGCTTTTGTGAAATGACACCAGGTTCCGATGTGAATGAAATTGTTGCATTGCCTGGCGCATAGCAGAACTTTCTCTCCTGCTGTGCCCCTTCAAATAAAAGATACTTATTTTCCAACTTCCAGAGGAAACAGGTTGCAACCAACCTGAGTAAGGATAGTGGAGGCTGATTCAAAGGAAAGCAGATCTAAGCTTGTGAAGCATTTTTAGAGCTATGGGAAAAGAGCACGAGAGGAGAACTAATTGGTAGCTTGTTCAGAGAATCAATACAGGAATTATGGGCCAAATGGTGTCCTTCAGTGCTGTACGAGTCTCTTGGATGCACGCGAGCTGGAGTTACTGCTGGATGAGATCACATTCAGCCAGCAATTGCTGCAACTCCTTTGCACGGCACCTCAGCACAAGACATTTATTTTATGTTCATCCTTTAGGAGGCTAAGCAGTTATATAATTAAAGAAAACGTTGGTTCAATAATGTTACGGGTTCTGTATGAAATCAGCAGAGTGTGCCCTTCACAAATCAGTTAATCAGTGCTGAATGAGACAAAGAGAGCTCCATTCCACAATTTATGAAAGGTGAGAGAGGGAATTATAGACCAGTTAGCCTAGCATCTGTTATTGGAAAATTTAGAGTCAATAACTAAAGATAGACTGACTGAGCACAGAAACGCAGAATCTTTACAGTGCAGGAGGCCGCCATTCGGCACTGGCTCTCTGAACGAACATTCTACCTTGTCCTACATCCCTGCCATACTGCAGATTCTTCCTTTTCAATTCCTTTTTGAGTTCTTTGATTAAACCTGCTTCCAGTACCCTGTCATGAAGTTCATTCCAGACTCTAACCACCGCCTGGGTGAAATTCATTTGCCTTCACAGCACTTGTACTCTTATTGACAATTATTTTGAGTCTGTGCCCTCTAGTTCTTGATGCTCGCGAGTGGGAACAGTTTCTCAAGATTTACCCTGTTCATACCCCTCAGGGTCTTGAATACCTCTATCAAGTGTCCTCTCTGCCTTCTTTTCTCCAAGGGAAACAGTCCTAACCTCTCTAATCCATCCTCATAGCTACAGTTCTTTATCCCTGGAAACATTCTTGTGAATCTCCTCTGTACTCTTGCCAATACCTTCAGATTCTTTCTCAAGCACGGCACCAAGAACTGGAGGCAGTACTCCAGAGACCATGGTCGGAATTCTCCGACCCCACACCGGTCGGAGAATCGCCGGGGGGGGGGGGCGCATCACGGCAAAGGCGCCAGTGCGGCGGAGATTCTCTGCACTCGACGGGCCAAGTGCCCACTGAGTTTGGCCGAGCCCAGCCGGTGCCGTTCACGTCTGGTCCTATCCGGCGGGAGCTCGGCGTTCCTGCTGCGGGAGCCGTCCTGGTGTAGGGGAGGGGGGATCCGATTGCAGGATCACTGCTCCTAGGGGCCAGATGACGCCGTTGTAAAACGCTCCGGCTTTAAGACGGCGTGAACACTTAGCCCCAATATTGGAGAATCCCACCCCTAATTAGCACCTTTTCGTAGTTCAACGTGATCTCCTTACTCCTGTACTCATTGCCATTATTAATAAAGCCGAAGATACAATATGCTTTATTAACTTATCTCTTAGCATGCCCTGGCATATTCAATCACTTATGTACTCTGTTCCTTCACCTCCTGTAGAGTTTATCCCTCTACTTTATACTGTCTCTCCATATTCTTCCTGCCAAAATGAATCACTTCACATTTCTCTGCATTGAACTTCATCTACCACTTGTCTGCCCAATCCACCAATTTGAATGTCCTTTTGAAGTTCAAGACTATCCTCACTACAGTTGACAACATTTCCAATTTTTGTGTCATCTACAAATTTTGAAATCATGACCTGAACACCACAGTCTGGGTTATTGAAACACCTCGAAAATGTTCAGCTGATTAGAGAATGTCAGCATGGATTTGTAAAGAGTTGGTCATGACTGACAAATCCGATTAAATTTTTTGAAAAGTGATTAAAGTAGTGGACAGGGGAACATCTAGACTTTACAGAAGTCAATTGATAAAGCCCCGTAAGCCCCTGTTGGCTTAAGTTGAAGTTCATGGAATTGAAGGCAAATTATGGACCTAGTTTGAAATTGGTTGGATGCAGAGAGTAGGGTAATGGGCAGGAACTCCAATTGGCAGCCCAGGGCCAGCGGTGATCTGTAAGGATGTTTGTTACAGCCTCGTCTATTTACTGAATGCATAATCTCAGATGATGGGATAGAAAGTTCAATTTCCAAGCTTGCTGTTGGTGCAAAGATAGGTAGATGTTTTTAACCCTCTTTACTCAAACAGCAATTGATACTAGATCAGCCCCATTACATTTGGGATTGATAGATTTCTGTTAACCAAAGGTATTTAAAGGATATGGGGCAAAGGTAGTCTGTGAATTAGGTCATAAATCAGCCTTGATTTCATGGTGTGGCAGAACAGGCTCGGGAGGCTAAATAGCCTATTAGTGTCCTTGTATTCCTTCCGATGCCCCTCAGCCTTCAGTAGCTTAATTTCTCAGCAAATCTTGAGAGGTGGGTAAAAATGCACAATGATTTATTTACGTCACACAATGTCTTGAATTCTCATACATGCTCATTGAGGGTTGGCACCAACACAGCAATGCACAGTTCATTTTCACCATCTTCTGTTTTAAACTCATTGTGGTAAAAATCACGTATACACATTCAGTGTTCATAAGCTCCCAGAATTGGTGCAATATAATGCTTCTTTTCTCAAGAGCCAGACTGTGTTAATGTTGGCCACACTTTACTGTGTATATAAGGGAAGGCAATACATATCAGGCACTCTCCCAAGAGCCAGACTAATATTGAAGTAAAAGCACACCAAGTAATTTCCCACCTTCCTTTCTTGGATCAAATGCCTGGTGTTAACTTGCTTCTTTTTGCAATATTAATGCTACACACATGTGTGCAGTGTCATGTGGACAGAAAGCCACAACATAACATAAATTATGTAGAACTTTAAACACAAACAGGTAATCTGGCCCAATAGGTCTGTGTTCATAGAAGCAGAAGTCCTAATATTCACCCTGTAGGACTGGACACATGGGGAAATACCATTGCACAGCATGTTTCAATGAATCTCCATGCATTTGTGGAGTCTCTCTTGGTTAAGACAGTAAGATAGCCCAGGCCTGATGGAAACCCATCAATAAAGATCCTTGATCAAAAGAAGGTCCTTGATTAACCAGTAAAGAGGCAGATCAGAAGAAAAAAATGTCTTCTACATTAAAGTAACACTACATTACTACACAGATACAAGCTTCTGTTGTAACTCAATAACTTTCCAGGACTCTTTTTAAAATGCACACATTTTTTTCCTTAAGCTATAACCCAGCTGAGAAAACAGCTGGACGACCAACCTCCAAATCTCATCGAGTTGCACAACTGAGCTGAGGTTGGTTAAAACTGTCACCAATTTCTCCCTTGCCCCCCTCCTGCCAGTGCCTTCATATTGCCTTCTCCTACCCTGGAGCCTGTTCCTTCATATTGCCCTCTAATACCACAGAACTTCCTGCCTCATGCCGACCTCTCCAACTGGGGAGTATTTGCTTCGTATTGCATTTCATGAAGGTACGCCCCAGACAAATGGCTTCTGATATGTAGCTAGAGACAGACCTTTTGCACTGCAAGGGATTGTCTGTTTCCTTGACTATTTTAGTTCATTAAAGTGATCATTAACTGTTGTCTCCTTGGAAAGATTGCTCTTCAGTTTCTCCACTTCCAAAGAACAATCCAATTAAAGAAAGCGAGATACTCCCGTGTGATGTATAGATTATAGAGATGCTAATGTCTTCAGTTTCTCAAAGTTACTTTCGAATGTAGTACATCATGGATACGATGAGCCTTACAAGTTTCAACAACATAGTTAAAATGAATGTTCCAATACTGAAGCAGGTAGCATAATAACAATTAGGCATAATTTGCTGTCCAAAATGCAACTTAATCAGCTGAACTGTATTAATACATGCTGCATGTCAACTGATTTCATCAAATCAGTGGACCATTGCAGGCTGTCTCTCCTCCACCGTTGGGAAAAGAAACAAATTTTAAGCTTAGACACAAATTCCCAGTAACAATATTCATAATTAAAGCACAGGAAAAAGCAAGATGCCCCTTCTGAAGAAAGAAAATTACCTTTAACAGCATTGTGTGAAGAAAACAGAGGCGGTTTTAAGGGATGTATATTTGTATTCATAAATATTGGGAATAAGGTACAGTTTTAGTTGGGTTTAATTTAATGTTTCTGTGCCTTGTTAGATTCATACTGGCCGAAGGTGCTTGTGTGTGCGGAGGTTGATCAGGTTCCGACTGTGATAGAGGAAGCTACAGTGAGAAGAGTAAATATAGCTGCTTGGTAACTAGTGGCCCTTGTAAGGGAAAATAAACTTTAGTTTAAGTTGGAAGCTACTGGTACTGGGGGCAGGGAGCTAGAGAGGGAAAATCTCTCTCAGCTTTGCGAGAAATAAGCCATATCATGGAATCATGGTTAAGAAAGCCAGTGCACAGCTATTTGAGGAAACTAGAGAAATGAAGAGGGGTTTCTAGGGAGCCTGAAGTTAAAGGAACAAAGAGGAAATTGGAGCAGAACAGGGTACAGTTCAGTTTAAGTCACAGAACTGAAAAGAAGCTGGCTAGTGAGAAGTTAGAAAGATATCTGAAGTGGTTCTAAGGTTTACGATATCTTGCTACAGTTTGAGAGACGTTAATTGAACGAATTGTGGAAATCGTTGACTGAATATCAGAATTTGGCTGTAAAAATACAAGGGGTTGGTGCAAAACCTGAAATGGATTCGCTGGTAGAAATGGAGCAGAGGTTCTGTTCAAAAGATTCTTTCGGGAAAAGTGCAGTGGATTTCAGAACGCAACCTACTAATGGAAAGCCTTAATATCAGAGAATGTTTTAAAATGTATTTTTGGGAATGGAGTTTGGAAACTCGTGTTTGACTATCATCTGGGGGGCGGGGGTTGTGGATTCTGAGGAAGAAGTCCACAGGCACCAATTTGGTTTCAGAGTGGAGTGCATATTTGACCACTTGAGGTGTGCCTTAAAAAAGGGACTTTATGTGTCAAAGGGACCATTGAAGTTTATAATTAACTTTGTCATCAGGGTTAATCTTAAAACCCAGATGTAATTGTTAAGTTAAACGAAGGAGCATTGTACTATAATCCAATTTTTCCGTGTTTAATAAATGTATCTGTAGAGACTGCAACACCTGAATGTCTCAGGATAGGTATTCAAGAGTTAATGGCGCACAAGGTTTGTTAAACTGGCAGTGGGAGGATTGCGCTCATTACTATAGAAATGCCACTAATGAACCAAAAGCAAAAGGGGAGTCTCGAGTTATTCCAAGGTTGCACTGGGTAAGTACATTGTCCAGTGTAGTGTGGATCAGAAGATTCCTGCAACACACCTGGGCCCAGTGGCGAATGAAGGGAAAATAAGCAGGTATTGAGTCTCCTTTTGTTCACTATCTAGTAACCGCTGCTGAAAAGTGCTTGCAAGTAAATGTCAGGTGTGGATAGGGTCATTTGTGAGTGAATAGTGTCTATAGTTTCACTGCCTTGGCTTTAACATCAACAGCTCTCTCAGTGAGAAATGGCACCACCCCGCCCCCTGCCAAACTAACATGTATTCATGTAGCACCTTTAACAAAGTGAAATATCCCAAAGCATTTCACAGCAGCGTAATTAAATAAAGCTTCAGGAGAGTTTAAAAAAAAAACCTTATAATGGATCTCATTGATGACACTTCTGTGGAGAGCCTTTTGTTTAGTCATGGGCATATTTTTAATGATCTATTGGATGCTTCATAAGCAATAAAGGTCTCCACGCTGTGCCAAAAAAGTGCAAGGAACTGATGATTGATATTGTGTGGCAAAGACTGGAGGGATGGTGTGGATAGGATGAGATTTCAGGTTCACAGGAGCTAATGAAATGGGTCAAATGTTTTCCCATTAATTCTCATTGACTGGGATTTTAGTAGAAAGGAGCAGGTGAAAATACTTAACCTCTCTCAGCTCTCAGAACCTAGTGTTTGTACAGATTTATTTGAAGTACAGCAGTCGTGACTGTAATCAAGCCAGTGTATCCTTTTCCATCTCCAAGTGACTGACACCAATCCTTCTTTGTTAGTAGATTACAAGCAGGATAATGGGATACTGCTGACTAAATATAACTCAGCTTTCCAAGCCAAGGGTGTGGATGATGTCACAAAACAGTTAGACTCTTGCTCGAGTGCTAAATGTGCACAGGAACCTTGAGATTCGATCACTGCTTGTAAATCACTGACAGCTGTCCAATGTAGTTCTCAGAGGCCATGAGTCTTTCTTCTCAAGTTGTCTACGCTCCCTGGTGCAAAGCAATGACATGCTGTGTGTAGCATTATTAGCAATGTTGTGAGGTAAAGTGCATTCAAGTTATGAATGATGGAAAGGAAAGTAAGTGAAGGAAGAGAAACAAAAGAAAGGAAGACCTCACTTATAGAGTGCTTAATCACATCTCCCAGGAAAATCTCAATGTTTTACACATAATGAGATAATGTATCTTGAAATCCTGGTGCATAACCAAGTATGGCAGCAATTTTACAGAGAAAGATTTCCACCAACAGCAATGATATGAACGGCCAGTTAATCTGTTTTGTGCTGGTTGCGGAAGGAATGTTAATTTCACACTGGAATAACCGTCTGCTCTTCATCAAATGGCACCAGGAGAGCTTTAATGTTCAAACAGGTAGATGTAGCCACAGTTTAATGTTTCATTCAAAGGACAGTTTTTCCAACAATGCTGGAGTTCCTCAGTTCTGAACACTGAAGTTTCTTGCGGCCCTGGGCCGAACAGTTGCCATACCAGGCTATGATGCAGCCAGATGTGATGCTTTCTATGGTGCATCTGTAAAAGTTGGTAAGAGTTAACATGGACATGCCAAATTTTCTTAGTTTCCTGAGGAAGTATAGGCACTGTTGTGCTTTCTTGGTGGTAGCGTCGAAGAGGGTGGACCAGGGCATATTTTTGGTGATGTGTACCCCAAGGAATTTGAAACTGCTAACCATCTCTACCTCGGTCCCGTTGATACTGACAGGAGTGTGTACAGTACTTTGTTTCCTGAAGTCAATGATCGGCTCTTTAGTTTTGCTGGCATTGAGCGAGAGATTGTTGTCGCTGCACCACTCCACTAGGTTCTCTATCTCCCTCCTGTATTCTGACTCGTCGTTATTCGAGTTCCGGCCCACTATCGTATCGTCAGAAAACATGTAGATGGAATTGGAACCAAATTTTGCTACGCAGTCGTGTGTGTACAGGGATTAGAATAGGGGGATAAGTACGCAGCCTTGCGGGGCCCCAGTATTGAGGACTATTGTGGAGGAGGTGTTGTTGTTTTTCTTACTGATTGTGGGTCAGAAAGTCGAGGATCCAGTTGCAGAGTGAGGTGCCAAGTCCTAGGTTTTGGAGTTTTGATATGAGCTTGGCTGGTATTATGGTGTTGAAGGCGGAGCTGTAGTCAATAAATAAGAGTCTGATGTAGGAGTCCTTGTTGTCGAGATGCTCTAGGGATGGGTGTCGGGCCAGGGAATAAGGTTCTTGTGACTCTGTCGCAACCAACATACCTTGACCTTCAATTCCATAAAAGCAGCTTCTAAAGAAAGATTAACTAACATTTCCATCGCATCTTGCCACAAATTTCAGGATATACGCAAGTATTTCAATGAATTTCTTGGAAATGCAAACTCCTGCTAAGTAGATAAAATAAGCACAAATGTGACATGTCTAATTCCTACAATGAGCAAGGATGCCAATTTGTTGCCCATGAGTCCTGTGTTACGACCAGTATTAACCTGTGCACTCATGCTGACTAACATATTAGTCAAAACTTCCAAAACCTCAGACGCTCAGACCATTCCAGCTGCCTGATTGGAGCCTAGCCTGGAATGGAGCCCAGATGCCAATTGACAAGATATACACTGCTTAAACCCAATGTGCTGCCTACTTGCTTCAAGCTCCCACACATATTTTTATTTTATATCGTCAATGTTATTTTGTAAATTTTAGAGTAACCAATTCATTTTTTCCAATTAAGGGGCAATTTAGTATGGCCAATCCACCTACCTTGCACATCTTTGGGTCGTGCAGGCAAAACCCATGCAAACACAAGGGGAATGTGCAACCTCCACACGGATACTGACCCGGGGCCGGGATCGAACCTGGGACCTTGGCACAGTCAGGCAGCAGTGCTAACCACTGTGTCACCGTGCTGCCCCTTATATGATCATTGTTGACAAAGTTCTACTTTTGACTTCCCACATGGTTTTAGTCATTCCAAGATATGGGCAAGCTTTTCTCATATTCTATGTAGTCTTCCTTCTGTACAATCTCTTTAGATTTTTCTGAAAATGCAAACTGGTCATTCAGAAATCGTGCAGTGGAGAAATTGCCCGACTCACTTCGTTGGTCTAATTTGGAAGCATCTTCCAGGTAAAAATAACAACGTTTTGAAAGATTATGGAAGAATCAAATGAAGAATTCTGTTTGAAATGGAATTTCAAGTAACCCAAACTAGACACAATAAGGTGCATAAAAATGTCTCGTAATGACTGCTGTGCGATCCATTATCTGAGCTCTTTAATAATTACTCGTTAATACCATCTAAGCACAAAGCTTTGGCAACTCTAAACACATGATAAAAGATAACTTTGCAATGCACTCAAATTAGACCTTCAAAAGCCCTTTCCAATCAACGTCTTTGTGTGAAGAAGTACAGCAGTGTTAAAAAATAAAAATGGAACTGTTGTCAAGGAGATTCTGTAGAAAAGGCACAAGGTATAGAATTCACAGCAGGGAGACTGTGCCAAGGAGGGGATATTGTTGAGGTGGGTGGTGGTGGGCAGGAGGTGCAGCGCTGCAATGGCATGAAAATACCGCAAACAGAGCATTCAGTGTAAGGGATACTTTGGATGGAGAGGAGGAGAAGGCACACAAGAAGGCACACAAGAAAGCACAGTAAAGAGGGCATACAACATTGGAGGAACCATTTGGAGGTGTGTGCTATGGGAGGCAAATTGAAAGGTGCACAGCACACATAATTGGCAAAGTCCACTTTTTGAATGATTGTCATACATTGTCTGTAACTGTTCCCCATTCCCTCGGTGGGCTTACCTGCCCACTCTTCCCTCTGTGACTTTCGCCATTGATCAATGGTGGAACCCAGGCAAGTCAAGTAACTGCTCAATTGGCAGAATTGAAGACTGGCTGACAGTCAGTGTTTGCTATTTGAATGAAATGAAAAATGAAATGAAACGAATGAACGAATAAATGAAAATCGCTTATTGTCACGAGTAGGCATCAATGAAGTTACTGTGAAAGCCCCTAGTCGCCACATTCCGGCGCCTGCTCGGGGAGGCTGGTACGGGAATTGAACCGTGCTGCTGGCCTGCCTTGGTCTGCTTTAAAAGTCGACTTAGCCCAGTGTGCGAAACCAGCCCCTATTTTAAAATGAAGAACATTATCCAGAATCCCCATGCATGCCAGAAACTGCTACATCCAGGAGCTGGGAAGTCAGAAGAGTTGATAACGTTGAACAGTGCAAATGCAGGGAGGAGGGAAAGCTGGTCATCTGCACAGAAATTATGATAGCAAAGTACTCACTTTTATATAGTTTTGTTTTTTCACCTATTATATAATAAAGAGCTGCATGAGGTTTCTGGCAAAGTTCATTTCCCAATGCACTTGCATTGTAATTCTATTCAAGCATTTTAAAAAAGTTTTAGAAATAAAAAAACAAACTGAACTCCGTATATGCCCATAAATAGCCTGAAATCCAATGTAATGTGGAGCATGTTTAGCTTATTTGCTTGCCATACTTGCAGGCCATTACTCATGGGTGCTTTTCATTTTACATTTTCTTTGGAGTTATTTGACAGCTTTTCTGATTTTTGTTGGTAAGGGGGAGGTAGCTCAGAGAAGCTGCATCACTTGCAGAAGATGTTGAGTGTTGGAGGATCTCTGGAGAGTACATAGTTTAGGAAGCACCAGAGGGAAGGCATGCAGTGTAGGCAGTACGGCATTGAGTGTGCACGATGGGGAAAGTACCGAGGAAAATGCAGAGGTCACCTTATAACAATCTGATTATCTTTAACAAATCAGATTTCCTGACATCAACACTGCTATTAGCTAGCAGCAAGTAAAAATGCAAGTGAACCTGCTCCTGACTAGGCATCGACAGACAGCGGATTGTATAATGTTACCCTCTTCCACATGAGAAGAACTCTGCCACAGTTTGCTTGCACTTTCGGGACATGTAAATGAGCTCTGCTGCTACTTCTGGCGATATGCATGAACTGCTCTCAGTGACTGACAGTTTCTTGTTCCATAATTATGAATTAAATTGATGAAGCATTATGCCCAGTAACACCATCTGCAAAGAACATCACATGAAAGAGAGCTGCAAGTGAATCACAAATTAAAGGGACAATCTTGCCATATCAATGTGTAAAATTTCATCCCTTGAAAATTGCAAAATGCAAGTTGGACACCACGATAAGCTCAGGCCTCAATACCTTAATTGTGTGAACTTTTTGACTGTTTATATCCTGTGTCATTGGAAAGCTTTATTTCTAATATGTGAGCGGTGTAGAATGGGAGGCACATGGTCATGGCACCAAAATAGAATTATTTCATTCATTGAACACAAAAACAAGGGTAAGAAAATGACGTCAAAGCTCCTCAATTCACTCGATGTTACAACCTTCTGACAATCTGCTACAAATGCTGATTCCTGCGGGAGGCAAACAAAGCCATGTGCCAATTTCATGAAACTCTTTCCTGGATCCTTAAAAGATCAGGCAAAGCTGACAAGCAGCATTGTTATTTGTGACTTATCAGGAGCTGAATCAATAAACCCACACATCCGTAGAAGACCGAATAGTCTTCACACTGGTCAGTGCACATGCACAAAACAAAATGGTAGTGGTCATCAGGAACCCTCTTTCCAAAGATTTTGTTGAAGCTGGGAGTCATTGAAAGTTTCAAAATTTGAGATCAAATAGATTCTTGTGAGACATAGTTATTAAGGGCTAAGGAACCAAAGTGGTGCAATGTCATGATCCAATTGAATGGCAGTACAGGCTTGAGCGGCTGAATGGCCCTCTCCTGTTGCAAGGTTTCTTTCTGCCTTCCTTCTCCCTCAGAAACTGTTCAAGTAACTTTTCTTTTTCAAAAAAAAGGAATGCAGCATATGAACTTGGTAAAGGGAGAAAAGGTCAGCAGTTCCTGGAATCTCCAAACAGCTTAATGGCATAGTGTTAAAACTATAACAGACTGTGTCACAGCATGGCAGAATGCTAATTCACTTCATAGTGAGCAGCTGATGTCAGACATGTCAATGTGCAGAGCTGCTGAGGGTTCATGAGCCACTTCCCCACAGGAGAGGAAGGCAAATTCAGATTGAGAGACGCCCTTTCCTGACAAAGAGTCTCCTCCCAAAACATTAACCCATCCTTTCTCTTTACAGAGGCTGATGGACCTGCTACGGATATGCTACATTTTCTGTTTTAACATTTTTGGCTGCAGAGGGCACACAATCACAGGGCAGCACTGAAAGGAGTTTGGGAACAGGTTGCCTGCCTGTCCCTCTCCACTGGGAATGATGAGAGATGTGAGAAGGTCAGACCATAGAATCAGGAGGGGAGAAAAGTTGAGAGTAAACGACAGAAAGTAAATCTATGAAAGAGATTTTAGCCTATTATACAGAACTTTGAATAAAATAAAAATTCAAGCAGAGTTGTACAACCTTACAATCCATTTTACTTCCACTTCATCCCTCGGTTTATTGAAACAGTGCCTCTTGTGTATTGATCCCCATGATGTACAGGTAATGTTATCGATAACTCAAAGGTCCTGCTCTGATTGAAATGGATTTGAGCATTAACTGCAAAATGCTAATCGCAAGAAATTAAAATCTTGAATTTAAAAAAATATTCCTGACATGAGTATATTGGCAGACGTCTGTTAGAATTCCCATGTCAAACTCCTTGGTGTGCCTTTCGACATTTACCTCTGTGCTAATATCTTGGGCAAGTGAATAAATCCGTTCTGTTCCTATACCTACTGTGTGTTGTGTCGTTTGCTGCCAAGCAGCTGGCACAGTGAAAATGTTTGTTTCCGATAATAAACCACCAGTCAGAATCAAAGGCGTTTAGTGTGAACCAGGAAACTCAATAACACTACCGACAGGATGATCCTTCCATATGCTTTTTTAAATATATTACTCCTTTCCTTAAGTCAGAATTACTGCCTTTAGGATTTAAAAAAAGAGAAAATTCTCACCCTACATAAATGCCAACCTTCCAGAAGTTTCTTTTGATTGCTATTCAAACCAGTGTTCACCCCAGAGGAAAATGGTTTGGAAAAATGTATCTCTATAGATGCTAAAAACTCCTCCCCCAATGGGGTGTCAGCTGAACATAGAACATACAGCGCCGAAGGAGGCCATTCCGCCCATCGAGTCTGCACCGACCCTCTTAAGCCCTCACTTCTTCCCTATCCCTGTAACCCAATAACCCCATCTAATCTTTTTGGACACCAAGGGCAATTTAGCACGGCCAATCCACCTAACTTTCACGTCTTTGGACTGTGGGAGGAAACCGGAGCACCTGGAGGAAACCCATGCAGACACGGGGAGAACGTGCAGACTCCGCACAGACAGTGCCCAAGCGGGGAATCGAACCTGGGATCCTGGCGTGCTAGCCACTTGTGCTACTGTGCTGCCCGTATTCCAATTTCCTGCAGTTCCACATAACTCTCTCCCTCTCTCTGGAGCACTGACCAATGAAATTTCTACTGCAACGTGCTCATGTGGGATTTTGGGTGAGGGCAGGGTCAGATTTCACGGTGGCGCCACTGCCACAGCTAAAGAACTTGCCAGCCCTCAATGCTTTGGCTCACACATGAAGAACACCCATTTGAGTGAGACAATGGGGGTTGCTGTGGTTTGCCTGGAATCATAATGCCAGGATTTCAGGAGGGATGGAGAGAAAATTAGGAAGGATACTAAAATGCACCAGCCACATAGAATTAAAGGATGAACATTCAGCCCATAGACTCTGCACCAATTCTTTCAAGGAGCAATTCAGTTAGTCTCACTCCTCCAGTCTTTTACCTTATCCCTACAATTTTGTTCACTTCCAAGTAATTATCTAATTCCCTTTTAAAGGCTACAATATAGTCTGTGTCACCATTCCAGCAGGTACTGCATTCCAAATCCTAAACACTTGTTCTTTAAAAAGATTTAACCTCATGCTGCCTCCGGTTCTTTTGCCAATCTCCTTCATTACTGATTAATAAAAATAAACCTTTTCAATGGTTAAAGGGTCTGATTATTGACCCTTTAGCCATTGGAAAAGTTTATTTTTATTTACTCGATCACAATCCTTCATCGTTTTAAACAGCTACAAATCTCCTCTTTACCTCCTCTGCTCTGCGGAGAACAAGCCCAGCTTCTCCAGTCTATCCATGTAACTACAATCCCACTTGCCTGGAAACATCTTCTGCATCCTCTCCAAAAGCTTTGCAGCCTTTCTAAAGTGCAGTGCCCAACACTGAACAAACACATACTCCATCTGGAATCAAACTAGTGTTTATATGGGTTCAGTGTAGCTTCTTGGCTTTTGTACATGACGTCTCTATCTATAAACCCAGGATTCTATTTGCTTTATTCACTACTTTGAGGGCTTAAGAAAGAGGAGTATGGATAAACCATGTAGCTTATCAAGCCTGCTCTGCCATACAGTGAGATCATGGCTGCACTTCTAAATCAATCGACTTTCCCAGCATATCACCATTTCCCTTAATTCCCTTAGTGTCCAAAGATCTAACAATCCAAGTCATTGAATGGTCATCTTTGGCCCTCTGGAAGTATATAATTGCAAAGAACCACAGCCGTTATCTCAGTTCTAAATGTCTGAGAACTTATCCTGAGTTCTAGACTCTCTAGCCAAAGAAAAGAGCCTTTCACCATCTACCCATCAAGCCCTCAAAGCATTTGATATGTTTCAATGAAATCACCTTTTATTCTTCTGAACTCCGAAGAGTACAGGTCCATTCTACTCAATTGTCTCCTCAAAGGACAATCCTCTCATCGCAGGAATTAGTCTCGTGAACCTTCATTGCACTCCCTCCAAGTATGCTCTTCCTCAGGTACTCCAGATGTAGTCTCATCAAATCCCTGTATAATTGTAGACTTCCTTACTTCTATACTGCAACTCTTGAAAGAAAGGCAAACACCATTTGTTTTCCTGTATCTGCATGTTCATTTTCTGCAAGGGCAGCCAAATTAGTTCTGAATGACAACAATGTATTTCTTCTTTTAAAAATACTCTCATTTTCCATTCTTCCTACCAAAGTGGATAATTTCCCCACATTATACTTCATGTGACTCCTCCTCCTTCCCCTGCCATTTAACTGATCCATTTCCATATGCAGCTTCTTTTTTTTTTAAATTTAGAGTACCCAATTCATTTTTTCCAATTAAGGGGCAATTTAGCATGGCCAATCCACCTAGCCTGCATATCTTTAGGTTGTGGGGGCGAAACCCACACAAACAGGGAGAGAACTGCCATTTAACTGATCCATTGCCATATGCAGCTTCTTTTTTTTTTAAATTTAGAGTACCCAATTCATTTTTTCCAATTAAGGGGCAATTTAGCATGGCCAATCCACCGAGCCTGCACATCTTTGGGTTGTGGGGGCGAAACCCACACAAACAGGGAGAGAATGTGCAAACTCCACACGGACAGTGACCCAGAGCCGGGATCGAACCTGGGACCTCGGCGCAGTGAGGCTACAGGGCTAACCCACTGAGCCACCGTGCTGCCCTTGCAGCTTCTTTTTGACCTCCTCACAGTTTGCTTTCCCACCCAGCTCTGGATTATCAGCAAACCTGGGTATAATTTACTCAGTCCGCTATTCTACATTTTTGACACAGAATGTAAATAGCTGAAGCCCAAGCTATAATTCTTGTTAACCTGTGCTGCCACAGTTGAAGATTTGTGCACAAATGCCTCAAGGTCTCGCTCTTCACCACCCTCAGATATAAACAAAGAACCTTGTGCTTCATCCCCAACAGAAATGCATCAGCACAGCCACACCTTGACTAGTTGTTGCATGGAGAATGTGATTCAGGCAATAATGGAGAATTTCAGTCCTGAAATGGGGATTTTGCATCCAAATCATTTTGTGCCCATATTTGCTATTCACCGCACACAGTGGAGGAATATCTCAGCGGTTAGACCAAATGGCTTGGAAATAAATTTAAAGAGCTGGTTGAGATACACTTTGGTTCTGCAGGTAGTTATGTGTTGCAACATGACACTAATAGCTTGTAAAAGGCTTCTGTGCAAAATTTAAGGAGGGAAAAAGAAAGTTTCCAATAGCAGTTATTTGTTGCAAGCTCAAACAAGACAAAACGTCCCAGTGTAATGTGAAAGACATTTGAAGTTCCTAAGCATATAAGTAGGCTCTGAATTATTTATGGGATGGCCACAAATTGTGTCTATCCATTTAGACTATTCAAAAACTGAATTTCAACAAGAAAGTCACTCCTGGAGAGATGAATCCTTCTTTCTCTTTTCAACAAAAAAGAATCAAGTGTAATTGTAGTTTTTCTGAATAAAAAATGTTTTTTTCTCACAAAAGTACAAAACCCAAGATGCAGCTTATTTGAGTTGGTTCGATGCAATAGTTCCAATGCATTTTCGTGCTCACATTTGGGAAAACTAGCTTTAAAAGTAACAGTGAATTAAAAAAAAACATTAGTCTGTCCCTCAGAAACAGGTTTATATCATATGATTCACCAGCCCCGCCCAAAAACAGGACATGCAGATGTCCCATAGTGCTTCATAACCAATGAGGAGCATAGCTTCTGTCGTCTTGTCGGGACACGGAATAACCAGTTTGCACATAATAATAATAATAACCGCTTATTGTCACAAGTAGGCTTCAATGAAGTTACTGTGAAAAGCCCCGAGTCGCCACATTCCGGCGCCTGTTCGGGGAGGCCGATACGGGAATTGAACCCGCGTTGCTGCCTGGTTCCGCATTACAAGCCAGCTATTTAGCCCAGTGTGCTAAACCAGGCCCATAGCAAGGATACACAAACTGTTTGGAGACTGAACTATCTAGATTATCTGTTGTGTCAGAAGGATAGCATGGTAGCACAGTGGTTAGCACAGTTGCTTAACAGCTCCAGGGTCCCAGGTTTGATTTCCGGATTGGGTCGCTGTCTGTGGGGAGTCTGCAAGTTCTAGCCGTGTCTGCGTGGGTTTCCTCCAGGTGCTCCGGTTTCCTCCCATAGTCCAAAGATGTGCAGGTTAGGTGGATTGGCCATGATAAATTGCCCTTAGTGTCCAAAAAAAAGGTTGGTGATAGGGTGGAGATATGGGCTCAAGTGGGGTGCTCTTTCCAAGGGCCGGTGCAGATCCAATGGGCTGAATGGCCTCCTTCTGCACTGTAAATTCTATGATTCTATGATAAATATTGGCGGCACACTGGAAGAACTTCCCTGCTGTAATGCATGATATATTTGATGCTCACGAGACAAGGCCGATGCATCCTCCAACAGTACAGCATTTTCTTAATAGTGCATTGAATGGTCAGTCCCGATTTTGTGCTGCCTGAAGTCTCTCGAATTTGAGCCCATGGTTTCATGTTTCAGAATCCTAGCAGATTGCTGCCTCGCCATTTATACAGTCTAATTGCCTGAGGGTTCTGAGTCGTATGTGTGTATGGGGTAAGCAGGAGGCTACAGTCAGACCAGCCATGGCCTTATTGAACACTCGAGTAGGCTCGAAGGGCCGCATGGTCTTCTCCTGTCCCTAGTCCGTTTGTGACATCTTTTCCCTTCATCTTACACTCACATTTTACTGCAGGTGAGGAAAAGAGAGAAATATTACAAATGATCATAGTGGAGGATGTCAGTACTGGGGAATGGAATAGTTTCCCATGCCTGCTACCCCTATGGATTCATTTAATTTTAAATAGATTTCTGTTAACCGAAGGTATGAAAGGGTTTGGGACAAGTTGGATCACAGATCAGCCATGATCCCACTGAATAGCAGAAAAGGTTCTGTGCAGAGTGATGGCCTACTCTTGTTCTTATTGACTGAAACCAAGTTGCCCATCACGTACTGCCATGTTACACATGTAAGGAATCAAACCAAGATTGCCCCATATTTCTTTCATTATCAGGCCCTTAAGAGTCTGATCAGGGTGTGAACCCAGATCCGAGAAAGTAAAGACCAAGGTATCGTCCTGGTTCGATCGCCGGCTTGGGCCACTTTCTGCGGAGTCTGCACCTTCTCCCCATGTCTGCGTGGGTTTCCTCCGGGTGCTCCGGTTTCCTTTCACAAGTCCCAAAAGATATGTTGTTAGGTCAATTGGACATTCTGAATTCTTCCTGAGTGTACCCGAACAGGCGCTGGAGTGCGGTGACTCGGGAATTTTTACAGTAAATTCATTGCAGTGTTAATGTAAGCCTACTTGTGACAATAATAAAGATTATTATTTTAAAAAGGGGCTGTGAAATTATATATTTTTTAAAGCAAGGCCATATAATAGGAACTTTAACGAAGAAAGTGCGTGTGTGTATGAGGAATAATCGTAACTCTATCAGCAAGTATGGGACAAACAGCCGAGAATGATTCACACACAAGGTGACAGGGGACAATAATCTCTCTCTCCCGGCTACTCTCAGAGTAAGTCTGGCAGACGAGTAAATTGATATCTCCCTCAAAGCAGGAGTTAAAGCAAAGGCTGTTCTAACGTGCAAATTGGAAAACAAGCATTTTTACTGCAAAGTTCTGTAGCGTGAAAGCTGTAAATAAACACAAGCATGTTGTTTACTGTGTACAGACATCCAATAACATATTCTGACCTAGAATGGAACATATTACAGTTTACAGGGTCCTACACCCCCTGTGCATCATGCATTTTGTGAAACAATTTTGTCTTTGTAGCCAACCATACATCATATTATTATCTTTAGTTATGACCCATTTGAAGTGCATTAGTTCAATCCTGTGCTAAGCCGAGGCAGTATTCGAGGTGGCATTTACTACAGCATTATTTCCAAGGCTTGATAGTGAGCTCATAGCAAAAGTTGCACGAAAAAATGAAAAAATTTAATTTGCTTCAGGTTATCATTTAAATTTGACAGCAACACTCGATCATGGTAGACATTCCAGAGATCGAGTTTACCACAAAAATGGGATGGCCTGTAACCACCACTCAATTATCACTAACACAATCTTTCTAAAGTCCTCAAAAGCTGTGTGGGTATTAATGCTTCAGTTGAATTTTGACACTCTCGGTTCAGAAGTTTGACTGGATAAAGACATGTATTTTGCATTAGAGAATCAGTTACTCTGTGGAGACCCACGCCCCCCACCTCCCGCGCCACATGTAAAATCAGTTTCATCTTGAAGTACGATTAATTTCATATATTTAGCACAGTGCTGACAAAGCTAAAGTATTGAACAAAACAAACCAAATTTACACTATAATTTTGATAGTCACCTTAATTTTCAAAGTGCCTATTTACATTACAAATCATTATACTTTCTCCAACATTATTTTCATACAAAATATGAATATAAAATAATGATGCACAGTTTGATCAAATAATCCCAGATTTAACTTTGTGTTTCAGCAATGAGATACTTGAGTGTTCCTTACCCATGTATTTCACACATGCTGAGTTTCCAATCTCACCTCTGCTGCCACAAAGACATACAGGATGGAATTTCCCAGCCCTTCCCATCAATCCGACTGAAGGTGGCTCTCCCTCATGGCAGGTTCCCCAGTAGTGGGACAGGCAAGCCGTGCAAAAGGCCAGAGACATTGGCGTGGCAAGCTGCCTCCACCACTGGAAAACACGCTAGGGCTGGGGCTCCGATCCACGAAGTGAAAGGCCAGCTCTTTCAACATAGAGGGAAAATTGGCCAGAGAATTACCCGGGTCAGTTTTAGTGCTGCAATGAATGACAACTGGCTCACTTGTTTGGCTATGACCTGAAACTGTACATGATGCATGGTCCAAAGTGGGGAAATAGCCTGGCTGAAAATATGTTTGGAGTATCTCCAATCTTCATACTTTATTTCAATAAATAAGACATTACATCGAACAAATAATGCAGGAACTCGTCATTCAGCCCAACTAGTCGAACAATTATTGATCCACAGGAACAGTTACCCATCTTCACCTAGCCCTATCATCATACCCTTACATTCATTCTGCCTGGTGTGTTTATCTAGCTTTCCCTGAAATGTATCTGTGCTTTTCACTTGAATTATGCCTTGTTGTGGTGAGGTCCACTTTCTAGCTATTCCCTGGGTAAAGAGGTTTCTGCAAAATTTCTTTTTTGACTGTATTCGTGACTATATCACATTTATGGCTGCCCCAACAAATGGAAATATCTCTACATCCACCCAATCAAAGTCAGATAAGCATTACAATTTATTTAATCGAAGATGTTACAGTACATGCATCATAACTTGATCCCCTTCTGTACATGATGCGAGAGAATGGACTGGCTCAGAACTATATTGCTGTTCCTCCACAGGGCAAAAACCTAGAACTCTCTTCCAAACAGCACAACACAGAGAGCAGTGTTTCAAGAACACAGTTCACCACCATCTTCTAATGGGCCCACAGGAAATGGGTTTGACGCAGATGTGATTTCCTGCTGCATGGTACAAGATTGGAAGGCCTGTCAGGACACCGACGGGAAGCTGTTATGAGTATTCATGAGATGCAAATGAATACAAGTCGCATTTGCTCCACTTGTCAGGGGGATGATTGACCCACCATTAAAAGCCGCCATTGTGAGAATTGCCACGTCATTTTACTCTGGCAGGTTTCCAGCTTTAGGCTCTGGCCATATTCTCCGTGCCTGCCAACCACCAAATCCACCGTGGGCAGGTATGGAGAATTCCACCCATAGAGTAGCTCATTGGTTAGGCCACTGCACGGCCCAACTGGCACTGAAAACCTCAACCCTGCCTTCGCCACCTCCAAACTTGACTGCTCCAATGTCCTCCCGGCTAGTCTCCCACCTACCACCGTCCGCAAACATAAGCTTACCTAAAACTCCACAGTGCATATCCTAAACCATAGCAAGTCCTGTTCACGTATCACTCTTTGTGCTTGCTGATTTACTCGTTTTCCATACCGCAACATCTCGATTTTAAAATGATCATCCTGTGTTCAAGGCTCTCCATAGCCTTAGCTGTCTCCATCTGTAAACTCCTTCTTTCAGACTGCCGCACATCTCCAATTCCAGCCTCTTCCGCGTCTCAGATTTCCTTAGGTTCATCATTGGCAGTCGTGCATCATAATTGCCATAAGCTCTGGAATTCCTTTCCTAAATCTATTTGTATCTCCCTCCACTCACCCCACACCACCTGCCACCCTGTAAGTTGCTCCTTAAAACCCACCTCTTTGTCAAAAATGTTGGTCACTTCACCAAATATCTCAGCTCCGTGTCAAACTGATAATGCTCCTGTGAAGGACTTTGGGAAGTTTATGTTAAAGGTGCTATATAAATACATGTTGATTTTGAAAATACAATATCCTCAACAGATTATGTACAGATTCACATACTTCTGCGAATTGACATGAAATGAATGGAGGTTTATTGCGATGCAGATGATGAATTTGCCCTGATGTAACAAACATTTTGTGGAGTGAAACGCAGCTGTTCCTGAGCCATGGGATTACATCAACATATAACTCCCAATACTACAGGTAAGAGTCAGAGAAGTACCTCTGCAATAGGAGCTTCAAAATGCTCGAGTGACAGGTGACATTTGTGAAAATAAATCAAAGATGATTTTGGTGCTCAGATCATTCCAATTGAATAAAATAAAAGACGCATGAAATAAAGCGCTTTAAAGTGCTTTTTCATGTATCTAATAATGACAGGGAAAAACTATTACATCTGCGTGCCACTTCATCCAATCATAATCCCAAGTTTTCTTAGATAATGACAAATAGTCATGAGTGCAAAATATTACCACATGCGACATTAGGTAATATTAGAGTAAATTATCAAAAATGTGGCCAAAAGCCAGCACAGTGGTTAGCACTGCTTCCTCATGGCGCCGAGGACCTAGGTTCGATCCCGGCCCCGTGTCACTATCCATGTGGAGTTTGCACATTCTCCCCGTGTGTGTGTGTGTGGGTCTCACCCCCACAACTCAAAGATATGCAGGGTAGTTGAAGTAGCCATGCTAAATTGCCCCTAAAAAAAAGAATTGGCTACTCAAAATGTATTTTTTTTAAATGGCCAGATAGGTGTTTTAAGAAGCATTTTAAAGGAAGTCAGAGGTTGGGGAAATTCTAGAGTTTAGGCAATTGAAGTCCCAGCTGTCAATGGTAGAAGGATTAAAATTGGGGCAGTGCAAAAATTCAGAAATGGCTAAATGCAGAAATCTCAAAGGGGGTTGGACGAAAGTATACAGGGATAGGGTAGGGTGGAAAAAAAAAATGAAAATCGCTAATTGTCACGAGTAGGCTTCAATGAAGTTACTGTGAAAAGCCCCTAGTCGCCACATTCCGGCGCCTGTCCGGGGAGGCTGGTACGGGAATCGAACCGTGCTGCTGGCCTGCTTGGTCTGCTTTAAAAGCCAGCGATTTAGCCGAGTGAGCTAAACCAGCCCCTGGTCACCCCCTGGGTGAGGCCATAAAGGGATTTGAAAACAAAAATTAAAGTTTCAAATTTGATGCTTAGTGGTTCAGGAGCACTGGTAAGGCCACACCTGGAGTATTGTGTATAGTTCTGGTGTCCTTTTCTGAGGAAAGATGTTCTTGCTGTGGAGGGGATGCAGCAAAGGTTTACCAGTCTGATTCCTGGGATGGCAGGACTGTCATATGACGAGAGACTAAGTCAGTTAGAATTATATTCATTGGAGTTTAGAAGAGTGAGAGGGGAATCTCAGAGAAACTTATAAAATTCTAACAGGATTACACAAGGTAGATTCAGAAAGAATGTTCCCGATGGTGGGGAGAATCAAGAACCAGGGGTCATAGCTTGAGGATAAGGGGTAAACCTTTTGGGACTGAAGTGAGGAGAAATTTCTTCTCCCAGAGAGTGGCAAATCTTTGGAATTCACTATCACAAAACGTAGCTGAGGCCAAAACATTGCACAATTTCAAGGAATTAGATATAGCCCTTGGGGTTAAAGGAATCACGGGATATGAGGGGGAAGGCGGAATCCGAGTATTGAACTTGATGACCAGCTATGATCATAATGAATGACTGAGCAGGCTCGAAGGGCTGAATGGCCTCCTCCTGCTTCTATTTTCTATATATGTTTCTATGCAGGAGCCAATATAGGTCAGTGAGCATAGGAGATATGACCACCATTATATTGCAGCAAACAAGGAGGGGAAATGTTAAATAGGGACAGGAGTGGGCCATTCAGCTTTTATCTGCATACAATGAGATAATGACTGTTCAATACCCCAGCTCTATTTACCCAGCTTTGATGGATATCCGTTGCTATCCTTACCCAATCTAAATCTTTACATTTGTAATTCTTCCAGCATTCAAAGCCTTTCAGGGTAGTGACTTCAAATGTGTGTGTGTGAAAAACTTCTTATTGACTTCATTCCTAAATGGCCGACCCCCAATTTAAAAGTATGCCCTCTTGTACCACAGGAAGGAGTTTCTCCCTATCTACTTGATTTGATCACTTTAAATACCACAATTAGAACACACCTCAACCTCCTAAACTCAAGAAATTAGAAACCAAATTCATGCGACCTGCCTTTGTCATTTAACTCTTCAAGACCTGGTATCACTCTCGTAAACTTGGCTGTGTTCCTCCCAAGGGGATGAGCGGGACTTTCCATACGGCCCCAAGGCGCGTTTTGGGCCAGCCCGACATTGGCTGGTGCAGCATGTTCTGGTCCTGCCTCTGGGGAACCCGAGCCAGGGTGCACCATCGCCAGGGTGGGAACGGCCAGAAAATTCCAGACAACGTGTGTATCCTGATGCTCTGTGTCCAATACGAAGTGCAGTACTCCAGATGAGGTCTGCTCAACATTTTGCAAAACTGAAGCATCATGTTCGCACTTAGGAATCCCAATCCCCACGAGAGAAAAAAAACATTATTTTAACCAATATGTGTCCGTGCACCAGCCTTTAGTGATTTCTATACCCGGACAACTAAAACCCAATGCTCCACTACTGTTCCTCGTCTCTCACCATGAAGAAAATATTCCATTCACTCTTCTCAGATCCAAAATGGATGATTTTACTTTTGCCCCACACTGATCTTCATTTGTCAGTTTTATTCACTCATTAGTCTATGCCCCTTGAAAACTTCTTCCTCCCATTCAATCTACTGCCCCCCCCCCCCCCCAATTAGTATCCTCTGTGAACAATAAACAAGCCTTTATTCCAATATCAAATCAGTGGTATGTATCAATGGTAAAACAGACAAGGGGACCATTGTTGCTTTTGCCCTGCCTTCCTCACACCAGTTATTAGTTCAGGGCCAAGTGTAGTGTCTCAAAGGCAGATTCAGTCCATAAGCACAACATAAGAAAATAGCCAAACATGGGATTTTCCCAGGCTGATATGGCTCAGTGACACTTGAGTCAGTTATTTACTGAGCCATGGGTGAAGTGAGCTGAACAGATGCCGTTACAAGTTCAGATAGTTTTATTCCATCAAACAGGAACACCTTAAAATCAGAAAAATATGGCAATTTTTGTTTTTAGATTAGAATTTCCACAAATGACTGATTTAAAAAAAAAGTCAATTTGCTTATCTTCCACTGCGGGCAATGTAAACCAGTCATTCAAAAATTCAGTGCAAACAGAAACAACAGAAAATACTTTAATGCATTTGACACAAGTGATTACACTTATAAATGTGTTGCTGTTTCCTGATGAAATTTGACACTGGGCTGATGTAGTTTGTTGAACAGAGCAAAGCTGGTCGTGAAAGGATATTTTATGCTCAAATCATGAGTCAACATTTAAATACTACACTTGGATCACAATTCCAACATCGTGGGGCCAAGAGGATTGTGATTTGGTCCTTTGAAATTCTATCTGGATTTGGGAGAGACAAGCTGACTGTACAAGTAACTACAAGTAGGTTGCCCAGAAACAATCTAGCACAGCTGCTGAATGAACAGCTCGCCCACAAGACTTTTGTACATTGTGAAAATTATTTGTGGTACGAAGTGCAGTGCTTTCAATTTCAGTCGTCCAGAATCACAATGGTTCATTTTCAAATCATGTATAATGTAATTGGGTACAGAGTAAATCCTCCTTTACTGTGTTCCAACACTCAATCTCCACTTCAGAAGGAGATTTTTGACTGCATAGGTGTGGCATTTTTCAGTCCAACACCAAGACTAAGTGATCAGTACCATTTGGCGCAGTGGTTGTTTTGTGGAAAAGGTACAGGCCCACAGGGATTAGGATTAAAACCATCCCATTTCAGGCAAAGCATCCTTGCAGTCAATGGAACACTGTGATTCTCCACACACACCCCCCCCCCCCCCCCCCCCCCGTCAGGGTATAGAGGAGAACACCACAGCATCACTTACATCTTCTGCAAAAACATTCCTTCACTCCAAATTCATCTTGTTGCACACAGATATTGTCTGTTTATAATTAGGATGCACAAAATGTACAGTCGGAAGTAACCAGGGGAGCCCTGTAGACCACTTGTGGCCTCCTTAACGACACCCCATTGGAAAATGCTGAGGGTCCATATGGCTCCTGGCATTTCCCCATTATAGTTGATGCATTTGATTGTGGAAAGATCGAGAATATGCGACACGCTGACAAGTTTGATGCAGCAGAAGCAGGCGCAGAACTGAGGGTGCCATTTGCACACTGAGGGGAGAAGGTAGAAGTGTAAAAACTGTCTGGTGGGATTAAGGTGTGGCTCTATCCTGAAGGATTGATTTGGTAAGAACACTGTAAAAGATTCCAGTTTCTATAAAACTGGAGAAGGACGTTCATGTGCACCCAGTCAAACACAGAGCCAGACCCACAGTGGTCTGGGGCCAGCTGTCTCAGTTCATTTACATGGGTGGTAAAATTGAGTTATTCTATAGCACCACAGTTGAGGGCCAGAACTACTTCAAGAAGTGAATGCGTACTACAAAATTGCTATTTTTGATGGAACTTGCTGCAAAAAAGACCGACAAAGGACTAGCCAGTGAGGGCAGGATACATGAGAACACCAGGTTTGGAAAAAACCCGTGACATGACAGGAACCCTGGAAGGTGATTGGCTGGTGAGTATTATTTTTTAGGGACTAAGCTTAAACAACTGGGAGTTTAAAAGAATGTTAAAAATATGCACTATTAGTAACATGCTGGTGAGTGTTATCTTTTATTCTTAAATAGGGTTTATCGTAAGGTATAGTAAGTATTGAAATTTATCAATATTGCTAAAACCTAGGGCTTGGCCTTTGCCTGCCTCTGCAACTGGATCCTCGACTTCCTGACCCACAGACCGCAATCAGTAAGGATAAACAACAACACCTCCTCCATGATTGTCCTCAATACCGGGGCCGCGCAAGGCTGTGTACGTAGCCCCCGACTATACTCCTGATACACACACGACAGTGTGGCAAAAGTTGGTTCTGACACCATCTACAGTTTTGCTGATGACACTACTGCAGTGGGTCGGATCTCGAACAACGATGAGTCAAAGTGCAGGAGGCAGATGGAGAACCTAGTGAAGTGGTGTAAAGACAACAATCTCTCCCCCAACGTCAGCAAAACTAAGCTGCTGGTCAATGACTTCAGGAAGTGAACTGTCATACACACCTGTCTGCATCAATGGTGCAGAGAAGGGCAGCACGGTGGTGCAGTGGTTAACTCTGTTGCCTTATGGCGCCGAGGACCCAGGTTTGATCGCGGCTCTCGGGTCACTGTCCGTGTGGAGTTTGCTCATTCTCCATTGTCTGCTTGGGTTTTGCCCCCACAACCCAAAGATGTGCAGGGTAGGTGGATTGGCCGTGCTAAATCCCCCATAATTGGAAAAAATTAATTGGCTAACCTAAATTTATAACCATGATGTGGAGATGCCGGCGTTGGACTGGGGTGAGCACAGTAAGAAGTTTTTCAACACCAGGTTAAAGTCCAACATGTTTGTTTCAATCTGTCTGGACTGTGTGCAGAACAATATTTTTCATTGTACCTCGGTACAGGTAGCAATAAATTAAATCCAAATATAATAATAGTAGTGAGTTTTATTGATATTGGTAAAGTTTATTACCAGTGGTAAAGGTTTAATCACAGTACTGTTATGAGTTAATAAATCGAGAAATGGCACGGCTGCTTCAACCTTGACAGTGCCCATTCTTTGCTATGTGCGGACTCCAGGGTTCTTAAGCCCTGGATAGCCATTTGTGCAGCAAGTGTTGTCAGTTACAGAAGCTTGAACTCTGGGTTGTGGAACTTGAGCAGCAGCTGATGTCACTGCAGTACATCTGTGAGGTTGAGAGTTAAGTGGACAGAACCTTTATAGATGTGGTCACCCCACAGTTTAAGAGTATGGGGAGAGGAGGTAGGAGTGACCACAAGACAGTCAAAAGGAACAGGCAGATATTGCAGCAGTCCCCGGAGTGCCATCAGTACCAATGACAAAGGTAGAAAGACGGATGTGGTCCTGCAGTCGAAATTTAGAGAGCTACATGGAGAATTAGAAAGCAGGGCCTCGAATGTAATAGGGCCAATGTTCAGAGCTCTAGAGTAGTGTAACCGGGATGTACTCCAAAGTGCTCTGGGGAATCCCAACTCCTGGAATCTTCCAGGTAAAGTCTATGTGACAATTGCCTGGGAAGCAGAAACTTCCCTTGGCCAATTGCCTTGCACTGGGAAGTATTAAAAAGAAAACTTTGGATGGTTCCAACTGTGTTATATGAACAGTTAATCAGGATTAAAACCACTTCTGGGTAACTACTGTACACTGCCCCCCCCCCCCCCCCCAAAGGAACTCACCTCACACTCTGAACCTGTATGGGACTGCCCCACCCGACTGCCCCCCACACGGGGACTCCCACCCCTGGGGGATTCCCCTCCCCCCAATGAACCTCCACCTTCCACAGGATCCCACCCCCGCCCCTCAATCTGGACTGCACCCCAAGGCCTGACTCTCACTGCCCCCCTCCTCCCCCTGACACGCCACCTTTGCTGGCCTGTCAAGGACCTTTAAAGTTGACTGGATCTTTAATGCTCCTGGTTAGCAGGAGCTGGTGCTGTAAAAATAAAGGGAGCGGCTTCCTTACACCTGACTGAGCTGCATTCGACGCAAGGCCTTGGGAACCTGCTGCGCTGCCTGGATCTCGCCAGCCTGAGTCTGAAGGTTGGGCCAGATAGGATTGGAAGAAATTTGAAGTAAAAAGCATAGGAGCAGAGTAGCAACCTGGCTATGCAGCAACATGGATATAGAATTAGCTAAGTCACAGGAAACAGAGAGAGAGAGGGGGGTAGATGGGTGCTTTTCAGGTTTGAAGAAGGTTTGTAATGAAGTTCCCCGGGGGTCAGTGTTGGGATCCTTGCTTTTCCTGACATATATTAATATCCTATATATCTTGATATACAGGGCACAAGTTCAAAGTTTACAGATGATGCAAAACTTAGGAGCACTGTAAACTGTGAGAATAGTGCAGAGCTTCAAAGGGACATAGACCAAGTTGTTGCAATGGAAAGAGAGATGTTAGAAGAAGTTAAATGCAGAGAAATGTGAAGTGATCTAATTTGTTAGGAAGAACATGGAGAGACAATATAAAGGGTACAATTCGAAAAGGGGTGAAGGAGCAGAGGGGCCTGGGTGTATATGTGCATCAATCACTGAATGTGGCAGGACAGGTGGAGATAGCAGTTAATAAACCATATCCTGGGCTTTATTAATAGTGACAGACTACAAGATCAAGGAGGGTGTATAATTCACAAGTACTGCCTCAACAAGAGTATTGCACCCAGTTTTTGGTGCCATACTTTAGGAAGGATATGAATGCATTAGAGAGAATGCAGAAAATAATTACAGAGATAAGTTATGAAAACTGATTGGAGAAGTTCGGGCTGGCTTCCTTCAAGAACAGAAGGTTGATAGGAGATTTGAAAGAGGTTCAAACCATGAGGGGTCAGGACAGAGTACACAGGGAGAAACTGTTTCCATTCATGAAAGGATCTGGAACTAGAGGGCACAGATTTAAAGCAATTACAAAAAGAAGCGATCATGATATCAGGAAAAACTGTTTTACGCAGCACAAAGGTTAGGGTTTGAGATACACTCCCCAAGAGTATGTTGGAGGCAGGTTCAACTGAAGCATTCAAAAAGGGATGATGTGGAGATGCCGGCGTTGGACTGGGGTGAGCACAGTACAAAGTCTTACAACACCAGGTTAAAGTCCAACATGTTTGTATCAAACACTAGCTTTCGGAGCACTGCTCCTTCCTCAGGTGAAGAAGGAGCAGTGCTCCGAAAGCTAGTGTTTGAAACAAACAGGTTGGACTTTAACCTGGTGTTGTAAGACTTCTTACTTTTCAAAACGGGAATCATAGACTGATATCTAAAAAGCACAAAGGTGCCAACTTTAGGGGGGAAGGTAGGGTAATGGTACTGGATGGGTTGCTCAGACAGGATGGGCCGAATGGCCTCCTCCTACTCAGTAACAATTCTGTAATTCAGAGGTAATTGAGAATTGACTGAATTTTTAATATTTAATCGCCCATTACACAAGAAACAGAAAGTTGAGTATGAACATAGAACATAGAACAGTACAGCACAGAACAGGCCCTTCGGCCCTCGATGTTGTGCCGAGCAATGATCACCCTACTTAAACCCACGTAACCTGTATACCCGTAACCCAACAATCCCCCCATTAACCTTACACTACGGGCAATTTAGCATGGCCAATCCACCTAACCCGCACATCTTTGGACTGTGGGAGGAAACCGGAGCACCCGGAGGAAACCCACGCACACACGGGGAGGACGTGCAGACTCCACACAGACAGTGACCCAGCCGGGAATCGAACCTGGGACCCTGGAGCTGTGAAGCATTGATGCTAACCACCATGCTACCGTGAGGCCCCTTCATACCGTGAGTATGGTGATTGAATGATAATTTTTAATGTAATGCCAATCAATCTTGCTCGTCCAAAATGGAACATCAACAACATTCTCTTTGGTCACATTTGGTGCAATCAATCTTAAAAAAGGTAATTTAAGAATGAAATGTTTTAATCACTTCTCTGTTGTTTCAGTTTTTCTCTCGCAATCTAGTTTTCCTTTACCTTTTTGCCTTTCTGTACCTGATTTAACTCTGATATAACTTACTGTTCATCATTCCTGTTTTTATCTAAATTCTTAAACTTAAGTGGTTAAAGTGATGTACTGATGGTCGCATTATTAACAGAGGCTCCAGATTCTGCATTGCCTTCAACATTATAGCTTGCACTTCCAGCAAGTTACACAAATCTACAAGTGAAGAGTGCAGGAAAATTCTAACTCCGGGTGTGTGCCACGAAATGCCCCACTCCATCAAGGTCGGATTGGCTGCGTTTTCCTTCCCACTATGCCAGTACAGTGACATAATATTGCATGATTAACTCAGATCTTGACGGTAAGAATGTCAACATTTGCCATCATTGCAACTTCTGGCAGCTGTGTAAGTGAAGGTAAAGGCAGAAATTTAGAAGTCGGAGTTAGTGGTTCGCTGTGTCTCCGCAGGGTGCACTGTCTGTGGAAATTCTTTAATATGCTTGTTCATTACAAGAACTGCTGCTGGCCACTGGAGATCCTGTAAAGCTGAGGTTAGAATGAAATTAACATCGGGAAAGATGCAATCCAAGCCACAGTAATAGTAAGATCTTTGTGGGCAGCTTTCTTCGAGGACAGCAGCGAATGCTGCTGACCACAAAATATAGGCTATTAACATGAACACTTGATGTGATCTTGCGAACTGGGAATATACTGCTCAGATTCAGCATTCCAAATATGTTTAACAGAAAATAGTTTATATCAGATTTATACGATCCAAGTAAACATACCGAGAAATAGGATAGTGGGGCAATAACTGTTCTTAGGATAGATAATGTTAGTAAAGCCCTCACAATTCATTCCCAAATGTATTACCGACTGATAATGCACTCCCACATACTACTCTGTACATAACAAGCAGAACATTGCAATGAAGGGCCAGGTGCATTAATATCCGCTGAAGATCAGATACCTTTTTATGGAGTCTAAATTGAATGTTTATCACTTTTTAACCTATCTGAACTGTGAAAAAAATGTGGAAGCTCCTTGATAAAAGATCCGGAACTTTCAACCACTTTACATCTGCTTATTTAATGAACAGATGGCAACATTTCCATCCTTTAAACATTTTTTTGTAAGTCACATAAAATTTCAATATCACTGGAATTTCTTTCGACAGGTTGGAAGCACATAATAGAACAGTACAGCACAGAACAGGCCCTTCGGCCCTCGATGTTGTGCCGAGCAATGATCAACCTATTCAAACCCCCACGTATCCACCCTATACCCGTAACCCAACAACCCCCCCTTAACCTTACTTTTTAGGACACTACAGGCAATTTATAGAACAGTACAGCACAGAACAGGCCCTTCGGCCCTCGATGTTGTGCCGAGCAATGATCACCCTACTTAAACCCACGTAACCCGTATACCCGTAACCCAACAATCCCCCCATTAACCTTACACTACGGGCAATTTAGCATGGCCAATCCACCTAACCCGCACATCTTTGGACTGTGGGAGGAAACCGGAGCACCCGGAGGAAACCCACGCACACACGGGGAGGACGTGCAGACTCCGCACAGACAGTGACCCAGCCGGGAATCGAACCTGGGACCCTGAAGCTGTGAAGCATTTATGCTAACCACCATGCTACCCCAATAATGCAATATATATATATATATTCTGGTCGGGAGATTCTTTCTGAGGGTCTAAAAACATTTTATCCTTGTAAACTTAAGCCAAAAAATAACTCAACACCATCCCAAGCTCTGTCTAACACTGAAGAGAATTTGCTAAAAGGCGCTTGACAGTGACTCTGACATTCTTAGTTAACCATAAGAGGGAGTTTGAAAAGGATTTCTTTGTGGCAACTTCCTCTATGCACAATAGCTTAGCTGAGGACAGAGAACTACATTTTTCACTCTTTTTCACCCCCCCCCCCCCCCGCCCCCCAGGAGTCCAGGTGTGTATACTGTTATATTCGGTGTTCGTTGTCTAACAAGGAATCCGAAGAACTGTTGGTGACTTGTCCAAACCAGAATTTTTATAAACGCACACATGGCAAGGTAACGATCAGACACAGAGCAAGTTATCATGGAGTTTCTTTAGACTCCCCTGGAACTCCTCTATGCACGACTGTCCACATGTACGTGTTACAACCTTCTGAGAATTACCAGATCTGCCCTGACTTATATCTGAGTGCCTTGTCACATGACCACTGTCTCACGACCGCATGGTGAATCTGTACCGCCACCTGCTGGTTGGAGGTCACACCAACTATATACAATATTGTTTCGACCGCATGATGGATCTGTGCCGCTACTTGCTAGTTGGAGGTCATACCATCAACTATATACAATATTGTTTACAGGTATATCACCATATATACTATTTAAGAAATTGCTTGCCAGGGTACAGTCAAACAGGGCAGATTCAAGGTTACTGACTATAGACGGTGCATTTGTTGTATATAGTTGGAGGTCTATCATGGAGGTACATTTTAAATATCATGGTGGTATATTTTAAATACCTACATGAATGAACCCCCTTGCTGTGACTGATCACACTTGTTTGAGGGGATTTGAATGCATTGATTGACATACCTCTATTCATGATCAATCACTGTTGAAAGGAAACAGCCAGAGTAGCAAATGTTGGCTATCTTGCTTACCGGTAGCAGGAAGGAATCTAGCCTGCCAACTACTGCTGGGAAGGGAGGTACATCTGTGGGGATGTTGACAGCGGGAATTATTGAGGTAGACTTCAGAAAAATTAGAAAGAATATAAAAGAGCTGTACTTTCAAAATTAGACAAATAAGAGGATACATTTTTGAACTAAAATGAGTGACTTTTAGTTCATAAATGAGCGACACCTGATTTGTATCATTACATATCACTTGGTGGAAGTTTTAAGCAGCTTGGTACAGATCTCTCAGGATTACATGGGTGTGTTGGAATGATGCGCAGAGTGATACTTTTTAAATTTTTAAAAAATAAATTTAGAGTACCCAATTCATTTTTTCCAATTAAGGGGCAATTTAGCGTGGCCAATCCACCTACCGCGCATCTTTGGGTTGTGGGGCGAAACCCACCCAAACGCAGGGAGAATGTGCAAACTCCACACGGACAGTGACCCAGAGCTAGGATTGAACCTGGGACCTCAGCGCCATGAGTCAGCAGTGCTAACCACTGCACCACCGTGCTGCCCTAGCAGAGCAATACTTGACGAGGAAATAAATTCTTTGTGTGAAAAGTGGGTCAAAACATTGCTTTTAACTTGAAGAACGATGAGCAGTGCAATGATATTTGAAGTATTCCAGGAAACATGTCAATCCCAGGTGAGCATGTAAACAAAATATTTTTGGAGGAATTTCCTCCTTCCTTTTGTGTCATCGCTGGTGATAATCCAAGTGCAAATAATTTTTTTTCAATAAACTCAAATGAGAAAAACAAATGTTAATTAAATTCAACCAGTATCCTTGTTAATTTGTTGAATTTTGAAAAGGTCGAGATTTTCTCTTGAAACTTACAGTGCTGTTTTACTCTCGTGATTTGAGAGGGCCTTAAAAGCTGCTAAAATTCTTAGCTTCCTCAACATGCCGAGATGTTTGACAATTGCAGTCAATAGCCTGAAGAAATGTTAACTGCTTGCCTCACCCGAGTAAAATGGCACTTTCAAACCAATGCATTGTTCTCACATCTGCTGCTGGTTTTTCACTCAATGCCCAGTGTATAATGGCACAAGGAAGAGAAAAAGCACACAAGAAAGTTGCCTGGAAGCAGGAGTAGTTCCATCCTCCCAATACAGTGCTATAATGAATAAACAAATTCAACCTTCTTTATTTCCTTCCGCATCATTAGACTCTTAAGATTCAAACTTGATGCCATTTCATTCTAATTTCTCTATTTATCTCCCTGCTCTTTCAAATTCCTTTCTACCTCAGTGTCTTGCACTACATGTCCCTCAGCCTTCACAGTAAAATTAAAACATAAAAGAATCCCACAGCAAACAACGGACTATCAAGTCAACACATCCCGTGGCCGCAGATCCATGGCAGCCACAATCTCAACCTCGTTCTATTTAGGCTCGGTACATTTTCCATCTTGGCTGCCCAAAGCCTTAATGATAAATGAAATTTGGGGTATATATTCTGCGACGAGAATGATTAATGTACCATGGAAAGGTTCAGTGCTTCCAAGTGCTTGAAATGCACTTTTGCTACAGCACAGCAATTTATCTCTGAGCTTGAATAATAATTATCTATTGTGCATAATCAAATTGAGATCTTGCGCTGAAGTGCTTATGAAGTACATTAACGCCAGAAATTATAGAAGTGTTATAAACTAAGAAAGAAATAATGCTTAAATCACGTAAACCTTTTTCTAAAGGTTAACTGCCTCAATTTGTTCAGCGTCGAAGTGGGTAAATTAGCCACTGCCCAGTATTCCACTGCAGAAGGCATCACAGTTCATTCTAATACCGTCTCCACCAACATCCACATGCGTTCCCAATAGGGGTAATTGGGTAGTAATCAGCTGCAGGGCAGCTGGTGTTTTTCTTTTGCCACTGGAGACATCTAACTTCCTTAGCTTCAGGATGAAGCATGGAATTCTCCAAATTAAGGTTGCATTAAAGCATTTATGCACCCCAAATTTCAATTTCATGAAATTCCAAGCAACCCCTGAATATGACAGATTCCAGCATCATTAAAGTCACAGCTGTGATTCTCTGCAAACTATGCCTTTCCCACGTCCCTAAATACATGAGTTGCACTGCATACATTCTCAATGCAGGTGCTTTAGCCCATAGCACTCAATTCATGAGATCTTTTTTCAAATTAGGCATTCACGGCAAACAGCCAAAGTGAACTGTACAGACACCATCAAGACTCCAAGGCAGCTTAATAGAAGATAAGGCATGTCTGGAAGCAGTGGTTAAGTGCTGCCAAGTTTGGTTTTTAAAATTTGCAGTACGAAGAGAAGGCTAACAACAAAAGGAGTTCCATTGTTTTGAGATCCTGGGCAGAATGGGTTAGAGCAGAAGATGTTGTAGGTCACCTTAATTTGAAGACACGGGGATGTAGGGAGGATGTGGAGTGTATTAGTGGTTAGGTATATTTGGCGCCAGAGGGAACAAGAGTAAATTTCACAGATAGAGCCTTTATTTTCACAAGAACAAACACCAGGATATCAAACAAATTGAGCACGGTTGACTATCTTGTAGTCGGAGGAAATGTTGCCAACTCCAGGTTTAAAAGCATCAGCTTTAATTGAGGGAGATGGAAATAAAAGCTGCAAATAAAAGACACATTGATTAACTCAGCACAGATGGTGGAACAAAAGTTTACAACAAAACTTCCTATTCAATCTCTCCTCTATGAACACAGCACTTTGTGTGATACAGTTAAGATGTGTAAAGACCAGAAGGTAACTGGCACTTCTGTTTCTTACCGCAGAAGGGAAATAGAGTCTTATTTCCAGGTCCTAACCCGCCCCAGGATTTCAACAGTCACTCTTTGGGAACAGGTTTGCTATTCAATAAAGGGCTGAAAATCAAGTACCCTGTGGAAGCTACCTTGTGGGTAACCTCTCCCTACATGCCCACCAGAAATCCTTCTTCCTCACTATGAACCACCCTGTCATCCACAAACTTTATTAGCCCCCCACATTCTCATCTATTTCATTTATATATCACAAACAATAGGGGAACGAGCAGTGATCCCTGTGATACTCCAATGGACACAACCTCCAGTCACACAGTGGGACTGGTAGCAGAGTTTGCTCCCCAGATTTCCTTCAGCCCCATGCAGGACAAAGTCTAGGTAGGTCCCACCTGCAAACGTGCTGGCAGGGACACTTAAAACTTTGCCCCTTGTGTTCATGTAATGTTTAAATGTAGTAAAACATCCCAGGAACAGACAAAAGTTGCTCCTAAACTGCAATGAGATGTTAGGAGTGGTGATCAAAAGCATGGAAAAGGAGGCAGGTTTTAAGGATAGAGGGATGGAAAGGTTTACGAGGGAATAGCCATTGTACCATATTCAATGCATACCAATCTGATCTGTACATCAAACTGTTCACTTTCCTCCCCATTATATCCAATGTATTATGAATGTACTCACTTCCCTGGTGACATGTGAACTGCCCTGATTCAGATTAGAACGTGAAAGCGAACAATCTGATTTGCACATGCACTCTGCAAATCTGTGCATAAATTAAAGTTGCCCACAATCCCAGTTATGGGCAGCAAGATAGTACAGTGGTTAGCACTATGGCTTCCCAGCGCCAGGGTCCCAGGTTCAATTCCAGGCTTGGGTCACTGGCTGTGCGGTTTCTGTACGTTCTCTCCATGTCTGCGTGGGTTTCCTCCCACAAGTCCTGAAAGACGTGCTATTAGGTCATTTGGATATTTTGAATTCTCCTTCTGCTGTACCTGAACAGGTGCCAGAATGTGGTGACTAGGGGATTTTCACAGTAACATCATTGCAGTGTTAATGTAAGCCTACTTGTGACAATAAAGATTATTATTATTATTAGATGACCATAGGGTGCTTTTCCCTTTGTGGGGGAGAACTGACTGTTGGTGATTTAACCCGTAGATCACCACACTTCAGGAGAGGGGCAAGATTGATTTGGTGAGGGCTACGAAGAATCCAGCACGAGTTTGTAGAGTCAAACAGAAAGTAACTGTATTTACAACAATATGTACACAGCAGCAATAGTTCATCACTGCTTCCTTCTCTAGCCGGTACTGGCCAGCTGTATTTATACACCTGCAACGACTAAAGATTGCCCCCCCCCCTCATTGGGGGGAGATCATACTTCCTAAAATACAACGTGGGGTAACTGATAATCCCCAGCCCAAAGGATTCAGGCAGGTTATAACAGTTGAGAAGGTGGGCTTTCACGAATAAACTCAGTCGGTACGGGGATTGAACCCATGCTGCTGGCCTTGCTCCGCATCACGAACCAGCTGTCCAGCTGTTTATACGTCAGAGTTTTACTTTTCTTGTGCTCATCAAGGCGAGGGATGTCGGTGCCGGGGTCGGCTATTTTGGACGGGGATCCTCTTAACTGGCAGCTCAAAAAAAAAGAGAACTTTATCCCAGCAGCCTAGGTTGGATTGAAATTGAGGTTTCAGAAGTGAAAGGATGGCGAGCATCCTGCTCTCAGAGGACATTGTAGCAGAATGACTAAAAGAAAGCATCCATAGGGTTAACAGTTGAAACATCTCCCCTAAAATCAGTAACTGTGAAACCCTGATGTAATTTTAATCAAATTACAAAATGTTTTTGTTTCAGGCTGTAAGTTAGTCCCAAATGGCAATTACTTTCCCAAGCGGTTTGGATCCGTTAATAATTTGACTGACTGGTTAATGTTCGAAATACTGTTGCCTCTGGCTAATTTTTGTTTGTTCCCAGCCTCATATCCACAGTCTGCTGCTCGCAGCAACATTTTCATAGGCTGCCAACTTTGAAATAGACTGTAAATTAGCTGTCCGTCAAAGTGCTCTCGACTGAAGCAAGGGCATGTCATTGGAGAGCAGGAGAAAAGAGCTTTACTGATCAAGATTCTGCCGCTGTCCAGGTGCCATATGTTAATGCCATTTGGATTTTTTTTCCCCTTGCTCTACTTTAATCCTTTTTGGCAGCTGGTTCTATATTTTATGAAAATGAAATGAAATGAAAATGAAAATCGCTTATTGTCACAAGTAGGCTTCAATGAAGTTACTGTGAAAAGCCCCTAGTCGCCACATTCCGGCGCCTGTTCGGGGAGGCTGGTACAGGAATTGAACCGAACTGCTGGCCTGCCTTGGTCTGCTTTAAAAGCCACGATTTAGCCCTGTGCTAAACCAGCCCCTATTATTGGTTTGGAGCGAACACATTTGATGATGATTATGGGAGTGGAGCAAAGGAGAGAGACGAGAATAGGTCCTCCTCTGGCCACCCATGCCATCAAGTATACTCCTGCGATCTTGCACCAGGTACTATCAGCATCTCAACTGTGACCTTATTTACATTACAGACAATAAACTGGAGAAGATACGTTGGTCTTACTAGACTGTCCCACACAATTGTGATAACACAATAAATACATTCTTCCCCGCCCCCCCTCCTAAATCTATATCTTGTAGATAAAAACCCAGTTAATTCATGTGAGAAAAATAACTCAAGAAATTCCTCCCCAATGCCCACCTAGCAGATGTAATAATCAAAGTGTTCGTTAGACCCAAATTTTGTAGGTGATCTCCATCTCAGCAAGAAACCCATCCAGCTCTTGCATCTGCAACATGGCGCAGCTGTCGGAGGCTGGACTTTGCCACAGTGGAGCAGATTCAGAAACAAATGATGGGGCATTCGCAGCTGCCAAATGTTGCAAACCCGGCTTCACACTCCGAGCTGCAGATCTTCACTGACATAGAGTTTAGATGGTCATGATCAGAACAAAATATGGTTCAAATGACAAAACACAAGATGGGGGAGAAGGATGAGGAATAAGGGGCGGTGACATAAACCCTATTCCCCTAACCAATAACCCCTCCTCACCTTTTTGGACACTAAGGGCAATTTAGCACCTCCAACCCACCTAACCTGCACGTCTTTGGACTGTGGGAGGAAGCCGGAGCACCCGGAGGAAACCTGCGCAGACACAGGGAGAACGTGCAGACTCCGCACAGACAGTGACGCAGCAGGGAATCGAACCCGAGACACTGGCGCTATGAAGCCACAGTGCTATGCTAACATGCTGCCCTATGTCTTGCTATTGTAATGTAGAGTGTTCTGTTTATATTGAATCAAGAAAAATATACATTGAATAATCGGTTGTGTGTACTTATTAATGTGCAGTGTATTTGTTGAACTGCTAAAAGAACCACATTTATGTACAAAGAGTAATGTGATGCCAGAAATATTTATCAACCATGTCCTATCACTGTTGAAATTATCCTTTTGTATCCTCCGCCCCCTGTATCCATCAAGCAACTGCAACAAAACTGTAAAAATGCTCAGAAAAATACTCAGTATATAGCGGGTAAAACATTTTGTTTAAAGTTGTGCAATTTTACATCATTGGAATCCTTGCTGAGATAACCCATCCCCAGCAGCTCCCTTCTCTTCCTGAGCCGTACCTCATTGAGATCTGGAAACTACCCCTGTCCAAATTTACCCCTGCCTCCCCCTGATATTCAGCAAGCAATCAAGCAATTCTGCACCAGCCCCCTGCTGCAGGAGATTCACTGCCATTCACCACTCCGCCCCAGTCTATACTTACCCCCCCCCCCCCCCCCCCCCCAAGAGTTTGCTGCCCCTTACACCAGACTCGCTCCCCCAGACTCTTTTGCCCAGCTGGCACCCCTCATTCAGTCTTAACCTCTTTCCAAGGCTCGCTGTCCATCACATTCATTCGTCCCCTCAAAGCCGACTGCCTCTTTCCCCAGGCTTGCTGATCCTCCCCAAGGCTTCCCCCAGAACTCTCCAGCCCCGCCCTCTGGCTAGCCCCTTCCCTAAGACATACCCCATAACCCTCAAAAGGTTCACGACCCTCCTCCCCCCACAGAGATGTGCTGTAACAACACCCCGCCGATTCTGATCACAATCCCCGCCCAATTGCTCTCAGCAGACAGCACCCAAACCCCATTACCACTGCCACCCAAAGCGGGTTTGTTTGAGGTCAAGACATGATGGAGAGAATGATTCTCAAAAGCAGGGGAGTGGGAACCAGGTAGAGAGTTCCAGAAGATAGGAGCAGAGTCGATGAAGGAGAAGGTATCAATACTGGAGGAAGCCGATTACAAGGCGTAACCCATTGTTTAGAGGAGTAACAGATATGGACAGGGACATTAGGTTGGAAGAAACTACAGAATCTTTGGAGTTTTACTCCAGATATTCTTTCCCTGGTTCAGAACCGTCGGTCACTCTTGAGCAGCTCCTTACTCCCTTTGACTTGGAACATGCTTTTATCTGTCTAATTTTTGCATATTTGTAGCAAGCTCAGGAATCAAAAGGAAAAACCCTTATTGCTGCAGTGCAGTTTACTGGTTATATCCAATGCAAGGTTCCACTCAGGAATGCTGAACGAGCATGAGCCTTAGGCTATAAACTGTCAAATAGATTTTGTATACAGTAAGTGGAGAAGTGAACAGTAGCAAGAACAATCTGATTTACAGTAATTACACCTGCCCCCTCCTCAGAAAACATTTGCATACACTGCACCAACTTCAAAGGATCCTGGTACAAGGTACATGAATGGCAAACCTTACCAGGCAGTTTTCTGCTGCCTAACTTTCAAGTTAATTTCTTTCTCGACAACGCATTAGATAAACTAGGCTAGTTGGAACTCGGCAGACTCAGAATTTTACTTTGTTATAATTTGACCAGGACAAAAGAAATTTAAATATGTTTGTCTAAACCTGTTGATATAGGGAGATAACTGAGCATGAAGTGAACTGGGATGTTGCAATTGTGCACTTTCTGTACATCGACACAAGTGATGCAGGTTACGACGGCCTCTTATTTGCAGCTAGAGGAGGAGAGGCCAGCCAGTAAAGCATGGAAGAGGTTAAACCTCAACATTATACAAGCAGGAACTGCGGTTTTGGCTGTGGTGGAACAAAGTTAGGGTGGGGATGGAAGATGCTGTGGAGGTGGAAGAAAGCAGTATCAGCAACAGAACAGATGTAAGGAAAAAAACTGAATTCAGGGCCAAGACGTGCGTGAGGGTGCGCACCACCTGGTTCAGCTGAGAAACTAGGCAGACCTTGGAATCAAGGCTAGACTAGTGAATACTTCTGCAGGAAGGAAGTAAGTTTACTTTATCCAAGAGTTGGGGTGGGATTCTCCGGTCCCCCAGCCGTGTGTTGCTTGGCGGCACGTTGTTCGCTGGTGGCGGGATTCTCTCTTCCCGCCACTTGTCAATGGGATTTCACATTGAAGCCACCCCACACCACCAGGAAAGCTGCAGGTGGGGGTGCGCTGCCAGCGAGAAAAGAGAATCCCAACGGCTGGCCGACAAATGGAAAGCACTGTAACAAATGGAAAGTACCGTAACATCATTTGATGGAGAAGGCAAAAGGGGATGGGTTACTGCTGGATGCCATCAGAAGCTGACCTCATATTTCTGGGTTACATTGCTGAACAATAATTCATAGCTGGGGTAAAAAAACAGGAACAAGGATGGGTCCCTATGGCACATTGTGGGTAATTATTGGAAAGAGGAGAGTATTAGCAGGACCAGGAGAACAAAGTGGCAAAAGAGACGCTTGGTGTTTTCTACAATGTGTAAAGTAGTGAAAAGGCCAATGATGCTGAGTAGAAAACTAACGCTGTCAGTGTCACTGGTGTAACTTTTGTTTTTTATGAATGTGATATTAATACAGTGGGTTGGGCCACAGATCAAATAAGAAGGTTTCCTGACAAGAGTGGTGAGAGACACTGAGGCTCCATTTCCAAATGTATTGTAGTTCTTTGGAAATAATGGGAAGATTGCAGAAGTTTTGAAAAAAAGAGATGATCAGTTGGCGAGACGAGAAGATTTGAGATTGAGATTCTCCAGCATGGGTCCAAGAAGATGAAGTTGGATGGTCAAGACCTTGGATGTGAGAGGACTGAGGAGGCAGATGGTGTGCTTCATTGATGAGAGAATCATGTTGAGGGGCTGAGAGGCAGCAAACTGCAGAGAACAAATGGACGAGGACACAATTTTGGACATGAGAAGCCCACCAGTTCCTCATATATTATATCTGAGACAAGGAAGAAATTCTGAGGAAGAGCTTGTGGTGGAATATAGGTGGTTAGTATAGGTGGTTAGAGTTGTTTCTGTACTCCATGATGATCTTCAGGCTAACTGGTCTGATTGGATTGCTTTGGACTTTAATCTCCAATAAAAAGTTCCAGTTAATAGAGGTTTGTTTGGGTAATGAACCAGGACAGGTGTCAGATTTGGAGGTAGGTGAGCACTTCGGTGATAGTGACCACAATTCAATTACGTTTACTTTAGTGATGGAAAGGGATAGGTATATACCGCAAGGCAAGAGTCATATCTGGGGGAAAGGCAATTATGATGCGATGAGGCAAGACTTAGGATGCATCGGCTGGAGAAGAAACCTGCAGGGGATGGACGCAATGGAAATGTGGAGCATGTTCAAGGAACAGGTACTGTGTGTTCTTGAAAAGTATGTACCTGTTAGGCAGGGAGGAAGTGGTCGAGCAAGGGAACCATGGTTTACTAAAGCAGTTGAAAAACTTGTCAAGAGGAAGAAGGAGGCTTATGTAAAGATGAGATGTGATGGTTCAGTTAGGGCGCTTGAGAGTTACAAGTTAGCTAGGAAGGCTCTAAAGAGAGAGCTAAGAAGAGCCAGGAGAAGTCATGAGAAGTCTTTGGCAGGTAGGATCAAGGATAACCCGAAAGCTTTCTATAGATATGTCAGGAATAAAAGAATGACTAGGGTAAGAGTAGGGCCAGTTAAGGACAGTAGTGGGAAGTTGTGCGTGGAGTCAGAGGAGATAGGAGAGGTGCTAAATGAGTATTTTCCGTCTGTATTCACACAGGAAAAAGACAATGTTGTCGAGGTGAATACTGAGATACAGGCTACTAGACTAGAAGGGCTTGAGGTTCATAAGGAGGAGGTGTTAGCAATTTTGGAAAGTGTGAAAATAGATAAGTCCCCTGGGCCAGATGGGATTTATCCTAGGATTCTCTGGGAAGCTAGGGAGGAGATTGCTGAGCCTTTGGCTTTGATCTTTAAGTCATCTTTGTCTACAGGAATAGTGCCAGAGGACTGGAGGATAGCAAATGTTGTCCCCTTGTTCAAGAAGGGGAGTAGAGATAACCCCGGTAACTATAGACCAGTGAGCCTTACTTCTGTTGTGGGAAAAGTCTTGGAAAGGTTTATAAGAGATAGGATGTATAATCATCTGGAAAGGAATAATTTGATTAAAGATAGTCAACATGGTTTTGTGAAGGGTAGGTCGTGCCTCACAAACCTTACTGAGTTCTTCGAGAAGGTGACCAAACAGGTGGATGAGGGTAAAGCAGTTGATGTGGTGTATATGGATTTCAGTAAAGAGTTTAATAAGGTTCCCCACGGTAGGCTATTGCAGAAAATACAGAGGCATGGGATTCAGGGTGATTTAGCAGTTTGGATCAGAAATTGGCTAGCTGATAGAAGACAAAGGGTGGTGGTTGATGGGAAATGTTCAGACTGGTGTCCAGTTACTAGTGGTGTACCACAAGGATCTGTTTTGGGGCTGCTGCTGTTTGTCATTTTTATAAATGACCTGGAGGAGGGCGTAGAAGGTTGGGTGAGTAAATTTGCAGATGACACTAAAGTCGGTGGAGTTGTGGACAGTGCAGAAGGATGTTACAAGTTACAGAGGGACATAGATAAGCTGCAAAGCTGGGCTGCCAGGTGGCAAATGGAGATTAATGCAGAAAAGTGTGAGGTGATTTATTTTGGAAGGAATAACAGGAAGACAGAGTACTGGGCTAATGGTAAGATTCTTGGTAGTGTGGACGAGTAGAGAGATCTCGGTGTCCATGTCCATAGATCCCTGAAAGTTGCCACCCAGGTTGAGAGGGTTGTTAAGAAGGCGTACAGTGTGTTTGCTTTTATTGGTAGAGGAATTGAGTTTCGGAGCCATGAGGTCATGTTGCAGTTGTACAAAACTCTGGTGCGGCCGCATTTGGAGTATTGCGTGCAGTTCTGGTTGCCGCATTATAGGTTGGCTTTAGAGTGGTTTTACAGGTTGGCGCAACATCGAGGGCCGAAGGGCCTGTACTGCGCTGTAATGTTCTATAGAGAGATTGGGCATGGTGGCACAGTGTTTAGCACTGCTGCCTCACTGCTCCAGGGACCCAGGTTCAATTCCAGCCTCCGGTGAATGTGTGGAGTTTTCACTTTCTTCAGTGTCTGTGTAGGTTTCCTCCGGGTGCTCCAGTTTCCTCCCACAGTCCAAAGATGCGCAGGTTAGGCGGATGGACCATGCTAAATTGCCCCTTAGTGCCCAAAAGGTTCAGGGGAGTTACTGGGTTACGGTGGCAGGGTGGAGGCATGGGCTTAGATAGAGTGCTCTTTCAAAGGGCCGGTCAAGACTCGCTGGGCCGAATGGCCTCCTTCAGCACTGTAAATACTAATTCTATGAATAAAAATAACTAGCAAAGCTGCCCAGAATACGGACAATGTTGAATTTTCTTTTGAGACCTGGATGGCATCCAAGATTATTAATGTCAGCTGTGGCTCATAAGTCAGAAGGTTGAATCAAGCCCTGCTCCATGACTCAAATTTTTTGGATAAGGGGGTGATCTCTGCTGCCTCCAGAGTCCCGATGCCATATTACACTCTAATGAGTGTTGACTGGCATTCGGCGGGTCTTCCACCCTCGCTCAGGAGTAAGTCCCGCCTTGGAGAGCTGCCAACTAATCTGATTGGCCGGCAGCTCTCATTTCCCACCGGACACAGCAAAGCAGTGACTGGAAGGGCCTTCTGATGGAGGCCTTCCCACACTCAATGGGAGTCCCCCTCCCAACCCCTGCCCCACCCCGACCCCATCTTCAAACTTGTTTGTTTACGGCATTTCCCTGCCCCCGAACTGTCATCTGCCCAGCAGCTTAAAAATTGAGGCTGGGCATGCAAAGACCCCTAAGTAGCCATTTAATAGCCACTTAAGGGCCTTAATTAGGGAAAGGATGAGTTTCTGGTTCAAGGGCCTGCCCACCCAAGTGAAAAATTGCAAGCATGTCGGGACAGGTGGGAACTCAAAATTCAGCCCCAGCGCAGTCCCGCAGGAGGCTGAACTATCAGAGGCGTTTTGTTGGGATGACATATAGTCATCGAATTATAGAATTTACAGTGCAGAAGGCGGCCATTCGGCCTATTGAATCTGCACCGGCCCTTACAAAGAGCACCCTACTGAAGCCCACGTATCAATGCTATCCCCGGAACCCAGTAACCCCCACTTAAAATTTTTTGGACACTAAGGGCAATTTAGCATGGCCAATTCACCTAACCTGCACATCTTTGGACTGTGGGAGGAAACCGGAGCACCCGGTGGAAACCCACGCAGACACGGGGAGAACGTGCAGACTCCGCACAGAGTGACCCAGCCGGGAATCGACCCTGGGACCCTGGAGCTGTGAAGCAATAATAACAAGGATTCAGGGCAGCAAGGTGGCGCAGTGGTTAGCACTGCTGTCTCACGGCGCCGAGGTCCCAGGTTCGATCCCAGCTCTGGATCACAATCCGTGTGTAGTTTGCACATTCTCCCCCTGTTTGCCTGGGTTTCGCCCCCACAACACAAAGATGTGCAATTGAGTTTGTAATTGAGATGTGTAATTGGAAAAAATTAATTGGGTACTCTAAATTTATATTAAAAAATAATAACGAGGATTCATCTGCTCTCTCAGGTAGGCCTAAAATATCCATGGTACTATTTCATAGGGGAGAAGGGAAATTCCCTGTTGCGCTGGCCAATATCCTCATTAGGTATCACAAAAAAATCTCGTTTAGTATCACAAAAAAAAACCCATGATGTAGTCATTATCACAATGTGTATGTGTGCTTGGCGCTTGCTGTGCACAAATTGGCTGCTGCCTTCCCACATTGTGACTGTGACTACATTTCAAAAGTACTTAACTTCAACCATTTTAGATCATTACCTCGGTCTCCGTTGGTTTCCTTTTTCTTGCTGGCTCGATGTTTCTTCAGTTCTTTATTTCTTGATATAAATTCGGACAGCTCCTAATCAGGACACATCTTGTGTTTCTTTATCTGTTGCCAGTCCCATCAACTTTGGTACCATGAAGCCTTTGTCATTTCAGCTCACCTGTTGTCCACCTTGCCACATATTTTCTCTTTTGTTGTTCCTCTTCCCTTTCACTTCCTCATATGACACGGTCTAGTTCATTTGTCAAATTCTCAAGAGTCCTCTTTGTTTGGGTCGCTAACGCCATTAAACTCTTACTCCGAGATAAATGGTTTTGGGTGCCAAAGGGTGATGAGATAAGCGCCTGAAGAAACAGTCCAACGGTTTTTCCCAGGGATCGTTTCGAGCCCAACCCTTTTCAATCTGTACATCTGCCTCCAATCCTGTCTTGGAAGTTCATCTATGCTGACGATATCTACTGTGCTTCTCAGGTGCCAACATTTTCTAAACTACAGGCAACGCTAAAGAAAGATGTTGTAAAACTGGTCAACCAGTGTAAGATATGGTGCCTTCAGCCCAGCAGCAACAAAACTATCTCAAATATATTCCAACTCCAGAATACTAGTGCCAAGAGAGAACTCAACATCTCCTTGAATGGCAAGAGACTGAATCATGAACAACATCCCGTTTATCTTGGTGTTACCCTTGACCAAACGTGGAAATCCAAAAAAATCTGAGAAAGATAGCAACAAAGATCAAAAAGGCGAAACAACCACCTCAGCAAACTTGCTGGCTCTTTGTGGGGCGCAAATACTCAAACCGTAAAGACCTTTTCGTGCAAGCACTTTAGATGCTACATCGGCCATCGCTTCTCACTGTTCAAAGGCTCAACCCCATTTTCCCAGTGAAATAGCGATTTGCTTGTAATTTCAATTTATTGTACTATATTCGCTGCTCGCTATGTGGTCTCTTCCACATCGGGAAGGATAAGTATAGATTGGGTGATTGCTCTGCAGAGCACCTCCATTCAGCTCACAAGGGTAACCCCAGGCTTCCAGTTGTTTATCATTTTAATTCACCGCTTCACTCTGACTTCGGCCTCCTATGCACTGTTCCATGGAGCTCAATGTAAGTTTGAGGAGCAGCGCCTCATCTTTCAGTGAGGACTTTACAGCTTTCTGTATTTCAGCATTGGGTCCAACAATTTCAGACCATCACCTCTGTTCCCATTTTTTCTGTTGGTTTGTTTTTGGATGGCAGCTGTTGGTAATGGTTTTGCCATTGTCCATTATGCTCAAGACATCTTTTTTCTCTTTGTTAATGCCTCCTGTTGATGATCTGAAAGTTTAATTCTGACCCTTTCTCTCCAGATGCTGCCAGATCTGTTGAATATCTCCAGCATTTACTGTTTTTATTCAAGTGCACATGTCTAACCTGCATGCATTCTTTCACACGGAATACCGTGCATATTTAGGTTTAGAGAAATAACCTAAATAGTATTCTGGTTTAATGAACAGTGCATCAGGGTAAAAAGGGCTGAAAATTGGACAATTCTCCCAGCTTGATGTACATTTCATTCAAACAAATTTTGATTCCAAATGCCCATACCAGCTCTTCATTTCCCCACTGAAGAGTCTATTCTTTCAAGTACGTGACAAACCCCTGACCTCCACAACCGAGAAGGATAAGGACAGTAGACACATGAGAAGGTTCACTCGACTTATACCTGGAAAGGGGGGTGGGGGGTGGATAACTTACAAGGAAAGGTCAGAAAAGGTCTGTGTCCATTGGAGTTTAGAAGATTGAGAGGTGACTTTATTGAAACATGAAGCTTTGAGGCGAGTTCACAAGCTGGATGTCTTCCCTTGTGGGAGAGACTAGAACGAGAGGACACAATTTAAAAATAAGAGGTCGGCCATTTCAGACGGAGATGGGGGAAAGATTTTGTCTCAAAGGTTCATGAATCTTCGGAATTTGCTTTGCCAGACAGCGCTGGAGGCAGGGTCAATTAATTTTTTAAAACAGAGGTAGATAGATTCTTGACTAACAAGGGAACCAAGGATTATCTGGGATAGGTGAAATGTGGAGCTCAGGCCACAATCAGGTCAGCCATGATCTTACTCAAAGGTGGGGCATGAGGGGCTGAATAACCTATTCCTACTCCTAATATGTTCTTATTTTAACATCTCCAAGCCATACAACATGCTAATTTGGAATTATCACTGTTGCTTCACTGTTCCTGGGTCAAACTACAGGAACTGCTGCCCTCACAGCACTGTGGGTGCACCTACTCATGGACTGCAGCGGTTCAAGGCAGCTCAACACTCCTTCACAAGAACAATTAGAGCCAGCAATGCTCACACCCAAAGAATAAATTTAATAAAAAGTTCAATTTACGTTACAGTTTATTTGTCCACTTGTGCAAAAGATTAATATTCCCTTCCACTCCCTTGTAACTGTTAATCTGTTTATTGCTCATCTGAACAGCATAGTTTAACACTTCATTTTTCACCAGCCACTGATATTTAACGAATGTAAAATAATAAATTGAAGAAAAAGCATGTCTCTGTGTCGGGGGCGGTGAGCTGCCTTGAACCGCTGCAGTCCATGTTTACCCACTGTGTTTACCCACAGTGCTGTGAGGGCTGCAGTTCATGTAGTTTGACTCAGAAACAGTGAAGCAACAGTGATAATTCAAAATTAGCATGTGGTATGTCTTCATCTCTGAGCAGCCCCCAGTTTGAAGATGTTCTGCATGATTCTTTGATACCACCTTCCCCTCAAAGCGTGATGGTGCTGGTTCTCTGTGTTTTCTCCCTTCAACCATTATATCACTACTCTTCCCTTATAGACCTCCATGGCGCGTTACAAAAGGATGGCTAATAAAGCTTTCATGATATGCTTGTAATTTAAATCAAACAGAAAGTGACTCAATAATTAAGACTATGTCCGAATTGTCAGCAACAGCGCTGAAGGGGAGTTACATTAAATATTGAGGGTGTGTAAGCAGAAGGTTTATCACTCAGTCTTATTAAATAGAACTTTTAAACCAATGTAAATCCCGTTTCAAACCTGCCCCAGGATACTGGAGCCTTTCATGGCTCTCAGGACATTCCATGACACTTCACAACTAATTCATCCCTCTTTGTGGTATTGGTTGAAGGATTAATATTGGCCAGAATGCCTTATCTGAGAGACAGCGCTGCAGGTAATGTAGCACACCCTAAAGGTTGCACTGAAATATCAGACTAGATTATATGCTCAAGACTGGTGTGCAGTTTGAACCTCAAAGTATTACAACATATATACAACACAGAAACAGGCCATTCGATCCTATAGGCCCATGGCTCCATACAAGATGCCCTCCACCCCTCTTCATCAAACCATATCAACATATCCTTCCTTACCTTTCTCCCTTATGTGTTTGTTGAGTTTCCCCTTAAATGCATTTAAATGCAATTAAATACTATTTGCCTCAACTTCATCCTGCGATAGCGAGTCCCAACTTATAATATGACTCTACGAGTGAAGTTTCCCTGAAATTATTTACTGGGTATATTAGTGACCATCTTATATTCATAATTCCGAGTTTTAGACTCCCACACAAGTGGAAGTTCTTCTGAGCCAAACTAATACCTATTAATAACCAAAAAAGATACTCTGTAATGCTGGTGAAAAATATAATTTGATTGTAAAGTTTCTATTAATGCCTGAATTTCCAGCAGTGTGGCTGCCAGTTCCTGAACTGTATGTGCAACGCATGTGGACACCAAGGATGGAAGTGATCAGGCTCGATTACCAATCTGGCAGCCGCCTCCTCTTCCCAGACCAAGGGCCAATTGTTTATTGATGCTCATTTTCCAACTTTGTTGTGAAGATTAGAACATTGCCCATTGGAGTGTGGTTGATATCATTGCAATTATACATGGTATTAACTGCTGCCTTTGGCAGAGGGAAGGAAAAGTGAAGGAGAAAAGTTACTTCAATGGAGACACCTAGTTTGCTACGTCATTATTCACACTTACACACATACACATTTTGACACACACAAAAAACACAAAAGCCAAAAATGTACAGCTCGCTGCAGCACTTATCAACAATTGCAGGAGTGAATGAATGACGTCTTCGGCATTAAAAAAAACAATCATAAAGGAATAAATTATTTGTGAATGACAGAGCATATTGGAAACATGGTCAAAGATCACACAATTGTTTTTAATAATAGAACCCAGCGGCTAATTGGAATGCCACTTATAAAATTTGATTTCATTTAGTTTAAATATGTCTTAAATAATTAAGATGACAAGCCGATGCTCATCATTAGTTAGACAGACAGCTAGCTGGAAGGTGGCAATGAATAAATACATTGCCTATAGTTGGACTGAAGTTTAATTTAAGCTACGGTGAAAAAATGTTTTTACAAGGTAATGTAATGCAAGAATTTATGAAACAAATGTTAGCAGTGAATTTGGTTCCACTGTGACAGATATTAAAAGGAAGCATTTGTCACTTACAATGTTTCAAACTGACGTCTTGTGGTGCAGTGGATAGCATCCCTGTCTCCGCGTTAGAAGCCCCGGGTTCAAGTCCTACCACAGGACTTAATAGTTAGGAAAGGTGGCCAACATGGCCAAATAGGTCGAGTATTAACTTGAAATTCTTTCAACACACATAGTTGCAGGTGATAAGTGCAACAAAAGATTCCTGGTCAGCCATGTGATGGAAAGAAAGTTGGAAGCTCTACTGTCATTACCCATAGCTCCAGACTACAACACGCAAGCCACAGACAACCCAGACTTTCTGAACACACCACCACCATCATCTATGTTTACCGATGAAATTCTGGCATAGCAGATTATTTGCCAAGTAAAAAAGCCATCTCGGAGAGATTGCCATTGTGCACTGCATCATGCTGAAGCAATACCCTGAATCATAGAATCGCCACAGTGCAGAATAAGACCATTCTGCCCATCGAGTCTGCCCTTGGAAAGAGCACCCTACACCTCCATCCTATCCCCAGAACCCAGTAACCTCACCTAATCTTTTGGACATTAAGGGGCATTTTAGCATGGCCAATCCACCTAACCTGCACATCTTTGGACTTTCGGAGGAAACTGGAGCACCCGGAGGAAACCCACACAGAGACGGGGAGAAAGTGCAAACTCTACACAGACAGTCACCCGAAGCCGGAATTGAACCCGGGTCTCTGGTGCTGTGAGGCAGGAGTGTTAACCACTGTGCCACCGTGCCACCCACATATGCTGGTTTCAATGTTACTGAGAGACTTTGTGAGTGAAGTCCTGAAAGGAGCAGTGCACAGCCCATTACCTCCTTGCACCAGTCCCATACTTCGTTAATTTCTTATGTTAATCAAAATAGATCTGAGCCTGGATTTTCTGATCTGGTGGAGATCCTGCCCAATGGCACAGGTACGATGCCCTTTTCCCATTTTGTACCAATCTATGTTTCATTCTGTGGGGTTCACAAAGAGGCAAAGAGAACCTGATGAAAATAACTGTGTTCAGAAGAAATATATTCCTCAAGGGCAGAAAATCGTCCCAACTTCAAAAGGTGTTTTTTTAATATAATTAAAATGAGTATTATGATGGGGCTTATAGAAATTGCTTCCTATGTGAAGCCAGTAAAGTCTGCAATTGTAAGGTTTAAATGTTTAATTTGTAATTGTGCAATCTTCTATAATGCAGTACGAAACTAATTTTATGTTTTAATTCTTAATTTACAATATTTAACAAATGAACCTAATTATACTTCAAAGACAGAAACTATACATTTCCTGACCTTAACATTCCTAAAAGCAGAGAGACAGGATTAGCATGTCCAAATTGAACTCCACAAACAGCTACTTCATTTCTCTCGGATAATAGGATTGCTCATCAGCAAGCCTTTCTTCCTTCCATTCTGTAGATTTCAAAATTCTCACTTACCAACAGAGATGTCACACGTGCAGAGTTTTCAGCTGCCAAGGAACAGTTAGATTGTCAACAGGAGCAGTGACATTTGACTCTGGCACGTTAGCATTTGATGGCATATTTTCATTATGGATAAAGGGGGAAATTTTGATTTCCCAAAAATCAGAAACGAGTGAGAAAACACCAAACAGGGCAACAGAGTGCTCAACCTCTTTGACAGGACAAATATTATGTTTGAGCCAGTGTAGTGTTGTACCATGTGGAGCAAAAATGCACCAGGATCAATCACAATTCTGTGCTGAGGGAGCTGATCTCAAGGTTTAGGGATACAATGATTGGCCATGGTGCAGATGAAGGGAGATAGCAAATTCAGCCATGATTCCTGCTCCTCATTTACTAACCAATGATTCATGCTGGAAAACACACCTGGACAAATTCATGCTTCGGCAAGATGCTTTCCCATGACCAATAGTCACATATTGGGGTCACATATTAAGAAAGGCAGAAAATGGAGATCTGCTGATTGTATCTCAAGGCTGAACCATCTTATTCATGAGAGGAGGGGGAAAATGCAAACAAGATGGTTTACAATTTGACCAAGGAATTATTCTGAAATCATTGCACAGGCTGGCTTGAGACGGTCAGCTCGAGGGAATTCTCAAGCTGTTGGGAGCTACTTCCTGAGATATTTTCTTGCGCAACAGCAGTGCGGAGATTGAGTTAAGTGGTCAGTTCTGTGCTGTATGACAACCTGGAGGATCCATGCTTACAATCGAAAACCAACCTCGTTGATGAATGTTACAACTGTCAACATATTTTCTCCCGATTTTGTAACCCCACTCATGCTCCCTAAGTACGCCCAAATTGTCTCTTCCTTTGGTTTAAAATGCGGCAGGAATCAAGAGATTGCTGACAAGTTATCTGTAAGGCTGACCAGACTGGAACTTTAAGCTGAAGGCTGTGGACTGCTTTCTCGTCACTGAGACACAGCAGGAAGCAGCACAGTTTGACATGAACATCTGGCAGCACTAAAAGTAGCTTCTGGTATAATTTAAAACCAAAAGGAACATTAGAGTTATGATGAATTTGTTTTCAAATGAGAAAGGAAATGTGAACAGAAAAAGAGAATTCTCTGAGGAAACAGTGCACATTTGCAAGCCTGCAACAGTATGTGACGATGACACAGTGTCAACATTTGTGGATGGGATATGGGATGCAGCACTGTGGGTGTACCTGCACCAAATGGACTGCAGCGGTTCAAAAAGGTGGCTCACTATCTTCTCAAGGGAAATTAGGGATGGACTATAAATGCTGTCCCACTCAGCGATGCTCAAATCTCATGAACGGATATTTTTTTAAAAACGGGACAACTTAAAGTTGACCAATTCACCTGTGCATTTTGCGAGTTGGTCACAAGTTATCATTGAGGTTGGCAGCTGAGAAAGTCAGCACTGGGAACAAAGATTGGAAGGTGTTTATGCAGAATGTTATCATTCAAGAGACGATCAGCCAACTTGATTAACCAGACAATTAAATAACCAACAGTGGGATGAACAGGAATGATTTTTCCCTCATCGAATCATAACCTGAGTTCCATATTCACTGTTTTTTCTCTCATCTGTCTTTTGATATTTCAACTCTTTACTTGACATCACGGAGTGGCTGATAGAAATGCAATAATAGGATTATCCGATGGTCTACTATTGGTATGAAAAAAAAACAATCACTCCTACAGTGGAATGCCTGCTCTTCACTGATCTACTCAGTATTTGTGTGAATTGGGCAGCACGGTAGCACAAGTAGATAGCACTGTGGCTTCACAGCACCAGGGTCCCAGGTTCGATTCCCCGCTGGGTCACTGTCTGTCCGGAGTCTGCACGTTCTCCCCATGTCTGCGTGGGTTTCCTCCAGGTGCTCCGGTTTCTTCCCATAGTCCAAAGACGTGCAGGTGAGGTGGAATGACCATGCTAAATTGCCCTTAGTGTCCAAAAAGGTTAGGAAGGGTCATTGGGTTGCGGGGATAGGGTGGGAGTGAGGGCTTAAGTGGGTTAGTAAAGTCTCGATGGGCCGAATGTCCTCCTTCTGCACTGTATGTTCTATATTCTATGTTCTAATTATAGGAAGTCACACTAAAGTGAAATATGAACAAAATATTTCCTAAAAATAGATGTAAGGCATCAAAGAATGCATATCTGATGCTTCACTTATAACTTGGAATGGCTTCTTCTTCAAGGCATTAAATATTCTGGCAAGTCGGGCAGCACGGTGGCACATTGGGTTAGCTCTGCTGCCTCACGGCGCCGAGGTCCCAGGCTCGACCCCAGCTCTGGGTCACTGCCCGTGTGGAGTTTGTAAATTCTCCCCGTGTTTGTGTGGGTTTCGCCCCCACAACCCAAAGATGTGCAGACTAGGTGGATTGGCCACACTAAATTGCCCCTTAATTGGAAAAAATTAATTAGGTACTTTAAATTTTTAAAAAAGAAAAAAAAAAAATTCTGGTAACTTCCATTGGAATAAAACATGCAGTATTTCTTGAGGTTATATTGTTCTACAGCTACATAGAACTTGCAGTTCTTTTAGTACTTGCAGGCACAGAGATGGGTTGAAGTGTGTATACTTCAACGCAAGAAGCATCAGGAATAAGGTGGGTGAACTTAAGGCATGGATCGGTACTTGGGACTACGATGTGGTGGCCATCACTGAAACTTGGATAGAAGAGGGGCAGAAATGGTTGTTGGAGGTTCCTGGGTATATATTTTTCAATAAGATGAGGGAGGGTGGTAAAAGAGGTGGGGGGCGGTGGGGGGTTAGCATTGTTAATTAGAAATAGTATAACAGCTGCAGAAAGGCAGTTCGAGGAGGATCTGCCTACTGAGGTAGTATAGGTTCAAGTCAGAAATAGGAAAGGAGCAGTCACTTTGTTGGGAGTTTTCTATAGGCCCCCCCAATAGCAGCAGAGATGTGGAGCAACAGATTGGGAAACAGATTTTGGAAAGGTGCCAAAGTCACAGGGTAGTAGTCATGGGTGACTTCAACTTCCCATATATTGAGTGGAAACGCTTTAGATCAAATAGTTTGGATGGGGTGGTGTCTGTGCAGTGTGTCCAGGAAGCTTTTCTAACACAGTATGTAGATTGTTCGACCAGAGGGGAGGCCATAATGGATTTGGTACTTGGTAATGAACCAGGGCAAGTGATAGCTTTGTTGGTGGGGGAGCATTTTGGAGATAGTGACCACAATTTTGTGACTTTCACTTTAGTAATGTAGAGGGATAGGTGCGTGCAACAAGGCAAGGTTTACAATTGGGGGAAGGGTAAATACGATGCTGTCAGACAAGAATTTAAGTGCATAAGTTGGGAACATAGGCTGTCAGGGAAGGACACAATTGAAATGTGGAACTTGTTCAAGGAACAGATACTACGTGCCCTTGATATGTATGTCCCTGTCAGGCAGGGAAGAGATGGTCGAGTGAGGGAACTATGGTTGACAAGTGAGGTTGAATGTCTTGTTAAGAGGAAGAAGGATACATATCCCGTACCAGCCTCCCCGGACAGGCGCCGGAATGTGGCGACTAGGGTCTTTTCACAGTAACTTCATTGAAGCCTACTCGTGACAATAAGCGATTTTCATTTCATATGTAAGGCTGAGGAAACAAGGTTCAGACAGGGCGCTGGAGGGATACAAGATAGCCAGGAGGGAACTGAAGAAAGGGATGAGGAGAGCTCAGAGAGGGCATGAAAAATCTTTGGCGGGTAGGATCAAGGAAAACCCCAATACCTTTTACACATATGTGAGAAATATGAGAATGACTAGAGCGAGGGTAGATCCGATCAAGGACAGCAGCGGGAGATTGTGTATTGAGTCTGAAGATATAGGAGAGGTCTTGAACGAGTACTTTACTTCAGTATTTGCGAATGAGAGGGGCCAAATTGTTGGAGAGGACAGTGTGAAACAGACTGGTAAGCTCGAGGAGATACTTGTTAGGAAGGAAGATGTGTTGGGCATTTTGAAAAACTTGAGGATAGACAAGTCCCCCAGGCCTGACGGGATATATCCAAGGATTCTATGGGAAGCAAGAGATGAAATTGCAGAGCCATTGGCAATGATCTTTTTGTCCTCACTGTCAACAGGGGTAGTACCAGGGGATTGGAGAGTGGCGAATGTCGTGCCCCTGTTCAAAAAAGGGAATAGGGATAACCCTGGGAATTACAGGCCAGTTAGTCTTACTTCGGTGGTAGGCAAAGTAATGGAAAGGGTACTGAGGGATAGGATTTCTGAGCATCTGGAAAGACACTGCTTGATTAGAGATAGTCAACACGGATTTGTGAGGAGTAGATCTTGCCTCACACGTCTTATTGAATTCTTTGAGGAGGTGACCAAGCACGTGGATGAAGGTAAAGCAGTGGATGTAGTGTATATGGATTTTAGTAAGGCATTTGATAAGGTTTCCCGTGGTAGGCTTATGCAGAAAGTTAGGAGGAATGGGATAGTGGGAAATTTGGCCAGTTGGATAACGAACTGGCTAACCTATAGAAGTCAGAGAGTGGTGGTGGATGGCAAATATTCAGCCTGGAGCCTAGTTACCAGTGGCTACCGCAAGTATCAATTTGTGAATTTCATTAATGACTTGGATGAGGGAGTTGAAGGGTGGGTCAGTAAATCTGCAGACGATATGAAGATTGGTGGAGTTGTGGATAGTGAGGAGGGCTGTTGTCGGCTGCAAAGAGACATAGATAGGATGCAGAGCTGGGCTGAGAAGTGGCAGATGGAGTTTAACCCTGAAAAGTGCGAGGTTGTCCATTTTGGAAGGACAAATATGAATGCGGAATACAGGGTTAACGGTAGGGTTCTTGGCAATGTAGAGGAACAGAGAGATCTTGGGGTCTATGGTCATAGATCTTTGAAAGTTGCCACTCAAGTGGATAGAGCTGTGCAGAAGGCCTATGGTGTGCTAGCGTTCATTAGCGGAGGGATTGAATTTAAGAGCCGTGAGGTGATGATGCAGCTGTACAAAACCTTGGTAAGGCCACATTTGGAGTACTGTGTGCATGGTGGGGTGTGGGGGGAAGGGAGTGGGGGAACAAAGGGGCTGGAAAGATGGGATATTTTGCTTTGCGAAAGTTAAATCACCCTGCTGTTTTAATGCTGAATGTCACTTTAGTGTTATTCCTGTCACTGTGTATTTTTAGTCAAGATCTTCAAGTTAACGCTGAATAATTATTTGCGATCTTTCATTTAACTTTATTAACCAGTTTGCACAGTAACTTGGTGAATTACTTGCGAATTACTCCCTCCAGGATAAAAAGAAACAAGTGTGGAATCTTGAGCAGCCAGACATGTCTCTAATTTCTGATGGGAGCACAATTCCAAGCTACTTGCGGAAACCCAAAATGGAAAATGGCCACGAAAGAGAAGTTTGGAAAGGAGAAACTGAGAAGTAATACAAAGAACAAAGAAAATTACAGCACAGGAACAGGCCCTTCGGCCCTCCCAGCCTGCGCCGATCCAGATCCTTTATCTAAACCTGTCTCCTATTTTCCAAAGTCTACTTCCCTCTGTTCCCGCCCATTCATATACCTGTCTAGATGCTTCTTAAATTATGCTATCGTGCCCGCCTCTACCACCTCCGCTGGTAAAGCGTTCCAGGCACCCACCACCCTCTGCGTAAAAAACTTTCCACGTACATCTCCTTTAAACTTTCCCCGTCTCACTTTGAAATCGTGACCCCTTGTAACTGACACCCCCACTCTTGGGAAAAGCTTGTTGCTATCCACCCTGTCCATACCTCTCATAATTTTGTAGACCTCAATCAGGTTCCCCCCTCAACCTCCGTCTTTCCAACGAAAACAATCCTAATCTACTCAACCTTTCTTCATAGCTAGCACCCTCCACACCAGGCAACATCCTGGTGAACCTCCTCTGCACCCTCTCCAAGGCATCCACATCCTTCTGGTAATGTGGCGACCAGAACTGCACGCAGTATTCCAAATGTGGCCGAACCAAAGTCCTATACAACTGTAACATGACCTGCCAACTCTTGTACTCAATACCCCGTCCGATGAAGGCAAGCATGCTGTATGCCTTCTTGACCACTCTATCAACCTGCGTTGCCACCTTCAGGGTACAATGGACCTGAACTCCCAGATCTCTCTGCAGATCAATTTTCCCCAAGACCCTTCCATTGACCATATAGTCCGCTCTTGAATTTGATCTTCCAAAATGCATCACCTCGCATTTGCCTGGATTGAACTCCATCTGCCATTTCTCTGCCCAACTCTCCAATCTATCTATATTTTGTTGTATTCTCTGACAGTCCTCCTCGCTATCTGCAACTCCACCAATCTTAGTATCATCTGCAAACTTGCTAATCAACCACCTATACCTTCCTCCAGGTCATTTATGTAGATCACAAACAACAGTGGTCCGAGCACAGATCCCTGTGGAACACCACTAGCCACCCTTCTCCATTTTGAGACACTCCCTTCCACCACTACTCTCTGTCTCCTGTTGCCCAGCCAGTTCTTTATCCATCTAACTAGTACACCCTGGACCCCATACGACTTCACTTTTCCCATCAACCTGCCATGGGAATGACATCTACAGCCCTTCCCTCATCAATTAACTTTGTCACTTCCTCAAAGAATTCTATTAGGTTTGTAAGACATGACGTTCCCTGCACAAAACCATGCTGCCTATCACTGATAAGTCTAATTTCTTCCAGATGTGAATAGATCCTATCCCTCAGTATCTTCTCCAACAGTTTGCCTACCACTGACGTCAAGCTCACAGGTCTATAATTCCCTGGATTATCCCTGCTACCCTTCTTAAACAAAGGGACAACATTAGCAATTCTCCAGTCCTCCGGGATCTCACCCGTGCTCAAGGATGCTGCAAAGATATATGTTAAGGCCCCAGCTATTTCGACCCTCGCTTCCCTCAGTAACCTGGGATAGATCCCATCCGGTCCTGGGGACTTGTCCACCTTAATGTCTTTTAGAATACCCAAAACTTCCCCCTTCCGTATGACAACTTGACCGAGAGTATTTAAACATCCATCCCTAGCCTCAACATCCATCTTGTCCCTCTCCCTTGTGAATACCGATGCAAAGTACTCATTAAGAATCTCACCCATTTCCTCTGAGTCCACGCACAAATTTCCTCTTTTGTCTTTAAGTGGGCCAATCCTTTCTCTAGTTACCCTCTTGCTCCTTACATACGAATAAAATGCTTTGGGATTTTCCTTAACCCTGTTAGCCAAAGATATTTCATGACCCCTTTTAGCCCTCTTTATTGCGCGTTTGAGATTTGCCCTACTTTCCCGATATTCCTCCAAAGCTTCATCAGTTTTGAGTTGCCTCGATCCTATGTATGCTTCCTTTTTCATCTTAACTAGTCTCACAATTTCACCCGTCATCCATGGTTCCCTAATCTTGCCATTTCTATCTTTCATTTTCACAGGAACATGTCTGTCCTGCACTCTAATCAACCGTTCCTTAAAAGACTTCCACATTTCAAATGTGGATTTACCCTTAAACAGCTGCTCCCAATCCACATTCCCTAGCTCCTGCCGAATTTTGTTATACTCTGCCTTTCCCTAATTTAGCACTCTTCCTTTCGGACCACTCTTGTCCTTGTCCATGAGTATTCTAAAACTTACGGAATTGTGATCGCTATTCCCAAAGTAATCACCGACTGAAACATCAACCACCTGGCCGGGATCATTACCCAATACCAGGTCCAGTATGGCCCCTTCCCGAGTTGGACTATTTACATACTGCTCTAAAAAACTCTCCTGGATGCTCCTTACAAACTCTGCTCCATCTACGCCTCCAACACTACACGAATCCCATTCAATGTTGAGGAAGTTAAAATCTCCCATCACAACCACCCTATTGCTCCTACATTTTTCTATAATCTGTCTGCATATTTGTACCTCTACTTCATGCTCACTTTTGGGAGGCCTGTAGTAAAGTACCAACAATGTTACTGCACCCTTCCTATTTCTCAGCTCCACCCATATTGCCTCAGTGCTCGAATCCTCCATCATGCCCTCCTTAATCACAGCTGTGATATCATCTCTGACGAGTAATGCAACTCCTCCACCCCTTCTACCTCCCTCTCTATCCCTCCTGAAGCATCTATACCCTGGGATATTCAGTTGCCAGTCCTGCCCTTCCCTCAACCAAGTCTCAGTAATACCAATAGCATCATATTCCCAGGTACTGATCCAAGCCCTAAGTTCATCTGCCTTACCTGCTACACTTCTCGCATTAAAACAAATGCACCTCAGACCACCTTTGTGTTCATCATCTCTTCCCTGTCTACTCTTCCCCTTAGTCACATTGAGTTTATTGTCTCGTACCTTACTGGCTTTAGTTGCTGCTTCTTTACTGACCTCTAACTTCCTAATCTGGTTCCCATCCCCCTGCCACATTAGTTTAAAACCTCCCCAACAGTGTTAGCAAAAGCACCCCCATGGACATTGGTTCCAGTCCTGCCCAGGTGTAGACCATCCGGATTGTAATGGTCCCACCGCCCACAGAACCGGTTCCAATGTCCCAAAAATCTGAACCCCTCCCTCCTGCACCATCTCTCAAGCCACGTATTCATTCTGACTATTCTTGAATTTCTACTCTGACTGTCCCGTGGCACTGGTAGCAATCCTGAGATTACTACCTTTGAGGTCCTACTTTTTAACTTATCTCCTAACTCCCTAAATTCTGATTGTAGGACCTCATCCCTTTTTTTTACCTATATCGTTGGTGCCTATATGCACCACGACAACTGGCTGTTCACCCTCCCCCTTCAGTATGTCCTGCAGCCGATCGGAGACATCCCTGACCCGAGCACCCGGGAGGCAACATACCATTCGGGAGTCTCGTTTTCGACCACAGAAACGCCTGTCTACTCCCCTTACAATTGAATCCCCTATGACGATAGCCCTGCCAGTCTTTTTCCCGCCCTTCTGTGCAGCAGAGCTAGCCACGGTGCCATGAGCCTGGCTACTACTGCCTTCCCCTGGTGAGACATCTCCCCCAACAGTATCCAAAACGGTATACCTGTTTTGGAGGGAGATGACCGCAGGGGACACCTGCACTGCCTTCCTGCTCTTTCTCTGCCTTTTGGTCACCCATTCACTGCCTCCGTCACTAATCCTAATCTGCGGTGTGACCAACTCACTGAACGTGCTATCCACGACCTCCTCAGCATCATGGATGCTCCAAAGTGAGTCCATCCACAGCTCCAGAGCCGTCATGCGGTCTAACAGGAGCTGCAGCTGGACACACTTCCCACACATGTAGTCTAGCTTGATGGATTCTGTATGAGAAAACATGCTGCAGATGCAATCACGGATCTGCAGATAGACAACATGACACATGGCGCTGGATTTCTGTGTTGGAAGCAAGAAACAGAAGTTGGAACTTTTTCCAGGTCCTGAAGCCGCCCTGGGCTTGAAACAGAATTGAGTCGCCATTGATTTGGAGACAGGTTGGTGACCATTCGTGGCTGTAAGGGTGGGAACAGGGCTGGGTTAACTGAAGTGCAGACTTGATTTAAACTCTGATATGACAGCCATTACTGTGCCAGCCATTTCACTGCAGAAAATCTGAGAAGATTGTAATTGAGCTTTGGGCTGGCATTTCCGTATTTCATGATGCCTCAGGATAGCCGGAGACCTTGAAACCGAGACAGCGCAGTCCCTAATTTTTTGGACAATAACCTGGAACTGACACTGCAGAAGATCATGAGGGAGGGTGATGGGGGGGGGGGGGGGGGGGGGGGGGGGGGAGGCTCTTTCTGCAGGTAGCAAGAGGAGGCATCCCACACTGACGTGGATAAAAATTGTAGCCACTGTCAGTGGCAGACGTGTTGAGTGACAAACCTGGCTACAGCATAAGGTTCAACCACATCAGACACTCAGGGAAGATGAGTGTTATTCCAGACAGGCCTTTGGGTATTCGCCCCTCAGCAGACACATCATCTGAAGAGCTTCCCAGCGCATGTTGCTCTTGAACATGGGAAGGGCCTGTGCCCAGGGCCCTGATTCAACTCTCAGAATGGTTCAGACAGTGCTGCTGAGCACTGCCAACATGGAAACATGCAGCTTCTAATGAATAGGGAAGCTGGCAGAGGTCGAGGAGGATAGCAGTGCCTTATCTCTTTCTCTTTAGACATTGCAGGAGAAACATACACAAAATGCTGGGAACAGGCGCAAACTGGTGGAAGGGTACCATAATGCAAATGATCATGACTACGGAGGATTGAGGGATGGAAATAGCCAGGTGAAATGGGTAGTCATTGTGGGGGTGGTTATTAGAGAGGGTAATGTGCTCATTAAGTTTATGCAACACTCCATCCCATACCAAACACCAATTTGCATTGGGAAGCCTCAATACTGCGAAGATTTCCAGTCTCCAAGACTAGCTCTCATAATTTCTTCCTGTGTCTTCAACAGGTACAGACACCCACTCCATGCGACCTTCTCCCTCTCCTTCTTTGGCCTCAGTTGAACAGATGGTCACACGAGTACAGATTTCATACAGCATTACAGTAGCTTAATCATGTTTGGTTGTTTACACACTGACCCTGCATACAGTATTTATTTCACAATGCAACATGTCATTTACGTGTTTTAAAAAATATTTCCTGCACCTACCAAGGGTCTGAGATTTTGGGCAAACATCTATATTTCTGAATTTATTTATAGAAACATTTCATAAGTAATGGATATGTATATATGCAGACACGTAACGGGTTAATTACTACATCTCAGTGTAATACAAACACCAGAGGGCATCACTAGTTCCCACTATACATACAAGAACTCAGGGAACCTTGGGTACTAGTCAGTAGAGTGTAAGCAGAGAGAGAGATAGATCACAGCAGAGTTAAGATTAGATAGAAGCAGCAAGTGTTGTTCATTAGTTGTTAGTTAAATAAAGATTACTTTATTTAGAGTTATAGTTCTGTGGAGTGTGTGAACACAATATTAATTAATCGTTACTGAATAAATCAGTTTTGCTTGAAGTTAGAGATTGGTGGTTTCTTTATAATCGCACCATCAGACCATTCTGGATTATGATGCAAAGAGTAACAACATATTACCAAAGAGAATATAACAGACCACTCTATCCCATTCACTCCTTTAGGGGCAGCCATGATTGGCTCACCATTCTGGAACCACCTCTTTTCACCTGGTTTGCCCGGGACACTGCAACCTGTGCACGCACCTCACAAAAATCTCATTAACAAACTCCTCAACCATCTCAATTGAACTTCACCGGAGAGTAGGTGGGATCACCATGGCAAGCGCAGGGAACAGCAGTGCCAAACTGACACATCAGCTGGCACTGGTATGTTTGGGTGCATCTGCCTGCATAACTGTCCTTGATGGGCCCCTGAAAACCCAGTCACATCTGATTCTCACAGTGTGTAAACAGCACGGACCAGAACCAGTGCATTTGCTCATTTTGCCCCAAAGGTAAAAATGTGAATATGTCAGCTTGGTTCAGCAAGGAACATTCTTTACACCAAGTGAGAACATTGTGGCTTTACTCCAAAACCATAGGTGCCACTCTTATGGCCTACTGGGCGAGCGCTGACTGCATTTTTAGCGGCACCATATAAAATTAAACAGATATCCGAACTGCCTTAGCTAGATGTTAGAGATCTCATAGGACTATTCATCTTTCAACCAACACCAGACAGATTGACCGACAAATTATTTTGTTTGCCATTTACAGGATTTCATTGCGCACCAGTTGACTTCCATCTTGGTCAAAAAATTGGTAAATCTGTTAATGGCGACAGTGAAGGACTGAGAGATATTGTGACAACACATGCTCGTGCAATCTGAGTTAACTGAAGTAATTTTGCCCGCACCTTATTCTGGAAGTTGATATTTTTGCCACAGCATGGAAGACATTTTATTGATGCAGTTTGAAAATATATATACAAAAAAGCCAAACTGTTTTCAGTCACTGGAACTTCACATCATTAAACTCCAACTGTGAAAGAAATAGCTTTACAGCGGAAGGCGAGAGAAATAAGAGCAAAATTAAGCACCCCTCGTTTACACAAGGACATTATTGGGTAAGCAGAGCCACCATTATATACGGGATATTTCCATACGTAAAGTCAGAAACATGGATGTTTGCCCAATTTGTCAGACTCCTTGGCAGATGCAAGAAAGATACAAAACACATGCAATGACATACTGCATTGTGAAATGACAAGTACTGTAGACTGGCTGTGTGTGTAAATAACCAAACACGATTAAGCTGCTGTAATGCTGTGTGAGATCCGTACTGGTACAGCCAATTCCTGAACATTTGTTTTACTGAGTTAAGAATAGCAATGGGAAGAATTAACATCAGATAGGACACTAAAGATCTATGGAGCGAAGGAGGCAATTTGGCTTATCCAGCTTGTCCTTCCATGGAAGCCGACAGCTTTACACTGCAGCATCTAAATTCCTCACAGTTCCAGAATGTTTGCATCTCCGGTCTCACTAAGTATTAATCACTCTCTGACTGAAGAAACGGCTTCCCGGCAGCATTTTATTAGTTAGTACCCATTCTGCAGCTGTGCTTTAATTTCAAAAAGAATCCTAAATTTACCTTTCTGCTTTCTGATTAATATCTTTACGTCGAGCCACAGGTCCTTCACTCATTTATCTTCTTTGAAGGCAAAAGGTTTTGAATTATTCTCGCCTTCTCTCATATCTGAACTACTAAATATTACCCGAGTACATAAATTGTTCTGTGTATTTGAATGGTCTTTTCTTTAATCCAGCTCCCTCAGAGTGAGTCAGAATCTCTTCACAACCAGCCACCAAGTGATAGCAGGACCTGTACAACACATTCTCCCCCAGAAAAAGATGAAGAGAAAATAATGAAAAGTTGCCAGCCATTTATACTTCAAATTATAGAGCTAAAGGCAAAGGTTCCTCTTAAGACACAGGTTGAGGCGATAATAGGGTCTGGCACATATAGAGTTAATGTGGGACTGAGTACAGTACTGCCCACACGGTCAGTCAAGAGTTAGACAAAGCCATGTGCACAAGCAAGCATGGGGATAGCTCCTAGCTTGAACCTTTCACTATATTTATGTACAGTTTGTGTATTTGAGGAATGCATACATTTAACCTACTTAGGATGATGATGACTTCACTGAGACCGACTAGACGCTATCCAACACACTACAACATGGTGACAGCGAATGGAAAAATCCGAAACCTCGCAAAAAAATGCAGAGAAAGACTAAAATACCTGTGAGATTAAATAAATATTCTGACCAAAGGAAAAGCTCAAGAAGCAGGCTCGCAGAGGAAAATCACGTGGGAAAAGCTCCAAAGGCATGGAAGCTAAGGACAGAAATTCAAATTCTCTACTGCACAGAAGGCAACAGAAGATCTCATTGAAATCCAGCTTTGATTTCTAGAGGGCAGAGTCAGCAGGCCTATAATGGTATCCAACTCCCTACTACAACAGCATGTCTGCACTGAATATATAAACTCATACAATGGAGGTCACTCGGCCTGTGTTGGCTCTTTGACGGAAAAGAAATGAGAGTTTCAGCACATTCAACACAATGTTTTACTAAGTTTACCGATGGAAGTGAATTTCACAGCACCAGGCCAATGTTTGGGTCTATCAATACGATTGTGGAAGAGAATGAGAACTGGACTGATTATGTGGAAAGTTTGGAACACTTTTTCTTTGCAAATGGGATCACAGATGAGACTAGAAAGCACCCAATTCTCCTGAGTGTGTGTGGGCTGAAGACTTACAAGCTAGTGAGAAATGTAGCTACACTGCGGAAACCTGGGGGTGGGGGCATGGGGGCATTTCATTTGCTGGTTTACTTCTACTCATTCAGAATCACAGCAATTCTAAGCCTTCAGTTAATTGTACAACTTTTCAAATTCCATCGTCATTTTCGAAATACTGAACAGTCTGTAGCCAACGTTGTTGCTGAATTGTGCCAGCTCTCTGAACATTGCGGTTTGGGGTAGTTTTGGAAGGCAAGCTTCAGGACAGACTAATTTGTGACATTAACGAGGATAGCATTCAGCAGCGCTCGCTGGGAGAAGCAACAAATTACATTTAAGAAGGCTGTAGACATTTCCTAGGGCAGGGGAATGGTTGCCAATAATGCAGCAGATATTTCAAATGGCCACTGGCAGCATGCAGGCAAGGGCACTGCACTGAGTAGAAAAGGAAGCTACAAGTAAAATGGTGGAGTGTTTTGGGTGTGGAGGGTCACACTATGTGGATCATTCTAAGTTCATGGATTCTGTTTGTCACCAGTGCAACAAGAATGGGCATCTAGTGAAGACGTAACGGGGTGTCAAGAGAAAGTCGAATGCGGAGCAAGAAATTGCAAATGCAAGGAATCTTCAGTCGATGGTGCATCGCTTAGAAAGCTCAGAACACACAGAGCACTAAGACTACATGTTTAATATGAGTCACAGCTGTGCAGAGCCTGTGCAGTGAAGGTTGATGGACAGAAAATCAAGATAAAGGTGGACACAGGAGCCTCTGCATTGGCAATCAGTGATGAGATCTTCAGGAAGATTTGGGAAGCTACAAGGCACTAGTCCTTACTCAGGCAGGAATCAGCCTTCAGACGTACACCAGCGAGACAATACCATGGCTTGGAGCATTAGAGATAGACAATGCATAGAACAGCAACAAAGCATGGCTCCTGGTAGTAAAAGGGCATGCGCCAAGTCTACTAGGGCGTGATTGGCTCAGAAAAATTCAGTTGAACGAGGGTGAGATAAAGCGGCATGGTATCACAGTGGTTAGCACTATTGCTTCACAGCAACAGGGACCCGGGTTCGATTCTTGGCTTGGGACACTGTCTGTGTGAAGTCTACACATTCTCCGTGTGTTGCGTGGGATTCCTCCGGGTGCTCCAGTTTCCTTCCACAAGTCCCAAAAAACGTGCTTGTTAGGTGAATTGGATATTCTGAATTCTCCCTCCGTGTACCCAAACAGGTGCCAGAATGTGGCGACTAGGGGCTTATCACAGTAATTTCATTGCAGTGTTAATGTAAGCCTACTTGTGACATTGATAAAGGTTATATAAGCACACAAAATTGACGCTATTCAGAAATACCCTAAGGTTTTCAAAGTCGAACTGAGTACATTGTGGGGCACTACAGTTAAATTGTTGGTAGATCCTCGGGCTACACCTAGTTTTTTCAAGCCAAGGACAGTGCCCTAAGCTATTAAAGGCAAAGTGGAGGAGGAGTTGGAGCGGTTGCAAAGGCTTGGAATCATTAAGCCCATTCGGGTTTCATGTTGGGCAGCTCCAATAATTCCTGTTCTTAAAAGTGATTGTACTGTGTGCATATGTGGGGATCACAACTTATTAATCAGGTTTCCAAGTTGGATGCTTACACACTGCCGAGGGTAGCAGATCAATTTTCAATCCTTGCAGGAGGCAAAGAAGTTTTCAAAACTGGACAAGAGCAAAGTCTATCAACAACTCTTGCCAGAGGAAGATTCGAAGGAATACATGACCATCAACACATATAAAGGGTTGTTCAAGAATTATCGTTTGGTTTTCGGCGTATCCTCCACTCTGGCAATCTTCCAAAGGATGATGGACAACCTGTGCCAAGGCATTCCTCATGTTGCAGTCCACTTAGATGACATTTTAATTATGGGTAAGACTGAGAAGCAGCAACTCAGCGACCTGGAACAAGTTTGAAAAAGGTTTTCAGAGGCAGGACTATGTCTGAAGTGAAGAGTGCATTTTTCAGGCACCGAATGCGGAGTATCTGGGCCAAAGAATCACCACGCAATGCCCATCCACTGTGGAAGGGAATGTTCGAGCGATTAAAGAAACGCTGGAGCCCAGGAATATGGCCGAGCTCACGTCATTCGTAGGTTTGATGAAGAAGACTGGAAAGTTTTTGCTAGACCTGTCTAGTGTTTGCTCCACTATACCTACTTCTGCACAAAGAAACCAAATGGAAGTGAGAGTCTGGACAGAGGCTTTCAAAGATGTAAAAGCTCTGTTGAAATCAAAAAATCTACTCGTCTATTTTGATCCAGACAGGGAACTTATTCTGTTGTGCGATGTCCCTGTGGGGGCGGTACTTTCTCATGTAATGGAGGACGGGCCTGAAAACCCCAATTGGCTTTGCATCTAGAACGCTGACAAAGGCTGAAAAGGGGACAGTTAGATAAAGAGGGTCCAGCTTTCATTTTGCAGGGTAAAGATTCCACCAGTGACTCTATGGTCGTTCATTCGCCATATTTCATCATATGTACTGACCACAAATTGTTGATAAGTCTTTTCAGTGAGTCAAAATGTATTCCTCCCATGGACTCAACAAGAGTACAGTGCTGGGCGCTTACACTGTCAGTACAGCATCGTGTACAGTGCAGGGAAGGACAATGTTAACGCAGACATGTCGGAATTTTGGCAGTAACCAGCATTTGGTACTGGGAGTTATTCTTAACCAAAGTGGTCCAGTATCTTTGGTAGTGAAATACGAGCTGGAATTTCCCCAGGTGGAGGAAGCAAAGAGGCAGGCATTGGAGGAGCCTCTGGGACTGAGGAAGGTGCTGGATATGAGGGGTCTGATGTTGGGGAAGGCCCCTCAACCGGATGGGTACCCGGCGGAATTTAATAAGGAATTTGCGGCAGACCTGGCACCCACATCTCTTTGGGGCGTTAATGAAGCACTGGAGAAGGGGGAGTTGCTGGAGACGGTAATGCAGGCAGTAATCACACTAATTCCCAAAAAAAGGAAATAATCCGGTGGAATGTGGGTGGTACAGACTCATATCACTATTGAACACGGATGTGAAAGTATTGGCGAAGTTGTCGGAAGGGAGGATGGAGGACTGTGTCCCGGGGGTGGTTGCAGAAGATCAAACAGGCTTCGTGAAGTCAGGCTGCTTGCAAGAAATACAAGACGGCTGTTGAATGTGGTGATGAATCCGTCAGGTGCTCTGATACCGGAGGTGGTGGTGTCGATGGACGCCGTGAAGGCATTTTATCGGGTGGAGTAGTGGTACTTGTTCGAAGATTTGGGTTTGGGCCGAGATTTGACGGCCATGGGTGCAGTTGCTGTATGTGGCCCCCAGAGCAAGGGTGAGGACGAATGATATGAGTTTGCAAAGCTTTGACTTACACAGGGGTACGAGGCAGGGGTGCCCACTGTTGCCATTGCTATTTGCGCTAGCCATAGAGCCATTGCCGATGGCTCTCAGGGGTCGGCAGAGTGACAGGGATTATGAGGGGAAAGAAGGAGCATCGGGTGTCGCTCTATGCCGTTGACCTCTTGCTGTATGTTTCGGATCCGTTGGAGAGTTTTGGATCAGTTGAAGAGTATGAGAAGGATTATGGGCCTGTTGAGGAGGTTTGGAGGGTTCTCAGGGTACAAACTGAATGAAGGGAAAAGCGAGGTATTCCTACATGAACTGAGCTGGGACAGCGGGCTAATTTAGGGGAGGGGTGCCATTTAAGGTAGCGAGGGATAGGTTTAGGTCAGAGGCGGCAGGGGGGGGGGGGGGTCGAACTTGCTTCATTATTATTGGGCGGCGAATGTGGACAAGGTGCGGCAGTGGTGGGAAGGAGAAGGGGTAGAGTGGGTTAGGATGGAGGAGGAATCTTGTAAGGGGTCTAGTTTGAGGGCTATGTTGATGGCAGCGTTGCCAATGGCTCCGAGTAGGTATTCAGGGAGCCCGGTGGTTCAGTCCACGGTGAAGATATGGAATCAGCTGAGGAGGCATTTTAGGCTGGAAGGGATGTCGGCCCTAACGCCGCTGTGCGAGGATCATGTGTTTGAGCCGGGGGGGATGGATAGTGTATACAGAAGTTGGAGGAAAGTGGGGCTGGTCATGGTGACGGATTTGTCTTTGGAGGAAGAATTCACCAGTCTGGAGGAGCTAAGGGAGAGAGTAGAGCTGCTGAGGAGTAGTGAGCTCAGGTATCTGCAGGTTAGGGACTTTGTGACTGCTGCTCCCGGTTGTGAAAGAGGAGGGAAGAATTGGGGATATATACAAGTGGCTGGGGTAGCAGGGAGGTGAGCGGGTGGTTAAGATCAAGGAGAAATGGGAAGCGGAATTGGGAGGGGAGATCAATTGGGGAGTATGGAGTGAGGCCCTGTGAAGGGTAAACAGGACCTCCTCCTGTGCAAGGTTGAGCCTGATACAGTTTAAGGTGGTGCACAGTGCATATGACTCAGGCGAGAATGAGTGGGTTCTTTCAGGGGGTAGCAGATGAGTGAGAGAGGTGTGGACAGGGGCCAGCCAATCAGGCGCACCCGTTTTGGGGTTGTGAAAAATTGGGAAGGTTCTGGGTAGGGGGGGGGGGGGGGGCGGGGGGGGGGGGGGGGGTTGTTCGCAGTCTTCGCCAGGATAGTGGAGGAGGAGGTGGACCCAGGCCCTTTGGTGCCTTTATTTGATGTTTCGGAGAAGCCGGAGCTCATGGAGAGGAGTTCTGATTTTGTTATTTCGATGGTAACCTAGCTACTCTGGTTTTTGAGTCCATGCTGCATTTTAAACGTTGTTTCTAAAGCATCTCAATATCATTGATGTCCCTTGCCATTGCTACTATTCTGGTAAATCTGCTCTGCACACTCTCCAAGGCCTTGACATCCTTTGCAAAATGTGCTGTTCAGGATTGGCCACAATATTCCACCTGACCAAAACAAGAATTTATAAAAGGTTTAACGTAACATCTTTGCTTTCGTATTCTATGTCTTTATTTATTTATTTGTACTCTGCCTTTATTAAAAAGGACCACATATGCTTTTGCAAACAGCCTCATCAACTTGTCTGCAAATCATTAGATGTCTCTGTTCCTGCATCCCCTTTAAAGATTGTACCATTTCTTTTACATTGTATTACATGGCATCATTGTTTCCCTGTACACTCAGAAGTAGAAAGATTCAGAACTATGAAATGTTCCTCACTATGGCTTTGCTTTGATGTGCCAGGACGGGGGTCACACGATAAATCACTTCCACCTCTGACTCTTCAAACTGACCTGACAGCACTGAAGCAAAGCAGACAAATTTCCCAATAGGAAGCACCGATGCAGAGCAGCGCAGCAATGTTTTTTTGAGCACATGACAGATTGGAAGATTATGGGGACAGAGTCAGGCCAGAGGCCATGATGCAGCTTAATGTAATTTGACAAAATATGATTTTTAATTCTTCAACTTAGTTGTTTTAATATTGACTAGAAATCCTGTTCATCAAAGAACCACACAATGCAGTGCAAGCCTGACAGCTCAATGCTAAAAATGTTTTCATTTAAATTGGCCAGCAGCTGTCCGCTGAAACTATCAAATTCCCCAGACCTGAATGTCAATACCAGAAATACAAGCAGGTAGAAGATATGTATCAATTTACGTTTCCTTTTAAAGGGAACACCTTCAACATGTTAGTGTTTCCTGCCAGTTTACATCACTCCTGCTGAAATCCGTATCTACACCTTCTCATCTCAGGTACAACATTCCCAATGCTCTCCACATGAGACTTCCAACTCGGCTAAATCAGACGCTGCTCACAAAGCAAACACCCATGTTGAATGTCAACTTGCTGCCAGGTACAGTTCCATGGGCATGGAGTAGCCCAACAGGCACGGAGTAGCCCATGCAATTGATTTCTTGGACTTTAAATGTAACAGGCCAAGGTATAGACTGCACCCAACCAGACAGTGCTTGCAAAACTCCAAACACAACATCCAACATTAGTTGTGATTCTGCATTTGGACATTTGTTAAATAATCCTCAGTGTGCTAAGAATCACATTGACAACCTTTTTAAGATAGTCAGTGTAGGCACGTGCGTGTGTACTAGAAGCTGCAGAAAGAAAGAACATGTACACACATTGCAACTGCTTCAGCTGAACAAAATAAGTGTCAGCCATTCACCGACTCATTCCTCGGGGAAATGCCTTGACAAAACGTTGTCAGGCTGCCTGGTTTAAATTTCAAACAATGCTTAGCAGTTAACTGTCAGTCACCATCAATTGACACATTTTTCATGACAACACCTTTACCAATTAGAGTCCACTTGCCAGTCAATCAAGTTGTTCTCCGCTTACAGTGTATTCTTTTAAAAAAAAATTTTTTTTTAAAATTTCATTTTCTCCAATTAAGGGGCAATTTAGAGTGGCCAATCCACCTACCCTGCACATTTTTGTGTTGTGGGGGCGAAACCCATGCAAACACGGGGAGAATGTGCAAACTCCACGCAAACAGTGACCCAGAGCCGGGATCGAACCTGGGACCTCGGCGCCGTGAGTCTGCAGGGCTAACCCACTGCGCCACCATGCTGCCCTTATAGTGTAAAGTGTCCTGATTAGTGCAAGGTGAAAAGCTTCGACATGTCTCTTTTTGCAGCAAAACTCTTAACTCATTAGAAGTTAGTTTGATGGCAGGACAGCACGACCAAGTCCAATGCTGCTGTTGTTCAACAGCTGATTTTTTAATCCCTGCTGAGGGAGATTACAGCTCTTACTCCCTTCTCTCCTCATCTTCCCAAGCTAAGGCAAGATAATTCAATTGTGATCTTGACATGTACTTGATCCGTTTATTCACTCACATGAGTTATGGGGCAAGTTCTCTGAATTTTCACTCCTCTTTTACAGGTACTAACTCTTGCCAAGGCATCATTCTATAGGCACAGCTGTCCAGTATCTTGACAAGTGGCTACTCTTCTGTTGGCAGCCCAGTGTCAGCAGGTTGCACAACCGTGAAGAGAATGACACAGCTGTCCCCCCACTGAAGGCTCAATAAGGGTCAATGAACAACAATTAGAAACAGAAACCTTGGCTTAAGGTTCTGCCCCTAAAGAAAAGTAAGAGTTGATGAAGGGTGATATTAGACTGGGCTCCATCAATCAACAGAATGCACACTTACTCTGATATGTTGCCAGTTGTTCAGAATTGAGGTCGTTCATCATCACCACAGGATGCTGCTCAGTCTTACAATTGAACATGTACCACAAGTTTACGTTCAGGAATCCAAGCAACAAAGATCTATTGCGGTGTTAAAAGTTAGGTCCAGAAAGGTATCCTTGATAAATGCATCACATCGTGCGAAATTGAACCGTAGAAGACATAACATTCTATGCTTGGTGCATGTGCAGATTCTGCTGATTAAGTGGGGTCAACGGGTTGTTTAATCTATCCTCAGCAGCTCTGGCTGTAGAAAAGAATTGGCCCGGCCTCTGCTTGCAACTGCAGTCAAACGGCCCTGCAGGAAAGCGCACATCTGAGAATCTGTGGGGAGAACAAGATCAGGCTCAGCTGGGTAGCCTCCGCAGTGGAAATAGTTTTCCAACGCTCACTCACAGATGAAGAATAGCCATTTGATTGCGGTCCTAGAAGATGATCTGTGCCCATAAGTAAGATTCAGCACCTACAAGAGAAGAGTATAAATTCTCTGAGGTTGGGCTGTGTAGATGATGATGATGCTAATCTCCAAGAGGGATAACATTCATCAGAAATTGTGCAGTAATATCAGGATAGTGGCTGGCTGGGTGACTTCATCCTTGGTACATACATATCACTGACATAGTTCAGAATGAAATATTATATCTCATCATATTAAGGTGTCTTTTGACAGCTCAAATAGGATAAAGTTAGGAATGTGGTCTAAGTTTACTTGTTTAAATGTGATGTGGAGATGCCGGCGTTGGACTGGGGTGAGCACAGTAAGAAGTCTTACAACACCAGGTTAAAGTCCAACATGTTTGTTTCAAACACTAGCTTTCGGAGCATTCACCTGAGGAAGGAGCAGTGCTCCGAAAGCTAGTGTTTGAAACAAACATGTTGGACTTTTTACAGTTCTTTAAATGTGGTCAATATGCATGGCAGTACAATGCATTGTCTACATTTCTAAGGCAGTGTCACTACTCTGTAGGTCACAGAACTTTTGGTTTTAAAAGTAACATTCCAGGATAGCTTGTGAATTCTAATAAATATAAAGTGAATGTTCTGGTGGGAAAATATGCACTAAATTATATACTTACACCTGGTGTGTGGCGAAGTCTCACAATACAAACAAGGATACAGAATAGCGACTGAATTAAGTTTTTGAAAACTGTTGAATTTGCTTCACGATGCGACATGAAAACACATTTGCACCATCTTTAGATTTCAATATCTTTTGTGTCCCAGTGACCAGAACTCCTGAAAGCTTTGGACTGAACCAAACACTGGCATCAACTTCCCGCAGTATAGTTCTAGGATTTCAAACCTGTCGTGCATGCATTGGCTGGTGATGTGTGCCAGTTTAAATCCAAAATGGGAAGCATTCAGCAGCTAATGAATAGATTCAAATTTGAACTGTTCAGATCGCTAAGTACGTCAAAGCTCATCATGATGCCTGGAAGAACCCTACATTCGGAGATATTTTTGTGTTTGATTGCATAGAATGCATACTCGAGCAGTCTGCATCAAATTTAACACAGCATGCCCATTCTAATGGAGCTTCTGTTAATGGCTACAGAGGATAGCTCACAGTGTCTGACTGGAGTGAAGAGAATTGTTCACCCTACTCAGGAGATAAAAGTACTATGACTAAAATGATGTAAAATCATCTGATTGCATTATCATGTGAAGAGGCCTTTGAATACTTCCCTCATTAGATAAAATCAAGCCTCTTAGATGACTGATTATTGTAAATGACCAGGTAAGTACACTGAGTTTGACCCTTTCAACGTGCTCTTACCTTTTAGTTTGTTTGTAACTGACAGTCAAGATTGACCCCCTGATGTAGATGTGCTTGAGACAAATCCCACACTTTTGGTAATTTTTATTGTATTTAATAACATTTCGATTCAGATGCATTTCAGTAAAGATGGGTAAACAAAAGAGAAATATAGGAAGACAAGTAAATGTTGATGGATTGGATGAAGAAAGGTGGGAGGAAGCTTGCATGACTTGTTGGGTTGATTGGTCTGTTTGTGTGCTGCAAAACTTGATAACATTTTAAAATTCTAGTCTGTGTTTGGTTTCTCTTCCTGATTTTAGTTCCTCTCTATTCTATTCACTATCCCATACACATTAGACATAACACACTGAAATGGAGTGACTTGTCTATGGGGAATCGATTTAGACTCTTGTTCAGTTCAAATCCTGCAAAAATCTGTCAGCTGCTGACCTGGGTTTCTACCACCAAATTCCTCTTCCTCGACCCAGTCGCAGATTTGTGGATCTAGAAAAAACTGTGCATATTTCTGGGGTAATGCAGGTTAATTGAGTAGCTAAAACCATTATTACCTTAAAAAAATGAGTAAGGGGAACAGACTGTACCGATTTCCATTGTGTCCAACTATTAGGAGAAGGAGGCCAGACCATAAGGACTAGGAACAAAAGTAGGCCTTTCAGCCCATCGAATCTGCTCTGCCATTCAATGAGATCAGGACTGATCTGATGTGATAATCCTCAACTCCACTTACCTGCCTTAACCAGAGGCTGACTTACACTTTTCAGGACCCCATGCTCTCCCGCTTTGCAGGGGCCCCACGCCATGCCCCACCTCCTGGTGACTTGGCAGCCCATCCCCAACATTGTTGGGCACCGTCCCCAATGACATGAGCACTGTGCAGAATGATGTCAATGCGCTCCTGTCCCCGCCCACCCTCAGCTTACACAATGCAAAGCACAGAAACCCAAAATAGCTGATTGACAGACTGACGCAGTGCCTTTTAACTTATGATAACAACAATACTGTACTCATTGATGAACTGAAATCCAAGCCTACCTATTGTCAGCATGATGGTAAAGATAGTTAATATTGTGATCAGCGATATCTCTTCCAAATTTTCTCAAGTTAGAGCACCTCTCGACAAATGATTGGTTCCCTTTACGCAAAACTATGTCTGCGCTCTTGAAGTCTGGATAAAGCTGTGCAAAAATCCATCCAGATCCTAGCAAATAGCTCTGCTTTCTCTAGAACCACTCGGGTGAATGTTTCGAGATCTATCCTTGTCAAAGCTACATCCCCTGTCCATAACTCCAGCTCATACAAAAGAAATTAAGTTTCTGTTCTACACAGAATGTTGTACTTGCCTTCAATGCCAACATTCCTGTGCTGCAATATTTTTCAAACAATTCTTTCATTAGAAGGTACACAATCTGTTGACAGTTTCCTCAATAATCCATGCGATGTGGTAACACTGAGTATTATAGACCACAAAGATGACCTTTGCTTGTAGTTCAGAGCAGTCAAAGCAGCAACTGAAGTGACTTCAATGAACCTCAGTTAAGGAACAGAAAAAGTCATTTTGAATTCTTACTGCTGATGGGCGCGACTCTGACTCCAGTTGCAAATTGCACGTATGGTTTTGCTGATCGAGGTGAGGATCATGCTCAGTAGTGATATTCCTTTCCCCTCTGTCTGCTCTGTAGATTCACAACATGAAGAAGGGCAAATTAGGTGAGCTACTTGATGGTTGCTGGAGCCCACGGAACTGCATATTAGGAAGTAGCAACATATACCAGCCTCTAAAGGACTGATGAACAGCACGGACTCAGTGCAAGAGGATCATTATTTCTGTTGAATTTCATTCCTCCAATTTTCATATCTACACACACGCATGCGCGCGCGGGCACACACACACACTTGAAAGGCAGCATACCTGGAACAAAAATATTGGGTGCGATTCTCCGACCCCCAGCTGGATCGGAGAATCCCCAGGGTGCCGCGCGAAGCACCAGGATGCGTTTCTCCGCAGAATGGAGAATCGGCACCATTGGCGGCGGCATGGCGCAGGTCGGGGGCCATTCTACGCGGCCCCACCACGCTCGATTCTCTGGCCCGTGTGGGCCGAGTGGCCGTAGCAAAAAAACCTGAGTCCCATTGGCGCCGTTCTAACATGCTCTGAGCCAGCGGGACCTCGCTGTTGAAGGGTCCGGGGGCGGCCTGGGGGCGGGTGGGGGGGGGGGGGGAAGAGAGGGTCCGACCCAGGGAGGGGCCTCCGTTGTGGCCAGGCCCACGTTCGGGGCACAGCGATCGGCAGGACGGCCTCTCAGTTTGGGGGCCTCCTTTCTTCTGCGCCGGCTCCTGTAGCTCTATGCATTTGGCGTCGGGGCCAGTGCGGAGAAGAAAGCCACTGCGCATGCGTGCGTTGGTGTCAATGCCACTGCACATTCGCGTAACCCGCGACGCCCAGTTGACGCCAGGGTCAGCAGCTGGTGCTGCGTGGGCCGTTACAGCGCCGTGCTGGCCCCCTGCGGCCCGGAGAATTGGGCGCCGGAATGCCTGTTGACGCCAGAGTAAAACACTCCCGTTTTATGTGGGCGTCAACACTTAGAGTCGCCCAATGGGAAAATCCCGCCCCCTGCCTTCACTCAACTCTGCAAACTAAATAAAAAAATACAAATGATTCAGTATCTCTTTGAAGGGTGTTGGTAACATTACTCTGTATTTTACACTGCATCATTCAACCTTTTCAGAAATTGTGTAGGTCGAATGGGCAGCAGCGCTACAGACAGAAAGATGACAGAAGCATTCTCCTCTTGACCCTGAGAGCAAGCATGCAGATTCAGTGATAGAGCAAAAAATGAAGATTTATGCTTTCAATCTATATCTTGCTCAGGCAACCTGTCAGAACCACAGTTCTAATTAAAATAATCAATCAGAAAGCTGGAGGAGAGGTGGAAGTGGATGAGAAACATCAACTGTTCTGTGTCAACAAACACCATCAAAACAAAGCCAGTCTACAGACAACTTATGGGCCAGTTTTAGCTCCTTTACTGGTCTAGTAGTCGCTGAATTGATTACTGCTGCACACCTCACTGCTGTATTGACCGTATAGTAGTAAGACATATGTTAGGAAGCAACTACACATACCCACCTGCCTTTAAAGAACCAATTAACAGTTTTGCTGCCAATGTGGATTAAGTGCAAGAGAATCATTTTGTTCTGTACTATTTCTCCAAATTTCATTGTTTACCAGTACATATTTTCCAGCAGAAACCCCCACACCCCATCGTGGGGTTAACTAGAAACTGAACCAGACGAGCCATATAAATACTGTAATAATAATAATCGCTTATTGTCACGAGTAGGCTTCAATTAAGTTACTGTGAAAAGCCCCTAGTTGCCACATTCCGGCACCTGTTCGGGGAGGCTGGTAAGGGAATGGAACCCGCGCTGCTGGCTTTGTTCTGCTTGAAAGCCAGCTGTTCAGCCCATTGTGCTAAATCAACGCCAGACTACCAGACAGATCAGAAGCTAGGAATCCTGTGGCGAGTAACTCATCTCCTGACTCAACAAATCCTGTACACCATTTACAAGGCACAAGTCAAGAATGTGATGGAATGCTCGCAACTTGTCTGGATGAGTGCAGCTCCAACAATACTCAAGAAGCTCAACATCTTGTGCAGGGGGTCAGGATTGAAGGCGCCAGCATCAGCGCCGCTCCCGATGGCCCCGGGGAAATACTCAGGGAGTCCGGTAATAATAGCTTCATTGAGAATTTGGAGGCAGTTTAGCCAGCACTTCGGGTTGGGGGCAGGGTCAAGGGAAATGCCGATTCGGGGGAACCACAGATTTGAGCCAGGGAAATGGGACGGAAATTTTCGGAAATGAGAGGTGAAGGGGATTAAGACACTAAATGATTTGTTTCTTGGGGGTCGGTTTGCAGGATTGAAGGAGCTGGGAGCAAAGTATGGGCTGGAGCAGGGGGAAATGTTTAGATACATGCAGGTTCGAGGTTTTGCCAGGAACGAGATACAGAGCTTCCCAGTGGAGCCGGCCTCCACATTGCTGGAGGAGGTGCTGACGACAGGGGGACTGGAGAAGCTAGTAGTGTCGGTGGTTTACAGGGCTATTTTGGAAGAGGATAACGCACCACTGGAAGGGATCAAAGCAAAGTGAGATGAAGAACTGGGAGAGCACATGGAGGAGGGGTTCTGGTATGAGGTGCTCCGGAGAGTGAATGCCTCCACCAAGTGCGCGAGGTTGGGGCTGATACAGCTGAAGGTGGTATATAGAGCACACTTCACGAGGGCGAGGATGAACCGGTTCTTTGAGGGGGTAGAAGATGTGTGTGAACATTGCGGAGAGGCCCCACAAACCACGTTCGTATGTTTTGGTCCTGTCCAAAGCTGGAGGATTACTGGAAGGAGGTTTTCAGGGTAATCCCTAAAGTGGTGAACGTGAAACTGGACCCAGGCCCTCGGGAGACCATATTCGGGGTGTCGGACCAGCCGGGATTGGAAACGGGTGCGGAGGCAGATGTTGTCGCCTTTGCCTCATTGATCGCCCGAAGGCGGATCCTGTTGGATGGAGAGCAACCTCTCCACCCTGTGCCCTGGCGTGTCAGAGGGATATATTGGAATTCTTGACTCTTGAGAAGGTTAAGTTTGAACTGAGGGGAAGGATGGAGGCGTTCTACAATTGATGGGAGTTACTCATTATGCACTTTCTTTTTTTAAAAATAATTTTTATTGAAATTTTTTACAGAAAATATAAAAATATAACAACAAGTATAGCAACAAGCAGTAATATGCAACTAACAGCCCCATAACACCCACAATTCCCCCCAAACCGTAACATCACATGTATCACACTCCCCCCAACAAGAGAACTTAACCATAAATTAAAATTAAATTAATCACATTTAAATAAAATAAGCAAACATAATCAACGGATCCCCCCCCCCCCCCCCCCGGTTGCTGCTGCTACTCTCCCAGTACCCTATCATTGAGCCAGAAAGTCGAGGAAAGGTTGCCACCGTTTAAAGAACCCTTGCACCGATCCTCTCAGGGCGAATTTGATCTTCTCAAGCTTAATGAAGCCCGCCATGTCATTGATCTAGGTCTCCACGCTTGGGGGTCTCGCGTACTTCCATTGTAGCAAAATCCTTCGCCGGGCTACTAGGGACGCAAAGGCCAGCACACCGGCCTCTTTCGCCTCCTGCACTCCCGGCTCCACACCGACCCCAAAAATCGCAAGTCCCCATCCTGGCTTGACCCTGGATCCCACCACCCTTGACACCGTCCTTGCCACCCCCTTCCAGAACTCCTCCAATGCCGGGTATGCCCAGAACATATGGGCATGGTTCGCTGGACTCCCCGAACACCTGACACACCTGTCTTCACCCCCAAAGAACCTACTCATCCTCGTCCCAGTCATGTGGGCCCTATGCAGCACCTTGAATTGAATGAGGCTAAGCCGCGCACACGAGGAGGAAGAATTTAGCCTCTCCAGGGCATCAGCCCATGTCCCGTCTTCGATCTGTTCCCCCAGTTCCCCCTCCCACTTCATTTTCAGCTCCTCTACTGTCGCCTCTTCCACCTCCTGCATAAACTTGTAGATATCGGATATCTTCCCCACCCCGACCCAGACCCCCGAGAGCACCCTGTCACTCACCCCCCTTGCGGGGAACGCAGGGAATCCCTCCACCTGCCGTCTAGCAAATGCCTTTACCTGCAGATATCTAAACATGTTTCCCAGCGGGAGCCCAAATTTCTCCTCCAACTCCCCCAGGCTCGCAAACCTTCCGTCGATAAACAGGTCCCTCAGCTGTCTAATGCCCGCTCTATACCATCCCTGAAATATTCATTATGCACTTTCAAGAATAGATAACATCGGACATTAGGGGGGCAGGGGGGTTGGGAGGGAAGGGAATTTATGTATTAATGGTGACTATGGGTGATTCCTGATTCCTTTTTGTTATTTGTTTATGTTAACATGCGGGCAGTTGTTTGGGGGTTGGTGGGAGGATGAGATTGTTGTTGCTGATATGGATTGACATTATATTCGTTGCTGCTTATTGTTTATTGTTGGTGGGTGAACATTTGGGAGAAAATGTTAAAAGGGGAGAATAAAAATATTCTTTAAAAAAGCTCAACACCACCTGGGACAAAACAGCCCACTTGATGCTCCCCTTCCACAAACATTCATTCCCTCCTCCACCGATGCACAGTAGCAGCGGTGTGCACCATCTTCAAGGTACACTTCAGGACCTCACCAAGGCTCCTTCAGCAGCATCTTCCAAACCCACGATCACTAACATTTAGAAGGACAAGGGCAGTAGATACACGGGAATATCACCACCTGGAGGTTCCCCTCCAAGTCACACACCACCCCGACTTGGAAATATATTACCGTCCCTTCACTGTCACTGGGTCAAAATCTTGGAACTCCCTCCCTAATAACGTTGTGGTTGTACCTACACTACATGGACTGCAGAGGTTCAGGACAGCAGCTCACCAGCGCCTTCTCAAGGGCAATTAGGGAGGGGCAACAAATGCTGGCCCAGCCAGTGAAACACATAGCCCGTAAGGATAATAAAAAAAAAGAACCATTCTGAAGTGGGATGAAGGGTGTCACTTGCAGCCTCACCAATTACTGCCGTCATTGAGATCACCATACTCAAGTCCGGATGCTTCAGAACCATTGGACAATGCACTGATCATTGAATGAACCTGGTAATTCAACTTTGTACTACATCGGGTAACATTTGACCAAGCCAATAAAGGATTGAAAGGATTGTACTATAAAAAATGAGATACAGAATTGCAATCTGTGACTTCTGCTGAGCATTTCAATTGCATAGAAATAAACCACGGACTGAATGACATGATTACACATGAAGTAATGTTGCACAGAGTGTTGTATTCAGTGTCCTACAAATGGAACTGTCAGAATTAATCTCAAGTATAGACTTGATTAATCCCTTTCCTAATATCCATCCTCATGCTCATCTGCAAACCAGACCACCAGAAGTCGAATCTGAGTGTGGCTTAACTCTGGTGCTGTCCTCTTTGTTCTTGTTTTCAATACTTGTCTGCATTCTGTCATCTGGTTGGGGATTTTACTCACACAGGCAACAACTTCAGGTAGGACTAATTTGGTTCATCTGGTGGTGAGGTAATTGAATCAACGATAGTCAGAGCTTCCAGGACTCTCCATAAGACACCCGTTTCAATTAACATGACGAGTATGTGACAGGAGTTCCCTCCAGTGTTGCCAATGCTTCAGGATTGCCCAGGAGTCTCCAAAAACAAAAGATTAATCTCCAATCTGGTATAAACAAGCCTTTAATTTTCCTTTAAACACTACAATCAATTATCAAAATATTCCATGTGAGAGAAAAGGCTATTTGGCTGGGTAGAGTGGTTGGAGGCAAGAGGTGAGTACATCCAACAACAGTTGGCAATTCAGGACGTGATAAATGAAGAAGGCTCCACTTACTTCTTGCTGAGGTTTTGAGAGCAGATTTTCCATTCAGGGATTGATATGTGCAAAGTTAGTAGTGTAAAAGTAAAAATGGGAAAATATGTCATTTGAAACTGGAAGTCTGGCAATACTTGGATAAGGGTACATCAGAGAATGTAGGGACAAATCCCACGAAGGGTTAACATCAGGTGCAAAATAAGATTTTGAAATACAGATAGCCTTTATCAAACAGGCTTTAAGAAAACAGCTTGTGACTATTCAAACTGTAAAACTGACACATGTCTTTTAAGTCACAGCAGATTGAACTTTTAGTTATATGGAAAAAAGCAATATTTCACACCTTCTTTGAAGTTAATTATTTTTGTAAGCAGCTAAAAAAGAATTACTGGGATCTTCAGTTGAATTGGGTGACAAATGTTTAGGTGTGAAATTCTGCTGACACCAGGTGAATATGGGAAGCTGGAGACGACGTGACAACGGGAACACACGTTAGCCCCAAATCGGAGTCAGAGTTCTGAGCTGGGGGCATTATTTGGTAATAAAGCAACTTTAGAAATGACAGAATCCAGATGTAACACCCCTCTGGGATCAAAGGACTTTTGAACATCACAAAGGAAACAATGTAATCAGAGTCCGGTGAGGTGAAGTCATGCTCAATATGAATACATAGTTGTGTTAGAAATAATTCAGATTAAAGGTACCTTGTACAATCAAGAGTAAAATAAAGTTACTTTCCGATAATGTCATATAAACTTAATAACTGCTAGGAGGGGAATATAAACCCTAAAAAAAGGGGACAACCAGGAGAGTCAGCTCTCATATCTCGGTCATGGGAAGAATAGAACATAGCAACCGAACAGAACAGCGAATCCATCTGAGGAAGACCAAAATCTAAAGAAGAGAGAGTCAGCTCTCTTAGCTGCACTCGATCATGGGAAGGATAGAGCACAGAAACCGAGCAGAACAGCGAATCCATCTGAGGAAGACCAAAAGCTAATGAGAGCTATGAGAGCTGACTCTCTCTTCTTTAGCTTTTGTTCTTCCTCTAGGCGACTGAAGACAGACAAAGCTTTGGAAGAATATCGGGAATGTAGGACCAATCTGAAATGAGGAATCAAGAGGGCATGAAATATTTTTAGCAAACAGGGTTAAGGAAAATCCCAAAGCCTTTTATTTATATATAAGGAGCAAGAGGGTAACTAGAGAAAGGGTTGGCCCACTCAAGGACAAAGGAGGAAAGTTATGCGTGGAGTCAGAGAAAATGGGTGAGATTCTTAACGAGTACTTTGCATCGGTATTCACCGAGGAGGGGGACATGACAGATGTTGAGGTTAGGGATAGATGTTTGATTACTCTAGGTCAAGTCGGCATAAGTAGGGAGGATGTGTTGGGTATTCTAAAAGGCATTAAGGTGGACAAGTCCCCAGGTCTGGATGGGATCTATCCCAGGTTACTGAGGGAAGTGAGAGAGGAAATGGCTGGGGCCTTAACAGATATCTTTGCAGCATCCTTAAACACGGGTGAGGTACCGGAGAATTGCTAATGTTCTCCCCTTGTTTAAGAAGGGTAGCAGGGATAATCCAGGTAATTATAGACCGTTAAGCCTGACGTCAGCGGTAGGGAAGCTGCTGGAGAAGATACTGAGGGATAGGATCTATTCCATTTGAAAGAAAATGGGCTGATCAGTGATAGGTAACATGGTTTTGTGCAGGGAAGGTCATGTCTTACCAACTTAATAGAATTCTTTGAGGAAGTGACAAAGTTGATTGATGAGGGAAGGGCTATAGATGTCATATACATGGAATTCAGTAAGGCATTTGATAAGGTTCCCCATGGTAGGCTGATGGAGAAAGTGAAGTCTCATGGGGTCCAGGGTGTACTAGCTAGATGGATAAAGAACTCGCTGGGCAACAGGAGACAGAGAGTAGTAGTGGAAGGGAGTTTCTCAAAATGGAAAACTGTGACCAGTGGTGTTCCACAGGGATCCGTGCTGGGACCACTGTTGTTTGTGATATACATAAATGATCTGAAGGAACGTATAGGTGGTCTGATTAGCAAGTTTGAAGATGACACTAAGATTGGTGGAGTAGCAGATAGTGAAGGGGACTGTCAGAGAATATAGATAGATTGGAGAGTTGGGACGGAGAAATGGCAGATGGAGTTCAATCCGGGCAAATGCGAGGTGATGCATTTTGGAAGATCTAATTCAAGAGCTAACTATCCGGTAAATGAAAAAGCCCTGGGGAAAATTGATGCACAGAGAGATCTGGGTGTTCAGGTCCATTGTACCCTGAAGGTGGCTGCACAGGTCGATAGAGTGGCCAAGGCGGCATACGGCATGCTTTCCTTCATCGGAAGGGGTATTGAGTAAAGAGCTCGCAGGTCATGTTACAGTTGTAGAAGACTTTGATTCGGCCACATTTGGAAAACTGTGTACAGTTCTGGTCGCCACATTACCAAAATGATGTGGATGCTTTGGAGAAGGTCCAGAGGAGGTTCTCCAGGATGTTGCCTGGTATGGAGGGTGCTAGCTATGAAGAGGGGTTGAGTAGATTAGGATTATTTTCATTAGAAAGACGGAGATTGAGGTGGGACCTCATTGAGGTGTACAAAATTATGAGAGGTATAGACAGGGTGGATAGCAAGAAGCTTTTTCCCCCAAAGTGGGGGACTCAATCACTAGGGGTCACGAGTTCAAGGTGAGAGGGGAAAAGATTAAGGGAGATATGCATGGAATGTTCTTTACGCAGAGGATGGTGGGTGCCTGAAACGCATTGCCGGCAGAGATGGTAGAGGCGGGCACGATAGCGTCACTTAAGATGTACTGGACAGATACATGAATGGACAGGGAGCAGAGGGATACAGATCCTTAGAAAATAGGCGACAGTTTGAGACAGAGGATCTGGATCGACGCAGGCTTGGAGGGCCGAAGGGCCTGTTCCTGTGCAGTAATTGTCAAGGTGGACCTGAAGGTCTTTTCGACCAACCAGGAGAATCCAGAAGTAAGATTGCAACTTTTAAAAGAAAAAAATATAATAATAAAATAACTTTTAAGTTTTAACCTGAATCAGTGATTACTTCAAAGTCGAATTTACTTACTTGGCAAAGCGGGACCCAGGATCAATGCTACTGAGTGGTAAGTAGATAAAATTCTTCTATGAAGGTATGGGTTATACCGGGGGATAATTTGAAAATATAGATTGACCTGAATAGCACCCACCGAAGCCTGCATCGGAGTCAGGGAGTGAGAATCCCTAGACATAGACATAGAACAGTACAGCACAGAACAGGCCCTTCGGCCCCCGATGTTGCGCCGAGCAATGATCACCCCACTCAAGCCAACACATCCACCCCCTACCAGCAACCCCCCCCATTAACCTTATTTTTTAGGACACTAAGGGCAATTTAGCATGGCCAATCCACCTAACCCGCACATCTTTGGACTGTGGGAGGAAACCCACGCACACACGGGGAGGACGTGCAAACTCCACACAGACAGTGACCCAGCCGGGAACTGAACCTGGGACCCTGGAGCTGTGAAGCATTTATGCTAACCACCATGCTACCGTGCTGCCCACTTAAACATTAATAAATGTAATCAGAGTTAGCAATTAGCTAACCTGTTCACCATTTAGAATGTGTTATAGTGGTGAGTTTTTTTACTTCAGCAGAGATCCCTTATGAAGAAATTTCAAGCATTTAGCTATCCCGTTCAATTTCCTTGGCAACAACTGTCGCTCAACCAACAAATGCTTGCATTTATACAACATCTTCAACTGGAAAATAAACATTTCATGGTATTTCACAGAAAGATAATCAGAAATAACTGGATGCTGAGTGAAACTCAAAGATATTAGAAAAAGCGACCAAATATTTGGTCAAAGAGGCCAAGTCCAAAGTGAGGGAGGAAATTTGAAAGCATTTGGACATGCTGGCTCAAGGAACCACCACCGATGGATGTACAAGAAACCAGAAATGGGTACATTGAGAGCTCATAGAGTGAAGGAATGGTTGGTGCCATGGGGACTGGGGAGCAAGCGTAGGCAAGCTACAACAGGAATGATGGGTCATTGAGACTCAGTGATGTATAGATACAATTGCCGTGTTTCGGCAAAGTTGAAGTTCACAGACCATGGAGGGTGGGAAGCAGGCTCGGAAGTATTTGGACATTTGCATCTGGACAACACAAAGACATGAACCTGATAGTAAATGATCTGAGGCAGGGGCAGAAGCAGGCAGAGTTATGGAGATGGAAATAGATGGTCCAGGTAGTCAGAACATCTTTCAGAATTGAATCAAATGTCTTCAACTAAGACAGCAGTTAGAGAAAGGGCGAGGAAGGAGTGAAATTTATGATAGGGTAAAATATTTGTGGCATGTTGGATAACCAATTTGACAATACAGGAATTTATTGTGCCGAGAGAGGTGATGGGAGTGGTAAAGCTTTTTAAAAAATAAATTTAGTGTACCCAATTTTTTCCCCCCCCAATTAAGGGACAATTTAGTGCGGCCAGTCCATCTAACCTGCACATCTATGGGTTGTGGAGGTGAGACCCACGCAGACACGGGGAAAATGTGCAAACTCCACACAGACAGTGACCCGGGGCTGGGATCGAACCAAGGTCCTCAGCGTCGTAGGCAGCAGTAGTAACCACTGCGTGGGAGTGGTAGCAACACCATTTTAGAAATGTTCCCCTGAACTGAATCTTCAATTTGTCCACAAAACAACATACTTCAAAATAAATAATTGACTGTGACATTACGTGGATATGAATGGCTGTGCGGATGTGAATGACATCATATAAATGTAGATGGTTCCTTTTTAGTTGGATTTTTTTTTTTATTGGGAGTTAAATGCTTGCCAGTTTTTAATGCATTATATTAAATTAAGCCCCTACAATGTAATTTACATTGGTAAAATGCTCAATCGTAAAATAGGGACCCATGATTATTTGGGTGATCTGCTTCTGGAGGTGCAATATGAACAAGGCATGTGTTTCTCAGAAGAGGAACATATCCAAAATAAAAACCAACAGTTACTTGCAATAATACTTCAATTTACCGACATCCTTTACAAAGTTCACTGACGTTCAATAATGTTTCATGAGGTCTGCACAAAGCTGGTATTGGGAGTCAGGATCTTTTTAATACCTACATGCAATCAGCCAAAGCTTAACAACAATTGATATAACGCTTTTAAAGTAGTACAGCATCCCTAGGTGCTTCACAAGGTTATCAGCAGGTAAAAGTCTGACACCAAGCCGCATATAGAGATACTAGGTTAGTTGACTAAAATTTTGCCAGAGGTGACTTGAAGCTGTTTTTACACTGGCATCCTGTCGAGCTCAGATTTTGGGAGTCCATTAGCCTGTTCCTTATGTTTACTTGGCAAGATCCAGCTCCTTCATTCTTACTGGCTGTAGAATGGTTCATCCATTGTTATCCATTGTTTTTGTGGATTTTTAAATTTTATCACTTTATCAGAGTTACAAAGCCAGAGCTCACTGTGGACAGGGGAAACCCCTTATCCAGCTCCAAAAACTAATTCAAATTGAATTCAATTCATTGTCCCCACAAGAGAGACATACCAGATCCAGGCATTACACCTGACCTCACGCTCATCTTAGCCAAAAGGCCAACATCCCACTGCCAGAATTGTCAGCTGATTGATCGTGGTAAATCACTCGTGTATGTCTGGGTACTGGTATCCCAGAATTCAAACTAAAAGAGCAGATTACAAAAGCTGCTTTCAAACAAGTGACCCAACAGGTTACTTTATTGAAATTTAATGCAACAGATCAATAGGAGACTGAACAGCAGACAGTTTACAAAAAAAGACTTAACAAGGTCTGAATGCTCTGAATAATCTAATGCAGCTCAATTGCAGCTCAATTGGAGCACTTTGTCATTCACTGAAATTGATCAGTGGACAGAACAGAAAGTGTTCAACAGGAGATTAAACAAGCTGCAAAATACTCTCTGTAATTTGTTCAACTGGCCAATTGGAAATAACTTTCAGTGACTATTTTAGAATTGAGTGCTGAAAGTGCACTGTCAAAGTTGTTTTTAGACTGATCTCGTGTATTTCAGATTCTGGGGGACAGGCACAAAACAGACTGCAGATGCTGGAAATATGAAATAAAAAAAAGCAAACGTTGGCCATTGCCTAACAGGACTGGCAACATCTGCAGAGGTGACAATCAGGATGTCAGACATTGCAGATGAGTGCAGAGTTATGGTCTCTTAGTCAGTGCTCTGACGCAGGCTGCGCTGTGAATACTCCCCTATACTCCACTAATCCAGGGAAAATTTCACTCATCGGGTATAACTAGTTTTTAATGGCAATGTGATTAATAAAACTTGATGAATAGCAGAAATTGACCTGAAAAATTGGGTAATTGTGGAGTGTCATTCATGATTATTTACTAGATTTTTAAAGCTACATTTCAAATAAATTTTCTTTGAATTTTATTTACAAAATATTTTATCTTCTACCTATCCCCCATCTGTCCCAATCTTTAATTTACTTGATGTAAAAACTTTTTAAAGTAATTTTCATTTCTTCTTTGAGCTGTGAAAAGCGTCTAATATGGGTTGACTGCTTGGACAGCATGATGGGATCACTCCTGTTCCAAGCTGGGAATGCCAATATAGAACACTGCAATCAGCTGTACTGTAGTAAGAAGTCTTACAACACCAGGTTAAAGTCGAACAGGTTTGTTTCAAATCACTGGCTTTCAGAGCACAGCTCCTTCATCAGGTGAGTGTCCCAGATTTCTCTTGTGCCTGCGTATTGCGCTGCTCTGTGGGTGGGTGCTTTGGCTTGGGGGCTAGAGAGTGTCCAGGGGGCAGGGCCCCTGTCACCAGTGGCAGTCTCAGGCCTGATTTGGCATGGGGGATGGTTCCAAAGTGGGGACAGGTGGCAAAGGCCACATCCAAGCTCAAAACCGCACCATCCCCACAGTAACGTCTGCATTATGTATATATAGCCAGGAATGTTACCCCTTTAAAGCAAAAGGATGAAATTACAGCCCAGAAAGAAGCTGTTTGGCCCAACCAACTGAGCATGAGGATGTACTCATCTATCCTGAAATATTTCAAAGGCCTCTGTTTCAAACATTAACCCTGGTAGTAAATTCCAGAGCCTTGTAACCTTTCTCCTGCTCTTTGTCCTAAATTAGGTAGTCAGGAAACAACCATTTGACCCAACAGATAAGCTGCAGTTTATGCTCCATTTCTCTTCATCTGACCAAATGGTTCTCAAACATTTTTGGTTCAAGGACTTGAAGGACAGCTTTTCAAATGACACCCCCACCCTCATCTAAATTATACCACAGAATACAGGATACCTCAGAATACAAAATATTAAAGTGCTGTGTGTCAAGAATGTTTATTTTTTTTAAGAAAACGGTTATTTACTTTCACAGGAAGCATCTTCGCCAGTGCCTCTTTTTATAACATGGAGACTAGAATTGTTCACTGCACACCACACCTTATAAATATCATATTTAATTTTGTATTTATGTTGTTTAGTTGCAAGTAAATCCTGTTTGAGGTTCACATATGGCAGAATGTTCTCACCTTCTTATTTATAAGTGGTTCCAAATGTTGAACAGTAGCAGTATGCTTTTCATTATCTTAGTATTGGGAATTTTGTCTTTCCAACTGGTATCTCGCATTCTGTGTGCAAATCACACCCAGAAGCATCCAGCCTCTCTGTTCATTAGAGTTCAATTAGAGTGCCAACCACAGTACCTGCAACATGCAAGCTACTTGCCAACGATTAACTTGCTAAGATAGAGAACTATTGAGCAATACCATGCAGGGTGGTCCAAGAGTCAATCTTCGGTGAGTGCCAATTTAGATTATCTTAGCCAGGATAGGAGTGGGGTGATACAAACGGTTGAAATCACTGTCTCAGCCGGAACATGCTAATTCTCAGTAAAGCCCTCTTATCCTACCCGATGCCCGTACACAGTACTTTGCCCAGCTGTCCAGGGATAAATGATTGTGCAGAGCATTTAGGCGGTTGCTTCAATTCAGTTTCTGGTCAATGGTGACCCCTCAAGATATTGATGGCGAAGGATGGTGAAGGAAATTAGAGCGACCTGAATAGGTCAGAGACTGGGTATTCGGTGGCGAGTGACTCGTCTTCCAACTTCCCAAAGAAGTGTCACCACCGACAAGGCACAAGTCAGGAGTATAACGGAATTGTCTCCACTTGCCTGAATGTGTATAGCTCCAACAAGACACAAGTTCAAAACAATCCAGCACAAAGCAATCCACTTGAATGGCATCCACTTAAACATCTTCCTCCACCATCGGAATACCATGGCTTCACTGTGTACTATCTACAGAATAAATTGCAGAACACCACCAAGGTTTCTTCAGCAGCACCTCCCAAATGCCACCTGAAAGGTCAATTAAGGACAGAAAATGCATGGGGACACAATCACCTCCAAACAGTATACCACAAAGACTTTGACTTGGTGTCGGGGCTGAACATGCATTGCTGTTTCTTCATTATTACTCGGTCAAAGTCCTGGAACTCTGTATCTCAGTGCTTTTCAAAGTGGGGGCAGCGGTCGCCTGACCATTTTTCCCGTTTTCTCTTTGGGTAAATTCTTGCTGCGGTACAGTATATGACCACATGGGGCTGATGTAGAACCGGTGCCGTGGATTTACTTATCTCCCTGAGTCACTGCTCCAGTCATCACCATCGACACAGCCTCCAGCAGCGACTCCACCTTCTACAGCAGCTGATTGGCCCGGTGAGTCAGCAACTGCAACTAAAACTGAAGAGTTTCAAATAAAAATCAATACTCTTTAAAATTCTTTCCTGAAAATACTCCTGCACAGAGTGAGTTTCCACCAGTACTTTGTGTTCTTTTTTGCCAGGTCTGCATCACCCAAATGACTGCTGACTGGAATATGTTTCCAAATTACCCCCAGTCAGCAACTCTCTCCGGAGGACTCACATGTACAAGATTTAACAGATAATTCCTGTGAGGATCTCCCCACCTTTCAATTGGTCCATTGTTACGAAGCTGATTCACATTTGTCCTATACTGAACTTGGCTCCGGGGGGGAGGAGGAGGAGGGGGGGGGGGGGGGGGGGGGGGGTGTGCGTTTAGGAACTCCATCCGTCCCATCAGGGGGAAAATGCATCTTTTCAGCGATTTGTATTACAAGTATTTGGATCGCCAAATAACAGCAAAAACATAGAAAATATTTTTAAATGTAATAACACAGTAGTGCCAACAATCAATGTGACATTTTAAAAAGTAACAATGGGTAATCTATTGTGAAGGTGACGTGGGTTGAGAGAGTCGACCATTTTGTAGAAGTGGGTCGCCAGAAAAAAAAGTTTGGAAAAGACTGCTACACCTAACACTTTTCGTGGGAGTTACACAGATTACAATAGTTCAAGAAAAAGACCCAAAACCACTTTCTCAAGATCAACCATTGAAAATCAAAATCCATCAGCTTTGCCACTGATACCTGGTACCTCAAGACTGAATAGATACATTTTATTAAAAATCCTTCTCTAAATACAGCACCATACACCCAAAAATCTTTGGTGCAAATTGCAGTGATATATGCTTCACTCTAAGTGTGGTAGCTAATGCAAAACAAGAACTGATGATGGTAAATGTTATCTTTGAGCAATATGATTCTGGAAATACAACAGTCTTCACACTAAGCTGTACATCCAGGTTTAATTCCACTGAGACTGTTCAGGCTGATGTCCAAAATAACAAGGCCGTACCCTTTCCTCCTGTTTCCTCCTGTTCCATCCAGCAGATGCAGTCACTAACTCTTGTGTTGCCTACCCACGTCCTTGAACTAGAAGGAAAATGTGTCCCAGGAGCTTTCGCACCACCATCCAGTCGTGAATGAACAATTCAGTTTTAATGCGCAGTCCACAACAAACTGCTAGATCACAAGACACAAAGTTAAAAGAACATTACCACCTGGTAAAAGGCGTCGCTGAGCTTGTGTTAACTCATGGAACTTCTGCTGCCATATAGCTTTGCTCATATTCTACCTTTGACTTTCTGTTTACACCTCCAAATGTTACCACTGAAGCCATAAAAGGCTTACACTATTCCTAAATTTACTCGCAGGGCAAATAACCCTCCACTGATGGTTTACCATGAATGTAGCAAAACTTGATTGAACAGCCTGATACAAATCTGAAAGGAATATGAATTTTCCAAATACAGTAGCTGTATGAAAAGTGTGCAACGCAAGTGTTGTTTTAAAAGCTTTGCATGCATCTACATGTACTAACACATTCCTACCTGAAGGAGGGGACGTTGCACGCCCAATACTTTCATAGTATCAGCACTGGCCAACACTTTCAAAGGATCTGCAACCTTGGTTGCGGCCTCAATTTCCTTGTTGACATCAAGATGCACCTGATTTAGGAAGAAGTTTTTGATGTACATGGTGAGGAACTCTCGCAGTGGGCACTGCTTGCCGGAGCCGGTCCACATGGCAGCTTCAATCTCCTGAATAAATCTAAAAGAACAAAAAGAGGTACTTAGAATTCACTGAGCAGTTCAAAAGAACATTGTATCAGGAGGTCAGTGTGGTCTGTGCTCAGCTGATCAAACTGTCAACAAGAACAAAGTCAGTTGAAAGATAACTCTTTAATTTCAATTCTTTGTAAACAGGAAAACAAAATTTGAACAATGTACCTTGTGCAGAACGATGTTCATACCAACTTCCCAACAAGAGACACTTTACTACCAGGTGTGGTCGTACCAGTTTCCGAGGCTACAGGACACCACAGATACAAAGGGCTCAGGAATTGTGTTGCTTCAATTGACCCACAGGCTGGATGCCGGGGGGTTACACAGAAGCATATAAAATAGGAGCAGGAGTAGGCTATTCGGCATTTTGAACCTGCTCCTCCATTCATTATCATCTCTGATCATCCAGCTCAATGGCCTGTTCCCACTTCTCCTTCCCATATCCTTTGATCCCTTTCACCCCATGAGCTATATCTAACACCAATGTTTTGACCTCAACTACATTGTGGTGGAGAATTCCAAAGGCTCACCTCTCTCTGGGTGAAGAAATTTCTCCTCATCTTAGTTCGAAATGGTCTATCTGTATCCTCAGATTCCTTGCTGTATCTACCCTGTCTTGTCCTGTTACAATTTTATAGCTTTCTATGAGATTCTCCCCCCCCCCACTCATTCTTCTGAACTCCTATGACTATAATCCGAACTGACTCAATCTCTCCTCATCCCAAGAATCAGTCTGGTAAACCTTTGCTGCACTCCCTCCTCAGCAAGAACATCCTTCCTCAGATAAGGAGACCAAAACTGCACACAATATTCCAGGTGTGGTTTCACGAAGGCTTTGTATAGCTGCATCACGACATCTCTGCTCCTGTACTTGAACCCTCTCGCTATGAAGGCCAACAAACCATTTACCTTCTTTACCCCCTGCTGCATCTGAATGATTACCTTCAGCGACTGGTGTACGAGGACGCCCAGGTCATGTTGCTTAACATTCCCCTCGATTAATAATTTGTAGCCATTCAGAAAATTGGCCCAGCTGTTTTTTCTACTAACATAGATAACTTCACATTTATCCACATCATATTGCATCTGCCATGCGTTTTCCCACTCACTCGGCTTGTGCAAATCTCACTGAAGCATCTCTGCATCCTTTTCACCCTCCCACCCAGCTTTGTGTCATCTGCGAACTTGGAGATATACATTTCGTTCCCTCATCTAAATCATTATATATTGTGAATAGCTGGGGGTCCCAGCACCGATGCCTGCGGTACCCCATGAGTCACCATTTGCCTTTTTGAAAAAGGCCCATTAATTCATACTCTGTTCCTGTCTGTGAACCAGTTCCAGTTTTCTAACCATCTCAATACACTACCCCCAGTCCCACGCACTTCAATTTTATACTCTAATCTCATCCAAAAAAAAAGTAAATCTGGGAGTTCACCCTGTGCACATGGGAAAAATACGAAAATCCCTTTGCCCTGGCCTCCCAAATCTCTACGGGTCCAACCCACATATGCTCCATAATCCACTTCAGCTTCATCGCCACTGCTAACACCTTCACTGACGTCGGGCTTGACCGGTACAAACTTAGCTCAATCACCCCCAATAATGAAACAGTGCGAGTCCAGGTCAGGAATCTTCCCCAGCTCCCGCCTCAAACTCCACATCATCCCAATTTGGGGCAGAAACGTTTAGCAGGACCACCGGCATCACCTCCAGCTTCACACTAACCATCACAAACCTCCCCTCCGAATCTGTCACAATATTCCTCACGTCAAATGCCACCCGCTTATTCACCAGTACTGCCACCCCTCGCCTTCTTGTCCAGTTACAAATGGAACACCTGCTCTCCCCATCCTTTCCTCAACCTTCTGTGATTCCTTATCTTTAAATGTGCCTCTTGTAGAAAAGCCACATCCGCCTTCAGACTACTCGGTTGCGCAAACACACGTGACCTTGCGACGGCCCATTCAACACCATCACATTCCACGTGACCAGACTGGTTGTGGCTCCCAGTCCCCCTCCTGCCGATCAACCATATCCTTTTAGGGCCAGCCCCCGGCCCATGCCACTGTCCCCCCCCCCCCCCCCCCCCCCCCCCCCCCCCCGGGACATCCACCGACATCACTCCCTTTCCAGCTGCACTACAGCACCCCCCTCTCCCAAACAAAACAACAGCCCCATCACCTCCCCTGTACCAACCACCTGACCACCCCCCACTGTGCTCCCATTGACTAGCCCGCCTAGCTAGCATAGCAGCCCCCGCCCAAGGCCCTCAATCCTCCTACCCCCCCGACTCCCCTCTCCCACCGACTGCACTCCCTCAAGAAACAAAGAATCAGGAAAAAGGTGCACTCACCCTTGATGATCCCCAAGCACCCGTCACCAAACCCAACAAAACATTTCAAAGGAGAAAAAGCTCTCCTAAAACAATCAGAAGAAAACACCTCCTCAAAAGTTCAGTGTCCTCCTTCTCCTGCCAGTCCATTGTCCCTCAAAAACTCCATTGCCTCCTCTGGTGTATCAAAACAGTACTCTCGATTCTAGTACAGCACTCCAAACTTCACCCCGTTCTTGAAGAGGGCAGCCTTGACCCGGTTAAATCTGGTCCTCCTCTTTGCCGCTTCTGCACCCAGGTCTTGGTGCACCCACAGCTTGTTCACTTCCCAGGTATACTTCCTCGCCTGCCTTGCCCACCGAAGAATCTTCTCCTTGTCCAAGAAGCGGTGCAACCGCACCACATATCCTTGGCAGCTCACCCGCCTACGGCCTCCTCACCAGCACCCTGTGCACCCGGTCGACCTCCAGATACTGGTCAAAGGCCCCCTCCCCCATCAGCTTCTCCAGCATTTTGGCCACATATGTGCTGGCCTCCGCTCCTTCGGGCATCCCCACAATCCCCAAACTGTGCCTTCTGGAGTAGTTCCCCAGATCCCCTTCAACCTCTTTTGGGTCTCCTGCATCAACCCCACCTCAGCCACCAATGAGGCGAGTTGCTCCTCGTGCACCCCCACTGCCTCCTCCATTTTCTGGATCGCCTGGCCCTGGGACTCCAGCCTCTGCTCCACTGGGTCAATGCCTGCTTTGAGTGGCTCTACCATCTTGGCCAGGTCCTCCAGGACTTACCTTCTCTGTTGGCTGACCTTCTCATTTAAAAAGTCCACAGCTGCTCTGTTGACCATTGGGCGAGCAGGACAGGCGTTTGCTCTCTGCCATCTTAACCTGTGGTGCACAAACTCTCCTGTTCCACCAGCTTTCTTCTTCTCAACATACTCCTAGTTCGTGGATCCATCCACCAGCCACACAAAAGGAGTTACACCTTCTCCTGGAACTGCTGCATCACTTTCCATCCAAAATTCCATCTGTCAGACAGGGAAAGGACCAAAAAATACCACCTTGAGCGGGAGCTACCAAATGTGGCCACTCCATGGCCACCACCTGAGGTCCCTGGGGAGTTATTGGCCTGCAATCCCATTAAATTCCCCAACACCATTTCTGTACTAATACTGATCTCCTTCAGTTCCTCCCTCTCACTAAACACTGCTCCCCAACATTTCTTGTATCTTAGTTGTGTCCACCTTTGTCAAGACAGAAGCAAAGTATGCATTTAGTTGGCCAGCCATTTCTTTGCTCCCCATTATAAATTCCCTGTCTCTGACAGGAAGGAACCTGCATTTGTCTTCATCAATCTTTTTCTCTTCATGCCGGCATGGTGGTACAGTAGTTAGCATTGCTGTCTCACAGCGCCAGGGACCCAGGTTTGATTCTGGTCTCGAGTGCTGTCAGTGTGGAATGAGCATTTTCTCTCTGTGTCGATTTGGGTTTCCTCCAGGTGAGCCAGTTTCCTCCCACAGTCCAAAGAAGTGCAGATTAGGTGGATTGGCCATTCTAAATTGCCCTTTAAGTGTCCAGGGATGTGCAGGTTAGTTGGAGGGAGTAGGCCGAGGTGGGATGTGCTTTCAGAGGATCGGTGATGATTTGACGGGCCCAGTGGTCCCCTTCTGCACTGCAGGGATTCTGTGGTTCACACAACTAGAAAAACGTATCCTGTCAGTTTTCATGTTCCCCATAAGCTTACTCCCATTCTCTATTTTCTCCTTCTTAATCAAACCCGTGGTCCTCCTTTACAGAATTGCAGCAGTGATGTTGATCAATGCCATCTTAGCCCCATTGAATAGTTCGTTTAATTTTAAAGTCATAGCTCTAGAAATTTTCCTCACTGATCTTCGACTAAAGGCTTTAACTTCCTCACTGGGACAGTGATCAATGGTCACCCCTCAGTATTTTGCCCCAAGTGGTCATTCCATACACAAACCCTAGTAAGTGCCAGTGGCTGATTGATGGGGGTAGGACATGATGATTCAGTGTGAACATGCACATTTACAGTAACGGAGAACCTGTTCAATACAAAGCAGGAACTCTGCCTGATTACCCCTTCACCAATACAGGGCAGCTGTGGCCAATTACAATATCCATAATGCTTCCCCAGCCAAGGTCAGTTAGCTCAGCATGGACCAGGAAACAGGCCTGGGTCAGAGATGTTGCCTTTACACATGAATGGCTGGGGGAAGCCATTCGTTAATTCTACAGACTCAAGTGTGATGCTGTAACATCCGTTATAAAGAGGTCAGACACTAATTCAACCCACAACTTCCAGCCATACAGTCTTAAACAAATGTTCTTCAGGTTACAAGCATGTTGAAAAATTGTGGAACTAAAGTGAACTGGGTAAAAGCTGTACTGTACTGATGAATTAAAACTGTTTTTTGCCAGCTGTTTACAGGTGTTCACTGGGCTAACCCCTGATTGTAAGGATACTGGCTGCAGAAGATCAAGATCGGTGACATGTTTCTAATTTACAAAATGTAATTTTCTGCCCCAACCAACAGACTAAACGGACTCATCAGGAGCCGAACGAAAGCAGCGAATTGTTACACACGTTATCTAACAATGGCACAGAAGTTATGAAATCTGTGACTAGCATGGCTTATTTTGTGTAAATTATTGATATCTGATGGTCATCCTGTTTGAATATGCCCAGGGTGCACCACTTGCTGAGGGGTGGATGGATACCTGTGGAGAAAGAATAACCACATCTTACGATACCATGCCGCGCAGTGTGATCTGGACGTAGCCCAGAGCTGACAGGCAGCTGCAACACAAGCCAGGTTGCCTAAACTGTCTTGGGAATGATTTTATCGGTTTGTTTTTGGTCAAAGGTTGTATTCGATTTATATTCAAGGCAACAATCAGTGCTGAAGAAATTGTTTCAAAGTAAAATCATCCCTACCTCCCTCTTGCTGCAATGGGTGTTTAGAGAAGGGGCAATGTGTAAATAGAGCTCAAGCTGTATTTTGTAAGGAGCAGCAGTACACTATTATGCCACGAGCCATTGTCAGCCTCCTCAAACTCCTTCCAAGGACAATCTCTCTCCTACCTAAGCATTTGAATTAATATTCAAGCACATGTAATATTCAGAATACATCTGCTCCAAATGACGACAGTATGCTGAAAGTGAGAGATCATTTCAACGCTCTGTATAACACTGGACACTCAAGGTGATGTACCCTTGGATGGTGCTATAAAGAGTTCAAACTGACAGAAGGTCATGTGGAAGAGCAAAACTGAGGTGATGAAACTACACAAAGATAATCTAAAAAATACAGCAAATTAAACAATAGCTGGAGAAGCGGGCAGAAGGAACATGACCAGGAAAAAGCCTTTTGGCCACCATGCCCAGTTTGTTTGTGTGGCACGAAGGAAAGATGAAATTGTCAGGAAAAATCGAAAGCATTGAGAAAAGTGTAATGAGAAGACGAACCAGAAAACAAAGTATCCCCCAAACACTTGGATTAAAAAGGAATATTTAAGGCCATCAATGAACTTGGACACAGTTCAATAAAGCTGTTAGTATCTGCACAGTTAATTTAAGGAAGTGCAACTTGCTAATAGTTTGCCTAATTGCTAACAGCTCATTTTAACTTCAGCTGTAGAACTCAACTTGCAACGGTACAATCAATACAGGGTGAAGTGGATGCTCGTATACGCAAAGTCAGACATAAAGTCGGGAAAATTAAAAATATTTCTTGGCACCCACGCACATTTCGTCTCATCCCTGAATCCCATTACGATGATCTCTTTGAATTCTGAACTTTAATTCTCGACGTGATTCAATATCACAAGGAGCAGATGAAACAACTTACTGTGCAGTCATAGTCTTAAACAAATGCTCTTCAGGTTATAAACATATTAAAAATGGTGAATCTAAAATGAGCTGGGTAACAAGCTGTACTGTACTAATGAATTATGATTGCATTCAATATGGACAAAAATTGTCAATTCTTTATTTCTGGAAGTAGGTTAATTGTATTGTCCATTTCAGAAAATCTCAGCAAGTTGCAGATACATTCTAGACATCTTTAAACAAAAAAATAATTCTCTGGGAGCAGAGAGGGAGCATCGGTCTGATCTCCAATCTGCAATAGTCACCCGTTTGCCCCGGGGACGCTGGATGGAGGGTTCCGGAGACGGCAAAGAGCAGGGATCAAGAGGATGGGAGGTAAGTTTATAGAAAATAATAATTCTCCCCATACCACATATTTAAGGGAGAAAACATAATCTGAACATCTTGTTGCCAGATTTGGGGTGAGAGTAACTGCACTGGACATCAAGGTTCCATTTGACTGAGTGTGCCATCAAACAGCCTGAGCAAAACTGGAGTTAATGGGAATCAGGGGGATAAAGTTCCGCTTGTTGGACTCATACCCAGCACAAAGGAAGATAGTTGCTGTGGTGGTTGGTTCCAGACCTACAAGAACAGGTCAAATGCTAGGAATTCTGTGATGAATAATGCACCTCCTGACTTCCCAATGTTTGTCCACAATTTACATGGCACAAATCAGAAGTATGACGGAATACTTTCCCCTTGGCTGGAGGAGTGCAGCTCCAACACTCAAGAACCTTGACTCCATCCAGGACAAAGCAGCCCACTTCATTGGCATCCCTGCCACAAACATTCATTCCCTCCACTACCAACGCACAGACATAGCAGTGAGTACCATCTACAAGACGCACTGCCGGAACTCACCAAGACTCCTTCGAAAGCATCTTCCAAACCCACAACAACTACCTAACCAACAAAGCCCACATCCCTTGAATTATAAAAATTCCAGTATTTGACGGAATCACCAAATCAGCTTCGACATTGTTCATTCCCTTCTCCCGAAACTCCATATTTTGGTCCAGTGTTGAACTGAGAACAATGACATTATCACCAAAGAGTAACATAATTCACAAGTCAATCAAGTTACATCAGCAAGGTAATAAAGGTACAATAGCACAGTTGTAATGGCACTGGATAAGATAATGAGTTTAAAATCTCAGCAAGCTGTGAAACTGAATAATATAAATCTGTCAAATTGTGGTCTCGCACAAATGACGATGTAATCTGATGGATTGGTGCAAAGACTTTTATTGATTTATGAATGGGTGTGGGACGCACCCTCGCAACTCTCAACCTACCGATAACTCCAGTTCACACTACAAGGTTGACTCTTAATAGCCTTTGAAGTTATTCAGTATATAAAATGGTGGCTTATCGTTCAAACAAATGAGTGATGGGCAACACGTTCAGCCAGTGTTGACCCAAACATAAATAAAACAGCTGGGATTTCACGAGTTATACGGGCCAATTATTTTAACTTATCTCACTAATTCAGGTCCTGCACTGGTTATATTTTGGGGGGCTGGTTCCTTGTTACCAGTCACCATCTTGTATAAACTGACCAATCTTGCATGGATTAGACTCTGGAAAATGGTTTCACAAAAAAAAACTGCCGAATCAAATAAGCAAGTAACTTTGTTCCGATCCTCTCAGGGACCATTAACGGTCAAAGAAGAAATCTAAACACTCAGCGATCAACCGATCGACCAACAGAACTTCGCCACACAATTTCATGTTTTTAAACAAAAACAAACTTTATTGTATATCAAAAGGAATCACACAAAAGTAAGTAATATTAATTTTACACTATAGTTTATAATTACTTTGGCTGTGAACTCAGTTCTACTTTTTACTTGCTCCTGTCCAAGAATTCCCTTATACATAACAAGAATTTTAAAAGTTCATGCACTTCCTTAAAGCCACAATCCTCTGGAATTCACTTGAATTCTCTCCCGTGTTCCAGCTATCCGAGGTAATATTCCATGGGGTTGTTCCTTTAGCTTTTTGGAGATGTGACCTTCCACCGTTTCTTTACAGACCTCACAAGTATGGATGTCTCAGTTCCTTGATTGGGTTGATGACAGATACCCAACCTTCCCACACAGCTTTCATAGCAAACTCTGCTGGCTGCTTTCTGCCACAATGCTCTGCAGATCACTAGCTGTTTGCTGGAGCAGATCTTGCAGCCACTTTTCCCGAATGAAAGCCAAACTGAACTGCCTGTTTCTGTCAGCAAACAGACACAGATAAATTACACCAAAGAACCTTTTCACCAAAGCTCCACCCCGAATCACTATCGCTTTGGCAACTTGGTATATTTTGGGATAGTTTAAATAGAGCAGTTTGAACAGAAACACAAATTGTTTTCCTTTAGCACAACTCTGACTTTCCAACCCGTTCCCTTCCCTCTCTATAGATCTGAAGAGTCAGACAGGTTTGAAACTTTAATTCTGATTCTCTCCCCACGGATGATGTCAGAAGATCTGAGTTTTTCCAGCATCTTCTGTTTTTATTTCAGATTTGCAGCATCTGCAGTATTTTGCTTTTATTATTGTAGCCACCTAAAATGGATGCTGAGCTACAAATTAAGCCAAGCGCTAAGACTGCTGGGAAACAGACAGTTTAGCCAGAACAGCAGTCTGCAAAGAGCATTTTGCATTCTGCAGCAGCAGAAACCAGTTTGGGCTCAGGTGAGAAGACCTTAGCTAGGTGCAAATGGCAAAACGCTTTGCATGCTAATGAGGCAATCAGACCTGAACACCCACACAATAGATACATCTGATTTTGAATGGACACATTTTAATCAAAGCCCAGACATCGAGGCACCAGAAACCTCTAAACAAAGGGCATAAGAAACGCCCCCCCCATCACGGAGACCCCCTCGCATTGGGGAATTAAAACAGTATCGATGAGGAATTGACCCAATAGGTAAAGCCCGCCCAAGAAGAGGGAAGGACAATGGAATCCCTATAAAAGACAGGGACCTCGTGTTGTCCGGTCTGTTTTCTGTGCTCCGGCTCAACTTCGGTCAAGGTCTGCTTTTCCGTGCTCCGGCTCTGACCACGACCTAGAAGATCCACTCTGACTCCAGCCGTTGAGCACCAGCCGCCGAACCGTAAGTGCCAGTACAACGCTCGCTACGCGAACTAAGCCCGCTAGAACCCCCAGTGACCAGAACGCTTGCTGAAGGTTGCAGCCCAAGACCAGGACGAAGGCCTCGCTCCCTGACCTTGCCGGTTCCTGTTAGATAAGTATTCTGATTACTTTAGTTTAGTCATAGCTTAGTCTCTTAGTGTGTGCATGAATATTTATTATTACTGTATAATAAATATTATCGTTTGGACCTTACTAATCGGTGTACCGTCTTTATTACTTTGAACTTGACCTTGGAATACTAGTGACGTTGTCTATACGGCAACTGGCGACTCCTAAAGCTGAATAAATACATAAGACAGAGCCTAGTGGTGTTAAGCACTTGGAAGTTAATACACCCCAATAAACGCGTTTTGCGCCCATAGCAAAACGTGCAACATTATTCAATAAAGTTCTATTATTAATGCAGTTTCTGACCCTTTCCCCAGACTCCCGGGCTCATTTACAAGCTTACAGATGAATCATTCATTGCTCAAGTTGTTTCACTATCAATTCTGACCTTGTAAGATAAACACAGGCGACATTTCAAGTTGAATCACCCAGGATTGGTCGAGTCGCGTTTACATTAGAGTTGTTTTTACCAGCATCTCAGCCAGACATCCCCTTACCTTATTTGTAACACTTTTACACACAACTTAAAAGTTATACTTCTGAAAATAAAAGTTATATTCTTAAGCAAATGAAGCATGAACAACATTTTTGCAACAACATGGGTACAATAATGTTGTGCACTGAACAATAGCATGGGCCCTGGCTGGTTTTACCCCTTCATATACAGAGGGCAAGATCAAATGCAGCACCTCAACTGCTGGATTGATCAGCTTCAGCAGTCCAGAATGAGCGTGCAGCGAAGAATTTTATACATTAAATATTTTTAGTATGAGCACAGAAAATCTAAGAAAGAACCAGTTCATACACAAATAAAATATTAATTATATTCACCATTCTTTTGGGAACAAGTGATATGAGGTTTTAGGATCAGCTTACAAACAAAGGTCCTATCTCAACCAATCAAACTCCACAAAACTGATGGAGCTACTTTGCTGAATCACATTCTTTATTAGCTGATCTAATAATGGCATGATGATCCAATTAGTTCAGTTTTGGCCAGGGCTTATTATGGGATTCTGGTAGTAAAGTAACACAGGTGCCGGTTTCCAACTTCTGAAACTGTAGGAAACTGTAGGGATTTTGTTGTTGCGTTTTATAGTTGGTTTCACATGTGAATGCCAAAGGCAAATTAATGGTTCCCAGCAGTTGAAAACTCTCAAGTCTCAAGAAGAATGCATCGCTTTTCATCAAGGGTGGGGTGTGAGGGATGTGGAGGCTTCAATAACAAAGGGGAGAAAGCCATGTTCCAGTTCACAGGGTCTTGGGAGTACAAAGTTCAATTTTGGGCACCAAACCGGAGGAAAGGAGAGAGCATAGTTTCCCCACATCACAGCAGGGCAGGGTTCAATCAAGAAAACTGTTTGGAAAAATTTGCTTTGTATTCCCTCGAATTTGACAAGATGAGGGCTGATGAACAAAGAACAAAGAAAATTACAGCACAGGAACAGGCCCTTCGGCCCTCCCAGCCTGCTCCGATCCAGATACTTTATCTACTTCCCTCTATTTCCCGCCCGATGTAATTGACTACTTCAAAATGATAGAGATTTGAAGTGCTTTGTACAGACAGAGAAGCTATTTCCTCGAGTGGAGGAATCCAGAACAAGGGGAATAACCTTGAAATTCGAACCAAGGCATTCAGGTGCAAAATTAAAGTTCTTTTTAATACTCGGAGTAGTGGAAATCTGGAATACAGTCTCCAGAATGGCTGAACACATGAAGGGTCAATTGAAATTTTTAAGACTAAGATCAACAGATCTTTTATTAGGTGAGAGTATTAAGTGATATAGATCAAAGGCGTAATGTTTAAGGTGCAGATTAGATATGATCGAATTCAATGCAGGACAGGCCTGAGGGGCAGAATGGTTTACTCCTGGGCGAATGCTGGGGTATTAACCACATTCCATCTGTTGCCAGACTGCATTCCCCCAGCTCAGGGTAATTTTTCAAACCCCCAACACCTTGAGGATTGGCTTCTCAAATGTTCATCTCATTTCATCACTCTTCACAAATTTCAGCGACTTAAGAGCATCACAGCCAGAATTCCCTGCATATCCACATCCTTCCCAAACTTGATTCTATCCACAATGCACAGTGCATCGATTTTCAAGATCTCTTTCCTCATATATCGCTGCAACTTCAGCCCATCCCACACAGTTATTCTTCTCCAATCATCTGTGCAACCTGTTCCCATTACTCATCGGACTGCAAATTACTGCTTGCTCCTTCCTGCACTGAAGGCATGTCAGTCTGTCATGGTGCTGCTATCTCAGAGGGTTGTCTAGAAGGACTCAGCTGCTGCTCTTCCCCAGATATTCAAATAGCCATCCCACGTACATCATTTTGGGCTAGGTTTTTTTGCTCCCACTCAGCCACCCACTCAAGATTACTCCTTGCTCCTATCAATGTTCACCTTGCGGCCTTATGAAGTGGTCTCAGGTGATAATCTACCTGACCAGAGCTAGATGAAAACCTGCTACATTCTTTTCTCCATTTCTTTTATAATTACCGTACAAAGGCTAATGCAATTGAAAAATGAGAAACTAAGATTGATAGAATTTTGTTACGCAAGGGTATTCAGGGGTATGGAGCAAGACAAGTACATGGAGCTAGATTGCAGATCATCATAATCAAACTGAATGGCAGAATAGGCTAGAGGGACTAAATGGCTTGTTCCTGTGTCTACGATGGACTCATAATACACTTCCAAATGGTATACAAACCGAATGAGTAGCTGCAGCACCTGTGAATTCCCATCAGTTACTTTTGCATAATCTCTCACTGGAAATAATCCTTATAGATTGGAAAGTAAATGGATTTTTCTTTCTCTTCCCTCCCCCAATTACACAAGCTATCAATTTGATCATATCTTTTAAGGCGCCTGTGCAAGAAGCAATTCAAACAACTTAGACTCTACAAGATCACGACAGTTAGTAATTCTTTTCCTGAAACAATTCCGCCAACAAAATTGCAATTATGGCTGTAACAATCTGCTAAGGAAGCTTATCTCAGTCTGGCTGAAAAGAATACGGCATGATATTTTTAAATGTTTTAATGAAATATACATGCCGGAACCATTATTGCTCTTTAAGAAAGATTACATAAACCAATTATGGATGGCTTCTTTTATTTATTGTATTTTAATACAGCAATTATATTGAGTTTAATAACTACTGCAGGTTGAGCTCCTCACTCAGAGATGGGTTTGTGATTCATCACAGAACTGGTTAATTTTCACACAAAAAATTCATGTACTAAGTACAGTGTCGCAGTGAACAACACACAGTTCAAGAGGTCCAGTTTCAACCTCTCATCTCTACTGAATTGACTGATTTGTCTTCAACTGGCTACAGAGCTCAGGTACTAAGGAGGCAAGACAATGAGTCAGCATTATTGGTTCAGATTGTTAAGGTAACGCCAGACTATAGCTGTTTGGATGATATCAGCACAGAAGTTCAAATATGTTACACTTGGTATTCCCTATCAACTCTGAAGAATGAATGTTTATTTTGTGCAAGTGATTGGCGATTTAGTGGTAGTATTGAGGGAGTGTTGCACTGCCTGATGCATTGTTGTTTGGATATGATGCTAAACTCAGGCCTGTTTGCTGTTTCTCGTGTTCTGGCTAACATTCATCCCTTAACCAACATCACTTAGATAGATTTTTTGGTCATAATCACAGAGTTAGTTTTTTTGTGGAAATTAGCTGCCACACTTCTCGACAATCACAACAGTGACTACAATTCAAAAGTACTTAATTGGCTGTAAAGTGCTTTTGGGACTTCCGAAGGCTGTGAAAGGTGCTACAGGAATTCAAATCTAGAGTTGAGCTGGGAAATGATACACCAGGTTGGCAGAAGGAAGAATCAATGAGCGAAAAATAAATATACCTCTCTTTAAAAGCAGGGTATTCAAACAGCCAGTACAACAACACAATGGGTTGGAATTTTGCTATGGCAGAAGACCATAACCTGGTTTTGGTTTTCAATTTTACAAGTTTCCAACTTTAGGTGGGCTATTTTGAGAAGGCACAAAACAGGAATAGAAATTGGGGATAGGATGTTTGTGGGCCACATCGATACCTCACAACAGTTTGTAATAGAAAGGCAAGTACAGTGACTGGGTAGTTATTCTGTGGAAAATAGGGCAAGGATGGGGAGAAATTAAAACCAAACAGTAAAAAATTATTTACTCCAGTTGGAGAAAAATAAAATTTGCATTATAGAACCTTGAATAAGACAAAGAGAAAAAGAGAGGATTTTAACATTCTCAGCTATGGAAATCAAACCTGTCAGAAATGTTATCAATCACAGACATGAGGAGGCTCCATAAATATCCCCATCCTCAATGATGGAGGAGCCCAGCACATTGGTGCAAAAGACTAGGCAGAAGCATCCACAACAAGCTTAATAATAATAATAATAATAATAATAATCGCTTATTGTCACAAGTAGGCTTCAATGAAGTTACTGTGAAAAGCCCCTAGTCGCCACATTCCGGCGCCTGCTCTGGGAGGCCGGGACGGGAATTGAACCCGCGCTGCTGGCCTTGTTCTGCATTACAAGCCAGCTGTTTAGCCCACTATCCTAAACCAGCCCCTAGAAGTGTCAAGTGGATGTTCCATCTCGGTATCCTCAAGAGGTCCCCAGGTGTCAGTCTTCAGCGAATTGGATTCACTCCACGTGATATCAAGAAACGGCTGAAGACACTGGATATTGCAAAGGCAATGGGCCCTGACAATATTCCGGCAATGGTACTTAAAGACTTCTGCTCAAAAACTTGCCGCACCCCTAGCCAAGCTGTTCCAGTACAGTTACAACACTGGCATCTACCCGGCAATGTGTAAAATTGCCCTGTTCACAAGAAAAAGGACAAATCCAAGCTAGCCAATTGCCGCCCTATCAGCCTACTCTCCCATCATCAGCAAAGTGATGGAAGGAGTCATCAACAGTGCTCTATCAAGCGGCACTTACTCAGCAATAACCTGCTCACGGACGCTCAGTTTGGGTTCCACCAGGGTCACTCAATTCCTGACATTATTACAGCCTTGGTTAAAACATGGACAAAAGAGCTGAATGCCAGAGGTGAAGAGAGTGTGACTGCCCTTGACATCAAGACAGCATTTGACTGAGTATGACTTCAAGGAGTTCTAGCTAAACTGGAGTTAATGGGAATCTGGAATCATATCTGGCACAACGGAAGATGGTTGTGGTGGTTGGAGGTCAATCATCTCAGCTCCAGGACATCAGTGCAGAGGTTCACCGGGCTAGTGTCCTAGGCAAAACCATCTTCAGCTGCTTCACCAATTACCTCCCTTCATTATAAGGTCAGAAGTGGAGATGTTTGCAGATCACTGGACAATGTTCAGCACCATTTATGACTCCTCAGATAATAAAGCAGTCCATGTCCAAATGCAGCAAGACCTGGGCAATATCCAGGGTTGGGCTAACAAGTGGCAAGTTACATTCGCACCAGACAAATGTCAGGACATGACTATCTCCTACCATCGCCCTTTGATATTCACTGGTATGACCATCATTGAATCCCCCACAATCAACATCCTGGGGTTACCATTGATCAGAAACTGAACTGACTAGCCACATTAATACTGTGGCTGCCAGAGCAGGTCAAAGGCTAGGAATCATACCGCGAGTAACACATTTCTTGATCCCCTCTACAAGGCACAAGGCAGGAGTCCAACCTCCTCTGGGTGAAAATGTTTTTCCTCTAAACCTCCTTCACATTACCTTAAATCTATTCCCCCTGGTTAATGACCCTCCATCAAGAGGAAAAGTACCTTCCTGTCCACCCTATCTATATGGCTCATTATTTTATACGCCTCAATCAGGTCCTTCCTCAGCCTTCTCTGCTCCAGTGAAAAGAATTACAGCCTTTCCAGTCTCTCCTGATTGCTGAAACGCTCCAGCCCAGGCAACACCCGGGTGAATCTCCTCTGCACCCTCTCCCGTGCAATCACTTCCTTTCTATAGTGTGGTAACCAGAGCTGCACTCAGTACTCCAGCTGGGGCCCAGCCAGCTTTTTGTGCAGCTCCAGCATAACCTCCCTGCTCTTATATTCAATACCTTGGTTAATAAAGGAAAGAATTCCATAGGCCTTCTTAACCACCTTCTCTACCTGTCCTGTTGTCTTCAGAGATCTGTGAACCTGCACACCAAGGGTCCCTTTGATTCTCTGTACTTCCTGGGGTCCGTCCATACATTGCATAATCCCTTGCTTTGTTAGTCCTCCCAAAATGTATCACCTCATCTTGCGTGGTTAAATTCCAATTGCTAGTCTTTTGCCATCTAATCAGCCTGTCTATATCGTCCTGCAACCCAAGGCCTAGCTCTTCACTATTTATCACACTACCAATTTATGAGTCATGTGTGAATTTAACGCATCATACCTCCTACATACACATCCAGATCATTAATGTATATTACAAACAACAAGGGAGCCAGCACCAATCCCTGTGGAACACTGCTGGACACACGCTTCCAGTCACAAAAACAACCTTCAAACATCACCCGCTGCCTCCTACCACTAATCAGTTTTGGATCCAGTTTGTTAAATTGCCCTGGATCACATGGGCTCTTTTTGTGCAGTTACTGCTTTACAACCCTAAATTATCTTATTGTATGATACTAAAAACAAAAAGACAATCTCCATCATTACTCCCAACATTCACTCCCCCTTACTACAAGTGATAAGTAAATATTTTTTGCTTTCATATCACTCAAGAAAACGGTACACTGATAATTGGTGATTAAACAAATGACAAGAGCCTCAAAATGATTTTAAAATATCAGCGAATGGCTGCTGGATTCGCGTGACATTCTGGGGTCTGCAATGCTGACACAGGAATTAATCAGTTTATTTTTAACAAGAAAATACCTCTATTAAATAATACAAGAAAATGCCAAACAAACACATTAAGCGTTCGCCTGGTGATATTGCCAACTGTCACTGCTAGGCTAAGATTAACAAACTTCTAATTTTTTTTGGCAATGCCTGTTCTCCCTTATACATTCTTGCCATTACAGCTAAAACAGAAACTCCTAATTTTGGGAATCTGACTGTGTGTTGGGCCCAGTTCAGTACAAGTCCTTCCTTCACACAGCCAAATAATTTGTATGAAAAAGAGGAACTCTACAAGTTGGACAATAAAACTAATGCATTCTGAATAATGGACCTAAGTGTATTATAAGTAAGAGTGGACGAAATGCACTTTTACCATTAGATTTATTTTAAGGGCACCTCACTCTTTCAGATACTTGCAGCCTGCATCACCTCATTTAATATCAGAATTCCAACTGCAGAAACTGATCATTCTGACCTTCAATTTGATGAAGGAATTCTCTAAAACCAGAGAAAACAAGAACAGGAATGTAGGCGTCAGGAGTTAAAATAAAAATGTCCACTCTGTGCACAGTGTGACTTAGACATGGCTTAATGTTTCTAAACCCAAGGACAATAGATAGCACTCAAAATTGATGGCAGTTGATTTCAAAACAGCCCAGGCATCTCAAAATAAGGTCTCACCATTAAGTCCCTTTATAAAGAGCGATTATCAAAACCATTCTTTAAATAAGGGCTATGCCACCATTAGGAACTTGTTCTGGACAGCAAATGACATGATCAGGACTCCTTTCAACGGAACCTAGTGAGAGACTCTCTTGGGCTCTGCCAAGCACCCATGGGAATCCAGAACAGAACAGTGTCAGCAAGACTGATTTCCAGAAACTGTTATTCTTGTGGGATGTCCTGTCATATTTCACGTCGGCTCATGATTTATGGATTTGTGACACTTGTGATCATGACTTATTGGATATACTGAATCACAAGACACTGAACACCTGAAAACTCTGGTGCAAACACCTAGCACTGGACATATTAAAACCGGAGATCAATTTGGTGGTATCACTCACACCGATAATAATTGTTACTGTGGGACATGTAAATATCAGAGTTGTGCAGTCAGGAACATAGCGGAACTGGATCATTTAATGTCACCTTGCGGAAAAGAGGAATATGCCCGTTTCCCTGGACTGCTGTTAATTGCAAGAGTCTGAAGTTTTACTGTTGCATTCGTTTTACTGTATAGGTTTGAGAAACAATTTAAGATGCCCAATCTAACAAAAACTTTAGCTTTAAACACAACTCCGATTTATAGCATTGCCCTTGGTCACAAAAATTTACTAGATTTATAAAAGCAATGAATAGCTCAATTTAGCTGTTTGCATTGTGAAAGTCAGCCATCATAATTAATTATGCTTGGGTTCAACATATTCAAATCTGAATTGCTTATGCCTAATTTTCTCGATCATAAGAAGCTTATGACTGCATGCTGCAATTAAATTCATGCTCCTCTGGTCTATCAACAGCCAGTTTGTCACACAACAAAATAAACTACTGAATTTGACAGCTAATATATGAGCATTGGTTAGCAAGTTGTCACTATGGCTGTCGAGAGAGGACAAAAAAACCCCCAAATGTTTCCATTGTACAACACTCTTCTGGATAAGAGCATTTCGGGCAGAGAGAGAGAGCAGAAATCAGTTTCACGTCATTGTGAATTTACAATAGGATTATCCACTGGTGCCTGCCATGGCTGGTTGGAAAATCCTCCAGAAACGGCATGAACCACATTTGCATCATATTAATTGGATGGATGCAGATAAAGGCCTGCTCCCCCCCCCCCCCCCCCCCCCTCCCCCTCCACCCCCACACACACACGCCAGATTCTCTGCAATGCCGGTGGGAGAACAGGTTGGCACAAAACATGTTTGGAACAGTGTGGCACGCCCATGTTGGGATTCACTGGACAATGCCTGGTGCTGCCGGAACCCTGGAACAGCACAGTGGAATGGGAGAGCCTCTGTAGGTGGACTTTCCAGATCTGATGTCCTGGAGGGGTCCATCTTCCAGCGTCAGAATGTTCTTGGAGATTTATCTTCATTTTCTCTTCAACAGTGGGTCAGTGCAGTTGGGCTGTTTTTCTATATGGCACCCGGACACAACAATTGACTATGCGCCATCCAGACCTGTCCCGCTACTGAACATGGCGTGAAACACCAGAGTGCCTAATTAATGAGGTCAGGACGAGGAGATTTGGGGTGTTTTCCCACCACCCTCCCTAGCGGGAAACACTTCATGTTCCATCCCATGCCAAAATGGGAGAATTCTGCCCTTATTGGCAAAATTGGCATTATCACAAACTCAAATGACTGACTATGCTAACAAACCATAAGTTATAAATTAATGGATACAAGTATTGACAGGTTAAGCGCAAGTAAAAAAGGCAGTCCTGTCTGTAAATCAATCCATTTTCTGTCAATAAAACTGCACTGTTTTGACTAGCCTATTAGGGCGGCACGGTGGTACAGTGGCGAGCATTGCTGCCTCACAGCACCAGAGACCTGAGTTCAATTCCAGCCTTGGGTGACTGTCTGTGGAGTTTGCACTTTCGCTCCGTGTCTGCATGGGTTTCCTCTGTGCTTTGGTTTCCTCGCACAGTCAAAAGATCCCATACCAGCCTCCCCAAACAGGCGCCGAAATGTGGCGACTAGGGGCTTTTCACAGTAACTTCATTGAAGCCTACTCGTGACAATAAGCAATTTTCATTTCATTTTCAAGATGTACAAATTAGGTGAATTGGCCATGATAAATTGCCTCTGAGAGTCCAAAGATTATCCAAATTGTCCAAAGGTTAGGTGGGGTTATGGAGTTGCAGGGATTTCGGGGGGGGGGAGAAAGTGGCCCAGGTAGGGTTCTCTTTTGGAGGGTCGATCGGCTGAATGGCGACCTTCTGCACTGTAGGTATTCTATGATGCTGCTGTCACGTCTCTATGCTTTTTGGATAGGCTGATTACATAAAAACTAGCTGATCGTGCACTGTGGCACTGTATGCAGGGAGTTAGGGTCAAGTGCAATCTATAGGGGACAACTGGACCAGGACATATAGGCATAATTCAATTTACACTTCAAAGTCATAAATCTGTCTTTATGTACAACTTACTGATTTTATGTTATCATTTTATCATTAAATAACAGAGGAACAGTTAAATACATCAGGTGTCAGCTGCAATTATGACTGGTCTGTCTTTTGGATAGAGCTTTCTTTTCCTTAAGTGACAGGCAGGAAATGCCCAGCTGATCCACCAGGCTGGACCCATACTAATGGTGCCTGAAGTATCATAGATGGACATCTTTTGACCCACCCTCCAGCTGTCTTCTGAAAATAATTATCTTGAAGAGAGAGTTTCAACCTTATAGTCTCAGTTGTCAATTAACACAAAGAACTTTCAAACCCTTTTGCTTTTTCCTTCAAGCTCTGCGAAATTTGTAAAGACAAAAGTAACTGCTGAACAAAACTGGCACAGGGGTTACTAGGCCCAAATGAGAGTGAGATGGGGAGACTCGCTTGCCAAACCTACAAGAACAGCAAGAATTTACGTAGATCAATAACACTTACGCTCTTTTCAATCTTAAGTGGTGTCCTGCATTATAGAGCGGTGCCCCCACCATAGAATAGAATCCCTACAGTGCAGGAGGCCATTTGGCCCATTGAGTCTGCATCAACCCTCCAAAAGAGCATCGCACCCAGGCCCAATCCCTGCCACCCCACCTAACCTTTAGATACTAAGGGGCAATTTAAAAAAATGTTTTAGAGTACTCAACAGAGAATGCGCAAACTCCACACGGACAGTGAACTAGAGCCAGGATCGAACCTGGGACCTCGGCGCCGTGAGGCAGCAGTGCTAACAACTGCACCGCCATGCTACCTAAGGGGCAATTTAGCATGGCAAATCCACCTACCCTGTACATCTTTAGACTGTGGGAGGAAAGCAGAGCACCCGAGGAAAGCCACACAGACACAAGGAGAATATGCAAACTCCCCACACAGTCATCCGAGGCTGGAATTGAACATGGGACTCTGGAACTGAGAGGCAGCAGTGCTATCTACTATGCCACCATGCCGCCTTTGGGCTTGATTTTAACCCTAGCGAATCGGTTTTGAGCGAGTTAAAAATCGGGCCCAAAATGGCTCAATACTTTTAAAAAACATTTGTACATTGCTCGGGAAACAATGCTACATCTCAACTCTGCCTGGTGTCCAGTGACTCGAGAAAACAACTTATTTTACCTTTTTTGAAATACATCATTTATGCATAAACCATAGTGGTGAGCAAACTTTTGCCAAGCTTCGCTGTGTTAAGAGTTGGAGGATCCGCAGAATTATGAAGGGTCTGGACAGTAGAGATAAGGAGAAACATTTCCTGCAGGTAGAAGGATTGAGAACCAGCAGGCACCTATTTAAGGTGATTGGCGAATAAAGCAATGACGACACAAGGAAAAGGTTTAGAACACGGCAAATAGTGAGGATCTGGAATGCACTATCTGGCAGCATGACGTCAACAGATTCAATTGTGACTTCCAAAGCAAAATTGCAAACATATCTGAAGAAAAACAATCGTGGGGATCTAGGGTGATGGAGTGAGGCTAGCGGAATGCTCTGGAAGCAAGCCGGCAGACATGATGGGTCGAATGGCCTCCTTCTGTGTTGTAACCATTCTATGATTCTACCTTATATCCGGTTAATCCAATGTGAATTGATCAGAATTTCCAATGAAGCTTCCACGTCATCATTGACAAGAAAAAGGTCTTATCATATGACGTGAAAATGTGTAAATAGTACAAGACCTAAACAAAACTACCTGTCAATACTGTCATTCTTAAGTGGGAACCTGAAATAAGAAGTCGAATTTATTGCTTCTCAATGACAAGCAGGGTTTTCAGACTTTCGAACCTTCGCAGGGACTTACAAGCAGTTCAACATATTTATGGTCATCTCAACCCTTAGATTAGATTACTTCTTCAAATAAACACACAGATCCCGAATGTCAAAACGTTGCAGTGCAGTGCTGTTGTACCAACGCTGCCCTAATGCGACTGTGACACAGTAAGTATTACAGACATGGGACCTGAGGGTGCACTAAATCCCCAGAAAGGATCTTTAGTATTATAGGTTATTATTCATAGTAGAGCAGAGGAACAAAAATCACATCATTCTCTGGCATATACAGTACTGCAATCCCAGATCATGTGTTGGATAACAATACAATCTTGCAGCTGGTACAGATCATTTTTGTGATATTGGGGCACATCTAATAAAATAATATAATCCAATTAATCTGACATGAGGACGTGTGTGTTTTCTATCCTGAAAACTTCTCCCTTAGCCAGCAGCTGCTGCCAGGCTTAAGGCTTTGATTAGGCTGGGAGGAAAAAAATGAACTGGTAGGTTCCTTGGAAGTTCCTCGGCACCCAGTAATTTTTTAAGGGAAATGATAGATGATGCTGAAGTAAGTTGCATTTATTGGCCAGAAATAAAAAAGAATATGATAAATAAATATGAAACCATTCCCTGAACGGCTCTGGTTAATGAGCTCCTCCAGCTATGAGCAAACACCATTTCTCAATTAATGGAAACTGGAGTGTGTATGAAGTATGTTTCTGACTGTGCAACAAATCACCATTTACAGCAATGTGTCTTAATTGGACTTCTGTCACATTTTAGTTTTTGCCTTGGTATTTGCATACCCAGCAGCAGAATGTGATAAAAGTGAGTAACAGGTTATCAAATATGCAGAAAAGCAAACAGAATACACGCTGTACACTTAAAAGGGAACATTGCTGTGCAATAGTGGTGAGAATGTGGAAATCACAACAGGGAGTAGTTGAATAGCGGAGATGAATTAATGAGAAAGGTAAATAAACACACAAGGGACAAAAGGATAGAAGGATATGCTGATAGGGTTAGAATAGAATCTCTACAGTACCGAAGGAGGCTATTCGGCCCAATGAGTCTGCACCGCCCCTTTGAGAGAACACATGACCAATGCTCACTGCCCCAACCTATCTCCATAACCCCACAAAACTGCAGATCTTTTTTTGGACACCAAGAGGCAATTTAGCATGGCTAATCCACCTAACCTGTACATCTTTGGACTGTGGAAGGAAACCGAAGCACCCGGAAACCCACGCAGGCGCGGGGAGAAAATGCAAATCCCAAGTCACCCAAGGGCGGAATTGAACCGGGCCCCCCCCTGGAGCTATGATGCAGCAATGCCAACCACTGTTGGATGAAGTGAGGTAGGAAGAGGATCATTTATAAGATAAACATCAGCATGATGCGAATGGGCCAAATGGTCTGCTTGGACACTGTTCCATGTATATTGCAAATTACTTGCCTTCCTCCAAAGTAAAAGTTTATTTTGTAAGAGGATATTTTCCAGTTCACCATCAGACACTCGTCATGCAACAGAAATGACCAGCAATTTGGCAGATATCCACTTGCCCGAAAGTGGGATGGAAGGATTGAACACAGATCAGGAATCTACTTGAATAATCTGGCTAAGAATCACTGAATTCCATCTGGTTCTGCTTCATGAACATTTCTTACTGATTTCTCTAACTGAAAAAATAATGATCCAAATGTTATTTTAAAAAGAGTGGAAGTGCATTTTTTAAAATCTCAGCTTCATTTTGGTTCATCCTCAGAATTCAATGTCCACCAAGTCCATCATACACAGTATATTCTGCTCATTTAATTCATCCAGTCTCAGCTTGAAACACTTCGACAGCATACAGGTGAGTGTTGCACAGCAAGTGGGACGAATGTCAGTACATTTGTAACTGTAAAGAACTCACTTCTTTGATGCATTGGTTCCATGCAACATGGGTTGCTTGTTGGAAATAAAGTAGGTTGATGTTCTAAAAATTTGATGCCACAGAGAGAAGTAAGTTTCAGGTCTGTGAATCCTGTGCCAAACTAGGAAAAGAGGAACATCTGCAATTTTGCATGGCAGAAGGAGGCAAGGTGGGAGGAGAGGCCATTACACTCGGCTCCCATGCACCTTAAAAATGTGATGCAATGGCAGTTCATTGTCACTGTAGCCTGAGAAGGGTCGTTGACATTGTCTTGCTCCTTCCATAGCTTTCATCAAACCCCCCCTGAACTGATAGCAATCGCAGAACCACACAGAATTTACAGCAGAGGAACAGGTCAACTGGCCCAGACTTCACACGAGTCTCCTCCCATTTGACTACATCTCAACTATCAATACATTCTTCTATTTTTTTCTCACTCGCGTATTATCCAGCTTACCCAGAAATGCGCCTCGAACTGGAAAACTCCTGATGAATTCATGCAGCCACTTTTATCAGCGAAGGAATAGTACAAAACCTTACATGATCACAACAGCAAGAGTAGAGCACAAAATGACTACACCTAAGATGTCATAAGACGGAAGATGAAGACCCACAAAGATAAATAGAGGCATCTAAGAGGCTCTACACAGATATCACAGTTTCTAAGCTAAAAGGCAGAAAGTACACTTCATGGCAAAAATAGCAACTTGTGTTATAAACCATTTAATAAATGGTTGGTTTAAATAAATGGCTGGGGCTGGTTTAGCACACTGGGCTAAATCGCTGGCTTTTAAAGCAGACCAAGGCAGTCCAGCAGCACGGTTCAATTCCCGTACCAGCCTCCCCAAACAGGCGTCGGAATGTGGCGACTAGGGGCTTTTCACAATAACTTCATTGAAGCCCACTTGTGACAGTAAGCGATTTTCATTTTTCATTTCATTTCATTCATTCATAAAAGACACTTCCATGGGGATATTATAAAACAAAATATGACACCAAGCCACATAAGGATATATTCGGGCAAATGACCAAAAGCACAGTCAAACCGCTTCAGGCAGTTTAAGGAGCTTTATACGGAGGGTGTGAGGTTTAGAGAAGAAATTCCAGAGCTTAGGGCTGAGGCAGCTGAAGGTGAAGCCACCAATGGTGGAGTGGTAAAAATTGCCGCTATTCAAGAGGCTGGATTTAGAGGAGCGCAGATATCTCCAGAAGGATGTAAGGTTGTAGGAGATTACAGAGATATGCAGTGGTTCGGAAGGATTTGAAAACAATAATGAGAATATTTAAATCACAGAGCCAGTATAGATCCGCGAAAGTGAATGATTAAGAAACCAAGTAGAGATGTGTTGTAAAATGTAATTCCAGAACAAAGAGAAGGCATTCAAGGAAACATTTTGTGGTGGCATGGTGGAGGAGTGGTTAGCACTGCTGCCTCTCAGCGCCAGGGACTCAGAGGAAATACACACAGGGTTGGGGAGAATGTCCATACTCCACACAGGCAGTCACCCAAGGCTGGACACATTCTCCTCATGCCTGTGTGGGTTTCCTCCAGGTGCTCTGGTTTCCTCCCACAGTCCAAAGATGAGGTTAAATAGATTAGTGTCCGAAGATGTGGAGGTTTGGTGGATTGGTCATGCATGGTATTAGGCGGAAAGAGCGGGGGAGTGGGCCGAGAGTGCACTTTTTCAGAGGGTCGGTCTAGATTCAATGGACTGAATGGCCTCCTTCTGCACTGTAAGGATTTGATGGATTCTATGAGATCATTCAGGTACAAGCTCGCATTTTCTTTTGAATGGATATGTTAAAACATCCAAAAGCACCATGGATGACAATGGAAGGAAATTTTTTTATCTAAAACAGGAACATAGGAACAAATTAAATAGGATGAGGAATCAGCCATTTGAAACCATTTGAAGCTCTTGGAACCTGCTGCATGACTTAATATAATGTCGGCTGATCTACCTCACCCATTTCTCATATTCCTCAACTCCCTAAGTGTCCAAAAATCTATCGCTCTCTTGAATATATTTGCAGGGCATCGTCAGTGGAGAATTCCAAAGGTTCAAAACGCTTCAAATGAAGAAATTTCTCCTCATCTCAATCCTAAATGGCTGATCTTTTATTCTGAGACTTTGCCTCCTTTCTAGACTCCCCGTTCAGAGGAATGGGGTGGTACCAGGGGGTTGGAGAGTGGCGAATGTCATGCCCCTGTTCAAAAAAGGGAATATGGATAACCCTGGGAATTACAGGCCAGTTAGTCTTACTTCGGTGGTAGGCAAAGTAATAGAAAGGGTACTGAGGGATAGGATTTCTGAGCATCTGGAAAGACACTGCTTGATTAGGGATAGTCAGTACGGATTTGTGAGGGGTAGGTCTTGCCTCACAAGTATTATTGAATTCTTTGAGGAGGTGACCAAGCACATGGATGAAGGTAAAGCAGTGGATGTAGTGTACATGGATTTTAGTAAGGCATCTGATAAAGTTCCCCATGGTAGGCTTATGCAGAAAGTAAGGAGGCATGGGATAGTGAGAAATTTGGCCAGTTGGATAACGAACTGGCTAACCGATAGAAGTCAGAGAGTGGTGGTGGATGGCAAATATTCAGCCTGTAGCTCTGTTACCAGTGGCGTACCGCAGGGATCAGTTCTGGGTCCTCTGCTGTTTGTGATTTTCATTAATGACTTGGATGAGGGAGTTGAAGGGTGGGTCAGTAAATTTACAGACGATACGAAGATTGGTGGAGTTGTGATAGTGAGGAGGGCTGTTGCCGGCTGCAAAGAGACATAGATAGGATGCAGAACTGGGCTGAGAAGTGGCAGATGGAGTTTAACCCTGAAAAGTGTGAGTTTGTCCATTTTGGAAGGACAAATATGAATGCGGAATACAGGGTTAACGGTAGGGTTCTTGGCAATGTGGAGGAGCAGAGAGATCTTGGGGTCTATGTTCATAGATCTTTGAAAGTTGCCACTCAAGTGGATAGAGCTGTGCAGAAAGCCTATGGTGTGCTAGTGTTCATTAGCAGAGGGATTGAATTTAAAAGCCGTGAGGTGATGATGCAGCTGTACGAAACCTTGGTAAGGCCACATTTGGAGTTGTGTGTGTAGTTCTGGTCGCCTCATTTTAGGAAGGATGTGGAAGCTTTGGAAAAGGGGCAAAGGAGATTTACCAGGATGTTGCCTGGAATGGAGAGTAGGTCTTACGAGGAAAGGTTGAGGGTGCTAGGCCTTTTCTCATTAGAACGGAGAAGGATAAGGGGCAACCTGATAGAGGTTTATAAGATGATCAGGGAATAGATAGAGTAGATAGTCAGACTATTTCCCCAGGTGGAACAAACCATTGCAAGGGGAGATAAATTTAAGGTGAATGGTGGAAGATAGAGGGGGGATGTCAAGGTAGGTTCTTTACCCAGGGAGTAGTAGGGGCATGGAATGCACTGCCTGTGGAAGTAGTTGAGTCAGAAACATTAGGGACCTTCAAGCGATTATTGGATAGGTACATGGATTACGGTAGAATGATGGGGTGTAGATTAATTTGTTCTTAATCTAGGACAAAAGTTCGGCACAACATCGTGGGCCAAGGGCCTGTTCTGTGCTGTATTTTTCTATGTTCTATGAATCAGCCTCTCAGAATCTAGCTGATCAAGCTTTCGAAGAATTGTATATGTCTCAATGAGATCGCCTCTTATTCTTCCAAATTCTAGAGAATGTAGGCAGTGTGTGCTCAATCGTTCCTTGTAGGACAAACACTCATCCCAGGAATGCAGTGACATATGTTGCACTTCCTGTGAGGGAAAGTAGATCCTTCTCTGAGAAAGGAGACAGAAACTGTATACAGTACTCAAGTTAAGTGTTCACCAAGACCCTACACAGTTAGTGAACTTTCTTCACTCTTTTACTCCAATACCTTTGTAATAAAGGCTAGCATTCTTAATTATTTCCTGTACCTGCCACCTGTGAATGGGGCACAATGAGGCCCAGATCTTTCGGAGTACCAACATTTCCCAGGCTCTTATCATTTAAGAAATATCTGTTTTCCTATTTTTTCTACCAAATTGGTTAACTCACAATTCCCCACATCATATTCCATGTTCTTGCCCACTCATTTAATGTGTCTGTATTCCTTTGCTGCCTCTTTGCATCCTTGTCAAAGCCCACTTTCCCACCTAACTTTGCATTGTCACCAATCCTGGATTCCTCACACTCGGTCCATTCCATCTAAATCATTGATATAGATTATGAATAACTGAAGCATGACTGCTTTCAAAGAGGCACAACGGGCTGTTTGACTTCCATCTGTGCTGCAACTTCCTACGATTCTCATCTCAATTATCTCCTTAAAAGGTTGAAATTCCAACAGTGGGATAGCAAAGAGACACTAAAAATAGTCTTTAGTGGGGGAATAGGAGAAATAAATCAAAATAATTGTTTACCATTGCTATCTCACGGCCACTGCTGGATATGAATCCACTCTTGGATATGAATCCACTGTATGTGGTTTTGTAGGACAGAATCTTGGTGATGTCCTCTGCTGACAACGACTGTTTAAGTTCACACATCGAGAATGGTTATCTGGGCAAGATAGTGGTGTGGCTACTGGCACCAATGGATTTATCCTTCATCAAGTCAGTATTTGCACAAGATGAGAAGACAAAACTGAGCAATCTGAAACAGTAACGTTGAAAAATAGAGCTACATCTAGGCAATGAAATAATATAGGAACGCTCCTCGGTTTTTAAAGAAATATTGGTCGGATCGGTGAGCATTGCTTATGTCACGAGGCATGCTGACGTTATCGGTGATGGTATCCCAACTTGGAATACCAATTTGTGGGGATGTATAGCTTTCTTTTGGTGTGAGAAGATAAGTGGAACCTCAGTAACACTAAATAGTCCAGTCGCCGTGCAACAATTATTAAAGACTATTTATTAAAGTGAAGAAAAGACAAATACATACAAACCGGACTACTCTGCTCTCACTGAATTAGGATGTAAGAATTACTAAACACCCATAGTTTATGTAGAACGTACCCCATGTTACAAAATATATCTACTGTAACTGAGCTCTGTAAAACTACCCCTGTTCCCTAAACAATATCCAAATTGAACAGCCAACTGTAGTTCCCACACAATACAGGGATGATACTCAAATCTGGGAAGCGTCTCTTTCCTGATTTTTTAAAGCTGCTGTTTTGAAGGTTTTCTGCACTACCTTGGCTCCAAGATTTAGAAGCTTGTTTGCTGTAAACTTGCCCTTCAGGCCTGGTGGCAAGAAACTGACTTGTCCACTTTCTGAGACTGCTAGATGGTAACTGTCTCCCTTCCTGCTCAGGGTCTGGGCAATTATACCTTTTTGTTCTTTGATTATGTCTTTGGTGTATTTGGTGTATTCAGTTGTCTGCCCCTACCAACTTCCTTGTCGATACATTAACATATGTATATCTCAGGGACCTTCCCAATCGTTACAATCTGTTTCTCCTCCATCGGCTATTCACACTTGATTATCTAAACTGTCATTCTAAACTGGTTACTGAAGGAGACATATCCCAATTGAGGCCCTGTGAATACTGTATACTACTGTCTCCATACAGATTCATGACACTTCTCACTGCAGGAATTTGGGTGATAATACTCCAGATTACAGGATAAATCAGTGCGTATAACACAGTACATGGAAATTAAGGTGTTATTTTTAGTTTAATGTGGATTAGGTGGAATGTTAAAATTTATGAAGACAATATTTATGTGAATAACAGGTTAATATTTCAGGGAGAGCCCTTCATCAAAAATGAAAACCAAAAGGTAAACTTGCATTTGATTTAATAATAAATAATGATTTAATTTAATAATATTGCCATGTTCCTATTCAGTCTGGTCGTGTAAAAGGGGAGGTGACGACCCAAATCACAGAGGGGAAGACAATAGATTGATTGTGCGAGGCTGTCATTAAGCCCACAGATCATCTAAATTTTTAATTTGCTCTCTAGGATTGAAATATTGTTTTTTCTTCCCATTTTCCCCCACTTCATTTCAGTAAAATGGTTTTCACAGGGTTCACAATAGAACCATTAACTTGTCTTTTCTCTCAACAGATGCTGCAGGACCTGCTGTGGATTTCAGCATTTTCTGTTATCTTTTTCAGCTTTATTTGGGGAATCAATAAACTGTTGAAACAAATAAATCATCTTCCTTTAAAAAAAAAACAGAAACCAACTGTGATCATCATAAAACGGATAATGAGATGTGTGCTGGAGAGGGACAACCTTTGAAAAATAAATTATAATATTTGTCTTGTAGGAATATAGTTTAAATTCACTGGAAACATGGGCCTAATAGCACAAGGGGAATTTCTAAGAAACATTTTGTACAGCAATCCAAAAATTAACTGATCTTTTCAACAATTATACCCAGATATATTAATACACACAACAGGTTTATGGAAAACTAGCATTCAATGCAGCGCCCGTTATGCTGTTTGTTTACAGATTAGAATTAGATTACCCAGTCAAACAAAGTACAAACACAGCTCCTCCAATGACTCAAGTTGTAAATTTGCTGCCCAATCTGGTACGAGTCAAACAGACCTGACTGATGGTCCTGAGTTTCCACTCTGGCAGATGCTGAGTTAGCGGATTTTAACTAGGGGCTGCAATTGACCTCAGTGCTCCTTGGCTGGGGAGAAGCAAAATCAATCAAGGTTCCTGCTGCTGCTTCCGATCTAATGACACCTCCTAGAAATGGCACAGAATCTGCACACCAAGAGAGGAATAGAGTGGATTCGGATGTAAGGACTGGTTGTAGAATAAAGGGACAAAATCATAGAATTCAAGATAAAATGGTTAAAGCAAATCCAGAAAATGAACTACACAGAAATAGGCTGCAAGAGTGCAGAATAAACAGCTCCAGAACCAATCAACAAATGTGTTTAAAAGTGAGAGAGAGAAAAAAGGAAGACTTGTATTCATTTTCCACCTTTTATGACCTCAGAATGCTCCAAAGTGTTCAACGGCCAGTGAAACACTTCTGAGGTGTTTTGACATCAACAGTGTTGAAGTGCAGGAAACACAGCTGCTGATTGGCAAACAGCACGTCCTCAGAAACAACAATGTTTTAATGACCAGGTAGGTTTTTAGTGACTATTTGCAAATCAAGCGTGTTCGAAGAATAGGGGGGGGGGGGGGGGGGGGAAGGGAATTAGTATGACCATGGACACGCAATTCCAAATTGGCCAAGGCCTGCACTGATCAACCTCAAAGGGAGAATATGTATCTGAGTGAAGACCCAGTGGGCACCCAAACCATAACCTCATACAAGTTGATGCCTTCAGGAAATGAGGACAATTGGGGGGGAATGCAGCAAATTGGAGGAATGCATTGAAAGACAGTTGGTAAAGTGACCACCAGTGGCATATTACAGCAGCTATTTGCACCTGCAAAAAGGTTGCTTCCCAAAAGGCTGTAAGTTAAGAAAGTTTGCTCAGTTGCTGAACTCACAATAGCAGCCGCACCATTGTGGGCAAGAGAGTCGATGAGATGAGGCACAGTGCAGTGTTCCCAGTGCATTTCCAATCCAATAGTAAAGGGCAAAGATTGAAGAAGACATTGGAGGCCCCAAAAAGGTAAACTAAATGTTAAAAAGATTGGGCATGTTGTGCAAGCACCAAGACATAAACCAGGGAAGCAGTGATTGAAAAAAATACCCCCGTCCCGTAAGACCGAGCGCGTTTGTGTCTTTTGCATGGAATTTTGTTTCCACTCACAGTCCGTGCTCCTGATGTTCTCCAGGGTCAGTTCCTTCTAATTGTAACTTCTACTACACCTGTGCACCATTTCCCTTGCCATGTACAGTTAATCAAGACACGGACCCGAGAGCATCAACTCATTCATTTTTGTTACCGTGACGTTAAAATAACACAACAGCTGTTTTCATTGCTGCTACATTGCTAAACATGTTACAGATCAGTCAACAGACTAAACAAAGTGAAGGGTAAGCACTGATTATGGCAGACATTCCATAGGTACGTTATTTAAAATAAATAATTTTGTACGCAGTGGGACAAATGTCTAGTCACAGGAGCCAATTGAGCACCTTAGATCATATTTTCACCCTTAATATTAGAACCATAGAATCCCTACAATGTAGAAGGAAGCCATTCGGCCCATTGAAACTGCGCCAACCTTTCGAAAGAGCATTCGACCGGGGTCCACCGGTCCGACCTATCCCTGTAACCTATCCTGGACACCAAAGGGCAATTCAGCATGGCCGATCCACCTAATCCGCACACCTTTGGACTGTGGGAGGAAACCGGAGCACCCGAAGGAACCCCACACAGACACGGGGAGTACGTGTAAATTCCATAGTCACCCAAGGCTAGAATTGAACCCACTGTGAGGCAGCAGTGCTAACCACTAGTGCAGCAGAACCAAAATAAGTAATTTGCTCACGAGCAGCATGTACAACAACTTACAATGATTTAATACACTGAAGTTAACAAAATACCTCACAGCACTTAATAGTTAGGGGTCAGACCAACATAGATGGGGAATTTGGAAAGATTGCTGATACTATCAGTGAAGAGTGGTTCTAACCAGACTTTTGAAGGTAGAGAGGGTTCTAACAACGTGCAAGAACAGAGAGCTCAGGAACTTAGGGCAAGATTCTGATGTTTATTTATTTTGAAAAAGCAAGAAAGCGAGACACTCCTTGACAAAAATGAAGATTTTGAAGCCCATAATCTGATTGTAATAGGGAGCAACTGGAGGTGAACAAATGCAGACTGTTCCGACACCCTGGGTGAGTGCGCGGTCAGTTTCAGCCTCTCAGACCCCGGAATCTAAACATAAGTAAATTAACCAACAATTTGTGCATTTTCCTGAGATCGTTAACCCTTCACTGCAACAATGCGTTTCGGCACCAGATTTGTAAGTAAAACATTAACAAACTGTTTATTTATAACAGGAGCAAAAGATGAATATATAATGAAATAATGGAACAATGGACGACTGGTCTACCTACTCCCAAAACCCCGTCCCACCTACCATCCAGACACATACAAGACAAACATTCAGTAGGGGATATGGAGACGATTAGAAATAACAGGGATTCTCACTTTACATACCTGGGAGGTGCAGGTTGCTCGGGATTGGGGGGGGGGGGGGGGGGGGGGGCTCCGTAGGTACAACATTTTGAGTTTGGTGGGGAGGGTGAAAGTTGATCTGGCAAGGTGGGATGGTCTCCCTCTGTCACTGGTGGGTCGGGTGCAGGTGGTCAAAATGAATGTGCTGTTGTGATTCCTGTTTATTTTCCAATGCCTGTCCATTTTCCTGCCAAAGGCGTTTTTAAGAGAGATTGAAGTATCGGCGGTTTACGGGGCTATTTTGGAAGAGGAGAAGGCGCCGCTGGAAGGGATCAAGGCAAAGTGGGAGAAAGAGTTGGGAGAGGGTATAGAGGAGGGGTTCTGGTGTGAGGCGCTCCGGAAGGTGAACACCTCCACCTCATGTGCGAGGTTGGGGCTGATACAACTGAACATGGTGTATAGAGCACAACTTACATGGGTGAGGATGAGCCAGCTCTTTGAGGGGGTAGAAGATGTGTGAGAACATTGCGGCGGGGGGGGGGGGGGGGGGGGGGGGGGCGCGCAAACCACGTTCATATGTTTTGGTCCTGTCCAAAGCAGGAGTACTGGAAGGAGGTTTTTAAGGTAATCTCTAAAGTGGTGCATGTGAAACTGGACCCGGGCCCTCGGGAGGCCATATTCAGGGTGTCGGACCAGCCAGGGTTGGAAACGGGTGCCGAGGCAGATGTTGTAGCCTTCGCCTCGTTGATTGCCCGAAGGCGGATCCTGTTGGGATGGAGAGCAACCTCTCCACCCTGTGCCCTGGCGTGGCGGGGGGATCTGTTGGAATTCTTGACTCTTGAGAAGGTTAAGTTTGAACTGAGGGTATGGATGGAGGGGTTCCACAATTCATGGGCGTTATTCATTATGCACTTTCAAGAAGTGTATAACATCGAACATTAGTGGAGGGTGGGAAGAGTTGGGGGGAGGGAGACTGTATGTGTTAATGGCGACGATGGGTGATTCCTGATTCCTTTTTGTCATTTGTTTATGTTAACATGCGGGGTAATGTTTGGGGGTTTGGTGGGAGGATGGGATTGTTGTTATTGATATGGGGATGACATTGCATTCATTACTGATTATTGTTTATTGTTGAGTGTAAATTTGGGGGAAAATGTGAAAATGGAGGAGAATAAAAATATTTTAAAAAAAGTAGTAACAGGATTAAACGCGTATGAGAGATGTGTGGATCTTCGTTGCCGAGGTTGAGGTCCTTGTAGGCGGTGATCTCTTCAGCATGCGAGATGCTGCAAACCATCGGTGAGTTCGGATCTTTTAACGACAACCATCCATTAGAACTCCCAGACTGCAGATCTTCCTCTTGGGAATCGCTTTCACACAGGAGATTCAGATCTGTGCAATTCTATCATGCAACCACCAGATGGACTCTGAGTCTCCCTGAGATATTCCTGGAGTTTTCTGCTTGAGAGTTTACAGCATATTTTCCATCCACTCTGTCTTCCAACTGCTTGTCTGATCTCTGTGCAGAGGTTCTGGCTGCATCATGAAGAGAGTTCTCAGGCTGGGCTTTTCCCAGGCATTCAAACTGTCACAAGACCTGCTTGCAGCCTTTCAAACCAGGAGCTCCTTTCACAGGTCTAGCTACTGTCTGCAGTCTTTAAAATAGGAGTGCCTTCCACAGGCCTTGTTAGCAGCCTCTCAAATCACCTGGCAGAGAGAATTCTGAGAGCAAGAGCCTCAAAGCTGCATCAAACCTGAATTTTTCACAGAACTGACAAAATGGGGCTTGCTTCTCCTGTTCCAGAAGTTTGTGAAAAGCTTCACCAATCCCAAATGAGAATTTGTCCAAGGCCAGGTTTCAAATGAGTGGGGCATTGAACAGATAGGAAATGCTGATAGAGCTCTTCAGAAGAATTTGGAACTTATGTAGTTTGTAGCTCAAGAGTCTGGTGAGGAATGCATTACAAAGATTGATTCTGGAAGTGACCAAGGAATTAGAGTTTCAGCGATGAGGTGGGATGGGTAGAAATGGAAGATGTGTAATATTAAGAGCTTGGGACTTAAAACATAGCACCACTGTTTAGGTTCATTAGCATATGGGGAATTGGTGTGAACTCAGAAACAAGGAATATTTCACAGAGCCAAACAGGATGATAATCCTATTGCCAATCTTGGGCTCCAAAAATCAATTTATCCACACCTTGGCATCATCCAAGCAAGGCTGCCATGACATCAAGGGTAGAGGAGGTGATGAGAGCTATCATCATCAAATATATGGAAGTTGATGCCATGCTCATGGGTGTATAATTAAAGGCCAACATAAAGAGAAAGATTACGGAGGGGGTGAAAGTGGAATCTTGAAAGCGGAAAGTGAAACCACACAGCCTGGGAAACAAAAGCCACTGCAAGTGTATGCTGGCTTTGGTGCAACAGGAAGCACATGTATGCAGTGCTACAGAGGTGAAAAACAGAAGAGAAGTGGTGGAGATAGATGTTATGTCGAATGGGTTGATTGCTGCAAAAAAAAAGTCGAAGAAAGATACAGCATCACTGTTGCAACAATACACAAGACCTGTAGAAACAAATTATCACCGACATCAATCAACCTGGTCTGTGCTTTCATACCCTTTTCAGAGTGCAATAAAATAAGATAAGGCACTGCTGTTGCAAACATGTCTGGTAAATAAAGGATGTTGTGTCAGGAAAGACAGTACACTAAAAGGAGAAACATTTACACAGCAGCAACAAAATACAAACAATGAGTGCAGCATGTTGTTGCCATTCAAGACTAAAACCAGTAAGAAATTTCTTCAGATTTGGGAATAGGTGGAATTTTGTACCCCAGAGAGCCGTGAATGTTCAGTCATCGAGTATTTTCAAAACATGTATCAGTAGATTTTTGGTAGTCAGGGATATGGAGAGAGTGCCACAACATGGAGTTGAGGTCAAAGACCAGCCACAATCGTGTTAATGGTGGAGCATGCTCAAAGGGCCAAATGGACTTCTTCAGCTCCAATTTCATCTATTCTTACTTTCTCAAGCAGTGATGTAAAGCCGTAAAGTGGATGGTGGATCTCAGCCACCTTACTTCAGCAGTGGACACGGAGAATGGACCATGTGCTTCTCTACTCAAATGGAAGGGGAACTAAAAGTAAGGAGGAGAGTTCCCTCCCGTTAGCTCTTGTGCAGAATCCAAGGGAGTGGTTCATAATAATAATCTTTATTAGTGTCACAAGTGGGCTAATATTTTACTGCAATGAAGTTACTGTGAAAATCCCCTAGTCGCCACACTCCGGCGCAAGTTTGGGTACACAGAGGGAGAATTCAGAATGTCCAATTCACCGAACAAGTATGTCTTTCGGCACTTGTGGGAGGAAACCAGACCACCCGGAGGAAACCCACGCAGGCACGGGGAGGACGTGCACTCTCCACACAGACAGTGACCCAAGCCTGGAATCGAACTGGAGACCCTGGCGCTGTGAAGCAACAGTGCCATAGTTGCATTGGTTAGAGTTCCATGTGTGGCTTACCTGGTTGTCCTCTCGGTCACACATATTGCATGACGGAAGGAGACTGTTAAACATGAGAAAAATATTAAGGGATTGCTAACACTCAAATAACCCTGGCTGAAGATGAATTCTACATTCTTAAAATATAATCAGCATTTTTTTGAGTATATACCCGAATGTCACGATATATATGTATATATATTCATCCTATTTCAATAAAGCACAATTATAGCATAGATCATTTCACCCATCAAGTTAATAGAGCTGAGTGTAATGTACTAGCTCTCATCTCTGCTGATTTCTGGGCACTCAGTCACAAGACAGCACCGCAGCAGAAAGTGAAGATTTGGGTTTTTGTTAATGCAAATCAGAATAGAAATTAAGTGGTTCAAAAAAAAGTCTAAAATCAGGAACAGAAGTCAATGCCCTGAGATTATATCCCAGTTAGATTACAGTCCTATCTTCAAAGTCTACCCGAGATCTAAAACCCTTGTTCATTACCGTAAACTATTATTCCTTAAACACAATCCAATGTTAAGTTGAAGGCAGCAATATATAAATCAGGGAGAAGTAAGTAACATAAGTAAATTAAACTGTGCAAAACTGAGTGTATTGAAATTTCATATGCATCACACAGTAATGCCTGAAATTCAGCACAAAAGTGGGTACTTCAGAGGTGAGGAATGTATAGAATTGGAAATGGCCAACACAACTCATCTCGAGTCCCAGAGTAGTTAAAATATTCTCTTCTGTACCTCTTTTTCCCAACGTTGCCGAGGGTTGCCGAGTGCCCACTATCAGCCCTGTCATCACCCACACTTGTGCTGATCCTAACTGCTGCCAATATGTCCCTCGGCTGAATGATGTGCACCCCAATATCTAGCCAACTGACCTAATAATATGCTGCCCACACAATAAAATGTTTGGCATGCGCAGCAGGGTGGGCAATTTTTCATGCTGTTAAAGTGTAGGGGGTTCGCTAATTTACCAATTGTGGGGCAGGCTCCCTTTGGTTCATGTCCCACTTTGTTTCTCTCAGAGCCCTCCATAAATCCATCCCTCACCCAATCCATTGTCCCTCTCCCTAACCTACGTAAAGCCTCCCGAACCAAGACCCCAGACTTAATTGCTCTGGGGATCCATGGCCATGGGGGTCCTCTCTTCACCAGCAATCCTGACAGCATCCTGATGCCTTCCTGGGACTGGTGGGGCTGCTGGCCAATCTGATAACTAGAGAGTGGGACTAAGTCCCACGTGACCCTCATTAATCAATCCTGCAGTCATTTATGGCTGAGGGGCAGCATGGAGCGTATCGGCAACGTCCTCCTGACTTGTGCACATTGTCCTGATTAGAAAACACAATAACAGACAAGAATTTGCATTCATTCTTTCTAATAGGGTAGGTGCAGCATTTCTATGGACTTATGTCAACTTTTAGATGAACAATTACCAACAAAAGTTTATAGACTGGTCCAATATTTTTCTTTAAGCTTCAAGTCAATGGAGTGAAAAGTCCATGACTTTGAACATGAGAGACAATGTGGTTGACCCAAACAGATGGCATTCTGGAAATGCTATTTTCTATGGTTTCTGTGGGTCTCAAATATATCGTTAGACTCGGGCCTACCATTTGTGCTTTCCTGTTAATCAGTCAATGATTTTCTTCCTCAGGATTTTGAGGTATCATTTGAAATGGTCAACTGGATAAAATAAATTTGGCTGTACACTTCGAAAATGTCCAACAGCCAAATGAACTTGAACCTTACAGCCCGACATATCTCTCGGTGCCAAGGAAATACAGAAGAAATTGAGAACGGTAATGAGGATTTGAGCCTTTCAAAAAATACAATTTTTTTTCAGATAGAAATGACCCTTAACACAAAAATACTGTCACACTGAAGATACTTGTAGTGGTAAGCTGACAGGTGTGCACCAGTGAGTGAGTTTCTCTCGCTTTTTCGAGTCATGGTTGTTCACTTGAAGATCCTTTAATTAGAATAGCATACTCTTAACATATGCACTCCGCTGTAATTTACAGCATCTGCTAAGTAACCAGGCACAAAAATGATTTAATTATATCACTTGGGCATTTGGAAGCACAATGTAATTACAAATAATAACCGTAGTGATGCTAATAAATGTCATTTTGCTCACATGGAGCCGATGTGTCCTGGTAATTAAAAGACCTCAACGAAGGAAATCAACTTACCATCAAAACATTTGGATAGATTCATTTTCAGATGTGCTCAGTGGGTGCAAGGCACTGTAGGGCTCCAAAATATTTAAGTGCATGGATTACGCCATGAACAGGAAGCAGCAAACTGCAAAGACTACACCATGTCCCTGCTGAATTGTATGATACTTTATTTTGTAATTCTTTTCGCTAGCTGATACTCAGTATTGCGACCTTCAGAAGATTACTGCGTTAATAATGAAGTGGAATATATTGCGCCGAGACAGGAAATAAAACCATTTTTGAAGGCAGAATCGTTCTTGAGAGTTATCTTTATTTAAGCGCGATGGATCCTCGAGTGAGGTGCATGACCTTCGTTTATCGCACTATTATTTGTTCCACATAGTGCTTCTATTGTGGCCAAGCCTTGCTGAAAATGAGAAATCAAAGATTTCCATGGGTCTAAGACAGTGAATGCAGTTTATACTTAAGGGGAGACCTAGTGACAGGTTAGCACATGCAGGGAAAAGTGACAACCCAAGGTTGATGGCCTATTGAGGTCCCTTGCCACATAATAAGTGTGGAGACTGGGAGAGCACCGCATCTATTGGCTCCAGTCTCACCAAATCACCAAACATTAAGAATGCCTAATAGAGGGATTTTCCGTTCCACTTATATTATATTGTTTTTATATTGTTTTCGGGATGCAGGTAACTCTGGTCATGACACATGTATTGTCCATTTCCAGTTGGCTTGATAAGGTGATGGGGGCATGCTTCATCACAATTGTTTTTACAACTGACTGGCTTGCTAGGCCTTTCAGAATGCATCAAGACTCAATCACTGCTACTGAAGCCACGTGCAGACATGGTGCGAGGAGGAAGAAGGTCCCTTTCAATTTGGGACATCAGTGAAAGGGAACCAATTGCTGTCTTACCACAAGCTTGCAACTAACTGTTATATTCGTGTTTTTAATGGAGCTTCCTGGGCTAAGTGCACAGCCAATTCCAGCCCCACTTGACCTGAAGTTGCAAGGCAAGTGGGGAGCTCGTACTCTGCAAAGAGCACGGGGAAGACCAGCATTCCCATCCCGTAGGTCCAGTGAACGATATTACATTCCTCTCCCACAAAGGCTAAAGACCCACTTGCTGAGCGATGAGGTGGAGGAGAAGGAACAGGCGGAGGAGGTCGTAGTATCTTTGGCTTCAGTATTTCTTTTTTTTAAAATTATTTTTATTCAAACCAGGGCATACATCAGCCATGATTGTGATGAATGGCGGAGCAGGCTCGAAGGGCCAAAAGGCCTCCTCCTGCTCCTATCTTCTATGTATCTATGTATATAACCATAGACACATACTCAATCAAAACATAACAATCCCCAGAATTTGACATTTCCTCCCCTTTTCCCCCCTTGAAATCCCCCTGCTCCCGGCAGATGGAGCACAATGTCGCGATATCCATGTCCAAACCTGGCCACTAGATGTAGTTCCTTGCCAGCATCGTCATTTCGGACACTCCGGGATTTCCGTTGTGACGGTCCTTCAACACAACAGCCTGTCCCTTCGCCAGGCCAACAACCCTGATGCCCGACATGAGGATGCCACCCTCCAGTGTCAGCTCTGACAATTTGGAGGAGACAGCCATCAACTTCCAGGAAGCTGCCAATGCTACCCACCGTATAGCACCAGATGTCGTACCTTGGCAAGCACAGGCTCGATTTGCGTCCAGTCACAAGCACACGAGGCAGTGGTGGGCAAGGAGTCCATGAAATTCAGGGCAGCAATCACTTTATCTACCATAAGGGGGTTCGTGGATTTGATCTGCAGGGGAAGACAACTCAATGCATCAGCATTAGCAATCTAGGTCCTTGGGCAGTGCTCGAAAGAGTATTCATAAGTAGCTAATAACAGAGCCCAGCGTTGAATCCTTGCAGAGACTATTGGCGGAAGTGCCTTGTCTTCACATATTGATGAAATCGCTTGACGTGGAATACGAGGACCAGACATACCTTTTTGATCTGGGCGTATTTTCTTTCAGCCGCAGCCAACGAGTGGTTACAATGATTGGATGGTCACAGCTGCCGTCCATCTGATGGGGCAGACCTGTCCCAATCCTACACGGTGAAGCATTGCACGTGACCTACAACTGTTTTGGAAGAGTCCAAATGTGTCAACACCCAGGAAGATGATAACTGCCGCTTCACCTTTTTAAACTCCGCATCCTAGACGCGCCCCAAGCCCAAGGCTGGCACTTCTTCAAGAGTATATGGAGGCGGGGCTAAGACAGTACCAAATTTGGAATAAATCACCCACAGTAATTTATTAGTCCAAGAAAAGACCATTTGCTGATATCGGAATACAAATAGGGACCACATGGGGTGCTGCCGAACAGTTCAGCTGCATCCTCTACCTCTTCTGGGTCATCCAGATGCAAGGTCCAGCCCTGCTGCTGACACCAACATTGACCAAGGTGCCTGGAACACTAGTGTTCTCACTGCCTGCAGGTATGCACAGACCTACTTCCACATGTTGCACTCGGGCTGGAATGGCCTTCAGCGGGGTCGGCGATGCGCACGGCTCGGTGGCCGGCTCTTGGCCCAGAGACCAGGGTCACGGTGGCATTCGGCCTGGGCAGTGGGGACACCATATGAAGGCTGGCAAACCCTCTCAACTATCTCCCAGCCTTAGTTCCGCAAACCTGAATATCTTAACTCAACAAAAGCACATCAAAGACATCAGAAGATTCCATAAATCACAAGATTGAAGTTTACCAATTTCATAGAAGTTGAAGCACTGTTTCTCAGTGGTTCTTTTTAGATAATAAATTAATCCATTTACTGTGACTGGATTATATTTTCTTTTTTCATTTGGCTGAACAACTCCACAACCATGCATTTGCATCAGTTTCTGGAGAACTCGAGGAGACACTGCCCCATCAGTAAAACAATTCAAATGGATTCCTAATATTTTGGGAGACCATTTGCTGTGCTCTAATTCCTTTTCTTCATTCAAATTTTCACACCTCTTCACGTGAGGGTCAGGAGCTATTTCCAAGAGTGCTGATCAACCTCTGATAGATCATTCAACCAGCTAATCTTCATGTGTAAGCCTGGTGGTGGAAGCTAACAAGCTGTGGAATCTTGAGCTGGAATCTTGAGCCAGCCCATTCTTATTTAACGTCTCCCCATACTTCTCACAGTGAACAGTTATTAGGGGGCCGTGGATTTTCTTCTTCCTTTAACCCAAGTTTACTGACACAATTCGACGATAATACCAGCTGAGATCAACCAACACAGTACAGACTGAGAATTTGGTCGTTCATAACCAGGTCATTGTACAAGTAGACATCATTCTTAATTCACTTCCCTTGTGAAAGAAGTCAGTAAAAACTTCGTATTTAAGCGACTGTCAAGTCTTCTTATCACAAGATTATGGTTCGATGTTGTTGTATAAATTCAAAATTTTTCAATAAAAATTATTTTTTAAAAAAATGTACATAGCAACAGAGTTAATATAAGATATATTAAGCCTTTTAGAAATAACATGCAAATATGGGAAAGGAATCAAACTTTCTGTAAGACTCCATATATTTGCCAAGCTTTATTTGTTCATAAGCTTACGCCTTAACATTTTCAGGAGCACAACCACCAATCAAAGTCAACCAGGTTCACATGTGTTTTCTGAAACGTTTGTGATAGCTTTTTCTCTTCCCATTGTTGCTTTTATTCTCCTGAAGAACATTGTAACATGCAGCTCATTCAGCCCCTCGAGTCTGCTTCACCCTTCAATTAGATGAAGGCTGATCAGCATCTCAACTCCATTCGCTGCCTTTGCTCCACATCCCCTGACATTGTTATATTTCAAACTTTTAGTTGCACAATAAGTCCTTGCTTTAAGGACTTATCTTGTTTAACGTTGTTCTGTTTTAAAGTAGAATCTTTTTCAGGGCCTTTTTCTCTGAATCACATCACGCCTTTCATTTTTACATCATTGTGCATCATCTAACCCTAACGTCCTCCTGGCTCACAGTGCACGTGCGTATCGCACATCAGCGTCCTTATTGTGCATCATCGTCCATCAACTTGTTTAATGTCAGATTCCATGACACAACCAGCACCTTCCTGACAAAAGGTGCTTGCGCTTGGAGGAACTTAGGTTTTTAAAACTTAACCCTGGAGGCAAAGCTGTGAAGAAAGAATATCCAAAGCTGCCACAGTTTGACGATAATGCAGATTGTTGAAGCTTGTGAAGTTGTGAAACAAATGCCCATTTCTTAACTCTGAAGTTTCAGGAATGCCTGTGGTGGCGAAGCCACAAAAGCCACTGAAGTCTGCGAGAGAGCGCTTTTGCTATTTGTCAGTGAACCATTCAGGAGACTGACTCTTCAATCATTTGATAATTTTTGAGCCTTCCCAAGTCTGGCCCTTTCTTCAGGTTGGAAGCCATTTTAAAGCCCGTCAGAGAGCCATTTACATTGGCATTGAGGCTCTAAATTACTGAAAGCCATCTCCACTGAAATATTTAGGATGTATTCGAGATATCCTTGAAGAGGTCAAAGATCTCCACCAACTGGTGATGACCAAGCAAAATGGAAGAAGCATCGAACACACGCAGACTTCATCAGGAACAAGAAGAAGCTAATCCAAGGAGGCACAGAGAGGGCATAAATCTCTGAGCGACTCACCTAACTGGTATTCCATGCAACACCTGCCTGTCCACAGGCAGAGTCTGGAGATTGCTGATTAGACTTATTAGCCATCTGAGAATCCACCAAGCTGGAAATCATCCCCGAACACGAGTAACTGCCTCAGAAGAAAAAGAGACTGATGGGTGTTCTTTGATTTGAATTCAAACAGTATTTCTTTCATATTTACTGATTTATTTTGCAGTTATTTCAGCCAGGAATGCACAGTGCTGTAAGTGCGGTACAGTATCTCAACTTGTACACTGCTTTTTCCAGGTGAGAAATGTCCAAAGGAACCCAACGCCAGCTTTAACATCGAATGCCACGGGGAATCCATGATTCACTTAAAGTCGTTTCACTTAAAATTTGTCGTAAACATGAACTTTAACTCTGGCCGATATGGGTATGATCAACTATTTAGTGTTCTAGGCAATGAGCAGCAGCAAGTTTGCACCAACTGATGTTCTCACTCTACTTGGCAGCAGGGTTCACCGGATTTCAGAGGCACAATTGAACCTCATTTTGTTCTTCCTAGTCCAAAACAAAGTAATATTACTTATGTTTAACCATCAGGGGAACTTGTCTAAAACAGAAGAATGAGCAATGCTCAGGGACTGATAGCTACACAAAAAAAAGTGTCTGAACATTGAACTTCAAATGTAACTGAAACAGCGAGTGGCAGACTGCACCTCCGCCAAACATTGTCATTTTACTTAAACAGACCTGATGAGCGGTGAAGGATTTCACAACTTTAGCTGCTTTTAGCAGTATCTCGGGAGTGATTCATGATCACTGACATTTTAAAAATCTTCATGTTCATAAACAGAGATGAATAATTGGTCAATCAAAATCCTATAAAAGTACAAGCCCACTACCTGTTCGCACCACACACAACTGCTTTTACTTATTTACACAAGGCCCTTTTTGAGAATGGCAGAGAAGATACTATACTGCAATACAGTAGTTCAATTCAAAGGGACAGCACACATCTCCACTGGAGTCATGCGGAGGAACAGTCTTGGTATTTGTCTACTTAATATTTTCCCTGCAGTGTTGTCCAATGCCGAATATCCCATATTATTGTTTAACTGATGTCCTTTTGGCCCAGAGATGAAATTTTTGCTTAAACACAATTTGCTGTTCGGCAGGCTTAAGTTTCTGAAAAAAAGATCATTTTATATTTGACTTTTCAGAAACTTTAATTGGTCAACAAGTCAAGGTTAACTTGGCTGAGTCAGTGCACCTGGCAAATAACTCATCTTCTGACTCCCCAAAGCTTTTCCACCATCTACAAGGCACAAATCAGGAATATAAATAAATATTCTCCGTTTGCCTGAATGAGTGCAGCTCCAACGACACCTCAGAAGGTTGTCATCATCCAGGACAAAGCAGCCCGCTTGATTGCTCCCCCTTCCACAAACATTCAAACCCTCCATCACCGGCAAACAGTGGCAGCCATGTGTACCATCTACAAGCTACTCTCCAGGAACTCAGCATGGTTCTTTAGGCAGCACCTTCCAAACCCACGGCCACTACAATCTGGTAAGACAGGAACAGCAAATACCTGGAACACAATCACCTGGGTGTTTCCCTCCAAATCACTCACCATCCTGAGTTGGTGGGCAGCACGGTAGCACAAGTGGATAGCACTGTGGCTTCACAGCGCCAGGGTCCCAGGTTCGATTCCCCGCTGGGTCACTGTCTGTGCAGAGTCTGCACTTTCTCCCCGTGTCTGCGTGGGTTTCCTCCGGGTGCTCAAGTTTCCTCCCACAGTCCAAAGACATGCAGGTTAGGTACATTGGCCATGATAAATTGCCCTTAATAATCAAAAAGGTTAGGAGGGGTTATTGGGTTACGGGGATAGGGTGGAAGTGAGGGCTTGAGTGGGTCGGTGTGGACTCGATGGGCCAAATGCACTCCTTCTGCACTGTATGTTCTATGGAAGTATATCATTGTTGCTTCAGTGTCGCTCGATCAAAATCCTGGAACTCCTTGCTTAACAGCATTGTAGGTCTACCTACACTTCGTACCAACTGAGTTTATTCATGAAGGCCCCCCCTAGCCCCTCATCTGAGGTGTGGTGATCCTCAGGTTAAATAACCAGCAACCAACTCACCCCGTCAAAGGGGAAAGCAGCCTCTGGTCATCAGGGACAATGGCGCCTTTATTTTACCTTTTACACTTCAGGGATTGCAGCTTACCATCACCTTCTAAATGGCAACTAGGGATGGGCACTAAATGCTAGCCTAGCCAACGACATCCACACCCCATAAGTAAATTTAAAAAAAAAAACCTCTTGGCCCTGCAGACGTAAGTTTGCGTTCAAAAATATTCAGAATATTCAGCTGACAGTGCAACGTTGCAGATCTTCCTGTTTGTAGAAACTTGCTGTGTGTAAACTATCCACTAAATTTTCCTTCATTCCCTTTGGCTATGGAATGCTTTGGAATATCCCAGTGATGCGAAAAACACAAGAAAGCAAACCTTAAAAAAGATGGCATGCCTTTCATCAATATTGCATTAAATGCTTTACATTTTTGTGATGTTAAGGGCTCCCTCTGTGTACCCGAACAGGTGTCGGAATGTGGAGACTAGGGGCTTTTCACAGTAACTTCACTGCAGTGTTAAGGTAAGCCTACTTGTGACAATAAGGATTATTATTATTATTCCTGTCTGCAAATCTTTATTTCCTATTGTCACATTTTGTGTCAACTTTCCTATTAGGAAATCCGATGTCCGCATTTACATTGGCTACTTCCCATGTCAACTGGTCACATTGCAAATAAATTCACTCACCAGGGTGGCGACCTGACAGTTTAATTCTGCATCTTCCCTATCCTCAGGCTGCACTGCAGAGAGGCACCTCTCTGCTTGGATCAGCTTGGCTTCTAAAATTGCCATGAGCTTCACTATTCAATTATAAATTATAATACAAAATCATGCATTGTATGAAAATAAGAATGTATTACTTCAAAATGGAGACTGAATTATGTCTGCATGCTATGGTCCAGTCAGTTAACACTCTATCTGAAGATTATATTTGATCATAGATAATGCCACAGGAGTCTGACACATTATATGAAGTTTAACATAGGGAGAAGAAAGGTTTGGAACAAAGGACGTTGAAAATTATGAAATTAAGTTCAATACATTTCTAACCAGCATCTGAACCCCAAGATCAGATCAAAACCTTTGTGTTATTTTATTCAAAAAATGTATCACTTAGAAAGCTACAAGACTAGAAATTATAGATGAATTTTGCAAATGAACGTTTTACATTTTTACTGGCATTTCTCCGACTGCTACTTTAATTTATGCACAACAGGATTAAAATAGAACTGAGATGGATGAAGTTATTAGCGCTACTTGCTCGTCAATAATCTGCTTAGTGATGCTGAGTTTGTGCTCTGCTAAGATCACTCAGTTCTAGACCTTGTGCCTTCGTCCAAACATAGGTACAAGTTAATAAATTCTGTCAAGGTCAAACTCATTGTGGTATGTAGGAGCTATCGTAAGGCTGAAGACAATTAATACCAAGGTTAAAACGGTTTTGGTGTTTTACTTGATACAAAGCAACAATGTAGTGGCTGCTTCAAGCTAGTCATCTGATGCCCAGGATTTTGCACAACATTCAACTCTGTTTGCACCTCCAAAGATTTTTAAAAAAAATTTAAGAGTACCTAATTATTTTTCCCCAATTACGAAACAATTTAGCGTGGCCAATCCACCTACTCTGCACATTTTTTTTGGGTTGTGGGGGTGAGACCCACGCAGACACGGTGAAAATATTCAAATACCACAGATAGTCACCCGGGGCCAGGATCGAACTCGGGTCCTCAGTGCCATGAGGCAGCAGTGCTAACCACTGCACCACCGTGCTGCCCGAAACTCCAAAGATAACTAAGCATACTCACATGCACCTGGTTAACATTCAAACTTGGGCTAGGATACATCCATGCCACACAATGTCATCAAGAGAGAAGTTAATCATCTCCCCTTGACATTCAATGGCTGAGACCGAATTACCAACATTCTCAGGTGTTACCACTTACCACAATCTAAAGCAGACACATAAATGCCAGAAGGTACTGGTGTAGGTCAATGGCTGGGTGTTTCGCATTAATTAGCTCACTTCCTAACTAACCAAAACCTCTTCAGCACCTAGAAGCCACAAGTTAGGAGCATGAATGGAGCACTCTACACTTATCTGGACAGCTGCAACAATATTCAAGAAGCTTGGCAACATTCTGGACAAAGTAGTCCACTTGCTTGGTCCCTCATCCACTAGCCTAAACACCCATCATCATTGCCAACATACTGTGGCTACAGTACATACTGGATGCAATATAACAGGCAGATGCTTCTTCGGCAACATCACACAAACCTCCACCACAAAGGAGGACAAAAACTGCAAGGGCAGGGGAAGACCATCACCTCAGAATTTCTCTCCAAGACAAACATCCTCCTGACCTGAACATATTGTGTCCTCACTACTGGAACTGACCACATCTATTTTGGGTAAAATATTTACCATTACCATGATTGGCAATTGCAAAGTCACTCCTGACAAGGTGTTAGTCAAAGCAACCATTTTGGGCAGAAACAAGTGCTTCAGGGAGTGGTTCAAACCTTGTTACTTAATCACCTCCAAGCGATGTCAGATGAAGGTGCTGAAATATTTTGTGAACGGGGAAGTTTCTAAACATGAAATATTGTTTTTCATAATTGGTTGTTGACAGAGTTTCACATAAGATGATCAACGCAGCCACTGAAAACAAACTGGGATTATTTCATTCATTGTCACTGGGTCAAAAGCGGCATGGCAGCTCAGTGGTTAGCACTATTGCTTCATAGCATCAGGGTCCCAGGTTCGATTCCCGGCTTGGGCCACTGTCTGTACAGAGTTTGCACATTCTCCCCATGTTTGCGTGGATATCCTCCAGATGTTCCAGTTTCCTTCCACAAGACCTGAAAGACGTGTTGTTAGGTAATTTGGACATTCTGAATTCACCCTCCGTGTACCCGAACAGGTGCCGGAATGTGATGACTCGGGGCTTTTCACAGTAACTTCATTGCAGTGTTAATGTAAGCCTACTTGTGACAATAAAGATCATTATTAAAAATCCTAGAACTCCCAATATAACACAATTGTGGAAGCACCTTCATTACACAGGTTGCAATGGTTGAAGATGGTGCATCATCACATTCTTGAGGCAACAGGCTTTGGGCCATTACTTTGGGCCATTACCAGTGGCGGCAACCGCATCCCCAAGAACAAATAAAAAGAAATGAGCTGTAAGTCAGTTCTTACACTGGCAGTGCTGTCATTGCACTTAAGTACCTCATGGCATGATAATGCAACAGAGGAGGCTTAACATTCTTCCAGGTTTATTGAGAAATGATCTGCAGATGATTGTCAGGTAATTCCTTGTATTATGAAAAATGTTGCGGTATGTGTGTGTGCGCCTGTGTGTGTATGTGTGTGAGAGAGAGTGAGGGGTTACGGGGAAGAAATATTAAATTAGTGCTTGATTGCTTTGTGATATTTAAGTGGCAAGAAAAGACTGAGCCAACTACCTTTAATATACTGACCACTTACATTGTACAACCAAATCCACAGTGCTGCTCTCAAATATAATCAGTTTTGCCACATGCGCACATTCTATGACAGCAAACCATTTTCTCTGGTCTTGGATTTTACATGGAGAAGAATAAAAACATTTGCAGCTACAACAGCAAAACATAATATAATGCATTTCCCAATAACACACTTCCCTGAAGTACAGCAATCATCTTGCATTGTCACAGCTAATGGAAAAGACTGCAATCAATCCACAGGGAATGAAATTAAATTTTTGACGAGCCATAGCCTCTCTACATTTCTTTTAAAGATTGCTTCTGAGAATCGAAAAGAAATGTCACATCAATATGTAGTGTACATATAATTTCAAGCATCATGTAAAAATCAAAAATAGCTTTAAAGCTAGTTGACTGAACTATGGAAGAGGGATTAATTGATTTCTCCCCGAACCACCACCTCCTAAGCATAAAGTATATTGTTGCTGAAAGTGTGAGGGATAAAGGTTTGGGAAAATTAAGTTACCCCGATAGTCCGGCACGTGGAATTGTTCATTTCCAAATTCTTGCAGAAGCTCATTGCATACTTTGCTTCAGCACATCACACACATTTCTAAAGCTCTCAAGTAAACATCTATCTAATGTAGCTCACAGTTAAAAGCTGTGCAGAGGGGCCTTCCAATCTGGAAAAAAAACACATTACTGGAGACTAACTGACCAAAATGGGAGCAAAAGATCCGAGGTTCAATCCCAATTTTGTGCAGAGTTAAGTTGATCTCAACTGGAGGAGCACAACAGGCACCTCAATGATGAAAGGTGCTCTGATTTACAAAGGGAAAAATAGGTCAAGGGTTCTGACTATTGATCAACAGCCAGACGTTCCGACTGCAAGTCTAAATGCCCCTCGGAACTACGTACCAAATTCCCTGTCAAGGCTGCAGCATGGATAAATGGCTACTTGGATGAAATACTAGAAGCTAACCATACTTGCAGAACTGTACCCCTGAGGGCATCACAAGTCAACACCTATAAGAGAGGTTAGGAAAATGTGTCATGGAAACATAGCTATATATAGGACACTTATCAAATTGCACAATTCATTGCTCCTTCTACTGAGAGGTAAAAGGTTCATTTTTCATGCAAGACTGCACTGATTAGTTTAAGGTTTACTGGGATTTTCCCCTTACATTCTGAGGCTAAAGAAAGAATAATTCATTCAAGTTAGCAGCCATTTAACGTCCAGTATCCTTCAAAGCCCTTCCAACATGTCACAGGTCCACAGCAAGCATAGTGCTGGGAGCTCTGGTGGTGACGGTTCGCTCTGGTGATGACAATTTGAAGGATACCTAAAAGCTTCAGGCTTCCAAGAAAGAACACAAAAAACAGCAGTTCAATACCCTGTTTTATAATGATCTTTATAAGTGTCACAAGTATGCTTACATTAACACTGCAATTAAGTTACTGTGAAAAGCCCCAAATCGCCACATTCCTGCGCCTGTTCGGTTACACAGAGGAAGAATTCAGAAAGTTCAATTCACCTAACAAACACGTCTTTCAGGTCTTGTGGGAAGAAACCGGAGCACCCGGAGGAAACCCACGCAGACACGGGGAGAACGTGCAGACTCCACACAGACAGCGACCCAAGCCGAGAATCAAACCCAGGTCCCTGGCGCTGTGAAGCAACAGTGCTAACCACTGTTGGGCCATTGATAAAGATATCCGGGTGAGACAGAGAGTCGAAGATAACACTGTATCCAAGATGGAGGTTTTGAGAGCCTTCGATAACTACTTCAGCCTTAACAAAACTCTGATCATCAAAAGTCAAGATTCAACTAAACGAGTCAAGAGGCCGGGTGAATTCATCCATTAATTTATGAACAGATTTTATAGGCTGGCCGGTAGCTGTGGCCATGGAGCTTTAAAACATGAGTTAATTCGCAACCCACACTGCAGTCAATGTGCTTTATGACGCATTGTTGGATTGCTTGAAAACTAGGGCAAATTTAACGTTGGAGAAGTTTGAACAGTTTGCAAGAAAGGCAGGGCTGCGAAAGCAGAATTAGGGTGTAGTTTAGGGATCTCATGGCTCAGGAGTGATTGATCTAGCATGTAGGCCCAAAGTTGGGGGCTCGAAACACAAAAATCCCGCGAAAAAGCCTGGTAAAACAGCTGAAGGGGCAATAAAAACCCTTGCAAATATTTAAAAATTCTCCAGATGGGGCGCCAAAAAGCAGCATCGTCACAGAGAGGGGGGTGGGGGTCATATGCTTTCTCTGTGACAAGACTGGACATTTTAAACAAATCTGCCGATCCAAAGCACAGGTTAAGGGAACAAAGCTGAAACAAGCTTCCAACCATTTTGAAGTGCAGGAAATTGGAACTACAGCATTTCAACCTGAAGATTTCTTCGGAGAAATCTAATACCCTGATGAGCAGTTTTGCTCGAAGTCAAAGGATGGAGAACAGAACAGAATTTAAACTGGATATCAGGGCTAGGGTCACAGTCTTATCGGACAAATTGGACTGGCTGAAGGAAGTCAAAATCTAGCTATTTAAAATAAAGTTACACGGACCAGGGAAACAGAACTTAAAGTGAAGGGTCAATTCACTGCAACCCTCAGACATGAAGATAAAGAAATTAAACAATCTCTTTATATCTTACAAAACCAGCAAATATCCCTACTCAGCAGACATTGTGTTCAGGACTTGGTCTTTTACAAAAGGTTGATGAGGTAACATTAAATGACAATGGAGTAATATTCAGGGATGAATTTGCAAAGCTGTTCCGAGGACTGGAAAAGCTGGAACCACAGCAAAAATGTAAGTCAACTGATTACGCTGCAAGTTAAGTCTTTATAGAAGAAACATAATTCATTGGACCACAGAAGGAAATTTTAGATCTCTCACTTCTTTTTGGAGACAGGTTCAAAGAGGGAAAAACAGAATGCACATAGATGGTGACCATCCACCAAGGACTTTGCAGACCTTGATTGGCTATTTCAGAAGAGCGTGCAAGAGAATGAATCCACTGCAGAGGCAGATGATCCATTGCAAGAAGTAGTCCTAGACCTTATTACACTCTGACTTTGTTATCAATGATTGGTCAGTTGTCCTTGTCTCTTTTGAGAATTGTCCTTTTGTTGAAGAAGTAAAAAAGGTGAATTTGTCTATTTATTCCATTAAGCCCACCAATCACATGCATCAACAATTACAAGTAGCCAATAAAAAGCTATCCTGCGAGAATGAGATGCTCAACTCCAAATTGGATCAAACCAATAGTGAAAGATCAGAGTTTGATCCAGAGCCTTATTTCATTGTTGATGATGGTGCAATTCTATTTTCTCCTACTGACCCCAAGATTGCATTATCTACAGCGGAGCAGTCTCATGCTGAAATGACAACACTACCTACAGAAGGCAAAATTCCTACCTTAATAGTAGTTGGGACGTCTTGAAGGGTTATATCTTCCATCAGTTTTTCCTTGTTTGTTTTTCTCTGATGTTGTATTCAGGTCATGGTAAGAGTCACAGCCCAAGAACCAGCTGTTGTGATAAGCTGCTATTGTACTCCAGCAATGTACTTCTATTCCAAAGAGAAGATTGGAGTGGCACGGTGACTCAGCGGCTAATACTGCTGACTCACGGCGCCTGGGACCCTGGTTCAATTCCTACCTCGGGTGACTGTGTGGAGTTTGCACATTCGCCCCATGTCTGCATTGGCCATGCTAAAAATGCCCCCGGAGTGTCCAAAGATGTGCAGGTTAGATGGGGTCACAGGGAAAGAGTGGGGAAGTGAGCCTAGGTAAGGCGTAGTTCGGTGTGAACTTGATGGATCAAATGGCTTCCTTCTGCATTATGGGAATTCTATTCTATTCTAGAAGGGAACACACATTCCAATGTCCTCCAATGAAGTCATAAACTCTGTGGGGGTTGAAGCCTTTGTGACTTCGGGGGGGGGGGGGGGGGGGGGGGGAGGTCGGAGTTTGATAAAAACTGGAAACAGGCTATTAACAGACGGTGGGAATGTAATGCAAATAGTTCAACAAAATAATGCAAGTTTTAAGAATATACTTGGTTGGGGTGGGGAAGAGATCTAAAGTAAAGGGTTAGTGGTAATGTTAATGAAATGGTGATGATCTAAGCATGGCATCAGGATTAAATGGCCAAGAGGTGCCAAGGAAGCAATACAGGGAACACGGTGCCCACAGAATAACATGAATTCATAAATTGTAAAGACCCCGCTGATGTCTTCTGCGAGAGTGTCTCAAAACCCCAAAGGATAACTTGAAATACTGGTTCTTAGTGATGTATATTTGCTTGGAATAATGTGTGGACCAATGTACAACTGTGAGGAACCAGTCCATTGTGTAAACAATTAGGATATTTAGTAAACTAAAATTTTTAAAAACACAATAAAAGACTAACATACACTGTGACACTTAAGTAATTTTAATACAAAACAGTATTATCTGAAATGACGACTTATTCCCAAAATATACCCACATTCCCTTAACTCATTAAGATACCCCTTTTCCAAAGCAATTTTAATAACTCTGCATAGGTCAAATCCAGCTAAGAGTGACCACACAATACCGCTTCGGTGGTCAAGTCTAGGAAAACACTTCTTCGTGGTTCAGCGAAGACACAAAACTGGATCTTTTATAAGAGAATATCTGCAATCTCCCTCGGTTTTAAATGTTAGATGGATCATGCCTCCAAAGCTTGGATTGTAGATGGAACTGCCCGTGACTGCTGGATAGCAAACTATCGTGCTTCCCAATGTGGATGCTAGCAGTTATCCTGTTCAGTCTGTTTGATGCCCCATGCCGTGGATTCGACTGTCGACCTCTCTCAGATTCCTTGCCTGGGGAAGTTAGCATTTGTATGGCTCTACTGATCTCTGGTAAACAATGTTCCTGATATGGCCATTTTCACCTCAATGCCCCTAGAAGCCTGCTAATCTTGTTACGGTGAAAATCACATCTCATTATTCCTCTAGACGCCTCGTAGTTCTGTTACTTGTCTGTTACTTTGCTTTTATCGCAAGTTCATTGTTAACCTCATTAGTTTCTCAAATTAGTGTAAGAAAAGTAAATACAGATTATCTCTGGGTCACTTTGTGAGCAAGTGAAACCTTGATGAGCCAGGTGGCAATACAGGTAGAGGCAGGGCAACATGTTAAATCACAGCATCAACACAAGCCACTCAATTAAAGGGCAACAAATGCTGGCCTTGCTAGCAATGCCACAAATCATGAAAGTATAAAGAAAAATATTTTTACTTTCTGCCGTAACACATAAGATGTACAATTTACAGTGAAATGTTGTTAAAAAACTCCATACAATAAATAAGTAGCCAGAGGTATAAAGACTAAACAACATTTCTGCATGGGTATAGAAGTACAATGCAGCCAATTGGGACTATTTTAGAGATTAAAAACTGGGTGGCATAGACAGGTTTGGCCGAAGTGCCTGTTTTAATGCTGTAAACATCTATGACTCAATAACATGCATCCAGGTCTTTACGGCCCAGGGAATATTTACCTTTGTTTTGTTCCGCGACTTATATTCTGCATGTTAATGTAAAACTTAATCCACCTGTCTTATATACATACATAATGGATATAAATGCACAGTTACAGGGAAAAATGGATATTGTGTTATCTTCACAGAATTTTCAGTGAAGCAACAAAAAGTCAAAGGAAGTTGATAATTATTTTAGTAAATTTACTACAACTGGGTGGCTAGAGTAGGGTTGAACCCCAGAAAGGGCATGAGCAGAATTACTCAAATATCAGTTTTCCGCTAAGTTAACTGAGAATCACATTGCAATTGATTCATCCCCTCTACCACCAACACACGGTAGCTGCAGTGTGGATCATCTGGAAGAATCACTGCACCTACTTGCCAAGGATGTTTTAACAGAACTTTATAAACCTATGACCTGAAGGTTCACCTCCAAGTCACAGATCATCCTGACTTGGAAAAATATTACATTTCTTCCATTGATGCTGGGCCAAAATTGTGGACCTTGCTAACAGTACCTACACCACATGGATTGCAAAGTTACAGAACAGAGCTCACCATCATCGTCACATGGCCAATTGCAGATGGGAGGTGGTGGCATAGCGGTATTGTCACCGGACTAGTAAATCACAGACCCAGGGTAACGGTCTGGGGACCCAGGTTCAAATCCTGCCACTGCAGATGGTGATCATGAAACTATTGCTGAGTGATGTGTCAACCCATCTGGTTCACTAATGTCCTTTAGGGAAGGAAATCCGCTGTCTAGCCTACATGTGACTCAAGACCCACAGCAATGTGGCTGACTTTTAACTGCCCCTTCAAGGGCAATTAGGGATGGACAATAAATGCTGGAACAGCCTGCGATACCCACGTCCCTGGCACAGCCTGCAATGCCCAAGTCCCATGAACGAATAAAATATAATAAGTGCTGGCCTTGCCGGGGGAACCTACATTCTAGGGACAAATAAATAAATAAAAGCCAGCTGGATTCAGCAGTTCAAAGATTCAATGCCCATACTCAGATAGTTGGATGAGAGTTGACTGCTCTCAGTTAATGGGTTAAGGAAGGCTAGTTTGGATTATTTAGCTCTCTGTCTCTTTTTAAAAAAGCTGACAACACTAGGTTAAAGTCCACCAGGTTTGGTTCGAATCACTAGCTTTCGGAGCGCAGCTCCTTCCTCAGGAGGAAAGCTTGTGATTCGAAACAAACCTGTTGCACTTTAACCTGGTGTTGTAAGACTTCTTACTGTGCCCACCCCAGTCCAAAGCCGGCATCTCCACATCATCTCTTTTTAAAAGCCTTCTTGCATTTCCAGGCTGAGCCGAATTTCTGAAATGAACTCATTAGCATCATTCAGGTGTTGTTTTAGGATTGGGGTTAATGAAGAAAAAAGCTTTTCTGTGATGAACCTGCAAAGTAAAACTCTAATTCATTTTCTTTTATGAAGACACTCATTATTTGGAATGAGATTCAATTAGGATTTTCTTTGCATTTTACAATGCTAGTTGTTATTTTCTGTGTGCACTGTGACATCAGAGTCGTCCATTGTGTCCATTCATTTGCCATTTCAAAATGCCGATGCACTCTGGCATATATTATGGTCACACATCGGAGTGGATTCCAGAACACTTGAATGAACTAGCAATTTGGGCCAATCTCCAACTGAGTTACTGCCTTGATGGTGCTCATGCCAACTGGCCAAATCAAAAATCACACGAAAATGCAATCTGATGATTAATTTTGAGCTTTACCTAGCTCTACATGCAAATAAAAATTGCTTTATATTGAACTCGTATGTTCAAAACATAATGAGATGCAAAATGCTACTCTCTAACAGCAATGAGGCCAGTCATGATTCGTGCTTCACCTGGTCTGCAGGAAGTCAATGGAAATTAACTGAAATGAAAATCGCTTATTGTCACAAGTAGGCTTCAAATTAACTTACTGTGAAAAGCCCCTAGTCGCTACATTCCAGCGCCTGTTCGGTATGCCTTCACCATACAGACTGCAATGATTTAAGGCAGTGGCTCCTTCTCACCTTCTGAATGGGTAATTAGATATGGGCACTGACCATATGCTGTGAAGGATATTGCGTTTTCTTCACAGAAGTTTCAGTGAAGCAACAAAAAGTCAAAGGAAGTTGACAATTATTTTAGTAAATTTACCACAACTAGGTGGCTAGAACCCCAGGAAAGGTCATGAGCAGAATTACTCAAATATCATTTTTCCGCTAAGTTAACTGAGAATCACTTTGCAATTGATTCATCCCCTCTACCACCAACACACAGTAGCTACAGTGTGGACCATCTGGAAGAATCACTGCACTTACTTGCCAAGGATGTTTTAACAAAACATTATAATCCTATGACCTGAAGGTTCACCTCCAAGTTTTTAAAAATAAGACAGGCAACCAAGATCACCCAAAATTTTATTATCTTTACAATGATTGTTTCAGGTCTGCTACAAATTCACCTCCGGAGGACCTAAACTGAAATAAGGCAAAACCGCACACAATTCAGTTAATTTTGTGCACTCACTGGGAGAAATTTCCCATGCTTTTGACGAGAGTATGACACATGATTGGGGGGAATATGAATGTCATGGTGCAGGATGGCGAAAGTAATTTCTTTCAAGGTGCAATGTGTTATCCTGTCATCTGTTATGTGCCAGGGCTTAGAAACTCCAAAGTATATTATGAAATCCACCTGACCTACAACCTTTATGTTGAATTTGGCTAGGATGAGCACAAGAGCCTTCCCTTCAGGTGTGATTCAACAGTTTTCCTCGACAGATAAATCAAAATAAGCTTTATTCTAAGAATTTAATTAACATTTGTATAACCACAGAGCAAGAATTTTTATCAATTACAAACATAAATACACCACACAGCTACAATAACCCATGTACAACACTTAATGAATTCCTCCTTAACTGTTCCAATTCAAAAATTCCATAAACCAAAAACCCTTTTCAAGGGCGTGGCCCAGCACTCTCTATTATTACTTCAATAAGACTGGCTTTTCTTGAGATTCTGACCACATCTCACCAGCAGATTTAAACCCTTCTGGAAAGCAAACTATGTTCTGAATTCTCCCAAAATGGGACTATGTCCCCACACCAGCATAAAAACGCTGGGATTTTACTCTGCAGATTCCTGCAGAAAAGATGAGCTGATTCAATGACCTGCAGGGGGCTAGCAGGGACCCAGCGGAATTCACGCAGCTTTAGCTGCGGATACGGACCCCCGCACTTCCGGTTTTGAATCCGCACATGCGCACAGCGGCGGCCTCACCGAGCGCCATGGCGGACCCGGACCTCGGAGCCACACATAAAATCTAGACCCCCCCTATCGGCCCCGCGCACAAGCATCTAACCGCGTGGACCTGCCCCCGGCTGCCTACAAGGCCCCCAACCCCCGGTGTCCGATCCGCCCGCCCCCCACCAGGGCGACTGCGGACTGCGAACATCCCGAACGGCAATAGGTGGGTAGAACCACGCCGTCGGGAGCAGAAGATCGCTGGGCTGGCCTCTTGTCAATGGGGCCCCAGCTGCGCGAATACCCCGTGATCACGCCGATTCTCGGGTCACGGAGAATTGCCAGACCGGCAATTGCCAGATTTCGCCGTGAAATTGGATTCTCCGCCCCAGTACCGAACGCGATTTTAGCGCGGGGCTGTGGAGAATCCAGCCCGACATTTTTTAAGTTACAAAAGCAGGTAGTCATCATCAATGTTTTTTTTTTAACTGAAACAAATATTAATAATGAAAAGAGAGAGACAGGCCAAAACACTTATTTTCTCTGTCGGTAATCCACAGCAGTCAAATGTGAAAGCGAAATTAAAACCTCACAGCCACAGCTCAGCCCCACCCACACAATGACATCACTGAAGCCATGTATTAAGACAAAAACCTTTCTTAAAGGGACACTCGCATGACACATCAGTGTCATGTTCCCAGCCAGTATTCAAATGTTCCACAGGTCATTGGAACTTTTAAGATCCTTCGGGGTATTGACAGGTTGAATGTGGAGAGGATGTTTCCTCTTGTTGGAGAATCTAGAACTAAGTTAACGGTGGCACAATGGCTAGCACTGTTGTATCCCAGCACCAGGGACCCAAGTTCAATTCTGATCTTGGGTGACCGCTGTGCGGAGTTTGCACGTTCTCCCCGTGTCTGCGTGGGTTTTCTCCGGTGGTCCGGTTTCCTTGCACAGTCCAAATATGTGCAGCTAAGGTGGGGTCATGAGGATAAGGAGGGGAGTGGGTCTAGATAGGGTGCTCTTTCAGAGGGTTGGCGCAGACTCGATGAGCCAAATGGCCTCCTTCTGCGCTGAGGGGTTCTATGGGTCACTTTAAATATAAAAGTAAAACAAGTAAAGTCCCTTTGAGGGGAGGGCTTACTGGTGGTATTTAACCTGAGGATCACCACACCTCAAGTGAGGGGGAAGGTTGAGAAGGCGCGCCCTTCATGAATAGCCTCAGCCATTGAACCCGGGCTGTTGGACCCAATCTGCATCACTGTCAAGGCTACTGAACTAAACCAGCCCCCCTTTAAACATAAGGGGTCATTCATTTAAGACAGAGATGAGAAAAATTTATTTCTCTCAGAGATTCATGAGTCTCTGGAATTCTGAAAAGGCAGTGGAACCAGAGTCTTTGAGAATTTTTGGGCAGAGCTGCAGAGATTCTTGATTTTAAAAAGGTGTGAAAGGTTATCGGGGTGGCCAGGAATGTGGGATTCAAGTTACAATCATATCAGCTGTGTTCTTATTGAATGGTGGAGCAGGCTCGAGTGGCTGACTGGTTTCTACTCCTGCCCCTAATTTCGAAGTTCATATGCAACCAACACAGATCCTGCACATAGGGTACAAATGAAACAGCTTCAGCTTCAATAAAATTAACTCCTGCAAAAAAAAAGGTACAGTTCTGGGTTCTTCAAGCTTCAAAACCTGGCCCTTTGACCAATCTTTTCATCACCTGCTCGAATATCTCCTTAGTTTGTAAACGTTCTTGAGAAATGTTTTAGGACTTTTCAGGACGTTAAGAACGCCAAATAAATTCAAAGAGTTGTTGTTGCAATCCCAGTCTTGATTGAAAAACACATCTGTATTCAGTGAGGGACGGGTTTGTCCATCTATACCAGGTTGACTTGGCAAGGGTGGAGGTTCCTTCCTGCAACCTTCAAACAAATCTGAGCAGCCTAGCTGTAAAGTAACATGGGTCATTACCTCCAACAATATCTGTGGGGATCCAGTGCCAAGCACACAAAATAAAGCATAGAGACCTCTGCATTAGCAACCACACGTAGCCTGAATTTTAGAAGATAATACTCATTCAAAAGGTATTGGATTTTTCAATTTTCCTCTATTTAATGATTAACCCTCAGAAAGCTGAGCTGGGTCTTGTGCTTGCCTACACTAACACACATCCGCTTTAAATAAGTGCTGATTCATTTGATCAAGAAGCCATAAATTAACCCACAATCATGTTTTGTAGCTCCTTAAAAGAATGTAATTGTTTTAAAATATTTGTAATCATTCGTTGCATACTCTCCATAATTTGATCAATCCTTGAAAAGGTTAAAAATTTGGACAATATTTATTAGAACTTTCATTTGCATTTTACTCTTTATAACTGCTTTAATTTGGGATGCTCTCTGTGCAAAGTAAACATGACCATAAGGTATGAAAATCTTCTATCTAGCATCTTCCGCTATCTCTTGGCACGATGCCTCTATCTTTAGATCAATCATCACTCCACTTGAATAACCAAACATAGCCCTCAATATCAGAAATAAATCCACTGACCTAGAAGGGACAAGGCCAGAGCTTTCAAATGATTTTCTTTCTAATCACAAAGAATTTGACGAAGAGACTCATGTGGGATAAGAAAGATAATCCCAGATAGAACATGGGAATACAGCAAACAAAGGGGATTATCTGCTGACCTTGTTTTGATCATGCACCCTATAGTAGCTCGGTTATTCATAGTGCACAATCAAAACAAGTCCTGAAGCAGTAACTTTATAATTGTCCCACTATATCTCTCGTCAAGCCGAACAATAAACTTGCATCCTACTGACAGAGCAAAGTCGCAACTAAGCAGCACGGTAGCACAAGTGGATAGCACTGTGGCTTCACAGTGCCAGGGTCCCAGGTTTGATTCCCCGCTGGTCAGTGTCTGTGAGGAGTCTGCACGTTCTCCCCATGTCTGCATGGGTTTCCTCCCACAGTCCAAAGATGTGCAGGTTAGGTGGATTGGCAACGATAAATTGCCCTTAGTGACCAAAATGTTTAGGAGGGGTTATTGGGTTACAGGGATAGGGTGGAAGTGAGGGCTTAAGTGGATCGGTGCAGACTCGATGGGCCGAATGGCCTCCTTCTGCACTGTATGTTCTGTGTTCCAAGCAGCATCTTTCGGAATACAATAGACACCCGAGTAGAAACTATAAGACTGTAAGACATTGAGCAGCTTAAAGGGCATTAGAAAACATGTTACCAAGGCTCGAGTTGCTTTTAAAGCTCAAAAGTTGGTTCTAGCCTTTACTTTTGTCCTGAACGGCACAATAAATGTATAACCCTTTAATTACAACTAACATTTTGCAAATATGAAGTGTTTTGCCCTCAATTCTCCCACTACAGTTCTGAAAATCTGGGGCAGGGGTGTTTGGAGGAGAGCAGCAGATACATTGCATTAATAATAATAATAATCTTTATTATCACAAGTAGACTTACAGTAATACTGCAGTGAAGTTACTGTGAAAAGCCCCGAGTCGCCACATTCCAGTGCCTGTTCGGGTACACAGAGAGAGAATTCAGAATGTCCAAAGTTTTCCACATTAGATTTTCCAAATCAGAAAATATAATTACAGATTACATGCTGACTGGTTTGAATGGTTTTAATGTTACCTTGGAAATAAATTAGCGAAAAGGAAAGGCCTTGTGATAGAAACCTACTTTTCGGGAAGAAATTATTTTGTGACATTATACTGTTAAAAATCATATATTAGCCATGACAGCAGAGAATGCCGAGAGCATGGGAAAAGATCTGATAAGGAAGTCAGTATTCAAACTGACTATCCACGTTGCAGAATAGACTCATTGATATCATTACTGGGTAAACATCCCAGTTTTAGAAAACATGGTGGGAAACAAGTCGTTCAATCACACCATATTACAGAAACATAAAGAAGTTTTTCCATGCCATATTATCTCTTAAAACTTGATAGACAGACATTTAGGTCAATTAAATTAATTATAATGATTATAACCCAATCACAGTCAGAAAGGGGACAGAACCTAAAAATATTATCATTTCTTTATGAGACCGAGAGAGAACCTTTTTTGCTCTCTCCAAAATCATCTCTCTCTTTCTTTGAATTCATTTTTGACCTAACCTTTGAAACCTAGTCCTACTTTGCTTTGCAAAGAGCTGTGTCCTTTTGTTTCATTTTTGTATTGTGCATTTTGATCTGAAGAAATTCCCACGAACTGAATTGTATTTTGCATTCAACTCAACCATCTGTGTTTGCGTTGGACAAACAATTTCTAGATTCTGTAGCCGCATAAAATTGGAATTGATCAGTAGACTTTGAAACTGACATAAATAAAGCTGCACTTGACTTCACCCAAGAAGCTCAGTCTGTTCTGTCAGGTTAATATATAGTGCAGCGACACATAAATATATTAACAAAGTACAGATCATCACCTTGGCTGCCATTTTTGACGGACATTCTCGAAATAAAATTCTACAACAATGAGCAACTAATTGCCTTGCTACAAAACTCAGACATCTAACATGTACAGTTCCCTTCTCTTTGCTTGACCCCAAAGAGGAGCAGATACATTGCATTGAGTTTTTCTTGGGGTTGAGAAGGGGGAGTTGGTTGAGGTGATGCATTGCTTGGCCACACTGCAAATCAGCCAGCACAATGCCTTCGATTAATATCCTTGCCTAAACATGCTGCCTGTGTTGGTGTTGTGGTTCCTTTGGACTGTAAGAAAACTTCCATTCCAGTAGGAGAATTTGGGGAATGGTGGCACAGAAGGTAAACTGCATGTGTCTGTTGACAAAGCACCATAGGAATTCCGATTTACAAAGCATGACTTTGGATGCGACTGCTCTCCAGCCTTCGTTTGATGGGAATATTTTGATTTAGCTTTTCTCCGAGCACAGGGTCAATGACAACATAATAGCAAAATACTGCAGATGTTGGAAATCTGAAATAAATGTAGAAAAAGCTGCAAGCACATTGGTTAGCATTGTTGCTTCACAGCGCCAGGGAACCGGGTTCAATTCCCGCTTGGGTCACTGTCTGTGCAGAGTCTGTACGTTTTTCCCGTGATTGCGTGGGTTTCCTCCGGGTGCTCAGGTTTCCTCCTACAGGACCTGAAAGACGTGCTGTTAGGTGAATTGGACATTCTGAATTCTCCCTCTGTGTACCCCAACAGGCGCCGGAGTGTGGCGACTAGCGGATTTTCACAGTAACGTCATGCAGTGTTAATGTAAGCCTACTTGTGACACTAACAAAGATTATGAAAAATATATACTCAGCTGGTTTGGCAGCAGCTGAGGAGAGAGATTAAAAGTCATTGCTTGAAAACATTAACTCCATTTCCCCTCCATTGATGCTGCCAGGCTTACTGAATATTACCATCAGCAAGGAAGGTTTCACTTGGTTCAACTATTGTAACTTCAGATTTCAATCATGCTTATTATTTGACAAAGAGTCATCCAAACTGAAAATGTTAGCTCCCTTCTCGCTTCACAGATGCTGCCAGACCTGCTGTTTTTGTTTCAGATTCCAGCATCCGCTTTTATGCTTATTATTGTGTTAATCCAAAAAATACATTTATTTGTTTAACCTGGTTTCCAAATCACCCTGATATCTCTGTTTACGTTGTTGATAAGCTCCCACTGTCCTGCTAATATTAATATTTGTGAGGTTCACAAAAACTCTCAATCTCCGAGTTTGTTCCTAAACAACAAACTATAATTTTAAAAATTATGTAAATCACAGCCACACGCTTGCTTTTATGATCAGCATTCATGGAGGACAACTCACAAGATTGGAATGCCTCATCATAATGGTAGATACTCTCATGAAACAGGCTTAACACATCATCAGACTGTTAAAGCATTGAACAGAATAACACCATCTGACCTGCCAACATACCATGAAAGGAAAACAAGGCTGCGTATGATTTCCAGCCAAAAAGATGATGATTGGGTAATTTCCCCATCAATCACACCTGAAGACCAAAGTGTTGCAAGTAACCAGGACTGATTTACGCACATAATTTGTATTATGCAATGATCCTCCACTCACTGCATTTTGCTAGAGAAATCATCCTACTTTTATCCAGGGAAGTTGCTGAGGACTAGTAAAAAGATTTTCTTTTTAATAGACTCTGTAAATAGACTTTGTTTGCTTTGCTGCTTGCTGAGCAAATGCTGCAAACACTGCCATAAACGCAGTTCCATCTCCAACCCCTTGGATGACAGAAATGTCAAAAGACAGTCTGAGAAACGTACACTTTCCTAGTCTCTGCCGGCCCATTTGAACTCCTGAGGGGAATAGTGCTATATAAATGCAAATAGTTATTGTTCCAGTTCTCCAGACAACATTCACACAAGGCCAGGAACTAGAGCACTTTGTCAAGTATTTGATAATCTCTGTCCAAAGCTATTTCTCACTCGCACAGACATGAAACATGCGCCAATTACCAAACTAGTCGAAAAGAGTGCAAAAGTATGTTGTTCAGTTTTTGCAAAGAAATGATTTCTTAACAATATTAAATATATGGCTTAATAAAGATAATCAGGTGTACCTACTGTTGGGGCCAATCATAAAATATTGTGCAAGTTGTTGGGCAGGTTGTCGAGCATTTGACTGGATTTCAATCATGCACATGCAACTTGAATTTTGACAGCTACTACAAAAGTTTCAATACCTTTTAATGACTAAATTCTGGAATGTGGAGGCTATCCTGCAGAGCATCGTAATGTGCAATGGATCTCTCATCGGACTGTTAGCAAGCTCTTCCTGTTGAGTGAGCTAATTATTACTTGATGTCAGTCTGCTCTATGGGATACAATCTGCTTAGTCCGGTGTTTATACTGGATTAGTTTAATATGCTGAAAACATTGTTATTGCAAAAAGGAAATTCAAAGTGAACATAATTTTCAAAGGATTAAGTACCAGAAGTTCAGAAACCACCAAAGAACAAAATAAAAACAGAAGAATGCGAGTTCTTGTATAAGAACAGGAATGTGGTCCAAATGCTTAATTATTCAACTTTCAGTACACTAAAATTATCTGGGCTCAAAGATCAAAATTAAAATAGTTTATGCAATATATCAGTTTGTGTGAGAAAAAAGGAATCATGAGCACTTCCCTGTGACAAGTAGAAAAGGAGAGTTAAGGTTTTGATTCAAATGCTCTTGTGGCGAATGGAGGATTTTAGGAATATTGTCTTCTAGATATTGGGACAGTTTAAGGGTGAAAAGTCTGGGGTTATAATCATAGAATCCCTACAGTACAGAAAGACACTATTTTGGCCCATCGAGCCTGCACTGACCTTTTTTTAAAAAGACCACCCTACCTTGGCACTACCCCCCGCCCTGTAACCTCACCCCAAGGAGCAATTTAGCATGTCCAATCCACATAACCTACACATCTTTGGCCTGTAGGAGGAAACTGGAGCAGAGGAAACCCACACAGACACGGGGAGAAAGTGCTAACTCCACACCGACTGTCACCCAAGATGGGGATCGAATCCAGGACCCTGCCGTTGTGAGGCAGCTGTGCTGACCACTGTGCCACAGTGTATTTTACTGCAGTGGTCATGTTTTAAAGAAGGATTTTGTTTTGTCAAGGTCTGGGGGGGGGGGGGACACTAAGAGCCAAAAGGTGATATTGACCAGAGGAATGTGATTTTCAGTCTGGGCTAGTACACTGTGCTTTGACTGGGGAAAGTCCATGTGAAGTTAATGTACTTTCAGCCTGGAGAGTTTAGTTATTTTGCAGATGGCGAAATTATGTAATTTCTGGGTGGAGCTAAAGGATGCAGAGACATTTTGGAAAAGCTTTGGAGAGGAGTTCAAGTCTGATCTGCACAGCACGGAGTCCATATTTCTCTCTCAGTAGGATAGTTAGTAAAAGAGGAATAATATTTAAAAGCATAGAAGTCTTGTCTGAGGACAGGGAAGAAGCTGGAACAGGCAGGTGAACCAGTTTTTTGAAGATATGCAGCCAGAGTCTGAAGGGGTTTTAACAGGAGCCAAATCTGTTCTGTAAAGCTGGTATTACTCTATGCCATGCTGACTGAAAGATGGATAGAGAGCTGTATGTTTCTTTTCTTGCTGTTTAATGGGGAATTTAGTAGTAGCGTTTAAGGGGTAATAAAGAACAGAGTTAATTATATTACTCAAAAGTTTTATTTTAAAAATACCAAAACCCTACTTCTTTATGCAATCACGCCAGAAGCTAGCCATTTTCTCCGCACAGTTTTGCAAATAAACTAAAATACTGGGATTTTGATCCAGTATTGGAGCCACTGTTGGGAATCTGTTCTGGGATTGTAAAACGGTGGCTCTCCAATGCAAATATAGCAGGTACAAATATTATATCTCAATAAACTGATCTCAAGTAAATCACTTTAGTGATATCTAAATAACGACAACGCTGATGATACATACTTATGTGTTTGTGTCTGTACTTTTGAACATCATTTCCCATTCCTCTCCGATTACAGGCATGGCGTTAGGGGACAATAGGACTTCTAACGATATACCCTGGTTTAAAAAAGTGGAAAGGGACAAACTGAGTAATTGCAGACCCGTGAGCCTAACTTCGATCATTAGAGGAAAACATGTTGAGGGATATTATTGATTCTCATTTAGAAAGGCACAAATTAATGTAGAACCGTTACCATACTTTTGTTAAGGGACTTTTTTGAAGTGATAGCAATCCGGGTCATTGGAGGTAGTTCAATAGATGTAGTGTACGTGGATTTTAGCAAGGCTTTAGATAATGCCCCAGGCTGGTCAGAAAACAAAAGGTTTGTAGGATCCCTGGGCAAGTAGCAACTTGGATCCAAAATTTAGCTCAGCGGCAGCAAGAAAATGGTAGTAATTGACAGCTGCTTTTTGCAACTGGTTTCCAGTTGGGTACCATAGTGCTCAGTGCTATGTACGCTACCTTTTGTGGTATGTCTAAGTGATCCAATTCAGAAATTTGCAGATAATATATAAATTAGTTGTGTGGGAGAGGAAAAAAGCTGTAGACTGCAGGAAAATATCATGGATTTTCACAGTAACTTCATTGCAATGTTAATGTAAGCCTACTTGTGACACTAATAAAGATTATTATTATGGACTGGACTGGTGAAAAACTGGAATTTAATCTGGAAGAATGAGAGGTAATGCAATCAAGGCAAGGAATTCACAATAAGTGGGAGGATATAGAGAAGGATACAGGAACACAGGGATCCTGGAATGCGTGTCTACAGATCCTGAAGGTAGCAAGAAAGGAAGATAAGGTGGTTAAGAAGGCATACAAAATATCTTCCTTTATTAGCTAAGAGCAGAGAAGTTATACCGTGACTGTATAAAACACTTAGGCTGCAGTTGGAATACTGCACAGAGTTTATATTTTATTATACTACATGTTTTGTAATATAAAACAGGGGTAAAGGAAGCACAAGAAAACACAAAAATTACAGCAAGGATGTGGTCACATTTGACAGGCTACTGAGGAGATCTACGATGATGTTGCCAAGATTGAAGAATTTTTACTATAGTGGAAGTGGATGGGTTGGGGTCTTTTCTTCGGAACACAGGAGGCTAAAGGGCAATCTAACTGAAATGTCTAGGATGAAGAGCAACCTAGATAGAAATGATAGGAAGGACCTTTAATACTGAGCACAGAGCTCAGTAACCAGGGGACATGGATTTAAAGAATCGGTCAAACAATTAGCAAAGTATCAATGAGAAATGTTTTCACTCAGGTGGAGGGGCTGGAACTCACTGTTAGAAAGGGTAGTAGAGACAGAAACCCTCACTGCATTTGAAAACATACGTATATTTGGTGTGTGAGACCTGCAGCCGGAAAGTGGGATTAGGCTGGATAGCTATTTTTGGCTGGCACAGATGCAACGGGCTGAATGGCCTCCTGGTGTGCTATGAATTTCTATATTTATGGATTTACTAAGAGTGACACTTGGGAAGACCTATGAATTTTTTTCTTAAAACTCAGTCTTGCCAGCAATGTTGGTGAGGCCAGCTGCACTTATGTGGCATAAATGATGAAAGTATAACGTGTTCCTCAGCTCCCCCTTACTACCACTGACTGGTTCATCTGGAAGCATCAGCAGCTTTATTATGAAAGCTGCCACCATACTACTGACAAGACGAGACTTGAACGGCAATATCCTTTAACTTTTGAGATAAATTCCAAACATCCCGTCCTGCTATTGTCACCAACTGTCTATTTTTTTTTCTGGCATTTTACCTCATTTACAACTGGAAGTAGTTGTTGGAATCGAGGGACAAAGTTTTAAATGAAACACCTTTGTATTTGCCAGCTCTGACTACTGCCTTATTGATGCTGAGCGCCACTGTGTTGTCCCAAGAAAGATACCTTTGATGGCAATCTTATTTTCACACCACATCATTTGCAATAGTCGGGCATTGAGACATTACTGAATATCCATGGACTAACATGTTCAATATACACTCATCATCAGTATAACTGGTGACAGTGTAAGATAACAGCTCTGCAGCAGAGTATGTCAAATACTCAAGTTCAGGAAAAGATTGACCACAGATGAAGATTTTAATCGTCGTGGGATAATAATCTTTTTATTTGGTGACATGAGTCCAATTCAGTCTCATGGACCGCGGATTTAGCCTCTGTTAGACCTTTTCGATTCCACAGAGAGTCGAGTCCGGTTGTTAAATTTCAATGGCTTTATTCAGCACCCAAAGGTGTGGCATGGTTACACTTCTTTAGCTGTTTCCAAGGAAAGCGAGAGAGAGAGAGAGAGAGAGAGAGCTGTTTGCGTGTTTAGTTCATATGCCCGTGCCATAACTGGTCTCAACCTCATTGGTGTGTTTAAACTGCACTGCCAGGCCCTGATTGGTCTTCACTGGGACTGGTGCTTAGGTTGTCCCTGATTGGTGGTCGGGAGCGCGTCAACGACAGCTGGCATCAGGCGTCAGTGCCATGTGCGCCGCTGGGCCTAAATCGGGGGAGGGGGAGATGCTCCCTGGCTTATCGACCGAGGGTCTGGCACCAGCGGAGGAGAAGGTCAGGCTCCACCATTGCCCCCAATAAATATGGCTGTTACTAACTGCACATGTGGGCGCCGGCACTAACTGCGCATGCTCCGTTAGCCTCTAAATTCATCCGCTTTCCTGATAATTACCAGAGGACCTCGGGATCAGAGCCAGGAGTTACAACCCATTCAACTCCTTGTGTAATATCAAATTATACAGAGCAGGGCAGGCAAACCATTGGTATTTACTATTACCAAGAGATCATGGCTACATATAAAACTTTCATTCCATTTTTCCACCCTGTTCTTGATCTATTCGCTGCACAAAATAAATAGATTATGTCAACCCTATGATAGGGTGATAACTCAAACCTGGAAAAAAAAAATGCTAATGTGAACATCACAAGTTACAGAGTAACACCAGTTTCTGTGTGTATTGGAGCAAGTTTTTTTTAAACTGCACTCTGTGTACTGGTTCTGAACACTCCATTATTGAAAGCATTTTTATTGCCGAGAAGAGTACAAAGAAAATTCACAAGACTGTTTTAGCAATGCAAGTTTATAGTTCTAAGGAATAGCTTGAAAAATTGGAATTTAAAGGGATTCAAGAGATTTTCACAATTGTGATAATTTTGAGGGGGTGAATATGGTTTCCACTGGCAATCAAGCAGCAACTGGGGGTGCAGCTGTCACACGAAGAATGAAGGAGGAAGTTAAAAACATTTTCACAGAATATTAGCACAGAATGGACTACCTGATCACAGGTGACTGTGGAGACAGAGGCTTTCTTAATTTTAAAAAATGTCACACAAGTGTTTCAAAAGGAAATATTTAAAAAGAATCAGGAGCAGGACAAGGAAACATAATCAGGCAACTCAACTGCAAGTGCGAGAATTTGCATTGCATCAGTGGGTCAGCCTGTCAGTGCTATAAAACGTATAATTCAGAGATTGCACTCTAATATTGGTCCTGACATTGGCAGGCACGAAGCTGATATAGCTGCTAGACATGGTCAAAGTGAAGTTACCAACCATGGTCATGTCATACTCAATAAGGGTGGACGCAGCCACATAGCACGAGGCCAGAGGATTGCACTTCAAGGAAAAGCATATGGATTTAGATTAACCTGGTGCAACAGGTCAATGTACTGCATGGTTTGGGTCTAGCCTTACTGATCATGATACTTTAAGCTCACAAACCCATACCTACTCAGTTGATCTCAGCCAATAGTTACTGCAGTCTTGCAGCCAATGGTGGGGAGATTGGTTGATCCTGTCTCCCTGTTAGAATTTACCTGGCTCCACCTCAATATTGCATACACATAACAATACCTTTTATTACGGAAACAATCTAGAGACAAAGTCGGTTGCAGAATTGAAAATAGAAAGATCAATTGTAAAGAACCACAATCTACTGTATACAAGACTGGATGATACACTGATCAACGGCAAACACATTACTCAGCAAGGGCAGCAGTGAAAGGAATGCATGACCTCATGTGCCACCAGATACACCAACCTCTAACTAACAAAACTACTCCATGGTGGCAAGGAATTACAGGTGCCTGTGAAGAGGAAAGTGAAAGTAAAAACCTTATTGCTGACTTCTACCCATCGTCGCTCTGATCTGTGCACATGTGGAGTGTGAGGCTCAGGATTCCAGGTAATATGGTTGGACCCCTGTCCACACTTAGCACCTGGGTAAAATGAAATAATCTGGGCGACCATGAAACCAATTCCCATGCTAAGATATCAGCTTCAGTGCAGGTGGGGAGAAGACTGGAAGGGAAAAAAAACACAGGTTTCTGTGGTGAAACTCTCACTTGCAGCTCAGGAACCATTCCAACGCTGCCAAGGCTCCACAACAGACTTTCACGAGACCAGCTTGTTACCACAGTGCTTCACTGTACTAATTCATTTGTCTTTAATGGGGTAAAAGGGTAAAGTGCAAATTACATTCAGCTGTGATTGTTCTGTCATATTCTGTATTTTAATCTCACAGCCAAGTCCCAATCATCCAATCTACCACAGCAACTAATTCATTTTGCTCTGGCTTCACTTGTAATGTCTCAATTAAAATGCAGCTGTTCAGTCGTTTCACCATCTACTATTGCAGATCACTTCAGGCATGACTTCTAAAGGACTACACAGATACTAATTATATATGCACCTAGTTACATCCAGCTCACCCCTCTGACATCACTCACTTCCTCTACCATGATTAACTGCATATAAATTGAAGGTGCAAAGTATTTCAGTGCATGTACCAGTCATGCCACGATGCAAGTAAACCATCTGGAGAGATTTCTGGATCAGTTCACACAAGAGCGGAACTGAATCCATTTTCTGCTTTGTTCATTTGCAATTTTAAGTACCAAGTTTAGGGATTTTGTATAATTATAAACAAAACCCAGGAGGTTTCATAAATTATCTCTGCAAAGCTTGAAACAAACTGCTTCCAGAGGACACAAGGATAATTGTTTGCTTCTGTTTGGTATTTTCTGTCAGTGAAGCACTTTATTGGAATTATTTTTTTCTATTATGTTTTTCATTTTGAGGTCCTGCTTACTCTCACCTCGTGAGCACAAACCAGGGTAAACACTCAAGGTATTTTTGGTTGGCAGGACACAAAAACTCCCAAACATCAAAGTTTCAGCATTCGAGGAAGACCTGAACGTCGTGTCAGGTTTGAATCCACAATTGGAAAGTTGCTTTTACCGTGTGCGGCCGATGCTAGCAGTGCCAGCTTTGTTGCCCAGGTTCAGTAGCTGAATACAATCGTAAGGTATAATTACCTTTCTTTTAATAAGAAGGTCCTCTTGACCACCAGTGTAGTAAAACGCAGCCTACTGACTTTTGGTATTGTGGTTGCTTTATTAGCGTAGGAAACCAATAGCACCAGCAACTTATTTTCTTGTGAAAAAAGACTTTGGGTTTTAATTCAAACAACAAGCCAATCAGAAGGATTACACAGCAATTTACTTCAAAACAGCAGGTTTAGGGAAAATACAGGAGAAAGAATAATGACTGTAGCCAGATGTTGTTGTGAATATGCTCTCTCACTGTCTCATTAGCAAAATTAAGAAGTAGGGGTGATAGGGGTGGGTAAGGGAGAATGCCAAAATCAAAGGATTTCATTCATCGAACAGCAATCGACCAAAACCCGAGAAATGGTCAGTGCCTGTCTTATTCATCACTCAAAGCTGAATTGGACGTCTGAAAGGAAAAAAATTGCAGGGCTAACAAATCAGGGGAAAGGAGAGCGGGACTAGCCGAGTTGTTCTTGACGAGAACCTGTAGAGACACAAATGGCGGAACGATCACCTTCTGTGCCACCATGCGTTGATTCTATGATCAAATATAGGGCTTGATGTAGAGGGTCATAGATAAGGAGGTCTAATGAAAGAATAACGACCATAAAGAGGCATTCACTGAAAAAACACAGCCAACAAGGAAAGAAATACTCTGTGAAATTCCGTTCCAACCTCTGATGAAATTATCCCGGGAGCAGGTGCACGGACATCACTCTCTCACAATCCAGGTTAAACAATCATGAAGATAAAACCCAAGTTTTTACACAACTCATATTTGCAGATCGAAATAAAGTCAGTAATTTACAGAAACTGTGCTTTGATCGAATTAACCCTGCAAAATCCAAAAGCAGCATAATTCACGGGTTAACAATAAGCACCTTACTCTCATAAAACTAACAATAATCAATGTCTCTCAGTTTAAGTACAATGCACAAATACTTGACTTTCCAATGTCACAGCTTCAGTGGCAGCCTATGATCAAGAAGGGGTCTTGAAGAAAGGCAAGAGGCAGGTGGCACTACAAAAATGGATGTGAATTTTTAAAAGAGGCTTATCATAGTAATTTGCAGCTTATACAGTTAGTGGCAATGGCTGCAAACCATACTGTCCAAGCCAGGCTGCACATGGGCACTCACAATGCAACTCCGTTATTACTGATCTTCAATTTGTTTCGATGGAGCTCCTGTTCTGACAAATTGAGCATTAGGACATTTCTAGTAACATCACAGAAATGCAAAATACCAGCAATTCAGCTGGTGCCAAACAAATTTTAAATGCTGAACTGGAATATTCAGCATGGCACTTGGTGTGCGCCACTTTCAGCAAAGGTCAAGCACTGGAGTAGAAATTGGTGTGCATTTGGTCTCTTTTTCGGGTGCATGGGTGTAATATCTTGGCACCAAGTCCTTTGTCAGATATGCAGCATTGGAAGCACTTGGGGTAATGGTAGCAAAGGTTGTTTGTTATTAAATGCCTCCTTCTGTGCAGTCAGCTTCAGAGCACTCATAGTTTTCTCAATTCAATCTGATGGCAACTTCCTCCGTTTCATCTCAACAACAACAGCTTTTATTTAAATCGTACCTTTTACATAATAAAACATCCCAAGGCACTTTGCAGGAGCTACATCAGACAAAATGTGACAGTGAGCCACATAAAGAGATATTAGGGCAGGCAACCAAAAGGTTGGTTAATAACAACCACCTCACTGGACTCAGTGGCAGTGTAGCAGGCCCAAATTTGATCCTCAACGTCAGGCAAGCAGCTTGTTGAGGAGCTTCTATTAAAAGGCCAATGGCCAAATTCTAGAGCAGCTGTGGGCCACAACTTCTGCCTCAAGTTTGAACTTCCACTACACTGAAGATTTCAATAAATAGTTTTTCCACGAAGTCTCCCTCAGAATATACCTTTGATGACACAGCTATTCCATGGGCAATCGCATAGCCTTAATGCATCACGTGGATAGTACAAGGAAATATTAATTGATGCTTTGGAAATGATGGCTTCATTTCAAAAATATTTCTTTGTGACCTTCCTTTGTACTCGTCATATTTCTCACCAATGAGCAGCACAGTTTGGGGGGGGAAGAAAATAAAATTGACAAAACATTCCATTGACACAACTTAATAATTATGTTTGCATTTATAACAAATGCTCTTAAGCTGCTAACAATTGTTTATTTCCAAGTCAATTGACAGCATGAATATGGCAGAGGTAAAATCAAGACTTTATTACTAAATTAAAGCATTGAATTGTACAGAGTTATCATCACCGTCTGTGTAGTAGAATGGTGGAAGTAAAACATTGTCAAGATGAATGCCTGTTTAGGAATTACAGATTAGTATTACTCAAATTCCAGGCAATGGGACAGTCTTGCCCTTCAATTCCACCTTTCATTCTCTTACTCATACTCTACACCACCATAATAACAAAATCAACAGCATCTTTAAATTAATACGACGTCTCAAGGTGCTTCAGAGGAACGGTCTTCAGAAAAAGTTGACTCTAGCCACAGAAGGAAATAATAGAGCATGTGACGAAAAGCTTGGTCAAAGGGGGAGGTTTCAAGGGACATCCTAAAGGAGGGAAGAGAGTGAGCAAGGCTTTTTGAGGGGGAACTCTCAAGCGCTGGGCCCAGTCAGCATGACCACCAACAGCAAAGCTCAAGCGGAAGCTCAAGAAGCCAAAATTAGTAAAGCACAAATATCTCCGGTAGCTGTGGAACGGGAAAAGAGATTACAGAAATAGAGACGGCTTTGAAAACAATGACAAGAATTTTAAAATCGAGATGTTGCTCAACTGGGAGCACAGGGGTAATGCACGAATGCGGTTCTGCGCAAGTTAGGGCATGGGCAATAGACCTTTGAATGGCCTTAAAGAGGGTAGAAGAGTAAAATGTAGGAGGGTTGTCTGGAGTGCAGATGGATAGTTATCCAGAGGCAACAAAGGCATGGATGAGGCTTTCAGTTGTAGACGAGTCGAGGTAGGGCAGAGTAGAGCCGTATCACAGAGATGGATCGGCTAATTTAGGGATGGTGTGGTAATAATAATTTTGCTACAACAAAGTACTGATCAAGAAACCATCTTTTTGTTCAAACTACGGAGTGCTAATCCAGCATCCTGTATATCAATTATTTGTTGAGGTTCCCGCGGCCCAGCGGCACGGTAGAACAGCGGTTGGCACTGTTGCTTCACAGCTCCAGGGTTCCAGGTTTGATTCCTGGCTTGGGTCAATGTCTGTGCGGAGTCTGCACATTCTTCCCGTGTCTCCGTGGGTTTCCTCCGGGTGCTCCGGTTTCCTCCCACAGTCCAAAGATGTGCAGGTTAGGCGGATTGGTCATGCTAAATTGTCCTTAGTGTTCAAAAAGGTTAGGTGGGGTTATTGGGAGAGGGTGGAGGTGTGGGCTTAAGTCAGGAGCTCTTTCCAAGGGCCAGTGCAGACTCGATGGGCCGAATGGCCTCTTTCTGCTTTGTAAATTCTATGATCTCTTTCTAAATTCTATTAGAGTGGGCTTTTTGGTTTACTCAGCTCAAGTTACACCTGCTCCATCCAGAGGTGATGGTCTTACTTTACAAACTCACCCTCATCTTACCCTCCAAATCAAACAGAAATGGCAAGTGGCTGGGAGAGCAGCGTGATGCCATCCCATCAGTGCCTTGCTATTTAGCTGTACTGTGGGATGCAGATTTTTAGCATGTACCCCCAAAACAAGTTAACACTTGGACATAACTAGTCAACAGCCCAGAACCAAGGTAACTTCACTTTCTAATGCACAAGAAATTAATCCACTCAACATATTACATATTTGAAAAAGAAGTGCAATCCATTTTGTTATTTTCCAAAATATAAAAAATAAAATACAAAGAGGCTCGAGAGGCTCCTCACAAATAATCGCAAATGTATCAATCAAAAATGCCGAAGTGTACCATCGGGTAAATAGAATCTCACTTTAGCAAATCTAAAGTAACACAACACAAGCCATAGTTGTGGCAGAATGCACCAGTGCTACCTGGCTGGCATCTTTACTGGGCACTTTGTAATCTATTGTCATGTTTCTAAATGCATAAAACTCAAGTTATTCAGCTCACACCATTTTTTTGTCTGTATTGGTAAACATAAAGGGAAGACACTGCCATCAATTGGCATTCAACTGTTTTTCAGGGCAACATTATCGCTGGGAGTAGTTAAACCTAAAGTTACAATCTCTCAGCATGTCCTTCTGTGGTAAAATCAGACCAACTGTTTTATGTACACATAAATAAATGCATCTGTCTGCTGTGAAGGGCTCATCTGTGGAGCTCAGGAGCTACACATTGTAACAAGACATTTTCAATGTAGATGTGCTCCAATGATAGACGTGCTCCATGGGGATTTCCCTGCATTATGCTCGGCACCACTGTATTTTATAGCATTCAACTTTATTAAGAGGCGTCATGGACTATTATTTTGGCACTTGTTCCTGCTGGGCTTTATAGTAAAACTCAGCAGGGGCAGATTACTGACAATTAAATATCTATCCTTACACCATTTCTCCAAGAGGCACCTTTTGTTTTAGGCAGCGTAAATGATATTGCAGAATTGGCAATCAGCACACAAGAAAACATGTCTGTCACCACCGCCTTGGAGACTAATTTCAGCTGGTTTTGATATGAATGTATCCTGCTAATGCAGAAGAAAATTGGATGAATTCATGCATATTTGACATTGACCTCAGGAGAGAGGGAGAGGTGAACTCACAGACGGGTCGCCTGAAAGCGTTGTTTTGCTGCAACATAATTAGGACAACACAAATTTGCACCTTCTCATTGTTTTTCTGACTCGAAGGTTCCTGTTTTACACTTGGTAATAATTCATTTTATTAAAATGGTAATTATAAAACAAGTATTTCTGCTAAGCCTTCCTCAACAAGCAGGAAGAAAAATTACACTGATCAAGGAGAGGATTGCTAATATAGAAACAGCAATTCTTCGTTGAATTCTTCAACATGGCATTCTTTATCAAACTGTCAGATCCTCGGGCACTTTGGAGGCAAAAATAAAGGGAATGCTTCAAATTTGACCGTTTCCCCCTTTTAAAATCCTCGAGCATTTCTGTCAAAACACTTTTATTTGGGTTCCGTTAAACAAAATCTCAATGCCTACAGGTTACGAAAGTCTGTAATTTCATCAGCTTTCAGTTTCTGAGTCGTATCGCTAGAAAATGCTGGGAGCAAACCTGCAGACGCAGAAGAAGCAAGACTTACATTTTCTTCAACATTGGCCTGTCAACAGCTGTTAATATAACCTAAATATGACCGACTGGGAAGCCAGCATGATTTGTCAGGTGAAGATTCAGCTAACCTCCAGCAATGAAGAATGCTCGAAATGCGATTGCTGTCCTCATACACAGTGGAATGAACCTTTTGGAGTGTTTATTCTCCTTCTTGATTCCTCATCTGGCATTTACTAAAGATCATTCAAGTCACCTGGGGAGGAAGAGGAGAAATCCTTCGCTCTTAAGGCAGGGAAGGTTTCTTTTACAAGCATTCGAGCAGTCCGAGTCAAGTGTTGCATTTGCAGAGATTTTAGAATGGCTTTTAGCTGATTTCTCAGTGAACAAATACATCCCGATACTATTCAATCAGGCAAGTTAGCATATGCAAAAATAAAAAATTCTTGAGAATTAAACGTATTTATTCCCATGAAGTCACAGCAGTCTCGCCAGTCTCTCTCTCTCCCTCAGTAAACCATCGTGGAGCTGCTCTGATAATAAAACTCACGGGTGTGAACTTGGCTCAGTTGACAGCACTGTCTCCTTTAAGTCATTTCAGTCACTTGTGGGTTCAAGGCTCATTCCTGTAGTTGATCTATTAATCTGCACTGACAATTCAGTTGAGGGACTGCTGCACAGTGTAAGATACCATCCTCCATCAAGCATTTAAACTGATGCTCTATTCACCTTCTGAAGAAGACATCAGCTTTTGGAACACTGGGACGTTCTCCCAAAATACTCCGAAAATGGCCACCAGTGCACAGCTCCTGACTGACAAACCTTCCCTCCACAAACAAGTTTCCAAACCTCTTCAAATCCTTTCCCTCCCATGACCAAAACATCCTGATTGCCTATCTCTCTGGAGGAACACCCTACAGACTTGTGGTCTTATCTGCCCAGGTTGTGATCAGGGAGGTACACGTTAGCACCGTTGCTTCACAGCTCCAGGGTCCCAGGTTCGATTCCCTGCTTGGGTCACTGTCTGCGCAGAGTCTGCATGTTCTCCCAGTGTCTGCATGGGTTTCCTCCGGGTGCCCTGGTTTCGTCCCACAGTCCAAAGATGTGCAGGTTAGGTGGACTGGCCATGCTAAATTGCCCTTGCTGTCCAAAAAGGTTAGGTGGGGTTACTGGGACAAGGTGAAGGTGTGGGCTTAGGTAAGGTACTCTTTCCTGGGGCCGGTGCAGACTCGATGCAACACAACCCACCACAAGTGTTCATCAAATTCTGCCACCAAGGTGCGAGTGAGCAATTAGGCTGTTAGTGGTGGCCGAAGATACAGAGGTGGCCGAAGATACAGAGGCTGCCTCTGCCGATGAGCCCAGAGAAGCCTCTCATTCACTTGATGAACTTTACAGCCTTCTGGTTTAATAATAGTTCAATTGAAACCATGAACCTTGTCCTCCATTTTGATCATTTTGTTGTTCTTGCTTTTTTCCTCAGCCTCCTTCACCCACAGGGCCAGAATATAACATGTCCTGTTTTTCTTTGAGAGTACTGACCCTTGTTCTGCCATCTCACTATTAGCACATGCTTTCGCCTTTAACACTACTATTGACGCTCCTTTCTTTTGTCTCATGTCCATCACATGTTTGTCAAATTTCTCCTGAGCACCCACGTATCTCTGACCTATTCCACATCACATTTCTATCTCTCTTCAGTTCTGAAGAGTCATACAGACTCAAAATGTTCACTATGGTTTTCTCTCTTCACAGATGTTGCCAGACCTGATGAGTATTTCCATCATTTTCGGTTTTTAATTCAGATTTTCAACATCCACAGTATTTTGCTTTTATTATCTTGGGAGTCGAACTCAGAAAATATCAAAGGTAGCTACTATTTGCCATTTATGACAAGACTGCATTTTAAAGATATGAATAAATGTTGGATTCAAATTCAGCAAGACAGATGCAGTCTTTTAATTTATGATTTCTGTACAGATCACTACATTTACAATAAATGATTAGATCTTCCAGTTAATAGCTGAAAGAGCAACTTGGCAATATTTCATGACTTAAAACTTGTATTGTAACAAGTGAACAAAAAAACCCACCATCGACAAAACCCCTTTTTAAAATGTATATTTTGAACTACAAAGAAACGTTCCCCTTCTTATCACTCCACAAAAGCACATTAGCCTCGCATTCAAATAGAAATGCTGATGAGCTATTCTTGACCTCAACTCTCCTTTATCTTAGAAGTAAATGGAAAGTTTACAGCACAGCTGATTACAACCCAATATGTTCAACACCTATTTGGGATTTTGGGAGACTCACCGAGTCTAATCATTTAAAAAAAAAAGTATTTCTATTAAGGTTTTGTGGAATTTTTCATAATAAAATAGTAGTAACAATTATAACAAAACAAACTGGAGTGAATATTAACATAGCGTAAAAAGAGAATATACAATAACAATTAAATAGACATTACCCCACGCGACCCAATAAAGCACTCACCCCCCGCCCCCTATGGATTGCTGCTGCTGCTGCTGACATTTGAATTTTCCCCAAGAAAGTCGACGAACGGCTGCCACCTCCGAGAGAACCCTAGCGTAGACCCTCTTAAAGCAAACTTTATTTTCTCGAGGCTGAGAAACCCAGCCATGTCGTTAACTCAAGTCTCTACATTCGGGGGCCAAAACGTTGGCCTCTTTCGCCCCTGAACTCCTGGGTCTTCTGACACTCCAAAGATCGCTATCTCTGGACTCTGCACCACCCGTGTGTTAAGCACCTTGGACATTACCCTCGCGAACCCTTGCCAGAACTCCCTAAGCTCCGGGCATGCCCAAAACATGTGGACATGGTTTGCAGGACTGCCCTTGCACCTCATCCAACTGTCTTCTACCCCAAAAATCTTGCTCATTCTCGCTGCCGTCATGTGTGCCCAGTGGACCACCTTCAATTGAATTAGACTGAGCCTGGCACATGATGAGGAGGAATTAACCCAGCCCAGGACCTCTGCCCACATACCCGCTTCCAACGGAGTATAATTATTGTGAACTCAAGAGACTGCCAACATTGTCTTCGACTGTGAGTAACTTACACCATCATTCCGGTAACACACTTTAGGCCATGCTTTGCTCTTTGACCACCCCAAGCTGGTTGTCAAGGAAGCTTCAGAACACATCACGTGACCCCCCCTTTCATTTTTATATTAAATTTAAAGACTCAGCTCCAAAACATAATGGTACAAACCTCATAAGTGTAACAAAGGTAAAAATCAATTTTAGAAAATATTAACACCACATACATTCATGAGGCAGAATTTTGTTTTCTCTTCAGGTTTAAAATCTGGACATTGCTTTATTTACATGTAAAGTGCTGACAAGGAAAATGATTCACCTCCATAATGTGATTGTGAGAAATGTGACATATCTAACATATCCACACATGTTGAATTTATTTGTACTAAGATGCAGCCAAAATAGACAAAATCCTTGCTATCTGCTGCTAACAGGATTTCTTGGTCCAGTAAAGTGACATATCTGACATACATTGCTTTTTCAATTGCATTGAAACACTCGGGCTGTGAGCCTGTTTGACATGTAGCACAAGAAAGACAGCCACTACTGGTGCAATGTCCCATGCTTTAGAGAAGCCTGCATGCTAACATAAATCTTGTCATGTCAGGAGCAAGGAAAAATTTCAAGTCAGAGAAAGAGGATAGACAGATACATCACACGGAGTTGAGAGCACCAAATGCTGATGGCCCTTGACAGCAGAGGCTTTGGTGTGTTTAACTGCAGAGACCTGTCACTAAGGCGTGCCATAGTCAAAGGTATCTTAATACCGTAGTGACATCCTGCCCCATGGGCCTGATTTTCTGTGGCTGTGCCATTAATTGTCAACCAACGGAAGATACATGTTTATCACTGTAACGCTGCCTTGTCAATCTGCATTTCAAGTTGTGTATCACAGGAAGGTTCAAACATTGTAAGAGACATTCTAGACAGATACATAGTAATTTCTCCAGCCCAAGTTAATGTTGAAATAAATCAGGCTTTCTTAGGTTATTACACCACAGCAAATTGCCCAAGACTGGATTTCAAATTTCAACAGGGAAAGGGAAGAGGAGTTAAATTGGGGCCTGCAGTTTGAATACAAAGTGAAGCATTCTTTACAGTATTCCAGCAGCTGCAGATTAGAAGACTCGATGTAACACAGGGCTTGGCTTCTAGTTTACATTTGAGCTCAGGAACTAGTACAAGTCACTTGCTTACCATACTGCTTTTTTCTTTCAGGATGTTAGTGATAATGTTGGCATGGAGGGATCAGGTATTTTTCAAACTCTAAAAACAGTCCAAGAAGCAGAACACGCATCTTAAAAACTATTTTCTGTGCACTGTTGTGCCTGCGCTGAAATTTCAGTGAGTTCAAGCAATGTGTGACATCATTTACGTACACCCATAAAATTATATTTTGTTGCATTATCTTTATGTGCTCAACAGCACAAGTTTAATTAACCAAGGGTTTTCAGCAGCATCTCACTGCTTAGGCTTTGCCGTTTGTTTTTCGTACTGGAAAATTGAATCAAGTTCTTGTCCAATAGCCAGCCATAAATTATGAGTTTATTTACTCTTTGCTGCTATCATAGATTTTACATACAGTTTTACCATCAAGCCTGGTAGCAAGGGATGGCCAGTCATAAATGAGATCCTGAATAGCATTCTCTTCATGCTGTAGCATACTTTACTGTGTGTCAAGAGGTCTACATGACTGTTTCTGCCACTGGTGCTATTTAATGCAGGTTTTGCCAATCTTACCTCTCAGGGGCCTGAATTTTATATAATTTATTATTCAGACGCTAGTAGTGCAGGCAGGGAGTACTTATTAACAGTTCTGAGTGGTCCTCAGGGAATTAACACAATGTGAGACTGGAGCCATTTGTAGGTCTGACCAAGTAGGGATTGCAGACCATAACCACTCTTGAAAGACATCAGTGAAATAATTGACAGACAATTAAATGCCAACTGAGCCAAGTTAAAAAACAAGTTAAAATTTCAGGTCAGTATAAAGTACAACTTTGGAGCTGCTTACTTCTATGGATTTTCACAGTAACTTCATTGCAGTGTTAATGTAAGCCTACTTGTGACACTAATAAAGATTATTATTATTTGTGGCATTACACCTATTCTTCCCTAAACTTTGCTGCTTCTCTCTCTCCTCTGTTATACCCCCTTAAAATCAAACTCTGACAAAGTTTCTGGTCACCTGCCTAATTATCTGGCAAAATGGTTCAGTGTCAAATTTTGTTTGATAACGTTCCTGTAAAATGCCTCGGGATGTTTTTCTGTGTTAAAGGCACTGTAAGAATTAAAGGTGTTCCTGATTCTGTCCTGTTGAAGAGTAAGAGGGCTGAGGGCACGTTTGGTGTGTCTAAGTTGGTTAAACAACTCTTGGTCAATGCTCTAAAATTTGCACCTCCACAAGAATGGCTGGCCATTCATTGTCACAACTATAGCTGCAGTAAGATCAATTAACCCAACAAAGACCGAGGGCGTCATATACTGGCCGCATTGTGGCCAAAAGGCAGAGTGACACGGTCGGTAGATGCCAGAAAATTCCTCTATCTACCCACTTCGCCATACCTGCCAAGATCTCACGAAATGTCACGGTCTGAATCCCCGCTCGTTGTGGGCAGGATCACGATTTTGCAAATCTGCACTTTAATTTGCTCTCCCATAATCTACCGAGGTGTGGGTTCTTAACCTACCCGAGGTGTGGGTTTTAACCCACTCGCCTTGGATGTCTTGTGCAAGAGCCGTTCAGTGCTGGTCGCCACAAACGGGGATCGGAGGGCCCCAGATGCTTTCCTTCTGGGCAGGGTGATGCCCTGGGACTGCCAGGCTGGCATCCTGGAAGTGCCCCTCCCAGCGCCAAGGTGCCAGGCTGGCATTTTTCCCACATGGGGATTGAGCCCACTGGTGCTCTGCGCGGGCATTGAGGGGGTCAGGACGCCCTTACAGGTGAATTGGGGGTTCGGAGCCTATAGGGATGGGGGAGTGGAGACGCGAGATTGGGCCGCCATTTAAAATGGGACCAAGTGTGGCCTCGTCGGGGAGTTCTCCCGAGGCTCCGAATATAACCAGAATCCCGGGAGATAGCATGGTGCTTCCCGGCACTGAAACACCCAGCTAAATGGGCTTGTTACAGGACTGTGTTCCAATTTCATTCGATCACGGCCCAAGTGTTGCAATATTTCTGATGTCTTTGATTCAGCAGCTCAACCAAATTAGCTATCATTGCTGAATTTAACTAAGAAATTTCAAAAAGTTGAATTAACATAAGAAAGCAATGACAAAAAAGGGGTTGAAGTGACTGATCATCTAAAAGTGGAACTGATTGTTTCCTCTCTGCATTTTCATCGAATGGTTTTGGAAAGATTAGAGACGTGGACATTAATAGAGTGGGCCAAGTCAATATAAAAATAAATCAAAAGCCTGTCAACTCCACTCTTTACTGAAAGACCTCAAGGCAGTTTCACATCTACCAATTTTCCTTTATTCCATCTGAGAGACCTCAGAACACTCGCTATTTTAAACTCCTTGCTTACAATCCATCGCTGCATGGAGCATAACAAAACACGACTGCACAAGAGAGACCCGGCGTGCAAAGGTGCAGCACCGTTATTGCAGATTTACATAATGGAACCAGTGGCCTTAATGCTTGGACACAAGAGCAGAGTTCCCCCTCCTCTGGTGTTCAAGTGATGGGGAAGTTACACAAACCACACGACTGTCGCCGGCTGCATTCCGTTGGGTAAATGTAGCTTCAAAAGAATTGCAATTTTACCTTGTTGCAAATTGGGAGCTGACAGCTGTTTAAATTGCTGTAATCCATTATAATTACTGACTTTTCTTACACAAAACAACACTTTTGGTTAAATTAATTTAATTTTTATACTAGTTCACAAAAAGGAAAATGGTCTGTAGTGTTAGGTTTGCAACACGGAGGCCCAGTATCATGTCCAGTTTTCATGTGACAGTTTGGGAGGGGTGGGTAGACGTGGGTGAGCAGAGGGCAGCAATAAGTTTCAGTTACAGCTGTACCCTGCGTTTGGCTGGTACATTATTGCTGCAACTTAAATGGAAAATATTAAATGCATATGCCAAACATTATTCATTTTGCTGTGAAAGATCAAACAATTTGATGAATGCCATTTGGAAAAGTAAACACGCTTTTAAATGATCTTGCAATCTATCTCGCTTTTGTTGATCATAACTCTTCCCACTGACATTTCCACATTGGTGACAAGGCTGATAAATTAGTTTTAAAGGATGAAACTAAAGCTCCAAATGTAATAAGCACAAAATAAACATCTTGTTAAAAACTTAACTTCAATGCAAATGGAAGAGAATTGGCGTCTGACCCAGATCCATTATTGGTTGTGTTTTTCTTAAAGACCAGGGCCGGATTTCAGCGGAGTTTTCCCAACTCTGCAGACCTTTAAAAATGGCAAGCCGGACCCAGCTGCGGCACGTCTGCCATTTCATCCAGATTTTGCCAGTACTGGAAAAGGGAGCAGGATACGATTCATGCAGTAAGTGGGGCCATTTGAACTCAGTGCTGAGATCAAACAGACACCATTTTGTTTTTTTGCAAGGTCTCAATCTGCAGTGTGGGAGTCACAAATACATGCTGTAGCCACAAAATGTGCTCTATAAATTGTGAAAAAAAAAAAACAGGTTGCAGTTTAAAAGAAAAATCCTCTACAGGGCTGCTTTAATCAACATGTCATCAACTGCAGGTTAGGAAAAAATACAATAGCATCTGGTCATGCGCTTTCAATTGAGTTCTTTGTTAACCTTTCTCTGGGGCTAGTATATCATTATGAGCATTATCATCTTTTACAAAAATCATCCAAACTCAATACATTATCTCACTTCCCTCTCCACTAATACTGTGAGACCCACTTAAATTGTCCAGTAATTTCCATTTTGATATCATTATGAATGCTTAGCTGAGTTTAAAAAGCCATAATTATCTCAACAGGGGGTTCTGAGTGAATAGTTTGATTAACAGAGGCTATTAAAGGATTATATATATTTCATGTAGGGATCTGAAAAGAAGTTTGTTTTCATAGATTGAAAAGCTTTGAATAGTTTATCTGACTCAAGTGTTTTCACCATCAAGTGTCCCTGGTGGACACAGGGTGAGCGGCTATGGAGAGTGGGAGCGGGGCATGAGTTGGCATGAAGGGTTTGAAGGGCCATGAAAGACTGTGGGGGTAATGAGCTGAGAGACAGAGGCCCTAACATATTCTGAAACAACTGTGACCAAGTCCCATAGAATCAAGGTGGGCCATCTAACCAGGCGACTTTGGCACTTGCTTGTCTCGGTGGTCACTTAAGCTCTGATTTGGAGGTCGGCAAAGTTTTAGAATCTACCAAAACCAAGGCGTTTTCGCTTGGGATAGGGAGAAATAAGAGATCCAAAATTTCTGAAGTATTCGGAAGGCGAAATAAAGAAAGATTGTTTCCACCAGTTGGCAAACAAAGGGCAGAGATTCAACATTTTTTGCAGTGAGTATTTTAGGCAGTTACCATAACCCAAAGCCAAAGGGAATTGGCGAAGTATTTGGAAAGGAAGAATATGAAGGGATGCATTAAAAAGTCACAACTAGATTAGAATAGATAGTTACAGTTGAAAAACAAGCAATATTACTGGTGCAGTAGATCAAATGACCTCCGTTATAGTTTTGTTAAGTCACATGCCAAATTCTTTTGGAAAAGATTGGTGTGCCAATTCAGTGTACGTTCATTCATATTTTCATGATGAGTCCAACATAGCACCATTCCAGATAGAACAGACGCCAGCAATTACATTTTAAAAGTATGTTATTCCTTTAAACGGAGTGTTGACACAATCATGGGAACTGGCTTGAAAGAGCTACTGCATGTTAATTCTGCAGGAATACAGACAGAACTCATAGACAGCTTAAGCAGGCTCTTTGAAGCATCGTGTTTCTTAAAATGTCTTTGCTGTGCATATTTAATCTCCCTCACAATCTGAAGGCTCTTCTAATCATGCAAACCTGTAGTCTCAAGCGATATCACTATTCAGCAAAAATAAACGGTACACATATTTTTCCAACAGAAAGGGGATTTTTCATACATTACTTTTTCCTCAATTACGTGATTAATACTGTACATCGGCAACATTTCTATAGCTCCTTTCTCATAATGGAACATGCTTGGAGACACCTGACTGAACAGAGGTAAAGGGTGAATGCTTGGCAGGAGGAAGCGGGGAGAGAGGAAGCAGGAAAAATAAATTGAGGGTGCAGCTAAAAGCAGCGCTCATGCAGCTTCCATGTAGTTTTTAAAGGAGATAAGTCTCTCCCACTGCTAGAGTAGAAGGTTTCAGAAAGGCAAAGGCAGGTATAATGGCATTATGCTATTTAACATAAGTTATAATCTCCGAATGTTGAAGACAGGGGACTGGCTAGAAATTGAATTAGGAAAGGAAGTGTCAATGTTGTAAAGAGGAAGAAATTTTATTCAACTTAGCCTGAGCCTAGTAAGGTGATGGGATGCAAGGCAAATTGCATTTAGGTGTTGGAAATGAGAAGAACACTGACATTTAAGCACATTTTTGGTGGTCATGTAGGATTGGCAAGATTGAGTTTTACAATTAGTGGTAAAATGACAGTATTCAAAACTGTCGGTAGCAGCTATGTGGTGAGTGGTTATACATGCAGTGGTTCCCTCCAGGGTACATGGTTTTTGACCCTTACTGCCCAGTTTATGGGCAATATTTTGGAGGAAACTGGTGAAGTTTTACGTAATAAGACCCCGTTGTTCAAGTAATGCCCGGTAAAAATAGCACAAAACAAAACTCGGGCAAGGGTCGTTGCCAGACGTCTCCCAAGCATCAGCAGGGGGGAACATGGTGGCGGCTGATATGGAGAAGGCAATGGAGGGGGCTTTGGCCCCAATTCGGGCTGCCACTGCTAAGATGGACCGGCGGAATGTGGTACAGAGGAAGGTAGAGGCGGTATGGCTCTGACCAGTGATCAGATTGTCTTCCTGGAGGCAGAGATGGTGGTGCTGGCTAAGGAGTGGAAAGTGACAAAGGGAAAGGGTGACGATGTGGAGAACCGTTCCAGACAACAGACCTTAAGGATCGTCAGGCTGCCAGAGCACCTGGAGGGCTGTAACTCCATGGACTAGACGTCCATGATGTTTGGAACATTGGTGGAGGAGGGGTCTTTTAGACCCCTCCTGAGTTGGACCGTGCCCATAGATCGCTCCGACAGAAGTCCAGATCGGGGAAGTCACCTCGGGCAATCATAGTCAGGTTTCTTTGACCTGGATAAGGAGTGGATCCTGAGGTGGGCAAAGGACCATCGAGACTGCAGCTGGACTCAAGTGTTTGAGGGCGACGGAGGTTGTTTTTTGATCATTTTAAGTTAATCTGTGTATGTATTCTTTGGAGGAGTTTTGTAATTTGGTGGAGGGCTTGTTGATGGGTGTTCGTTTTGGGGGTAGTTGGGGTTTGTATATTACACTGTTGAGGGTGTTGTGTGTTAGAATTTGGTCGGGGCGTGAGGGTTGATCATCGATAGGTTTTGTCGACCTTGATTTCTACCCAGTGCGGGGCCACCCTGCGAGCAGTGTAGCTAGTAAATGGGAGGGGAGAAGGGAAGATTCTTCAGCCTGTTACCAATAGGGGGGTGCTTTTCATTTGTTTTTTTTCAAGGTAATGAGCATAGGTTTTTTGATCCTGTTTAGTTTGGGCTTGGGTTCTTCTGTTGGTTGTTTGTTTGGTTCACATGATGGGGTGGGGCTGAGAGGGGTGAACTGCTGATGGTGATGATTTCTTTGATTTTGGACTGGCTTTATGGGGGATGTGGTGCCATCTTGAGTGGGCCTGGAGCTCGCTGAGGCATTGCTGGATTGCCTCACAAGGGGGATATGGCCGATTCAAGAACCGGGGCGGGTGGGGGACAGAGGCCCTCAATCCGGTTGATAACTTGGAATATGAGGGGGTTGAATAGCGCAATACAATGGTGGGTGTTTGTGCACCTGAGAAGTTTGACAGCGGATGTGTTTTTTTTAAACAGGAGACACATTTGAGAATTAACGATCAAACAAGGTTGCAACAGGATGGGTGGGACAGGTATATCACTCAGGTTTTCATTGTAGAGGTAGGGGGAGCGCTGTGCTGATTAATAAGCGGGTGGCTTTTTCTGCGGGTAACATATTGGCAGACACAGTTGGGAGGTACATAATCATCATGTTGGCAGACATGCCGGTGGTGTTGGGTAATATGTGTGCACCGACCTGGGATGACACGGTATTTATTCGTAAGGTGCTGCTGGCTATCTTGATATGCGTCATTTAATTATGGGGGTGGGGGTGGAGGGGGGACAAAGAGAATGAATTGTGCTTTGATCTTAGATTGGATAGGGCGAGTCCCAAGTATCAGAGTCCATCAGGGATGGCGAAGGAGCTATTAGTGTTCATGGAACAAATGGGGGGGGGGGGGGGGGGGGGGAGATCATTGGAGGTTTGAATTTCCGAGGCATAGGGAGTTTTTTTTTTTCCAGCATGCCCATCGGGCCTACTTCTCGATTGACATCTTCACGGTGGGGAGATCGCTTCTCCCTGGGGTGAGGTGTTGGGTACTTGGCGATCATCATATCGGATAATGCTCCACATTTTGTGGGCCTGATGTTGCAGCCAGGCTACTCTCAGCAACACCCGTGGAGACAGGACATGGCGTTGCTAAAGCATAAGAGTTTTTTTGAGCATGTATCCTCTATCATTGGGGCGTATGTTAAGTTTAAGAGGAATGAGACGGTCTTGCTTTCCACATTCTGGGAAGTGGTTAGGGAGGAGATAATCTCTTTTAAGGTGCACAGGGATAAATCTGGAAAGGTGCAGAGGCTGATGGACTCCATTCTCGACGAGGACTGCCAATACTCAATCGTCCCAATGGTAGCCATTTTTGGAGTATCAGATTTGCCGGTGCTGCAAATGGGGATGGGGGCAGATGCCCTCGCCTTCGCCTCGCTAGCAGCCCGGAGGCAAGTTCTGCTTGGGTGGAGGTCCTCGGTGCCGCTCAAGGCCTCGGCTTGGTTGGTGGACCTGATGAAATTTTTGCACCTGGAAAAGATTCAAGTATACCATGAGGGGATCGGTGGAAGGGTTCTACTCAAGGTGTCAGGCCTTCATCTTCTTCAGGGAACTGGTTACCTTCAGCTGTTTTGGGGGGGGGGTTGCCTTTGTTTTAGTATAATTAAGGTTTTGTTTTCTCTGTGAGGCGGCGGTGAGGGGCATTGGGAGGACTGGGTGGGTCTACTCTGGGAATAATCTGGAGTTGGGATTTGTTGCATTGCTGTGTTTTCAAGAATTAAAATTTTGTTTGAATAAAAATATATACATTTTAAATAAGGCAGCATTCAAAACATCTAGATTATTGTGGCTCTAGTTTTCCTGAGGGTATTGGGAGGGGTGAATAAAGTGATTGGTTCACACTGATAGAAGTTCAGAAGTTCTGTTTTATTCTAGGTTTTATCCCAAGGCCGTGCTGTGTTGGGTGATATTATCTGGAGTATCACAACTTCTTGCTTTTGTTGTGCTGAGGAGAGCAAGATATAGTCCAGTTTGGGGGGAGGGGGGGGGGGGGGGGGGGGGCGAGGGGGAAGAGAGAGAGAGAGAGCATGCAAGAGAGTGCAGGTGAACACAGTTGTAAAATTAAATGTAAAACAAGTTACGAATGTTGAACATGCTGATGCGACCATCAATTCATTCAGAGAAACGAGTTGAAGTCAACTGTGGCTTTAATCGGCTTACAACTGAGCCTACCTGCGACTATGCTGAACTGAGGGCAGACTCGCAGGCCCGCAGCACTTATACTTCCTGCTGGGGGTGGAGCTAAGGGCGGAGCCCTGTACATGTTCCTCATCTCCCCGTGGGCAGAGCCACGCAACGGCACACAGATGGAGCCCACAGGGACACAGTAATGTACAGTGTGAATTTATAGAGGTTACACATTCACACCCTGTTAAAAAAATCAAGTCCGGCGGGGGTGACGGGTCTACAAGTTCAATCGGTCCGGCACCCAAATCGTGCGTTGAGACCAACGAAGCACTGGTGTTGCAGCCGTTTCGGATGGCTGTGGAAGGATGTTCGGTGTGAGTCCAAGGGTGGACTCCGGGGGTGGTTCTTCCAGAGCTTCGTTCCTGTGGACCGGTGTGACGGTTGGAAGGGGTGGGAAGCAAATAGGTGCAGAGGCGCAGGGTATGGGAGGTCGGGTGGGGTGTAGGGTGGTAGGTACGTCGGCGGTAATGGTAGTGGTAGTCGATCCTGCGGGTGCCAGGTCCCGGAGGGAAACGGTGTCCTGTCGGCCATCGGGGTGTTTGACAAACGGGTAGTGGGGGTTTGAGTGCAGGAGTAGGACCCTCTCTATCAGGGGGTCGGTCTTATGTGTCCGAACGTGTTTTCGGAGGAGGACAGGGCCCGGTGTCGTCAACCAGGGCGGAAGCGATACCCCCGTAGTAGTTCCCCTAGGGAAGGCGAACAGGCGATCATGAGGAGTCTGATTCGTGGCCGTACGAAGGAGGGACCTAATAGCATGGAGCACATCGGGGAGGACCTCCTGCCAGTGGGAGGTCGGGAGATTCCTGGACCGTAGGGTCAGTAGGACGGTCTTCCAGACCGTCGCGTTCCCCCTGGGGTTATAGCTGGTAGTCCTGCTCGAGGCAATGCCCTTACTGAGCAGGTACTGACGCAGCTTATCGCTGATGAAGGACGAACCCCTGTCGCTGTGGACATAGTTAGGGAAATCGAATAGGGTGAAGACGCTGTGCAGGGCTCTGATGACTGTATGGGAGGTCATATCGGGGTATGGGATGGCAAACGGGAAACGGGAGAATTCGTCTATAACGTTGAGGAAATAAACGTTGCGATTAGTTGAAGGGAGGGGCCCTTTGAAATCGATGCTCAGGCTTTCAAAGGGCCGGGATGCCTTTACCAGGTGTGCCTTGTCTGGTCTGTAGAAGTGCGGTTCACACTCCGCGCAGATCGAGCAATTCCTGGTGACGGCTTTAACCTCTTCCGTGGAGAAGAGCAGGTTGCGGGCCTTGATGTAATGGGCGAGCCAGGTGACCCCCGAATGGCAGAGGTCATTGTGGATAGCCTGTAGTCGGTCGTCTTGCGCGCAGGCGCATGTGCCGCGGGACAGGGCATCTGGGGGCTCATTGAGCTTCCCAGGACAATATACTATATCATAATTATAGGTGGAGAGTTCTATCCTCCACCGCAAGATTTTGTCATTCTTGATTTTGCCCCGCTGCGAGTTGTCAAACATAAAGACAACCGATAAACCTCCTACCAGCGCGGTAGTGCCTCCAGTGCCGTACGGCTTCCACAATGGCTTGGGCTTCCTTGTCAACTGATGAGTGTCGAAGTTCCAAAGCGGAGAGGGTTCGGGAAAAAAATGCTACTGGCCTACCTGCCTGGTTCAGAGTGGCAGCGAGAGCGACCTCTGAGGCGTCGCTCACCACCTGGAATGGGCCGTATTCATCTATCGCCCGCATGGCGGCTTTGGCGATGTCTGCCTTAATGCAGTTGTAGGCCTGGCGAGCCTCGGCTGACAGTGGGAAGAGTGTGGCCTTAAATAGTGAGCGGGCATTGTCCGCATACTGGGGGACCCACTGGGCGTAGTATGAAAAAAGTCCAAGGCACCTTTTAAGGGCCTTGGAACAGTGAGGGAGAGGGAGTTGTAAGAGTTGCATACGGTCAGGGTCAGGTCCTAGGACCCCGTTTTCCACGACGTAGCCAAGGATAGCTAGTCTGGTTGTGCGGAAAACGCATTTCTCCTTATTATATGTGAGATTGAGTTTTTGGGTGGCGGAGTATCGCGAGGGCCTCAGTATAAGAGTCAGTTACATCAAGTTGAGTTGAAATACGATGGCTCACCCGTGCGTGGAGAAGACTGAGTTTCTGTTCTTCTGTAACAGAGGAGGTAGTCGACGCAGCCAGGTAGGCCTTGAAGCACCGAAGCCAATGCAAAAAAATTTACTTTGCTTCTGCGGCCTGTGGATCGAGTTCCAGTCGGTCAGGTTTGAGGTCTGATTCCATAGTAGTTTTTTTTTAATGTTTTTATTCTCCATTTTCACATTTTCCTTCAAAATGTACAACCCACCCACAGACAGTAAATGGTAACAAATACAAAATCAATCCCCTTAACAATAACAACGATCCCACCCTCCCACCACCCCAAACAACAGCCCACCTGTCAATATATGCATCCAATAAAACAAACCCTCCCACGGTGGAAACAAAAAACAATGGAGAAAAAGAAAAAAGGAGTCCGGGACCACCCATGGTCACCAGAGTGTCCACTCCCCTCCCCCCCTCCCACACACTCAACGCCGTCCAACCTTTGAAAGAGTACCGTACATGATACCCAAGAGTTGTAAACCGCCCCCCCCCCCCTCCCAACTCCTCCCGTCCACTGCCTCTTGTGAAACTCCTCCCCCCAATCTCGGTTCCTTCCCCCCAACTTTCCACCCCGGCTAGACCACTCGGACCCTCTTCTGTCAGGCTCCGATGGCCACAGCCCCTCCCCCCACCTCACTCCCATTCACTGGCCAGCTTAAACCGACCAGTGTGGAGGCCCCCGCCCGGGTCCCTTTCCCCCTTGCCCAGAAATCCCCTTTTAGCACACAAACCTCACATATCCACCTACACCCCAATGAGCCCTCACTTCGAGTTAAAGTCCCATCACTTCCCTTGTCCAAATATATACAACATTGGCTCCTTTAGCCCATACGTCCGCATGCAGTGCAACAAAACAAAAAAGAAGAAAATACAGTATTCCATAGTAGTTTTTGAGCCGATTAAATTGATGTGACCATCAATTCATTCAGAGACACGGGTTGAAGTAAACTGTGGCTTTAATCGGCTTACAACTGAGCCTGCCTGCGACTATGCTGAACTGAGGGCGGACTCGCAGGACTGCAGCACTTATACTTCCTGCTGGGGGCGGAGCCAAGGGCAGAGCCCTGTATATGCTCCTCATCTCCCCCTGTGGCAGAACCGCGCAACGGCTCACAGATGGACAGATGGAGCCCAAGGGACACAGTAATATACAGTGTGAATTTATAGTGGTTACACATTCACCACACATGCTCTTTTCCAAAAACGCAGTAAGAGTCAACCAAGAAATTCATTCAGGTCTTTTACCATGAAAGCAATCTTTGAAACTTTGACACAAATCATATTGAAATGTCATGGAGATCTGAATTATTGTTAATGTCTGTTTGCAAATATGAGACACTAGTTCTAACTTCCAATTATAAATGGTTCAGCGATAGATAATGATTTATAATTATATCCAACATTTTACATCTGGGAACTATCACCCCAGCCATTAACACTGTCTTTTTCATCTGCTATTATTTTCTACTTAGCTTTCTTTTAAATCTGTCATGCCTTACAGCAATACTAGTTTAGAGGAAGCAAAGAAATAAGGGTAGGCAATTCAGCCTCGGAGCTTGTTCCACTATCATTAGATCATGGCTGATCAGTATCTTAACTCCATTTACCCGCTTGATTTCAAATCTCTTATTAACATTGCCGAACAAACATCTCTCAATCTTGACATTTACAATTGAACCCCAGTCTCAACAGCTTTCTAAGGGAGATTGTTTCAAGTTTTCGCTACGCTTTGTGTGCAGAAGTATTACTCAACATCATCCTGGATTAGCTGAACTCGAAATATAAGTTTATGCCCTCCTCCTCTGGCCTCCAAAGGAAACAAGGTCCTCTAGCTCCCATCTTCTCATACACCCCAATTAATTCGCTCAGAATCTGCTTTAAGCAAAGAAATAAAAGCTCAGTCTCACAATCCCTTTTACTCGGTACCATTCTCTTGAATCTGCACTGCTCCAAAGCCAAAACTGTGGCTTATGCAACCATACAGCAATTATGGGAGTACTGCATTGGCCATTCACAAGTTGTTCTCTTCCATATCATGAGTGCGTGACCAGCAAACTAATTTACAGTTACTTCATATTAAAATAAACAGGCAGCACATAACACAGAAAATTGAGGGATCAATTCTTTGCATTTGCTTATTTTGAACTCTTTCGGCCACAGTTTTGCCAACTCAGACTATCAATATACTTTGCAACTTTATGCTCCCATCTAAAACAACTTACCGTGCCACCTAACTTAGCGCTATCATCAATCTTGAGATGCAGCTCTGTCATATATACATTTAGTCGAAAGTCGAGGCCCCAGTATAGATCCCTATGGGACACCAGCTTCGAATTGGAGTATAAACCCATTAGAACTACACTGTCTCTTACCTTTAATCAAACCCTCTACCCATGTGAAAAGGACACAGCCATAAATCTTTACTAGCAGCTTTAGAGCCATTTAAAACAATAAAAGCCAATTTAAATTACAATCATTGTTGCTGAAATTAATATTTTTCTTCAATGCTTATGGCATGAAAGAGAAATCTTCATCTTCAGTCAGTCATTCACACCTCCTCTAGACACATCATTTGTTTCTTTACATGTCCAATTGCCACTCCCTTTGGTCCTGCACCATTAACTCTTTATGTAATTTCATCTCTCCTGCTTTCAACCCGATCACAGATTTTTTCTTTGTTCTAACTTTTCACAGTTCTGAATAAAGATTATCGGACTGAACTGTTAAATCGGTTTCCCTTTCCCAAGACGTTGCCAGACATGCTCAGTATTTTCAGCATTTACCGTTTTTATTTCAGAGTTCCCGCATCCGCAACTTTTATTTTTGTTTTCATGTAAAGGCACTTTTGTTCTTAAGGTATTAAAATGAGAGAATTTCTGAACTAAACATGATTGAATTACAGTGGTGCACTTACACCCACTGTCTTTCATTTTCCCATGATCTCTGGAGATGCGAGTTTCATTCCTGTGAATGATGCTGAAATTGTTTTGTTATTATATTAACACAATCTCCATTTCGCTGGTTCACATTATAGGTCAAAACAACAAGCAAGATGTAAATGGAATAGTCTGTACAATGACACTATTTATTACATTTGGAGGCATAACTTTAAACACAACTTTCAAGGGCTAATGAAAGGTCACCTTTCATTTACAATTGTAATAAATAATCACAAATAGATTTTTCAATCTTAAATACATACATTATTGGACCTTGGAAATTATATGTTAAATTTAATCACAATGTCATCAAGTCAGGAAGTATGAGTGTGTGGAACAAATTGGAGTCTTAATCTGATGTTGACTTTTCATAAAGAAGCCTGTTTGCTACTTGGCAACAATAGTATCTGTGCAAAGATTTATAACTCAGGAGGTATGGAAGACTCAATCCCCAGTCATCAAAGTGTTTGAAGACTGTTGTCGCGCACATATTTAGTATTTAAATTGTACTTTCAATTTCATTGTTATTTTGCACCTTTGTGCACCAATTAAGCCAACCCATTATCACAGAATCGGGCAAGGAGAACACACTGCCGTTCACTGCTAGGATTTGGATGCAAATCCAGCTTAGACTGCTGGGCTGAAATTTACAAATCACAGCCACACGCAAGGTTCCTAAATTAAATGAGTTGATATAATTTCAAATGGGTTCCGAGGAGGCATTCCATACATTCAGTTCCCAAAACTTATGTTAATGCTGTAGTCCAATTTTTGACTAGCACGGATGTCTCATAAAGCACTAGCCAGCAACATAGTCTGCTAAAAACAACTAAAGATAAACAATGTATGGCTCCCTCAATAGTATACTAGAGCTTTAACCCACCTTACATGTAGCCATGCAGTGGGACTTGAGCATAACATTTTGACTGTTGAGTGTACTATGAATTACTCAAGCTGCAGAATAAAATTAACATTTTGTTTTCCTCCTGAAAAACCACTGCGTTGACAAAGGACCACGAGGATAGTCACAGGTGTCAGTAATCGCAGTGCCAGTTCCATTTTGTAGCCAACAAACATGCAGGCGAAATGGTACCTGTCGATGAGCTGAATGACAGAAGCTCTATGATAATTGCATGGTTCAAGATTCCGAACTATAATGACAAAAGCTGGAAATAAACAGAAACAACATCCCCTCCCCCCGTCCAACATTAACTATGCCCGTTAGCTGAACAGGCAAATCAACATTTAATTAACATGAAATATCTCCCTGATCAATTTTGTTCTGGTGCAGTAATTGTCTAAAAATATGTTATTCAGAAGGTGCCCAAGTCAAAGTCACACTGGCCTCCAATTCACAAAGGCTATTTAGTTAAAATAAACAGGCTTGAATGATCTGGTGTGCAATCTATTGTGACAGTTAATCTCATGCTCACTCGCCACTACAAATTAATGTGTGCTTACTGTATTTTTTTAAGCATTTCATCTGCTGTCATCAAAAGGCAAACTATGAACCTGAAGGTTTCAAGATCTGTCAAGCAGCATCAAGGACAAACACACACGCTGTCAGAAGAATTAAAGTCCAGCAATAATTTAATAGTTAATTTTGAGACATTGTTCGTCCTGACCCAAATATGGCAGATAAAAGACCTTTCGGCAAAGTCGTTATTTGGCAATGGTCATTGTTGAAAAACATCAAATATAAAGCTGAATTATTTGAGATGACATTATTTTTGCTGGACATGCTTAAGAAAAAAGGTCATATCTCGAGCCATGCAATTTGGCGATCGTCAATAACATGGTCCCCAGTGGCAAAGTTCTGACTGAGCTGATTCAGATGGAGGAAGAAAAGTAAAACCACTTGATGATCCTGTGACACGCCACTAGCAATCGCAAGTAGTAGTTTTTTTTAGGAGAACCCTGGTGACACCATCAAACTTGAAACTCTAATTCTGAACTAAAAATATTTTCAGCTACAAGTGCAGTGCTGGTCAACTTAACAAATCCAGAAATCACAGCACCACATGGTAGCACATGCAGCAACAACTGCATTTTTATGGCATCTTTGATGTAGAAAAATGTGTCACGACATTTTACAAGAGCGTGGTGACACAAAATTTGACACTGAGCGACACGAGGAGATATTTTGGGAGGTCAAAAGCTTGGTCAAACTTGCAGGTTTTAAGGAGAGTCTTAAACAAGGAAAGAGAGGTAGTGAGGTTTAGGGAAAGAATTTCAGAGCTTAGGACCTTGGTAGCTGAAAGCACGGCTGCCAATGGTGGAGCAATTAAACTCAAGATTGTACCAGAGGCTAGAATTGGAGGAGCGCAGATAGCCCAGTGAAATCTAGATCTGGAAGAGGTGACAGAAATCGAGGGGGGTAAAACAGTAATCTTAATATTAAGGCATTCTTAACTGGGAGCCAATGTTGGTCAACAAGCACGGGAGTGATGGATGAATTGGTCTCAACGTTAATAAAGGTTTGAAAGAGTTCAAGTTTCTGGAGCGTGAAAAATGGAAGACGAGATTGGAGTGTGTTGAAAATCACGTTGAGATAAGGTATGGATGAGGGTTTCCGCTGCACATGAGCTGAAGCAGGGCCTATGATATTGGGCAGTGTTGCAGAGGCTGAGATAAACGGTCTCAGGTGATGGCGACATTAATCTCAGAGTGAATATACAAATTAGGAGTAGGCCTTTTTGTCCCTTGAGTATGCCCTGCCATTTTGATAAAATCATGGCTGATCTGATTGGGGCCTCTTCTTTCATGTGCACCCTCTATACTCTTTGACCCCCTTGTCAGTCAAGAATCTACCAAACTCAGCCTTAAAAATATTCAATGACCAAGTCTCCATTGCTCTCTGGGAAAGAGAATTTCACAGACTAATGACCATTTGCAAGACAAAAAACATTTGCATAGTTTTTCTTTAATGGGAGACCTCTTATTGGAACTGTGAAATAAGAAACCAAGGTTTAGGAACAGTCTGGCTTGGCCTTGGAAAGTTTCCAGCACAAGGATGACGTTGGTGGCTAGAGAATAGAGTTTGTGACAGAAACTGACGACAATGGCTTCAGTCTTCCCAATTCTTAGATGTCAGACAAGCAGTAAGACATTTTAGAGACAGTGAATAGTTGAAAGTAGCGATGTAGAGTACGAGCAACTTAATTCTGTGTTTTCAGATGTTGTAGAGAGGATGCATGTAAATGAGAAATAAGGCCACAGTGAAAGAGCAGGAAGAAAAGCAATTGTAGGTGATTCTCTGGTTATGACTGGAACCAGATTAGTGAAATCCAACTCAACTGGATGATGGTGAAGAGTTTAAAGGTGCGATCAAACATATCACCGGCTGCAGCCAAATTGAGAAAGATGAAGGGGGGATATTTTACCACAGTCACCGTCATGCAGAGTGTCATTTGTGACTTTGATAAGAGCTGTTTCAGCACTGTGACCGGGGCAGAGACCCGACTGAAAGTCTTCAAACATGAATTCTGGAAAAGAGGGGCATGGATTTGGGAGGCGATGTTTAAGGATGAGAGAGGAAAAGGTGATTTGGCAGGGAGTGCAATGGGATTGGTTCGCAAAGATGAAAAGATCGGTGTTGCTTTTTTGAGCAGGGATAATGGCAGATTTGAAAGAGAGGGAGGATAATACCTGAGAAAAGAGAAGCCAAGGTGTTAGCCAGGAAAGGAAGATAGGTGATAACAACTGCACCAGAATGGGATGGGACAAGAGATGGAAGCTTTATTGCTCGGTGTAGGCGCTTCATGGTAGAGTGCCATTGCTGCTTAACCAGGTTTCCTTCAAAACCACAATCACTCATATTAAACTCATGGATGGCAAGGGCCTTGCTCACAACTGAATGAACATTCTGGCGGAAGATGCAGAGAGCGGTACTGATAGCTAAATCAGTGAAAGGGTCTAACAGTTCAGTGGGATAGACCAGCCCTGAGCAGAGATGCATGATGGGAAGGTCAGTCAGAGGAGGATGGGGCAGCTCAGGTTATTGCCTGTAATGAGGAAGCGACAAATGTTCAACTGGCACATCTTAAGATGCCAAGAGAGAGTTTGGAAACTTACTTAAGCACGAGTCAAATCTGGGACAGTGTCAGGAAAGCAGAAAAGTTAAAGAATGCTGGAAGGTTGGGTTAGGGATTCGAGAGAGGCAAACTGACCCTTGTGCCACTGGATACAGCTTCTCTTTATTTGCACTATCAAAATCCTTTAACACTTTGAACTCCTCGATCAAATCTCCCTTCACCTTCTCTGGTCTATGGAGGAAAAAGCTCAGTTTCTCTACCTTTTTTCCCATTATGGCAAATGGAAATCTCTGTCACCCAATAAACATCTTGCATGAAAGAACTGGAGAAACATTAACTATTTTCTTCCGGGCAGCACTGTGGCACAGTGAGTAGCACTGCTGCCTCACTGCGCCGAGGTCCCAGGTTCGATCCCGGTTCTGGGTCACTGTCTGTGTGGAGTTTGCACATTCTCCCCGGTTTCGCCGCCCCCCAACCAAAAAAGATGTGCAGGATAGGTGGATTGGCCACATTAAATTGCCCCTTAATTGGAAAAAATGAATTGGGTACTCTAAATAAAATAAAAAACTATTTTCTTCCAACTTTAAACTTGCAAAAAAGACAGTTTGAATCAACAAAGTTAAACTTGCACACATATTACAAGGGAATAAGATAGGGTGCTATGCAACGAACAATTGCTTCTTAATTAAGGAAACCACATCCAGTGTTGTGTAACTCTGTCATGTAACAAACCATGCCATAAGACTATTAGGTACAGAGTAACTCTGCCAGCAACTAAATTGCATGTGATAGCCCAGTAATCAAATAATGGATGAGCAAACTAGAGGTCAAATTCCATCAGGACAAGCTCAGAAGTTGATTTAAACAAATTTGGTAATTTGTCGTAAAAACCTGACTAGTACATTGATATCCTTTACCCAGTCTGGCATGCACAGTGTGGCAGCTGGTGACCTTCATGGCAGGTGATGAGGCACAGCTAGGCATGCCTAATCTAGCCAGCATGCTACCATAGCAACAGGTCCTTCCTGTGGAATCCCACCACCAATATTTACGAAATATATTTTAACAATGTACGTAACACTTAAAGAATGGGTGAAAGAACTGTCCTGCATTTTGACAGATTTCTTTTGGATTCTTTAAAAATAGTGCTATATGCAGAAGAGTAATGGGTGACAGAGGTCAGAACAACAGAAGTAGATTCGGGCAACAAAATTCTATTTAATTTCACTGGCTGTAATCTATTACTGTGGCTCAGATCTTGCCACTCACAGTCACAGGGTGACATGGTGGCACAGTGGTTAGCACTGCTGCCTCACAGCACCAGGGACCCGGGTTTGATTCCCTGCTTGGGCCACTGTCTGTGCGGAGTCTACACGTCTCCCAGTGTCTGCGTGGGTTACCTCCGGGTGCTCCGGTTTCCTTCCACAAGTTCTGAAAGACGTGCTGTTAAGTGAATTGGACATTCTGAATTCTCTCTCAGTGTACCTGGGATAGAGAATTCAACTTCTATATTACAGTCTGAATTTTGGCAAAATCTTAAACTGGCTATTTCTGAAGGGCAGCTTGTATATCTTGTATATCTCTTCGAGTACTAAATAGACATATCCTTCTCGGATGCAGTTGCTTTTGCCACAGTAAATAATATTCCATGAACATCTCATGGTTTTCCTCTTGAACTTTCTATTGTTTGGCCAGTATTTTGAACCGTTGCAGTTTATTTCAGGACAGCGCAGTATTTAAATTCAAGGAGGTAGATTTACAGTTCTGTTATGGCAGGGTCTAATGGGTGGCACGGTAGCACAGTGGTTAGCACTGTTGCTTAACAGTGCCAGGGAACCAGGTTTGATTCCCGCTTGGGTCACTGTCTGTGTGGAGTCTGCACGTTGTCAGTGTCTGCGTTGGTTTCCTCCGGGCGCTCTGGTTTCCTCCTACAAGTCCCGAAAAACACGTTAAGGTGAAGTGAACATTCTGAATTCTCCTTCAATGTACCCAAACAGGCGCCGTAGTGTGGCAACTAGGGGATTTTCACAGTAACTTCATCGCAGTGTTCATGTAAGCCTACTTGTGGCACTAATAAAGATTATTATAATGTCAGTGGTGCTGAAATCATGTATAAAGCAACAATCAGAACTTTAATTTGTATAATGCCTTTAATATAGCAAAATTTCCCAAAACATCGCAGGAGCATTATGTGATTGAAAAAAGTTATACCATGGTAGGTTTGGTCAACGGGGCACCTTAAAAAGGGAGAGATAGATGCAGAGACTCTGGAAGGAAATCCATGAGCCTAAAGTTTAGATGGCTGAAGGATACCTGACAATTTTGGATAAAGTAAATGGGTTATGCACAAGAGGCTACAGATAGGGGAACTGAGAGGCCTTGAAGCAGGTAGGACAGGAAGAAATTACTTTTTGTACATTACGGAGAGCAAGGGATATAAGAACAGGGCATGAAAGTGGTGATGAGAGAGATTGGCCATAATCTTCTTGAATGCTCAAACAGGTTCAAAGGGCCATATGAGTGGCACAGTAGCACAGTGGTTAGCACTGTTGCTTTACAGCACCAGGGTCCCAGGTTTGATTCCCGACTTGGGTCACTGTCTGTGCGTAGTCTGCACGTTCTCCCCGTGGGTTTCCTCCGGGTGCTCCAGTTTCCTCCCACAAGTCCCTTGTGCTTGTTAGGTGAATTGGACATTCTCAATTCTCCCTCAGTGTACCCGTTCAGGCGCCGGAATGTGGCGACTAGGGACGTTTCACAGTAACTTCATTTCAGTGTTAATATAAGCCTATTTGTGACTATAATAAAGATTATAAGATTATTATAATATGGCCTACTCTTGCTTCAATTTTTTGTCATGAACAGCGATAAGGAATGAGATGAGGCCCTTGAGTGATTTGAACACAAAATTATCAGAATTTCAAATCAAAACTTTGGTGAATGAAAGTAAATGTTGGACAGCAAGCAAATGGTCATGGTGTGGGTTAGGATATGCACAGCAGAGCTTTGAATGAGCTCAAGTTTATGAATGATGAAAGGTGGGAGGCTAGACAGGAGAGCAATAGAATAATCGAGGGATCAAAGGTTTGGAGACAAGGATAACAGTCACCCAGCTTTCCTTCTTTCTTGGCCAGTTCAAGTCACATTTGCTCACTCTCAACAATGTCAAAAATATCCAAATTAAATCACCCTTGCAAACGAGTATTTTACATCCAACAATACTTACATTGTTCAATTTTTTCAAATCTTGTAATGGCACATAAACTGCAAGTGAGCGCAACTGATATTTATGCTGAAGGAGTCCAGTGTGTTGATATCTGATAGTCAAATGGTGTTCAAGAGTATTAAGATCACTGGCATTTTCACCAGCAATTAAACTATGTAGTCACACAGCACAAGCCCCTGAAGCGATGGCATCTGTTCATGGAAATCTCTTGTAATAAATATCCCCATGTTTTGGCGGCTAACGTCCTCCGATAGATCACAAGAGAGCATGGAAAGCGACTGAATGAAATGTTAGGATTTAAAGAGGGTCAAGTATTTTTAAATGCCATTGTGTTCAAGAATACCGAAGGAGCCACGTTAATGTCAAAAATAATCACTCGTCAAGAACAATTATAAATAACCTGAGCAAACATTCATGAGTGTCCACTTATCACAAATATATTTGAATATGAACAACACATTTAAATCATTCAACAAGGAAAGAAACATTCAAATATATTTTAGGTTAAATATTACTTGCATGGTTAGCTTATTTGTGCAAATTCAACCCAAAGCTTAGTTCATACATACAGACAAATAATTATACTTCCTTACTATACCTAGGGAGGTTTATTGGAATTCACGTAAAGCTATATTTGCTTGCAAGCAAAATAATGGTTTCCTATTTTTAAAGGCTGATAATTCTGACTGGATCTATCACAGTACCTATGAGTATATAACTCTCATAGTAATGCTCATAAAGCGTCCAGATCCTGGGGCGTGGTTTCTGATGTTTCTCATGGTCCCATTATATCTCGAGTGCATGAACATCCCCATGACAAGTGACGTGAAGATAGAATCCCAACACCAGCGAAAGGTGCGTGGCTGACAAACAGGGCTGGGGGCCAGAGAACTAAGCCCTGTGTATATATTTGTGAAGCTAAGGGGGAGGAGAAAAGGAGTATTGTATCATAATCCAACTTTCCGTGTTTAGTAAAATAATGAACATGCATGAACATGGTAATACTCTCACCTCTTAAGTCAGGTAGTTATGGATTCCAGCCATCAGAAATTGATGATACAACGGAGGTTGATTTGTTGGCATCCTTCAACACTAAGGGCATTCAAATGGTCATTGGATAGACATATGGATGATAAGGGAATAGTGTAGATGGGCATTAGAGTGGTTTCACAAGTCGGCACAACATCGAGGGCTGAAGGGCCTGTACTGCGCTGTAATGTTCTATGTTCCATCTGTGAGAGATGATGGCAATACAGCCTCAAAACAATGATGAGATCAGATGAGATCATCTGCTAACACTTCTTTTGAGGGCTTGTTTGGAAACCAAAGGTAGTTTTAAGGGATTTATATGTGGAGGAGTAAACATTAGAAATAAGGTGTAGTTTGATGTGCATTTAATTTCATGTTTCTGGGCCTGGAAGGAACCTGGGGTTGGATTGATACTGAGCAAAGGTGTTTGTATATGCTGGGATTGGTTTCAGTTCCAACTGGGAATCTATTGTGATAGAGAGAGCTACAGCATGAAAAATCATTCGGCCAGCAGAGGTAATCAAGCGTTGCTTAGCAACCAGTGGTCCTTGCAAAGTAAAATAAAATAAGCTGTCCTTTGTTCTTTTTTTTAAAACTTAAAAGCCAGGGCAGTTGCAGACAGTCAGCGAGAGAGGAAACATCTCTGAGCTTTACTTGAGGCAGGAGAAGCTGTGCAATGGAGTAAAGTGCAAGAAAACAATTTCCAGAGAAAATAAATGACAGTTGGTTCTAGAAACCTGGAAAAAGAACAGGATAGTGTTCATGGACATCAAGACATTGCTGAGAAGGAATCGGTTGGCGAGAAGATAGGTCTCTAAATGTTTCAAAGGAATCGTAAAAGTTTCTAAAGTAATCTTAAAATGTGGGATGTCTTATTACAGACTGCAAAGCAAATTTTAAGGTAATTGGGAAGACAATATTGACTGGTTATCTATCAAACTAGATCGGAAGCTCGGTTCACAAATGCCCTCTGGAAAACGTGAACTGAATTTTGTAATTCAAACTGCAAATAGAACGCAAGAGTGTGAGCGAAGATTTTAACGTGTGTTTTGGAGATTAGAATTTGGAAACTCATATGCGACAAGCATCTGGAGGGATTCTGCAGAGGCATCCACAGACCTCTCACTTGGGGTTTCAGAGTGGAATGCACATTTGACCACAGGCATCTTGTGTGTGTTAAAGAGGCTTTGTGTTAATGAAGCCATTGTAGCTTTAAATGCACTTTGTTATCATTGTTAATCTTAAAACCTGTGTATATTTGTTAAGCTTAGGGTGGAGTAAAGGAGTATTGTATTATAATCCATTTTATCCATGTTTAATGCATGTTTTTATCTTGCTGTTAAAATTAATTAACGGTCCTGTGACTCTGACAAAAGAGTAAAGGTTTTCGGCTTTTGAGCCATGATTCCATTCTGGGATTTTCCAGTCCAGTTATAACATCAACTGGGATCCTAACTGGCTGAACAAGTTAATTCTGGAAAGGTAAGGCCTGTTAAAGTGCTATACATGAAGTTGTTCCGTGCTGGTGGTTTGGGACAATCTCCACTGGTGCCTTGTTTGCAAGATTGGTGCTTGCTTTGGAGCTTCTGAAACCACATGACTGTGATGGCAAACTCCTGCCCTTAGCTGGTGTTGCCCATTTGTATTGATCATCAGCGAGTGTTTTCCACTTTTCGCGATTAATGTTGCTGGCTTTCTCTTTTGAGAATAATGTACATTGAAACTCCAGTGCAATACTGAGTTCTACTTTTGGGGCATTGTTCTTTGGATGCAACGTTAAATCAAAGGCCTCAACTATCTATTGCAGTGACTCAAGTGGCCATGAAAAATTTAATGGCTTCACAAAAACAGGATTTCTTCTGTTGTCTTGATGAGCACTTCTTTACTAACCCACAACCAGTACACCAGAGAAGCCGATCTTTTCTCATGTAATTCTTTGTGGGAACTTGCTGTGCAAAAAATGGTTGTCGTGTTCACCTATGACACGAGGTTAGCAGTTCAAAGTAATTCACTGTGTATGAAGTGCTTTACGTTGCTTGAAAAATATGAGAATGCACTTTACAAATACAAGAGCTTCATTTCTTTTCTAGCCCTGTAATGCATTTGCCAATGTTTACCATAACCCCTAATTTTACCATGATATCTAATCAAGATAGCGGTTCGTCCATCTCTGCAAACTTGCGATGTCTCGCATGATTATGGCAAGCTTACAAATATTATATACCACAGGTCACATCTAAATTACCTATCATGGTACAAAATCCTTATTTAAATATCACTCAACTGGATTTAGTTGGAAAGGGAACTGAATAACAGGGGGGGAAAGCAGGGGCAGCAGAACGTGCTGAGTTGTTCTTTCAGATATGACGCATAGACACGATGGACCAGTGCCCTCCTTCTGTGTTGTAACCATTCTATGATTTATGCCCCTTTGACATGGTGGATCTCTACCTCTATTGTCCAGCTCAGTGAGACTGTCCTTGCTTGGTTCCAACTCTTCACTATCCAATTATGGTCAGAGCATATCCAGAATTAATTTTGCTTCCCACCATCTCTCTGCTCTTTGTTGAGTTTCTGAAGGATGAAACATTGGATCCCTGGTCTTTATAATTTTCGTTTTTCCCGATTTGAAGCGGTGCGTCAGGTTTCACATGGATGCCAACAACGCTTAGCTCTACTGTGCCATCATCCCTCTTGACTGCAATGCTGCCTCTGCATTTTCAGACTCTTTAGCCAACATCCAGACTTCAAATTTTAAGGGTCTTAAATGAAGCAAAATAGAGAGGCTGGGGAAATTCCAGAATATTGCTTCCTTGAACATCCTACTTAAAATCCAGCTGTTTAGCAAGCTTTTAGTCACCCCTCCCAATTGATTACATTTTTGTGAAGCAGCTTGGCTATTCTATGTATAAGTTGCTATTTAAATGCATGTTGTTGTTGTCATCCTCTCTGTCCACTGCTCAATTCGCCTCAATTGCCTCTTTTTTTCTCCCAACTCCATGGGAATGATTAACTTCCTACTTTTTCCAATAATACAGTGCAACTTCAGCAATGGCTTTCATCCCAGTCCTACTCAATCATCTTGAATATCCCTCACGATATAGCCTCAGCATGGAGTCAACATCCAGCTGAATTTCTCCACTAGTTCCCTTGATCCCACAACCCCATACAGCAAGCGTTCAAGGTGCAGTTGAGGAAACGATTTTGCCAAGTGAACATCAAGACAAAAGCCATCAGTCACATTGTCCAGAAAACATTTCACTCCCATGCCACCTATCCCAGCATCTCCCTGGCTACCTAAACCAAACCTGTAAAGTCTTTACCAACTGCTCCACCTCGGGCAAGGTTTCATATTCCACATCCACAACTTATTCCAGATCCATTTCAAAGTCCTACCAAGTGCTTCCGGTATCTTTGTTCTTGTATAATGAAATATAAAAATTGATTTCTCCAATGTCCTCATTGACAGCCTCCTGTCCTCAGTTCTTCATAAATTATAAACTGCTGAAACACAACTTGGGGTCTTTGAGCTACATTAACTCGAATGCCACCCAGATAACCAAATTTAAAACCCTCAACCTTGACGTATTATACTTCTGCCTTCAGGGTGAAAGAGGTTCAGCAAAATTGCTGCAAAGCATCGACGTGTACATAGGGTCCTTGCTGGAATAATGGATATTCAAAAGAGAAGAATACCTCTGACCTAATGTTCATGTTTAGGTATCATATATCTATTTCATAAATCATGTCAATTAAACACATTTTCTGTCAAATTGGTATAATTGTGACATTTGAATCACGAACTGATGGGAGTAGATGGGTCAGCAACTCAATTTCAATTTTCTTCATACTACTCAGTGGAACATACCACATCTAGTCCCTCTGCTAACATGTACAGGAAGAAATAATCTGTAAAACCTGGTCTTATTGCCAACACAAATTCATTAATCACCGAGACAGAAAGGGAAAAAAACGAGATACCGCCAGAGGCAACCTCAACTTGGACAGATGTCTCATTAACTTATGGTCTTTGGTGAGAGGAAATCAACCACATAAGGAATAAGATTGAAACCGTGCTCAAAATAGCACACGTATGTTTAATTCCATTAACAGATCGCTTGTTATTCCATCTTTGTATTCTTTTACGCCTTAATGAACAAAAGCAAGATTAAATGACATTTGTTCAGGGCATTTTTAACGTGGGTTGAAAATATCTCGAGTGGAAGAAGGAAGTTGTTAATATTTATAATATAATATATGAAACTATTTGTGGAGGCAAGCTGTCTAAAGTTGAACTGTAAAATCTGAAGTTACATGAATATTGTTCAATTTTGCACGCCAGTGAGAACAAGTCAATCATCATTTTTTTCTTTTTTCTCTCATGGGATGTGGGCATTGCAGACTCAGATACCATTTGTTGTCCATTCCTAATTGCCCTTGAATTGAATGGTTTGCCAAGCAAGTAAGAGTCAATCATGTGGGTCTGGAGTCATACGTCAGCCAGACGACAAAAGGATGAATGACATCAATGAACCAGTTGTGTTTTTACGACGTTCAATGATAGTTTCATGATCACCATCAGTTTCATGGTCACCTTCATGACATTAGCTTTATATTCCAGATTTATTAACTGAATTTAAACTCCACCAGCTGACAAGGTCAGATTTGAACATATGTTCAAATGATATGACGCAACACCGTCTTTGCCATGTCGCATTCATGAGGTGAAATGGGAGGGATGAAAGGTTCAGTCTACATAGGGCTAATCCACCTCGAACAGCACACAGCGTCTGACAATCACATACTGAGATTACTGCCTGCATTACAATTAGAAAAACACCAGCTCATGAAGATAACCTGAATCAAGGTGTCTTGCAAAAAAATGTGATCTTAATTTCTCCCCCACACTCATAATGGCAACACTTGACGGGCGGCACGGTAGCACAGTGGTTAGCATTGCTACCTCACGGCACTGAGGACCTGGGTTCGATCCTGGCCCCGGGTCCCTGTCCATGTGGAGTTTGGAGTTTACACATTCTCCCCATGTCTGCGTGGGTCTCACCCCACAACCCAAAGATGTGCAGGGTTTAGGTGGCTTGGCCACACTAAATTGGCCCTTAATTGGTAATTTAAAAAAATGATGGTAACATTGTAATTACACCCTGCTCCTAGTGGTGGTGCTATAGTTGATTAGGAATTCATCTCCAAGCTTTTTAATCTATGCAATGAGAAACCCATATTTTCCAACCAATTCTCATTCTCTGCTTATCTAATTTTTATATTTTTGTCATTAAAGCATAATTAAAATATAAAATTGAAGTCAAAGAAAGAGATTTGCAAGTTACACAATAACATGACTGACACGTCCACTGTTTTCCTTAACTGAGGTATCCTCCATCTGCGGCCGACAGGGCACTCAACGAGGTTCAACCCATTTCCTGCACCTCTGCCCTCACCCCTTTTTCTTCCTCCCAGAACCACGAGAGGGTCTCCCTTGTCCTCACTTTCCACCCCACCAACCTCCACATTCAAAGAATCATCCTCTGCCATTTCCGCCAACTCCAGAATGATATGACCACGAAACACATCTTTCCCTCAAACCCGCCCCCAAATCAGTGTTCTGCAGGTACCACACTCTCCATAACATCCTGGTCCACTCCTCCGTCACATCCAACTCCACATCCACTTCCCACGACACCTTCCCTCATAATCACAGAATGTGTAAATGGCTGCATGGTGACACAGTGGTTAACCTGCTTCGGGTGCTCTTTCAGAGGGCCAGTGCAGACGTATTGGGCCAAACGGCCTCTTTCTGCACTGTAGGGATTCTATGATTTACCTCCTCACCATTCAAGGTCCCAAACACTCCATTCAGGTTAAGCAGCACTTCACTTGCATTTCCTCCAATTGCATTCTATTGCATTCATTGTTTCCAATACGGGTTCCTAGCGATTGGGGAGATTAAAGGCAAACTATCTGACCGCTTTGCGGAATACCTCAACTCAGTCTGCAAGTATGACCCCAACCTTCTTCTTGCATGCCCTTTTTTATATATATATAATATTATTAATGTTGCATAATATTTCTTTTACAGATAATGCGCCAAATTTTCAAAACACAACTGGTACAGTACAGAACAAGAGGGACAGTATAAATTCAAAACAGCAGTCCTTAAAAAACAGTGTCTCTATTTATAGACCCGATCAGTCAGGAAATGGGGGGGGGGGGGGAGAGAGAGAGAGAGAGAGAGAGAGAGAGAGAGAGAGAGAGAGGATAATGTCATATAAACATGATAGAATAACACTTCAATATGCACATGTACAGTGAGATCGCAACTTGCAGAATGGCTCACAGGAAGTCTTGCAGGAGAAGGTCAGATCAAGCGGAGCCTACAAATTTGAGATAGAGGTCCCACAATTTACAGAATGTACCAGACTTACAACAGGGCACAGATGTCAGGAATACCAAAGGCATACATTCCGTGACTATTTTTTGCCAATTCTGAATCAAAGGATAGTTAACATGGATCTGGGAACAGAGAATATTTTTCCAAGCTGCAAACGTTAGACAAACACCTTTTTTCATTAACGTCAATAATTTTCCAATCTGGAAGACCCAGAGTTAGGGACAAGGGACCAAATTCTAAGGCACTGCCAAATTTGCTGTCAAGGTCTTCAACAAAACCAGATCAATAGAGTTGAATCTTGACACAGGTCATGCATAGTGTATATAATCTCCCTCGACTACCTGATCCTTGGGGCACATTGGGGATATAGCAAGATCAAACCAGTGTCTAAAATAAGGCATGATATGCAAATGGTGCAGTATCTTGAACTGAGTCTCCTTCACTGTATTGCACACCTAAATTGTAGTGGCAAAATTCCATATACCACCCCATGTCTCCTCATCAATATTAACTTTCAAGTCTTTTTCCTAAGATTGTAAGGTACTCAATGTACTAACACAGGATCTAGAACACAAGGCAGCATAAAACTTGCCAATTAACTGTCTTGGCGCTGCAGAAATCAGGATTGTTTCCATCGGTGAAATAGCAGAGGCAAGATGCTATCTTGTCTTGTTAAGATCAAGTTTCAAAGTTGCAGATAGTTAAAAAAAGAGCATCTTGGAATAGCAAATTTTAGGCCTAGCTGCTAATAGAAAGATAAGGAGGCATTAGTGAACACATCGCCCTGCCTACAAATGCTTCTATTTCTCCAGATATCGAATCCATGGTCCATAGGACCTGGTTGGAAGTCCTGGCTGCCCTGGATGGAGGAGAGAGCGGAAGTCAGTTGAGATCTCCCTTCTAACGGACAGACTATCCTCCACGCTCTCAAACAATATTAACAATTGTAGGATTCACACATTTAGCAAAACCAGACATAAAGTCCCCGTAAAATAACAAGACCTGTAAAGGATACACCAACTGATTTGCTTCAACATAGAGCCAGATGGAAGTAGGGTCCATTCTAACCCAGTCCCTCATAAACCCAAGATGAGAAGTTAATTGGTACAATCTAGTATTTTGGCCCACCAAATTCCCCTCAGAAACTAGGAGTTGCAACTTGATGAATTTCAAATGAGGCCTCTTTTTATTTAATAGAAATAAGCTGATCAATCCACTGATCTCCTTTAAGACCCCAGCAGACAGTAAGATTGGCAACATCTACAAGGGCTACAACAGTCTAGACAAAACATTAATCTTAATCAATGCAATCCGACCGAGCCACAATACTGGCAGGGAGGTCCAATGAGAGAGGTCCCACCTAATAGATGAAATCAACTGAGGGAAATTAGCCCCATACAGTTGTTTGCAAAAGAGGGTATAATAACCGATAAGTAAACCCTGACAGGAACCACCTGAATGGAAAATTAGAAAGGGCAGGGATCTACCTATCAGCCCTCCCACCGGCATAGCTTCAGACTTTGTAAAGTTAATCTTACAACCGGAGAAGGTACTATATCTATCTACCACATCAATAATAACGAGAACTAAAATGTCTGGCTTCATTACAAACAGCAGCACATCATCAGCATAAAGCGTGATCTCCTATGCTGCTTTCCCCCCTTGGCAAAGCCCAAATATCAAAGCGTCTTGTGTGAAAGCCTCTGCCAGAGGCCCTATGGCCAATGCAAACAGCAAGGAGGATTAGGGACAGTCTTGCCTCATCCCTCTCTGGAGGTCAAAATTCTCAAATCTATAACCTTTCATGAGCACTGCTGACAATGGCCTGTGAAACACCTGAATCCTCTTAATGTATTCCTCACCCAGCCCAAATCTCCACAAGGTATAAACTAAGCAGTTCCATTCCACCCAATCAAAATACTTTGTATCTGTATCAAGGGAGATCACTAACCCACCCAATGCCTGCATTTGGAAAACCTGGGTCACATTCAGTGAGCCTCTGACATTGTTAGAAAACTCACCCTTTATGAAAAGGTAATTGAGGGCCAATTTTGTTCAGTTGGTTGGGCAGCTGGTTTGTAATGCAGAGCAAGGCTAATGGGCAGCATAGTAGCATCGTGGTTAGCACAGTTGCTTCACAGCTCCAGGGTCCCAAGTTCTATTCCCGCTTGGGTCACTGTCTGTGCGGAGTCTGCACGTTCTCCCCGTTTCTGAGTGGGTTTCCTCCCACCGTCCAAGGATGTGCAGGTTAGATGGATTGGCCATGATAAATTGCCCTTAGTGTCCAAAAAAGGTTAGGTGGGGTTACTGGGTTACCGGGATAGGGATGCATGGGCTTAAGTGGGGTGGTCTTTCCAAGAGCCGGTGCAGACTCGATGGGCAGATGGCCCCCTTCTACACTGTAAATTACATGATAATAGCGCGGGTTCAATCCCCGTACCGGCTGAGGTTATTCATGTTAGCCCTGCCTTCTCAACTTTGCCCCTTGCTAGAGGTGTGGTGGCCCTCAGGTTAAATCACCACCAGTCAGCTGTCCCCCTCCAAAGGGTAAACCAGCCTATGGTCTTCTGGGACTATGACAACTTTACTTGACTTCTGGACTCTAAACGAATTTCCGCCTCCAGCTTTCTGGACGAGCTTTGCTCTGTGCCTCCGCTTCTGGAACTTCCTTGCCGGTCAGGATGCTTTGCTGAATCTTTTCTCAGTCTTGCAATCTTTACATTTTTCTCTGTATTTTCAGTGAGCCTTTGAGCTTTTCCAGTTGTAGGGTGTTGGTTACAGTTCAGTAGGTCTGAAGAAGCCTTCATAGTGATATGCAGGTTAACTGCAAGTCTTCACTGGCTCTTAAAAACTATTTGCATATGTACAGTAAAGGTCACAGGCTAGGAGCGGTCTCCATTTTTGCTGGTACACATGCCTCTGTGCAGCACTAGATTGACCCTGGGTTCAGGTCATGTGCTTTCTTATGTCAAAGTGTGGTTAGATTCTCACTTATTGGAGAGAGTCATTGCTTGGCACTTGTATAGCATGGATATTGTGGGCAGCACGGTAGCATAGTGGTTAGCACAGTTGCATCATAGCTCCAGGGTCCCAAGTTCTATTCCCGCTTGGGTCACTGTCTGTGTGCAGTCTGCACATTCTCCCCGTGTTTGCGTGGGTTTCCTCTGGGTGCTCCGGTTTCCCCCCACAGTCCAAAGATGTGCAGGTTAGGTGGATTGGTTATCCGAAATTGCCCCGAGTGTTCAAAAAAGGTTAGGTGGGGTTATGGGGATAGGTGGAGGTGTGGGGATAGGGTGGAGCTATGGGCTTAGATAGGGTGCTCTTTCCAAGGGCTGGTGCAGACACGATGGGCTGACTGGCCTCCTTCTGCATTTTAAATTCCATGATTCTATTACTTGCCACTTATCAGCCAAGCCTAAATGTTGTCTAGATCTCGCTATGTGAAGACATCGATTCAGAGTCTTGAGTCGTTGAAATGGTGCACTGAACACTCAACAATCATCTGAGAACCCACTTCTGACCTTATATTGGAGGGGAAGCAGCTGAAGATGGCTGGGCCTCGGATGCTAGCCGGAGGACTTTCCACTGATATCCTGAGACCGAAATGTTTGTCCGCCAAAAACGCCAGCCATCTTTTTGTGTGCCAGGTAGGACTCCAACCAGTGGAGAACTTACCTGCCCTCCCCACCACTATCCATTGGCTTTAACTTTGCTAGTTTTTCTTGAGTGTTGCCTTGACATTCAGGGCAGTCACTCTCACCTCACCTGGAAAATTTGGTCCTTTGTAAAAAATAGTCAGCAAAACCTGTACTCAGAATGCATCTTTCACAATTTTGTTTTAGTCTTTAATGGGATATAAACACCCATTTCTAATTACCTTTGCGAAGGTGCTGGTGAGCTGCTTACTTGAACCACTGCAGTCCATCTGTAGCATTATTGGCTGCAGAACAGCTATTAAAGGTCCTAAGTGAAGTAAATTTTGGCACTTTTAATTGAGTTTTCAATTAGCGTGATTCCGCATCGCAAAGCCAGTCTTAATTCACCATTAAATAGCCTTAACTGATTGTCACCTTCAGAGAGTCCAGAGGATGGGAAAATTTCCACACATATCAAGTTCCTGATTTGAGCTGGAATGCCCTGGAGAACTCCTGAATGCAGTCAGTAATGAGGAGGGAATCATGAGCACCTTTGGTTACTTATCAAGTTGTGAGATTTTGTGTTGCAGGTGAGTGAAGCCCATGGGCCATTTGGAAGAAAATATAATTAAAAGCCTTGCAAACAACTATACACTTTTTTTCAGCAACGCTGAAGTTAATTTAAAAGAGACACGAGGATAAAAATCCGAACCCCCCAACCAACCGCCGTACAGTCAACATAACGTAGAACATAGAATCTTCGGCCCTCGATGTTGTACCGAGTATTGTCCGAAACCAAGATCAAGCTATCCCACTACCCTAGATTTCTAGATTCTAGTATGTGAAAAACTTGGGAAGTTCTCTAATAGCAAAAAACTATCAAATGAAAGCAATTCGTACCAACGCAGAATAATTTCAGACAATATCAGCCAATACCTTGCTTTTTGAGTCAGACCATACCTTAACAACGGATGGAAAATAACGGTGATGTTCCGAGCCCCAGGTTTGCAGACAAATTTTGTGCCTCCTCCTTCAATTAGATTGTCATCGGCCCCTCCTAAAAAAAGACATAACCAGGATTATACTCGCAAACCAAATATTTTAATTCCAAAAGGATTTTAATCCAAGGGAATAAGGTGAACTGAATGGTTATTTGACTGCCACAGTTCCTTGTTCCTTAAGTGGATAATATTTCTGGAGTAAACTGAATTGCTTGATGCCAACAGTCCAGAGGTGTTGCGAGTGCCATATAGTGCTCACATACTACCACTTCAAAATTTGATATGGGAAAAATTCTTCGGCCAGCCAGCAGTGCATTCCATTCAGGCAACAGTTCAATTAACTCTGCAGTTTAGCTGTTTAATCATGAAGGAACCCATGATTGATGGTTTGATGGCTCACCTTGCTTTGATGAAACGGAGGTCGTCCAATAAGTGTAGCCAACTTTCAGTTTTGTTTTGACATTGTAGGTCTTTGAACATGATGGGCTTGTATTCAGTGCCCCCAACCCCTATGAAATGCCTTGCAATATTTTACAAGGGTTAAAGACACTATAGAAATAAAAGTTTTTAAAAATGTCTTTGTGGGATAAGAGCATTACTAATGGGGTCAGTATTTATCACCCATCCCAAATTGGTTTTGTGAAGGTGTTATTGAGCCACTTTATTCAATCACTGCAGACCTTGTGGTGCAGATACATCCACAGTGCTGATAGAGATGGAGTTCCAGGATTTTGGCCCCGAGACGGTGAAGGAGCGTTGATATATTTCTCAGGCAGGATGGCATGTGGCTTGGAGGGAAACCTAATATGCATCTGCTGCCCTTGCTCTTCTTGATGACAGAAGTCACAGGTTTGAAAGGTGTTGTTGAACAAACCGTGGCCAGTTTCTGCAATACATCTTTCATATGGTATACACTGCTGCCAATGTGCGTTGGTGGTGGAAGGGGTGAATATTCAATGTTGTGGGTGGAGTACCCATCTGATAAACTATTTTGTCCTGCATGGTCTCAAGCGTTTTGAATGTTATTATCGTAGAAGTCATGCAGGCAAGTAGGAAATATTCCATTGCACTCCTACTTGCGCCTTGTTGGCGGTGGACAGGCTTGGAGACCAAGTCAAGAGGTGAGTTATGCGCTGTAGAATTCCCATCCTCTGATTTGCTCTTGACCCCAAGTATTTATGGGGCTGGTCCAGTTAAGGCTTCTGATCAATCATAAGTAACACTGAGCATGTTCATGGCAGGGGATTTCAGCAATGGTAACGTTGTTGAATGTCAAGGAAAGATGGCTACATTCTCTGTTGATGGAATAGTCATTGGCTGGCACTTGCGTAGTGTGAATGCTATGTGTGTTTTGTTGCTGCAGTTGTCATTGTCAGATGAAGACCAGCAAGAATAAAATGTTTATCTATGATCTCAAGTGGCACATAAGGTGCACAATACAGATCATCATTCTGTTACACAATATATTGACCGTGCCCAGCCTGATTAAAACAGGATAAGGTTTAGCTCTGAGTCAGTGGCAAATCTGTAAATCATATTTAAAAGGCTCCCAAACGTCATCTAATAGCAGTGGTGTCATATCAGTGGCCAGCCAAACAATTGCGGTATTCAATTGTTCCATTCGCCCCCTCCCCCAACAGGGAAGTCCCAAGAAGGGTTGGAGGAGTGGGGTTTTTTGATGGTCAGTACTAAAGCTAACCAGGAGTTTGAGCAGTTTTAATTCTTCAAACATGATCCGTAACTATTGCTGTAAGACAGTCAGAATCATCCAAAGTTTGAGATTCAAATTGAAATTTTGGATGATTCCCAGTGCAGGGAAATTGCCCTTTGGAAGTCTGAACTTCCCTTCCACTCAAGAATGCAATCCGTTTGTGAGGACTTCACAGGACGTGGAAGGGGGCTTGTCCCAGTGCATCTTTATGGTACCCCCTGGGTACAACACAGCGGAGATCGGAAGTTATGGGCCAATGCCATTTTTCTCAATAATTCAATGATTTATTTTATTTTTCAAGTTATTCCAGCTTATTGCACATTGCTGCACAAGTACAAGTATTTCTACTTGTATATTTATTTTTCCAGGCAGAAAATGTCCAAAGGAACTTAACTCTGGCATTAACATTGATTTCTATGGGACCATGATTGACTTAAAATTGTTTCACTTAAAGCAGCAATTTTCAGAAATGCATCCACAACTTTAAGTGAGCACTTACGGTACTTTTAAGGGATTCCTTTATGAAAGATTGCACAGCTTCTTCAATGGCCACCTGCTGGAATCCTGTTGGTCTTATATTTCCTTCAGCCACAAAGTCAGCCAGCAAAGGGCACAACATAAGATCAGAAGTAATAGGAAGAATAGGCCATTTGGCTCAGTGAGCCTGCTCCGCCATTTGATAAATCATGGCTGATCTTTGCCTTAACTACACTTCCCAGCCAGTCCTCTTAATTCTGGACTCCCTTGTCGATCAAAAAATCTATCCAACTCAGCTTTGAATATATTCAATGAACAGGCCTCCTCTGCACTTTGAGAAAGAAAATTCAAAAAGGTTAACAACCCTCTCAGTAAAACATTTCTCATCTCAGTTTTAAATCAAGGCCTCTTAAGTTTAAACTGTTATCCACAAGCTGAAATGTCCTCCCAGGATTTACCCTGCTGAGCCTTCTAAGAATTTTCTATGTTTCAGCAAGATCACCTCAATGCGTACAGGCCTAACTTTTCCTCATAAGGCAACCCCTTCATACCAGCAAACAGCCGAGTGAACCTTCTCTGAACTGCTTCCAACCTAAAGATATCCGGCATTAAAGGAGACCAAAACGTTATACTGTATTCCACGTGCAGTTTCACCGATGCTCTGTGCAGCTGCAGCAAACTTGCCTACTTTTATACTCTATTACCCCTTACAATAAAGGCCAGCATTCCATATGCCTTCCTAATTGCATGCTGTACCTGCATTCTAATTTTTCTGATTCAAGTACAAGGACACCCAAATCCTTCTGTACTGCAGCATCCTGTATCCCATTTATCCCATCTGTTTCCAACAGCCAAGCCTCTATCATTACAAAGAGAAGTCCTCTCCGACAAATGCAACGTACAAGCAAACTGCCGTGAGTCAAGGCTGTTCGATGTCACCATTCTTATTTTTGCTCGCAACTGTTTGGATTTTCAGGCAAACAACATCAGACAGAAATGGTATATGATGAATCATCACTTAACAGCTGGAAGATTTAGACTTGGCGGATGACTGGTTTTCTTATCCCACAACTACATACAGATGCAAGATAAAACCCATCACTTTGACACAAATATTGGCCGAAGTTGGCCTCAACATTGACATAGAGAAAACTAAGGTAATGTAAATAAACACTCGGAATAACAACGCCATTAAGTTAAGGGACACCGAGCTATTTGAAGTAACAACTTTTATCTAGCTTTTTCTTTCTCCCACTACTTTCCTGGAACCTCACGTCCTTCGATGACTAAGGGATTGTGGAGTGATCAGAGCCCTGGATAGAAAAAAAAATCATGTTATGGGTCTCTGACCACCGTCCCACACGTAAGCACAGGGCGAACAGGACCTGGGGCAAGTTCAGATACAGGGAGCACAGTTTTGGTAGACCTTAATTTTACATAAGGTAGACGATAAGCTGGCCAAGAGAGCCTTGAATAGTCAGGTCTGGAGATAAAAAAGGCACAGCCATGCAAGAAAGCAATCTCTTCATACCCTCCAAGGCCTCAAACATTCCTTCCAAGTGAAATCGCAATCTACTTATACGTCTTTTACTGTAGCATACTCTATTAGCTATTCACGATATGGTCGCCTCCACATTGGAGGAATTAAACACAGACCAGGTGATTGCGTTGGGGACACCTCCATTCAGTCTCCCAAATGTGACCTTGAACTTCCTGACACTTGTTATTTCAATTCTTTACTTTGCTTTCACTGACCTTTCTGTCCTTAGCCTGCTGAAGTGTTCCAATGAAATTTAATACAAGCTCAAAGGACAGCATTTCATCTTTTGACAGGGCATTTTACAGCTTTCAGGACTCAACATCAACTTCAGTAATATTAGATCATTAGCGCTGCTCCACTTTGTTCTTTTTTGTTGGTTCATTTGTTTCTGCTTTTCTTAAGTCTCTTTCCTGTGCATTCAGACAGCTGCTAAACAGCTTGCCATTAACTCCTCTATACACAGCTTTTGTTTCTTGTCCCACCACCACTCCCTTTGGCTTTCGACCATGAAAACGTTTCCATTTAATCTATCCTGTTCTCCACCCTATCACCTGCGAGCCTTTCTATTCTCACTGCTTTCACTTTCTCAAAACCGAATCTAGTAAAATCCCAATGAGTCTAATGTAAAGAGATCCACCCACGAATTCACATTAAGTGAAGCTCCATGATAGCTGAGGCGGTCCCATTCCAACGTAAGTGCACCTCTGTATAACCAATTTGCCTACCAGGCGCAGCCTGTGTCAAAAACAACAGATTCAAATGCCAAATGAAAACACAGTAAAGCAGTTAATTTGCAGAAAAACCTTCATTCAATTAGTTCGCACCTTACAATGGCATGACCTTGTAAAAGGCAGGAGCTTTGCACCGAAAACTGTTGGGAGTCCGCTCTGGAAACATTCAAATCGTTTTTTTGCTTACTGTCCATGATGTTGTCAATGCAGTCAAACATATTTTTGGTGTTTACATGCTGCAGTGCAAAATCCAGGAGCATCTCTATCAGCTTTGCGGAATTGTTTAGGGAAAGAGACAAGCATTTTGGAACTCTTCAGCTCATCAGCCTTCTTGGTCTCATCAGCTGAAGAATGTACAGATGCAGAAAGAGGAATAAGAGGAAAAGATTAGGACGGTTGACAGAGACAAAGTGAGAGAAAGAGCGAGAGCAGGAAAGAGAAAGTGAGGAATAAGAGGGAAAGATTAGGTTGACAGAGAGAGCGCGAGTGAAAGAGAGCGAGAGAGAGGGAGCAAGCGAGCAAAAGAAAAAAAACTTGGAAACTTCTCATCTCCAATCATTTAGCTCCTGCACACTTGCAGCCAATTTAACATGGTCTGCAAAATTTATCTATATATCTTGGGTCTTTTGGTGACTTCTGAAAATCTATCAATGCTATTCTCCTTCACAGGTGAAGTGTGTCTCGTCAATTCTCCTTCTTGAAGAAATAACAAAGGGAGAATATAACCGATCACACACGCACAACCTTATTTTTCTCCCGGGTTAACAAAATGAAATCTCCAAAATTTCCCTTCAACAAAATCAATTCTCTGATGTGCAGTGATTGCACACTTGTTCCTAATTTATTCTACTGGACATCCCGAAAAATAACACTGCTATCATGGTAAGCAGTTAAAATACCCAAAGTTCAAAAAGGAAATCAGTCCACATTCCTGTCCTCCACAGCCCCACCCAGCTGATACCTGATGTGAGCAACACATGTACAGATTTGACTGAATTGACGAAGACACACAGAATATAGAATTCCTAGAGTGCAGGAGGCCATATGGCCCATCGAATCTGCACTGACCCTCTGAAAGAGCATCCTTTCCCGCCCTATCCCATCCTAACTGCATATCTTTGGACACTGAGGAGCAATTTAGGGTGGCCAATCCACCTAACCTCCACATCTTTTGACTGTGGGATGAAACCAGAGCACCTGAAGGAAACCCATGCAGATACAGGGAGAATGTGCAAAATCCACAGTCACCCAAGATCGGAATTGAACCCGGGGCCTTGGTGCTGTGAGACAGCAGTGCTAACAACTGTGCCACTGAGATACAGGCTTGTTTGTATTCACAAGGTAACACCAAGCTCCGCTCCCTGCTTTTGAGGCCTGCCATAAATCCCAACCAATACTCATTAAAATGAAGAAAAACAGGTATTTTTTTGACGTGCGTGAGGACAAGTGGATAGGGAGGGGTAACAAAGGGAAATCAAGAGCCCTGGAGTGAGAGGAAGTGAGAGTGAGCGAAAGAGAGGTGAAAGTTAGTTACTTGTTAAGATTACCACTGCTAAATTCAATTCTCACTTCCTTTTGACTCCTTATGTATGGGTGGCACGGTAGCAGTGGTCAGCACTGTTGCTTCACAGCCCCAGGGTCCCGATTCCTGCTTGGGTCACTGTCTGCACGCTCTCCCCGTCTGCGTGGGTTTCCTCCGGGTGCTCCGGTTTCCTCCCACAGTCCAAAGATGTGCAGGTTAGGTGGATTAGCCATGCTAAATTGCCCTTAGTGTCTAAACAAAAGGTTAGGTGGGGTTACTGGGTTACAGGATAAGTTGGAGGTGTGGACTTAAGTAGGATGCTCTTTCCAAGGGCCAGTGCAGACTCGATGGACCGAATGGCTTCCTTCTGCATTGTAAATTCTTATGATTCTTAACTATGATAGGATATGCGTTCATTCATTTGATGAAATCACCTAAAATTACCAACTGTGCTTATTAAGAAAAATAGACTTGCATGTATAATGCCTTTCATGACCACTGGACATCTCAAATTGCTTTACAATAAATTAGTTTTTGTAGTGACTAGTGTTAATGACTATTTCTCATGTCTTATTAGACAGCCTCTTCAGATTTGGGATGACTTGCTTCCACTCAGTTTCGATGGGTTTTTAAGATGGCTAATCGGTTCAATGCGCGATCTACAGGCATTAACAGGTGGTGCTTTAGGGGCTGGATGGGCGAGTTGTTTGGAGGTTTGTGCACTCCCTCCGATGCCTTGACTGTACCTCTGTAACATTCCCAAAGAAGTCTCTCAATGTGGTTAGTGTCTTCCTGAATGAGCTTCCCTACCAAATTCCCCTCGCATGACTCTATTCTGAACAAAGCAATTGCTCAGGGGTCAGGCAAAATGAACGACATGTCAGAAACATGAAGCACTCTCATTCTTTTGGACAAACTCCAACATGTGTAGGTACTGCACGCATTTTGTAAAATTGCAATTTGAAGTCAAGAACTCTTTTCAGTGGAAAGGAAATTTCACCCTTTAAGTGCAAATCATCAATATGTAAATCTTCTTTACTTTGTAAGTCTGTGTTTATAACTTTTTAAGTAATTCAACTGATTTTAACTATTGTAGTACTTGACAATCTATTCACGCAACTATGAGCAAATATGTCAACTATAATGAATTCTGATTCTGTTCTGTGGCAGACTACACAAACAAAATGCTATTTGTCAAAGTTAACTTATTAAATTCAATCAAGAATAAAATGCATAAATATACATAACAAGAACCAAACATATTAGAGAAAATGCCACCCTTAACTGGAATGGCTATACTTAATTGAAGTGATTTGGATGAATACAGTCATCTTGTCCCATGAACACTACTCAAAAATCGTCATCCAGTTTAAGTTTAGTCATATTTAGTGGCAACTCTGTCAACTTGAGTGAATCATCCAGAAGAAATTCTCATTAACCAAAGATTTAATTAAATTGCATATGAAGGTAGAGGGAAACAGTAGCAGGAACAGTACAAAGAAAATCAACAAGCTCTGACCCCACGACTGAATGAGCTCACTCTTGTTGCTGGCAACACTCCCAGAGCCACCATCAATTTGATGAATAAAATTGGCTGTGCCAAATGAAAGCAGTAGCTCTGCTGATACCCTGCAGACATCTGACTTTCTTCAAGACAATGCTTTCTCTGGCCCCGACATCAGTTTCCAAATTCCCAAGATGTAAGGGCTGATTTAAACAATAGCCATCTTGCAGGATGGGTTCTTAGAATCCCAATAGGGCACAAGGGGGCCATTCAGCCTATCAGGTCTGCACCGACATTCTGAAAGTCTGCTCCCCCACCCTATCCCAATAACCGCTTAACCCCATGAATACTAAGCAACAATTTAGAATGGCTAATTCACCCAACCTGCGCATCTTTGGACTGTGGGAGGAAACCGGAGCACCCTGAAGAAACCCATGCAGACACAGGGAGAAACTGCAAACTCCACACGGTCACCCAAGGCTGGAATTGAGCCTGGGTCCCTGGCGCTGTGAAGCAGCAGTAGTTAAAAAGGTAAGCGGGTGCTGCATTGCTAATGCGTTTCAGTGGGCTGCAATTTTATCAGCTTTGGGCTATTTGCAACAGGCAGGCAGGGACCTCATCAATATTTAAGTGTTGGGGTGCAGTAAAATCTATCTTGGCACAAGAGAGTTCAATATCAGCAAAGATCCAGTTAAGTTTAACTCTCAATTTTTTCTTGCATCAGGAAGAGCAGGACTGTTCCTCTGTGCTCCATAAGAGATCCTTGGGCATTGCAACCCGTGGCATTCCACCCCTTCCCCTATATACAACGCTATCTGAAACTTCTTCACTGCCCCACTCTCCTTCCCATTTTCCGCATATTCCACATGATCTGTTACCACTTGAGATTTCCAATTTATGGATGTCTTTTCCTTTTATTTACATTTGTTGCCTTGCATTTCTAAAATTCTCTTTCAATACATGCTTCCTTTCTACAATACTTAAAAGTAGACCTGCAAAGTAGCTTTTCTTTGAATTCACTCTTCCATATCTGACTTGACTGACCTCTTTTTTTGGCCTCCCAAAGAGTAGACTTTCTGGGACATCAAACCTAACCCCATGACAATTATTGGAATCCATGTGTCCCACGGCCAGATAGAATATTAATCTGCCAGTGAACCAAATAAAGCACATAATATATCACCAGTCCAAGTAACTCTGCCTCACATGTTGCGTTAAGATGCTGTCACAGGTTCAGTCTGTGATACTGCTTAGAATGGCTACTTTACTCCTGTTAGCAAGTAGCAATTCCCTATTTTTTTCTTCAATTCACATGGCATTGTCAGCTAGGCCAACATTCATTACCCATCTCTAATTGCCCTTGAGAAGGTGGTGGTGGTGAGCTGCCTTGTTGAACCATTGGAGTCCATGTGGTGCAGGTACAGCCACAGAGTTTTGAGGGAGAAAGGCAGGAGCAGGATCTTGACCCAGCTACACTGAAGGTACAGTGATATATTTCCAAGTCAGGATGCTGAGTGATTTGGAGGGGAACCTCTAGGTGGTGGCGTTCCCATGTATTTGTTGCCTTTGTCGTTCCAGATGGCAGAGGATTTATAAGTTGTTCTCTGATACAAAATAAAATTAGAAAATGTTGTAAAGACTCAACTGGTCAGGCTGTGCATGTGGAGAGAGAGACCTTTCATCAGAACTAGAAAAAGTTAAGAGATTTGAAACAAATATAGAGACATAGAAAGTTGGGGTGGGGATAACAAAAGGGAAGTCCTGTCACACATGGGAGGCAAGAGAGACTGAATGACAAAATGGATGATGGTACAAGGGACATAGGGATGATGATGGGACAAGTAAAGAAAAAAAGGGTGGGTCTTGAGGAGGTGCACATGGAAACAGCAGAATCATTACCAACAGATGTTGTCTGAAAAAATGGGTGCAGTGGTTATGATCTGAAATTGTTTCAATCAATGCTAAGTTCTGAAGGTATCCAATAACAAGATCGGTAATATCTTTCGGAAACCATATATAATTTCTTAGCTCTACTTCTTGTCTATTCTTTAAACCAAGATCTTTTCAGACTGTGGGCCATGACCCGCAGGTGTGTCGCGTGCTGGTGTCCGGAGGTCATGGAGGGATCCGTTGCGCCATTCCCCCAATGGTCCCAATTGTGGGACAAGCATCGAAAAGCCGCTTCCGGCTTTTACATTGAGAACGGTAGCCCTGACGGCTTTTAAATAAAAATAATCGAGTCTGCATGGTGTCATCCAGCCATAAGTGACAGCAGACAGGTCATGCACCCTGCACACACACTTAAAAAGTCAATCGCCCTCCAGTATGTGCTTTTGGCACCAAATCACGGAGCAAAGTTGCTTCCATTTTCTTGTTGCTGGCAAGCAAGGCAAGTGAATTGTGAAGATGAATGGTTTTATTAAAAGTAAGAGACGGCCAGAGACTCAGATAGCTTTTATCTATTGGACAGGATCTCAACGGAATTGGCTGCTGAGAGCTGTCAGGAGAGTCCAGAGCAGAGCAGTGCTAGTGTTAGCTCTGTACTGAGCTCTGGGGTCTCTGGTGAACAGCCTACAAAGAAGAAACTTTACAAAGCAGTATAAAGATGACATCTTGACGTGCGGTTTTGTCGGTTGTGCCAATTCAAACATGGACGCAAAGCCCATATATGCAGGGAAGTACTGACAAATGAGAGAAGTTGTTTCAGATTTTGAAAGAGAAGGTCGTGGTGGTCGGCTGTCATGTGGTCGCGAAGGTCAGCCAGCTGGTAAAAGTGGGTCCCGGGAATAAAGATTGAAAAACACTGCTCTAAATGGCAATACCAGTATTTTTTTTATTTTTTTTTATAAATTTAGATTACCCAATTATCTTTTCCAATTAAGGGGCAATTTAGTGTGGCCAATCCACCTACTCTGCACATTTTTGGGTTGTGGGGGCGAAACCCACGCAGACACGGGGAGAATGTGCAAACTCCACACGGACAGTGACCCAGAGCCGGGATCGAACCTGAGACCTCAGCGCCATGAGGCAGCTGTGCTAACCACTAGGCCACCGTGCTGCCCTCCAATACCAGTATTTTTAAAAACTTCCAATATCCTAAATTCAAACCATTTAATGATGTTTCTTGAATTCTTAAAGCAGATTTGAAGTTGAACCATCAGACCTTCCAATTACGTTTTTGTGTCTCTTCCTTTCTGCTAAACAACATGGTTTGAATCTGGCAAATCTACTGGACACCCTCCAAAACTAGCCTCAGCACCGATCTGTAGAACTGCAGCTTGCTCTCATTCATAGTCCAAAGTTCTGCAGGTATACACAATGACACAATTTGCTCTATCAATTACCAATTTACTGTCCAGATGTTTAGAATAGGATTGGTGGAAATTCCGAAATCATTTTAACTACAGCTCGTGAACAAGTCTATGAAATACTGTTTACTGCTCTTATTACCTTGCATGGTTATCTACATTAAAAATCCATCTGTGTATTTCAACTCCAATTGGTTTCATTTATTATTTATCCACATGACTTTGTCATTATAGACCCAATACTTTGCATCTTGCCATTTACAAATGTTGTAAATGGGAACAGGTGGCACAATTTGGACTGAACGTTTTGGTTCTATTGAAGCCAACCACATACAAAACCAAAGACATCTTCACTGAGTCATCCAATGTACAGCAAGGGAAATGGGGATAGGAGAAGGCACTGAAATACACTTCCGAATAAAAATGAAATGGTAATGTATTTTACCCAAAAATCAAACTAAGCAAGAATGGTCTTTTCGGTTGCAGGAAATTGAGAGCACCATGAAGTCGTAATAGACAAAATAATTAGCCATGGAAAAAGAATCCACAGAATAATGTTTACTTAATATTGTTAAGACCAGGTGAGTAGGGGTAGAATGGCTCCCCCTTTTCTCACTCCTCATTTGAATGAAACCGAGTTTTAAAAAAGATATGCTTGACAATTCTGTATTTAATTGTTTACATGCTGTGAGTGTCAAAGACATAAACAGACTTGTTTTCTACTAAGTTTCTGAAAAGGAAAGAGAATAGTATTTATTTTACTTAACATCTGGTTTAAATAGAAATAATAAAACACTCTGCTCTGACACACACACACACACAGACACGCACATATACTATATATAGAGAAAATATAAATATATATATAAATATATATATATAAGGGAGAAAGAGTGAGAAAGAGAGATTTCCTTGACTGCATCTTTTCTGTTTCTGTTGACTGGCCTGGAGAAAAGCAGTTTCTCAAACATGAGAATAGTTCATTGGCTCAGCACATAATTCCGCTCACCAATTGATCAGTTACCCAAACATGGTCAGAGCCACTTGATCCAAGTGCATTGTGCAGGCATGATTGGCTGAAATGAGTTCCTTTCCCAGCTAGAGTGCATTTTCCTAAGTGTTTGGTCTGTAATATGTTGGCTCCACAGTGTCAGACTTGGAGTGCCCCAAGGATGTGCTGGGCAATTCCTCCAGGATGTTTCCAGGTAAGGGTTTACCCAGCAACTAACCAGATGTGTTAACTTCCTCTGGACAATGGTGCTGCACTGTGAGCTATCCAATAAAGTGATTTAAATTGCCAATTTCAGATGGTTGTGCCAGTTTTACACTAATAGTTACTCTGAAAGAATGAAACTGAAAACCACTTCAAAAGTCCGAGTAACTATTTAAATACGCAGACCAAGCCCCACACGGGACACTTCTAACACTCTGGACCCCTCAATCCCTGACAGTTCACCCCTGCAAGGTATTCCAAACGTCACCGTGCCACTGAACCCCACACCCATGGGATTTCCCCCACCCCTTGACAACCAATCGCATAGGAGCTCCCCCACTACCACCTCTCCTCGATCCAACCTAACCCCATTTCGACAGCCCCCAATCTGCCACATCTGGACACTCAGCTTCTCCTTGGCTTGTCATTTTTACTGAGCCCTTTATACCTTCCTGCTTAAACTTTCCCAGCCAGTGCAGTATAAAGAAGGGAGCATGTCCTCTGCAGTCATGCAAATGTTCTATCATCTTTGACACAGCTGTTTTACATCTCTGGGATGCTGTTTTAGTCTTTTAAAACTCAACCAGTGGTTTCAGAACAATAATTAAAGTCATTTATGATACGACTTTGTTACAATATTGACATATTGGAAGTATGCTTAACCTCATGTAATTCTGTACACAACTTTTATTTCTTGTCTTGTCCATTGCAACATTTTGTAACTTAATCAATTAAGAATGCATTATGTATCAAAAATATTCCACTTAATAGTATTTTACAATATTATGCTACCTACTGTAATTCTATTACAGCATTACACTCCTTGCAGTGCAGAATGGTTTGCCTCTGGAGAGAAATAATGGGATTGGAATAAAGCAGTGAACATGTGAAGGAACCTTAAAACCAATAAAAAAACACAGTAATTGGACATTAACAAAGCAGAAAGAACACCCAAAAACTTAAATTACAATTCTTCCAACGTAGCCCTACTACACTGTGATCTGTGCAAGGAAGTGACCCAAATATTGCAGTTAATAAAAGCCATTTCCAACACAACAGGAACACAGTTTTAATTTTAAAAAAGATGATAAAAATCTGCTTTTCACAAACTGCACAATTTCTCACAGACTTTAATAAATATTAGTCACGTTTCTCAAAATCTTTCTTTTTCAGTCCTTTAAAACAGTGCTTTTCAAGCAACCCCCCCACCCACCGGCCGGCCCACATTTGCAACTGGCCGACCTTTGCGACGCTCGCTTACCTTTAATGTGAAAGGGGAGCCTGCATGGTTCTCACAATCTCACTTGAATCAGGTTCAAAGTAGGAGATGGTAATGCACATATAAGGTGCAGACTTCAGCCAGTGCCCTTGTGCCGTCTTCATCTTTACAAAAATGGAAAATCTAACCTCGGACATGTAGGTTGTCATGAAGGGCAATAGCAACAAAATGCTCATTTTACTCCGCACAGGATACTCCTGGGAGATGCTGCACCAGAATGATGACAACCTCATGGGCTTTTGCTGTATTTTAAATGTGGTAGCAGTTTAGTCTTTTAATTTGGGGTCAGCTCTAAAGTAATAACCGACTCTCGGGTCTCAACCTTGAAAGGAATTTTTTCACCCATGACTTCTTTCAAAATCTGAAACTTCTCTCATTTCCAAGTACTTCGCTTCATATAACACATGTGGGCTTTGCATCGGCACAACTGACAAAACCATACCTCGAGAAATCATCTATAGGCTGCTTTGTCCCCAAGTTAAGTTTCTTCTTTGTAGGCTGTTAACTAGAGGTCCTTGAGCTCTGTCCAGATCTAATACTAGTATTGTTCTTTCCTGCCCCGGACTCTGCTAAACAGCTCTCTCTAGCCAATTCTGTGGTTAGATCCTGGTCAGTAGGTACACCGCCTATTTGAGTATCTGGCCGTCTCTTACTTTTAAGAACATAATCCATTTCACAGTTCTCTTGCTAGCAGCTGGAAATCAGAAGCAGCTCTGTTCCACGATATGGCTCCAAAAGCGGGTACATGGAAGGCACAGGATGCATGGCCTGCCCTCTGATGCTGCTTCTGGTCAGAAAACTGCTCACAGCCTCATTTCTTTTCATTTAAAAGCTGGTGGCGGCTGTTGGGCGTTTCCCCCACGATTGGAACCACTGCAGGAACGGCGCGACCAATAGCTCTGTCACCATCCCTACATTTGCCCACCATGCACCTTGACGCGCACTTAGAAAAACCCCGACTTAAAAGGACCCGAGTGACCACTTCTGGCGAGGCCAGCATTTTTGCCCATCTCTAATTGTCCCCCAGAAGGTGATGGTGAGCCACTGCCTTCAACCTCTGCAGTCCATTTGGTGTAAGCACTCCCATAGCGCCGTTAGAAAGCAAGTTTCAGGACTTTGACCAGCGGCAATTAACAGTGATATCAGGATGGTGTGTGGCTTGCTGCAAAAACTTGTAGGTGGTGATGTTCCCATGTTGCTGCACTTGTCCTTCAAGACAGTAAAGGCCATGGGTTTGGAGCTCCTGTCAGAGGTGGCTTGGTGGGTTTCCCACTGTGCATCTTGTAGATAGTACTTATTGATGCCATTGTGTGCCAGTTGTGGAAAGACTGAATGCCAAGGTGGTTGATCAGGTGCCAATCAAATGTGCTGCTTTGTTCAATAATCTTTATTGGCACAAGTAGGGGTACATTTACACTGCAATGAAGTTACTGTGAAAAGCCCCTAGTCGCCACATTCTGGCACCTGTTCAGGTACACCGAGGGAGAATTCAGAATGTCCAAATTACCCAACAGCACGTCTTTCGGCACTTGTGGGAGGAAACCCACGCAGACACAGGGAGAATGTGCAGACTCCGCACAGACAGTGACCCAAACTGGGAATTGAACCTGGGACCCTGGCGCTGTGAAGCAACAGTGCTAACCACTGTGTGACCATGCCATCCGTGGATAACACTGAGCTTGAGTGACATTGGAGTCATACTCATCCAGGTAAGTGAAATAAATCAAAAAATTGATTCCCTGAGGTGTCCTGAATGAAAATGATACAAAATGACAACATTCACCAGGTGTCAGTAGAATAATTTACAAACCGGCAGAGATCCGCAAAACATGTGGTCAAATTGATATTTTTACTGCAATAGCAATTCTTGTAAATCAAGATTTCTAGTTTTTTTTTTAAACTGAAGACTTAAACAGAATCAAAGCTTTTCACTCTGGAAATGCGAAATAAAACTGTCCATGCGCAAAAATGGCTTTTGGAAAACAGACATAAATTTTGTCAAGATCTGGGTTTGTCACTTTATCGTCACACAATACAGAAGTTTAATTCGGCCCCGTTTCCTCCCAGGATTAAAAGGCAGCTCTGCATCTGATGGGCCACATATTATTCGAGCATTAAAAACACTACTTTCTTGAAATCTATTTGCTATAATTTCAGCACCCATCATTGAAGAAGACAGCCTCCAACATAACAATTTTGTTCCATGACAAAATTCTTATTTAGGTTTTGAGTTTTGTAGCAACATTGTAATTTTGAGTTTATAAGTTTGTGAATTTGCATGCCCATTGGAGTTGGACCGTGTCAAGACTCTGGAGGGTATGGACTGCTTTCATTTTTGCATATAGAATCAACTGGACAGCTTTTCTAAAAGAAGTGTCATTCAAATCCACTGCATCGTCATTTTTAGCACGAGTAATAGCTTCCAAATAATAAAATGTATCAAATAATTGTCCCTGCCATTTTGACAGACTAAACCAATTCCATAATTTCCCCTCAAGCCATCTCTCCCCTGATGGCCTCTTCCTGCTCACGAATCCATCCCATATGGAAACAATCTCTCCAGCCAGGGTAACTTGGTTGTTGGGCTTCTCTTTCATTGCAATGTTTTTGTCCTCCACTAAATCTTCTCACCCTGCCCCCACCATGTCATGGACTGCGGTCCTCCACACGTGACTTTGTGTGAACCAGGTGTCCCCCACCATTGGACAAGCATAGACTTGTGGAACCGGGACAACTGGTGTTAAATTTCTGTTGCAAAAGACCAGATATTATTATAATAATACCTTTTGAACTATGAACAGGGAATCATGGACCCAACAGCCTAACGATCAATAATGGATAAAATAACAGAATACATTTTCATGAGCTGAGTCAAGGCACAATTATGGAGTGATAGCTCAATAAGAAATTGATAGCATGGATTAAAAATGGACAGTTTGCTTGATAAATCTCAATTGTTCTCAGGAGATTGCAAAAAAAAAAGATAAACTCAACAGGATATGGTTTCAAAATACCTTTGTTGAGCTCCCAAAAAAAATTAGAGTAAAAGATCAGGTTACTGTATTAAGTAAACCAGATTAAAAGGTGAGGTCCAAAAAAAACTGAACAACCCAGGTTCCTATGTAGGGATTCTATGTTTAGAATCAGTCAATGAGAAGATGCTGAGTACAGTCGAGTCTGCTGCTTGGATTCCTGTTGTTCGTGAACTGCATACATAATCTGGATGCAAGAAGCAATTATAATTTTGTTAAATTCATGGACAGCTCAAACAGACAGTTGTCGGGATGATGTTAATTTCAGTTAATTTGTTGGAGGACTAAGAGCAATTTTGAGACCTCATCTGACAAATGGTGAATATCAACTAAGTACTGTCAAAGGCCAAGCACTGTATATTAGTCAGAAATAATTCACAATGCAAATGCGCAATGAGTGTCGTGGAATTTGCACAAGAAAACTTAGAACATTTGGTCCATTAACAATAATATCAATATTGAGATGATGGGGCGAATTTTTAACTTCACTGTCTTGCAGAGGACATAGAGCAAGTTAGTGAAGCAACTGCAGAACCTACAATGAGTTACGTTTCATGATGGAATGATGTTTCAGCAACAAGCAGAATATTTGCCGTTAGGTTTCAGTTCAGGCGATGTAGCAATAATTAAAAGCACAAATTCAAACTTGGGATGTCTAGCCATAAGACTGCAGTACAAATTTAAGAAACTACTCCGAATCTTTCTTGGGCACTTTGTGAAAGCATTATTTAACGATTTTGATCACAACTTGATTAGGAAGATCATTAAAAAGTGTCAAACAATCAATTATGGAATAACATGGCAAGGGAGATGGAAGCAGACTGTGCCCAGTAGTTAAGGTGGTCAAGAACAAGGGCTATATGGAGAAACGTATTTACAAAGAGAGTGGAGGGTGTGGAATTTGCTTCCAGCGTTAATGTGAGGCAGAAATGGTCAATGTTCAAGATTAGGTTAGATAGCTGGATGAAGGAATGGAGGCAAAGGAGCTGAAAGAATATGGGATCCGAGTGGGTAAATGTAATTAGAACCATTAACTCACAATGAGGATAAGCCCAGGTACTGGACTGGTTGGGCCCAAATACTTTTTTTCCCCCATGCTTTAACTTCTATGTATTTCTTGTATGAGCTGTGAAGAGATATTAAATAAATTTAAGCTCTCCAATGCAAAGGGAATATGCCCAGTGGGGGAAGGGATGCAGGTGGTGGCAAGATGAGAAATCACTAATGTGTGGAAAGTATTATGATGAAAGGCAAAATGAACAGGGAATATTGCTTCAACGGAAATTAGATCAATAGAAGAGGACATAATTTTAATTTGGTTAAAATTAAATTGGAAAAAACAGACATTTGGAATAACAAAGACATTTGGAGCTTGCACATTCTCTCCACGTCTGTGTGGGTCTCATCTCCACAACCCAAAGATGTGCAGGGTAGGTGAATTGCCCACGCTAAATTGCCCCTTAATTGAAAAAAAAATAAAAAATATATCAGTTACAAAAAGCAGCTGGGCATTAGGCTGGATGAGTTTCAACAGTAGAAGGGCAGGTTATGATGACTGAATAGCCCCATTTCTCATGTTCAACCTTTCTCCTCAGGTCCTTGCTGCTCTTTGAATTGTGACATAGTGCACACTTTCTCTATGTAGCCGACTGATTTCAGAAGACCTTAAATCAGTGGCAAAATGTTCCTTTGACCGTGACACTCGTCAACCATGATAGATGATGGCACTATTTTTGCACATTCTCATCTGTGCTGGTCACACAAACAGAATTGCAACCCCATCAACTCAGCAAACAGTGTACAAGACACAAAAGTACTTGTACTTACAACTGACGCCAAATTCAAATAGACAGGCACAGGCAGGGATCGGACTGCGACTGGGCCAAATGTATCTTTCTCTTTCGACTCATTTCAGTTTCTCTCGCCGCTGCGAACTTTGACAAGCTTGGTTCAAAGGGAGTGCACTTTGCTGTTGATTTAGACGGCTGGGTGCTTAATCCCATTCCGAGAATATAACCTTAGATTTGCTGTTTTTTGGGCAAGAAGTCGGAAACCCGGGCCCTGTTTACGCATTTAGATGGGTGCTAAAAATGCCAGGATATTCTCCGAAGAACTGTTGAGTGCTTTGCCAGCAGACTTAAGAGTATTTATTCCTCAACCAGCACCAAAAAGAAGAATTGGTTATTTGTCTCAGTTTTGTTTCTGAGACTTGATGATGCACAGATTGGCTGCTTTACTACAATTCAAAATTGATTCAAATGACTGCAAAGCATTTTGGGCATCGTTGAGGCATGAAAGACGATACCAGAAAGACATTTTCTTGCCCGTTTACATGCTCAACCAACATCATCCACTACTCTCCATGTTCCACTTGTTCCGTCTCAAAAAAATGACCTCAACAAAAGACCGTCACTAAAACAAGACATGTATATTTGTTAGAACCACTGCTAACAATGCAACTGTAGTAGCTACTGTTGCCAGCACCACTATTAAAGTGCTCTTGAACGAAGTGCGAACGGGCAACTGTTATGTGGGATTATTGATCGTGACCTTGCATCAGAACAGGTCTATTCATACTGTTCTATCAAAGGTGGTTGACCTTTTCACTCATGCTGCCTGACCTGCTGAGCACTCGCAGCATTTAAAAAAAATTTATTTCCCATTTTCCAGCATTAACAATATTTCACTTTTTATTATGAGTAAAGTTGAAACTAGTCCTTTACTCATCAAGTTATTGCACTGTATTCGTGGAATCCATGTATGGGCGGGAAAGCAGAGGAGGCAACAACATCCACAGAATTTCTTTCAATTTTCATAGTCACAGAAATGATCTGAAATACAACAATCATCAGTTACAGGAGGAATGGAGAACAAATCCTCAGTTCCGAACTGTGAACCATTTAGTTGGCAGTGAGAAGATTTTAACTTTGCCCCACTGGGTGCAAAATAATCACTGCCTATTACGAGTATTTGTCTTAGAAAACATCCCAAGGCATCAAAGGTATAGTTATTTCAATTTGATCATTATCAAGGAGTAGAATCAAGTTTCCCTGAACTAAAAGTGAGCATCATGAATATTCAGAGTTACTGTAACCATTAATTCTACATGTTTATATGTAAATTGTTTTACAGCCCCTGGAAGTCCTGAGGACCCAGGAGTAAAACTACTCCGCAAAAGAAATTGGTCATAACATCCAAATCTGCAACAGCATCAGCTCGTCAAAAAAACACGACAGCGAACTGCTAATATGATCTTCTCTAGTAACAGTTCCACACAACAGAAAATTAAGATGTTTTTCTGCCCTTGAACAGATAATATTAATGACTCAGAGTGCCTCAAAACTAGTCTTAAAAAGCTTTGGCTTTTAGATACCTAAACATCAATTTTTGTGTACTGTACAAACAAAAAAGTTATTTTAATTGCTTGGTTTCGTACCACAACTTTTTTCACTATTTGTGCACCCACATTACAATTTCTGAAGTCAAGGCTGCTGTGATTCGCTAGCAGTGCCTTTTGCATGAACATTATTTCTCTCTCCAGTTTCTGGACTAAAACGTAATAAAGGCTCAAGAGAGGCAAATGAAATGAATTGTTAGTTCCACAATGCAAACACCTAGGCAGGAAACAAACACATTTGAGTTATTAGATCATCGTGAGTGGTCAATTGTTCATAGCAAGTGAAGGTTAGGTTGTCAGAAATGGTTTTGGTAAATAGTACCAAGTTATCTTATCGCTGCTTCACTACATTTTCCGAAATCTACGAATGTTAAAATATTTTCAAAGTTCAGAATTTTATGTGGCAACGACCGTCTCACAGTCCAAACTTCCTCCTTTTCAGGATCATTAAATTAATTTTGGGTATAAACAATAAAAAGTAGAGTACACCTCCCCATTTATCTCTGGAATGCAACAATACGCCTTTTTTGGGAGAAAGAAAGCTGACGAAAACTGGCTTGGCACCAGGTCTTCGAGATGGGGCCTGGTTAGCCGTATAAATGTCTGAATGGTCAAGCGCAAACAGAAATCAAATTAGAGCTTAGATTGTTTGCCATTCTAAATTGATCCTTAAAGTGTTCAAAGGTTGGGTACGGTAACAGGGATAGGACGGGGAAGTGGGCCGAGGTGGGGTCCTCTTTCAGAGGGTCGGTGTAAACTCGATGGGCCAAATGGCCTCCTTCTGCATTGTAGGGATTCTATTATTCTAAAAGATATATATAAACCAGACACTATGTGGCAGGAAACCTGCTATCTGGGTAACTTTCCTATTCCATTGCAATCAACATGCTTTTCAAGTTCTAAATAGCTAATGAAAAATAGTGATAAGTAACTCGTTAGACGGCAACAGCCATCAGGGAATTTGATCTATTAATTTTGCTATTGGTTAAAATGCCAAAATTTAATTGTCAGTGTCTCATCAATTAAGCATTTACACTCTATATTGAAACAAAACATCACGGAGGTACAGCAAATGCGAAATGGTTGCTGTTGTGTTCAGTTTAATTTTGCAACACATTTATCAACAAGCATATCTTTCACACCAAATCCCTCGGGTTTAAGATTCTGAGTCGAAGCCAGGTGTATAACATTTCACACCTCATCTCAATTGACATTTAACCCAAAACATCCAATTGATAGATAGCATTTCATGGCACTACAGCATGATTCAAACTCTAAAATACCTCACAATAAATGGTGACAATTTAAAATAGTCAATCCAGTGATATACTCCATTTTTAGATGCTAAATGTGAGTTTAAAGTGGATGAAAATTTATCTGCCTTTGTAGGAGCTGATCACATTTTTCTTTCTGTTCATCGTCCAGTGGCATCACTGAACCATCAAGAACTAAGCTTTGTATTACAAAGGAGATTTCTAAAGAACCATTTTTTACCCACTTGGTTTTACCCACGTTGGTGAGAAGGAAGACTCAACTGTGCGGCTGCACATGTATGGAAACCAAAAACAAAACAACTGTAGAAAAGGTCTCTGGCAAAACCAACACTGAAATGTTTTACTGTAAGAGATATCGGTGTGTCAAGTTGAAGTGATCTGTTCCTTTGATTTTCATATTTCTGAAATGCTGTGAACATCAAAGGGTTTTCAACCATACTGCAGGAATCTATGATGCAGCTCTCTTGTTCTTCCAACGTCAAACCCAATGTTTAACAGCACATGCAACTTAAGTTCAGTTTCAGATGCTCACTTGACAAAACCCTAAATAGTCAGCTTAAATTAAAAAAAAATGAAAATTAAGGTACAAATCACCCAATCCCACTGTTTAATACCAATGGTAAATTGTGCCATCTTAACCCAAAATACTGGAGTAGAAGGGATCTCCCTGCTGGAGGTCACAGACTGCATTAGCGCAAAACTGACTGAAAACTGAAAGGAATAGATTCAGATTTTTGCACTGCACTACAGGCAGGGCAGGGAGAGGGACTTAGAATTCACCCTGTGACCTTCTTATAAATGAAGGAAACAGTCTGAACTTCAAGCATTGTCTCAACTTATTCTTGACAGAAAACAGGGGATGAGGAAAATCCATGCATACAACTGAACTATGCAGATGCAGAAGGTGCAACGTCCAATACTTTTCATTCAAGCTTTACACTACGTTAAATTAGTTTTACCTTTCTTTCAGATTCACTGCATTACCTATCTTTTCCTGGCTGAGAAAGGCAGATACATGAAGTGACCTTTTCCCAGTGCTTGTTGACAGGTGGCATTCCTGCTCCTGGTCAGAAAGCACCACTCCAGGGACCCAAGTAAGGAATCTCACTGGTGGAGTTGGTTGATTTTAGATAATGGTTTTCTCAGGTGAATGTAAAATATACCTCTTGTCATTCATGTCATTATTGGACTAATGCGGTAATTTCTCAGGGCAGTGTCATAGCATTTATTGTTTAATTAACATCACCAAACATACATTCTAATTTATCTCAATGCGTTTGTTGACCTTACTGTGCCCAATTGGCTGTCTACTTTCCACAACTATGACCATGCCTATGTATCAGGCTACTGGCTATGAAGTGTTTAGAGATGTTTGAAAATTGTGGAAGACATTAATTTGTTTCACTATTATTTATTAATCTGTTGTTTATGGGGCTTATTCCGTGTAATGTGCCTTCTGAATTTGCAGACATAACAGCGATGGTGTGAGCTACTTAAATCATGTCACGGTGTCCTGAAGACAGAGCACAAGATAAATATACATCTTTCTTTTTCTTCTTCTTTCAGAAAAGGGAATGGGATTGCCTGGGAAAGAATGCAACTCTGCCGATTGCTATGCAATTACAGACGAACATGGACTGTAAACAGAGGCCGAGAAGAACATGCAAAAATGTGTGGAAAGGAAAGAGGATAATGAGAAATATCAAGATTACATGAGTTAAATTGGTCATGTCAGAAATATCACTTTTTAAATAAAACTCTTTACATACATTAGTGGACCATGATAAGCAGAAAATGTTCATCTCTACATTAGTTACATGCTGGCCAGGTTTCCATGATCTGGGTTCGCCCCACCACCACTGGCCAGCGAGAACTGAGAATTTGGCTCTCAGCCAAATCTCCATTAACTGCAGCAGCAGCAGAGAATCCCGCTGACATGAACGGACAAAGAATTCCGGACGCTGTCACTGAAAGCCAGAAACAGTGCAGGACTAGAACAGAATCTGTATCTCTGGGTGCAATACGTCCTCTCTTCAAGGACTTTTCGCATTCCACCTTCAAATGAAAAGTAGGTTAGCAATCCCTTGCCAAGTACTTGGTTACCAGAGGATGTAACAGAAAGGTGCAGACTGACTCAATCTCTTTCTTACTGGCTTCTGTTCAACACCTCCCTTTTTAACTTGGAGATCTGGAGCTTAACACATGGGAAATTGTTCGGAATAATTCACATCCTACATTACAATTTGCCCTGCCACCGTGTCTTCCCCTTTTAAGATAATTTAATCTCACTGTTTTTTGAGATTGGTGCAATTTGTTAAACAGAGTCAAGTTGGCATCACTTCCAACCTCTCAGAAATGGAATACACTTTTCTCAACTCTATCACTGCTACTTCCCTGATACCATCAAATCCATTTCAGCAGTATTTTCAAAGATTTATGATTGTACTTTGTTACAGTTACTTTGGTGTTATTTGGTCTATACAGTGATTCCAACTCAGTGGAGTATTATCAGTTTGAATGACACAAAAAGCACAAAATTGTGCCTTTACAGGAAGGGAGAAACACAATTTTTTAATAGGGCAGAACCGAAGTTCCTCTGTGTAATTTCCTACCTGAAGAGTTCTATGACATCAATTTTGCATATATTCAATGTCCACAGCATACAAGGATTGTTAAATCAAAAGATTGCTCTGGCAATTATTGTTGCAAGCAGAAGAAATCATGTGCAGACAACCAGTAAATAATCGTATAGTTATTTACCGATTTGTTAAAAATCTTGTGCACTTGCTGCAACTGTCACTCCGGCTTCATATTTTATAAATCAGTCTACCCTCTGACTCATGAAAATGCGACTACATTAGTTGAATTATAGTTGACTGAATGCTATTGTGCGTAATGCAGTGTTTCCAAATGGACTAAAATGGACACGTTAGAGTAGTGTTCTTCAAACTTTTTTTCCAGGGACCCATTTTTACCAACCGGCCAACTTTAGTATGGCCCAACCCGGCCGACCTTCGCAACCCAAGCCGGCCGACCTTCGCGAACCAACATTTTCTCTTACCTTGTTTGCTGCTGATAAAAAAGGAGGAAATGGCTTTGGGTCCCTTTGGCCCTCGGTCCTCCAATGGAACCTGTTGGATGAAGGTGAAGCCTGTCGGAAAGTATGGTGTCTCCATCTGTCCAAAGTTCTGAATTTTTTTCCTGTAAAATTTTATCAAATAGAACCCCCCCTCGAACTTGTAAAAAAAATAAAATGAATAAAATAAATGAAAAAAATAAAACTTTAATGAATAAAATAAATTAATAAAATGAATAAAACCCCCACGAACTTGAAACAAAAAGCTGCGACTGTTTAAAAAAAATAGCGGCAGCACTGCGCATGCGCGCCGATGATCGTGCATGTACTGCGGCCGAATATTTTTTATATGTTTGCGGCCATTTTAAAGGCTGGCCGGCTGCTGCGCAGGGATTTGCTCGATCGGGAATGCCGCGAAGGACGGCTCCACGACCCACCCGAGACCCGCCAGCGACCCACCGGCGGGTCGCGCCCCCGACTTTGAAGAACACTGCGTTAGAGTGAAATCTATGAAGAGTGTAACCTATAAACATACTGTGAATGAAGAACTAAAAGATAATTTAGTATAAAATTACCAAGTCTCAAGAAAGAATAAAAAGTCAAAACAATTAAGTTTGAAAAAAAAAGCTCAGTTTTGACTGTGTGGAACTGATTCCAGATTAAATTGTTCATGAATACCTTTTACAAGACAAAGGTGGATATTTGTTGACTGAGGTGAGATCAAAGTCTGAAAGTTAAAAACATCTTGAGATGGTCACATTGTGTGAAAGAAATTATAGTTCTCGAGCTGGTGGGTCTATTGAAATGCTCTACTAAGGAGCTTTAGCGCAGTCATTTTCAAACTCAGGGTCTCGACCCATGGATGGATCGTGGAGCCATCAGTCGCTTCGTTCCTGATCATGGTAAGAAGTGCCCAACGACTGCCACTGGCTTTTAAAAATGTCGGCCGTGCTGCGCATGCATGCCCCTCAGCAGTGCGCAGGACCGGCGCCCAGCGAGGCAGACTGCCTCCCCCTGACCCCAGACTGCTAATCCAGGAGCAGATTATTTTAAAACATCGATGAAGTCTTTTCTCCAGAAGCAGCGGCTGGGAGGTCACGCGCCCCTTACACTGACATCACGTGCTCTGGGCGTGAGACAGATTCCTCCATTTTGTAGTTACCAGCAGTGCTGGTTTGAGCTCCCAGGCCTCTGGTGAACAACCCATTATGAAGCTGAAAACAGGAACAAAGCAGCATAAAAAGATTATTTCTTGAGATGTGGGTTTATTAATTTACCAATGCAAATCATGGTGCAAAGTTCATGTGTGTTATATGCATGGAAGCATTGGCAAATTAAAGTTTAAAACCCTCAAACTTCAAAGGCATTTGAAGGCTAAGCATGGTGAGTTCGAGGACAAACCTCTTGTTTTTTTTCAATGGATGCCGTGGGATCTTAAATAATCAGCTGAAGTCCTCAGCAGAAATGTACCATTGAATAACAAAGCAAGTGAGGTTGTGAGGAACAAGCAGGCTCACCTATCACATGAAAGGTAAGCAAAAATGGTGGGTCGTGAAGATTGGCGGGCGTGGTTCATGAAGGTCGGCCAGTTAATAAAAATGGGTCCGGGCAGACAGGTTTGAAAAACACTGCTTTAGTAGGTAGAACACAAGATCCAGAATGAAAAGATGAATGGGTATGGAGGAGTAGATGCATGGAAGCATCAATCTATTTTAAACAGCATCCCCGAACAGGCACCGGAATGTGGCGACTAGGGGCTTTTCACAGTAACTTCATTTGAAGCCTACTTGTGACAATAAGAGATTTTAATTTTAATTTTATTCTTGCAATTGCTCACATGTACAAATGCAAAGCAGTACATGGTTGTGATGAATTTCTTCCTCCAACCATAAGGACCAGATCAAGACAACACATCTATCGACATGTGTACGAGAGACAATTTCATTGCAATATGCATTTACGGGTTAAAACTTTGATAAAGAATGTTAACTTAAGGCACAGGCAGCAAGTTAATAGTTCTTTTTCAGCTGCTAACTTGGGTCGTTCTGATCTTTTCCAAAAAGTTGATCTCTTCAAGCTAAAACAGTGTTCACAGGTAATGAATTTTCCATGTACCAAATAAATTGGGAAACTTCATTTCAGTGAAAAGTAATTGCACAAAGAAGAATGCAATGAGTCAGATAATAAAAATGAAATACTGAAATTTCAGTCTCGGAAGATTAAGAAAACCCAATTAGTTAGATATGACTAAGCACAGTGACTTCATATGCAGTTTATTAGCTTGACTAGTCTGGAGATTTATAATAGAGATTGTATCACTGAAAATTTACTAAGGCTGAGAGTCAGGTTTTGAATCCAATTTTTGCAATTCTCTAACAAATCCTTGGACACTTTTTTAATATCACATGGCTTTCATTTATTGTTGCCTTCTACCTTTACATTCTTAGTTTCCTAAGCCAAAAAAAAAGCATAATTAGAGGGAGGGGGTGGGGGGGGGGGGGGGGGGGGGGTGGAGAGAAGGAGGAGGAGGAGGAGGAGGAGAGGGATTCAACCTCTCAGGGTATTCAATGTTTCTCAGCAGAATTGTCGGTCTCATTATGAAATGACAGCAGCCAAGGGCTCAATAATTAGAAATGCTATCTGATGGATTCTTGTCATCTGCAATGTACCTGGGCTATCTGAAGGATAGATGCTATCCTTTACAGAACATGTTACGTGACTTTCGTCTCAAGTGGGAAAAGATTAAATATCTTTGAGAAATAAAGTGCCAAAAAAAAGATGGCTGATGAAGTGGATGAGGGAGATTTTCTGAAAGAATGTGAAAGTAAAACATAGATCTTAAATTCAATCATGTGTGGAGCGGGAGCTAATGTGAGTCAGCAAAGATCGATTTGATGTCCGACAACCTATGGGTAGTTAAGTTTTGAATTTTTGAAAATTTATGGGGAGCAAGGGAGGAAGCAGGGGAGCAATTAGAGTCTAGCAAAGATAAAAGCATGAAAAAAGACTTCACTAGCAACCCAGAAATGGAGTGGAATTGTGAAATAGCAATGTGGCACAGGTGGCATTGTGCAATTGGTTATAGATAGGGTGGGAGTCCAAGGTCTTGGTTTGCAAGGGCGCGAAGGTTTGCCATGGTTTCGTTAAGGCAAAGGTTACAGAGGTGGACTTACAAGGAAACTCTCAGTGCAGCAGGGCGGGGCCCTGGTCAACGCGGGGGTCCCTTACTGAGAGGTGGCTGCAGTGTGGGAGCACCAGAGTCAAGGTGGCTCTGAATTCTCTGATAGGCCATAAGTCTATCTGCAGGTAATACAATAAAACATCGAGCTCAGATTGGTGGACTCCCCTTTCGAGCAGGAAAACATCGTGCCAGACATTGAAAGGTGGTGTCGACTTGGAGCAGTTCAGACGGATCTCCTGATTGTCTGGTGTGAAGTTTCTGCACTTTCATTGAGTGAAGCAGCAGCCAGGTTTCTAACACTTAGCCCAGCAGTCTGTGGCAAAAATTAGGTCGCCGACCTTACATCGGGGTGTGAAACTACAAAGCCTCGGCGAGGCGGCGGCACTGGTCAAAGGCCATGACGGGAGCAGTGGGGCGACCAGATCAAGGCGGAGGAGGACTGGAGGATAGAAAGTTAAAGGGTAGGCTTAATAAAGCCAGAACCAAACAGCAGCTAGCCAGGAGCACAAATGCAGTCATCGAGGCTCAAAGCCCAGCCACCCGACTGAGAGGTGAGCAGTCAGGGAGGGTTCGAGGGCCAGGCAAGCACTGGCACAGTGATTTTTGGGAGGCAGCGGCCAACGGGGTGACTGGATCAGAGGCCAGGAGTGAGTTTTAGAAGGCTGGGTGGCAACCAGATTCACGGGGACAAGCCAGATAAGCAGCAGCTACAGCCAGGCAGCCAACCAAGAGCACACATAGCCTTAGAGGCCCGACCACCCAAACAAGAGGTGAACAGTCAGGAGGTGAGAGGTCCAGGCAGGCACCAGCACTATGGTTTTCGGGGAGCAGTGGCTAGCAGGGCAACTCAACCATAGCCAGAGAGTGAGCGGGCTGGGTGGCTACTGGACCTGTTAGGGAAAGAGCAGAGGCCAGGCCAGATAGTCAGCAGCATTAGTCAGTGAGCCTCCACCAGCACACCTGCAAGTTCAGGTCTTCAAGGGGAGTGGCCAACCCCCAGAGGCGACTCAATCCCCAGGCTGGGGCTGGGGAGGGCAAAGAAGCCGGCTCTTTCTGAAAATTCATATTTGTTGAAATCAAGAGAGATCAGTTAATATAGAGAGACACTATGAATCTGGCTGTCGAAAAACAAATTGAAGACGAGACAAGAGGCCAAAGCTAGGCAAAAGACAGTTTGGCACTTTAAAAGGTTTGAAGGATCGAGCAGTGTCCAAACAGCACATTCATCCTCAACAACAACATCCACCAAATGTTTTCGTGATTGCCTGATCACTTCGACCTGCTGATTTCCAGAGACAACACCTTGCCTGAAAAACTGGAACCATAAGTGGACTCTGAAATGGAAATGGAACTGCAAGATACTGCTCAAGCTCATTGTTCTGCAGCTGAAGTGAGGGAAGAAACCTACACTGAAGACAGTGCCTCATGGCCAAAATCCGTTCCATTGGTTATGATTGAATATTTTGTAACAAATGGACCATGGAATATGGGTAATTGAGAAAATTTGAGACTAGAGTTTGAGGTTCAAGGCAGAAAGTAGTTTAGAAGTCTACCTGAGCCCCATTTACGGAGGGTGAAGAGAAATGGCGTGATGGAAATGGGAAATTGGTTGAATTATTCAGAAACCTCTAAGGCAGTCCACTATTATGTTTGCAAATGATTTTCTGACACGAGTAAAGGGAAAAAATGATTTGTCGCGAGGTGCTCTAACTGAAGAAATGTTTGAAGAGATATCGTTGATCATGAAACTTCCAAATGTCATATTTTGGCTACACGTGGGCTTGTTCAAACATGTAAATGATCGGCAAGAATGGATTCTTCATTATCAGCTCAGTTTGAAAAGAAATTTTCTTACTGGAGGGAAATGATGAGATGAAAGGGGTAATTTTTTAGCCTGCCTTGAATATCTCAGAGCATTTGACGAGCTTCTCAAAGAGCATTTGAGAAGTTATCAATATAAATATCATGGCTCAGCAAACGTACAGAACCTACAATGACTTAATCATTATAATGGGTGATCGGCTCAGAAACAAATTCACTAATGAAGTGAAATATGCCAAATACTATTCCATAGTTGTTGATTCAACACCAGATGTGAGTCATGTGGACCAACGAACATTGATTTTAAGAAATGTGACCAGAGATGGAGAAGTTGCAGAACGATTTCTCAGTATTGTCCAGCTATCCCACACTGTGAAATGATGTGTCATATCATTGCCTGATTTCTCCATTCTGTTGCTCATCTCAAGTTCATGTTTGCTCACCTCAAGACATACAAATCGCAATATTGACGCTCTCTACCGTCATGCTGACGACAGATAGGCTTGGATTTGCATTAATCAATTATAGGCATGTTTTCATAAGTTGAAGAGCACTGACTTTGCCCACCGTGGAAGGATTAAGTTGCAAGGGCAGTTTGACAGGCTGACAACAGGGAGAGCACTAGGGCAACTGCGTAGGGCAAGGGGGATGCAATATGAGTATGGGAGATGGCGAGCCGCATGCTGGTGTACCAGCTGCAGAGGCAGGCTGCGTCCAAGGAAATATTGAAGATATGGACTGAGGCTGGTGATGTGGTGTCTGAGCCAGGGAAGATAAATGAGGCATTTAGGGAGTACTACCAGGCACTTTATGAGGCAGACCCGGAAGGAGAGGAAGGGGACATGGGGCAGTTTCTGAACAAGCTAGAATTTCCCCAGGTGGAGGAAGCAAAGAGACAGCCGTTGGAGGAGGGCTGAGGGTGGTGCTGGATAGTATCAGAGGTGTGAAGTCAGGGATGGGTACCCGGCGGAATTCTATAAGGAATTTGCGACGGACCTGGCACCACATCTGTTGGGGGCATTTAATGAAGCACTGGAGAAGGCGGATTTGCCAGAGGCGATGACGCAGGCAGTAATCACGCTAATTCTGAAAAATGGGAAGGACCCGGTGGAATGTGGGTTGTATAGGCCCAAATCACTATTGAACACGGATGTGAAATTATTGGCTAAGTTGTTCGGAGGGAGGATGGTGGGGTGTGTCCCTGGGGTGGTGGCAGAAGATGGAGGAGGCTAGGAAGGATCTTAAGAGGTTAATACACTGAACTTAACACTGGCAGGGAAGGTCCAAGTGGTGAAAATGAATATTCTGCCGAGGTTCTTGTTTATCTTTCAAGCTCTCCCGATCTTTTACCAAAGACCTTTTTTCGGAAAGTGGACACGATCATTTCTGACTTTGTATGGGCGGGGTAAGTGCCGACGGTGGGGAGGACCTTGCCGAACTTGCTTCATTATTATTGGACGGCGAATGTGGAGAAGGTGTGGCAGTGGTGGGAAGGAGAAGGGGTAGAGTGTATTAGGATCGAGGAGGAATCTTGTAAGAGGTCCAGTTTGAGGGCTCTGGTGACGGCAGCGTTGCCAATGGCTCCGAGTAGGTATTCAGGGAGCCTGGTGGTACAGTCCACTGTGAAGATATGGAATCAGGTGAGGAGGCATTTTAGGCTGGAAGGGATGTCGATGCTAACGCCGCTGTGCGAGAATCATGAGTTTGAGCCGGGGGGGGGGGGGGGGGGGGGGGGGTGGATAGCGTATACAGGAGGTGAAGGGAAGTGGGGCTGGTCAAGGTGAGGGATCTGTATTTGGAAGAAGGGTTCGCCAGTCTGGTGGAGCTGAGGGAGAGGGTAGAGCTGCCAAGGGGGAGTGAGTTCAGGTATCTACAGATTAGGGACTTTGCGCGAAAGGTCTGGAGGGGGCTCCCCAGGTTGCCGGGATACACCCTGATGGAGGGATTGCTGCTCCCGGATGTGGAAGGGGAGGGAAGAATTGGGGATATATACAATTGGCTGGGGGAGCCGGGAGGTGAGAGGGTGGTGAAGATCAAGGAGAAATGGGAAGCGGAGTTGGGAGAGATCAATTGGGGAGCATGGAGTGAGGCACTGTATAGGGTAAACGGGACCTCCTCATGTGCAAGAATGAGCCTGATACAGTTTAAGGTGGTGCACAGGGTGAGACTTGGGCGAGAATAAGTGCGTTCTTTCAGGGGGTAGCAGCTGAGTGTGTGAGGTGTGGGTAGGGGCCAGCGAATCACGCACATGTTTTGGGGTTGGGGAAAATTGGAAGATTCTGGGCAGGAGTGTTCGCGGTCTTAGCCAGGGTAGTGGAGGGAGTGGACCCAGACCCTTTGGTGGCAGTAGTTTGTGTTTCAGAGAAGCCGGAGCTCATGGAGAGGAGGAAGGCCAATGTCTTGGCCTTCGCCTCTCTGATTGCAGGGTGGGGAATTTTGCTGGCGAGGCGGTCGGCATCACCACCGGGGGTAGCGGCCTGATTGGGTGACCTGCACGACTTCCTGCAATTAGAGAAGATAAAGTATTAGTTAAGGGGCTTTTCAGGGCGGTTTGAGGAAAGCTGGGGATTGTTTGTGACCGTGATTGAGGGACTACTCGTCGCGGGGGTGGGGGTGGGGGGTTGAAAAATGAACTGCTTCCAGGTACTGTACTGTAACCCCGGTATGGCTCCACCTCTGCCTCCGCCCACACTGGGGCATATACAAGCAGGCCTCTTGTAAGCGGCATCCATTCTGTACTACTGACTCTGGCGAGGCAAGTTCATGACGAATAAAGCCTACTGCTCACTTGCTCTCTCTGCCTCACTGTGAATTGAAGGTATATCAATTTATTAGTCATAGACAGCACTATGGAAGCCGCTCTAAAGCCGGACAGGCTCGAACTCGACACCCGCGCGTCCGAAGCCAAGGAAATATTTGAACATTGGCTTCAATGCTTCAAGGCCTACCTCGACTCCTCCTCAACGCCTCCCACAGAGACTCTCAAACTGCGACTCCTCCATGCCCGGGTGAGCCATCGAATCTCGCCAATGATCGAAAAAGTGTCCACGTACGAGATGGCGGTCGCAACTCTCAAGGCGCATTTTGTGAAGCCCGTAAATTAGGTGTTCGCCAGACACCTCCTCACTACTCGCCGTCAACGCGCCGGAGAATTGCTGGATGAACATCTCGAAACCCTGACTCTACTTGTGAGGAACTGCAGCTATCGAGATGTGACGGCGGAGGAACATATGAACTCACAGATCCGGGACACCGACGTGGCGGGGGTCCGCTCGAACTAAATCAGGCAGCGCCTGCTGGAAAATGGGACCTCCGATGTGCGGGAAACGGTAAAGCTTGCGACCTCACTGGAGGTGGCCGACCAGAACATCAGCGCATACCCCGCGGGCCTGCCGAACCCCTCGTGGACGCCCTCTTCGCCATCCCCGTCTCCTCCGAGAAGGTCAAGGCCATGACCAGGGACTGCCAAGTCTGCGTGGAGTGCAAACTGCATTTCTACCAGCCAGACAAGGCCCACCTGGTAAAGGCCTCCCGGCCCTTTGAGCACCTAAGTATTGACTTCAAAGGGCCCCTCCCCAACTGGAATATATACTTTCTCACCGTCATCGATGGGTACTCCCGCTTCCCCTTTGCCGTCCCCTGTCCCGACATGACCTCAACCACCGTAATAAAGGCACTGCACTGTATCGTCACGCTGATCGGTTTCCCTGCCTACGTCCACAGTGACCGGGGCACATCGTTCATGAGCGATGAGCTGTGTCAGTACCTGCTCAACAAAGGCATCGCCTCAAGCAGGACTACGAGCTATAACCCGCAGGGAGACGGGCAGGTGGAGAGAGAGAACGCAACAGTATGGAAGGCCGTTCTTCTGGCCCTTAGGTCTAGAAGTCTCCCCATCCCCCGCTGGCAGGAGGTCCTCCCTGACGCCCTCCACTCCATCAGATCGCTCCTCTGCAAGGCCACAAACGAGACCCCTCACAATCATTTGTTTATCTTCCCCAGTAAGTCCATCTCCAGGGTCTCGCTTCCACCTTGGCTGAAAACTCGGGGACCTGTCCTCCAGAGGCACATGAGGAGCCATAAAACTGATCCCCTGGTCGAGAGGGCCCAGCTGCTGCACGCCAACCCCCAGTACGCTTACATCGCGCACCAGGACGGACGGCAAGATACGGTCTCCCTACGGGACCTGGCGCCAGCTGGTTCCCCCGCCAACGGCTCCCCCTGCCTACATTCCCCCCCTCCCCGCCGCCACCCACAGCACCCCGTACGCTCCCCTGGGTCTCCTGTATTGTCCCGCACCGGCGCTGCCGCCACTCATCACCCCCCTCCCTACCCCCGCACCCCAACCATCTCCGAGACACAACGTTCCTGGAGTCACCACCTGCGACTACTGTGCCTGCCGCACCACCAGAGCTGCGGAGGTCAAAGAGAATGATCCGGCCTCCAGATAGACTGAATATGTAATGACCCCACGTCACCCCCGTTGGAATTGATTTTTTTTAAACAGGAGGTAAAGGTGCTGAATGTATTCACCATAATGCATGCATGATACTGTAACCTGTGACCTATGACCTGGAAGTGGTGATATGAACTGCTTCCAGGTACTGTACTAACCCCGGTATGGCTCCGCCTCTGGCTCCGCCAACACCGGGGCATATATAAGCCGGCCTCTTGTCGGCAGCATCCATTCTGTACTACTGACTCTGGCTAGGCAAGTTCATGACTAATAAAGCCTACTGTTCACTTGCTCTCTCTGCCTCACTGTGAATTGAAGGTACATGAAGACTATATAATTGATTGTCGGGAAGCAGGTTTCCCGGGATAGTTGTTCTCTGTAACTTGTTTTGATACATGTTTGCAGTAAAATACATGTTAAAAAAACACTTGACTTTGTTTTTTTTGTGGTTTGCATTGTGGGAGCTGAAAGTGAGCAGAATCAGGAGGGCACTGATATCATTGGGGGCTGCGTTTGCTGACATTGGGGGAAGGGTTTCACGTCATTGGCGGCGGGCTGTCACATGGGGTGTGACATGGGGACCCTGCAAAGAGGGAGAGCAGTGCCCCCAGCAGTACAAGTCCGCCTCTTAATGGTTGGGAATCAGGCTCAAGTCAACAACATGCAAGGGAGACTGACAGTGGGAATTGAAAATGATGGTTTCTCTGACCCAACATTCAGTTGGAGGAAACTTTGACTCATCAACAAATTAATGTCAATCAACCTGATATCGGCCATGGGATAAAATCACATGGCAAAGAGTCAAAACATTGTGTCATCAGAAAGCATATGGCAACTAGCCAAATATGTAGAAATGATGTAGCAGAACAGTAGCACACCAGTAGAAAGGGCCAAAGACAAATACTTAAAGAGACCGTGGATTCACTGGCCCCTGCCCACACCTCATCCAAGGATTTGCCTTGAAGTATAATTGGAAAGCTAGAAGTTGAGCCACATTATGGCTGGTCCATCAGGTTGAACTGCTGGAAACCTAAACATCTAAATTCACTTTCACATTAAACAAAAATAAATAAAAGTTTGGCTAATTTCATTTCCAGAAATATAACAAGTAGTAAATTTTATGCTGAGCTGCACCACTCGAATGCTTCTGAGAAATGCACTTCCCAATTTTGTCATTTGCATGACACTGAATTGTTTTTAATCGGACAAAATACAAAACACATCACAAAATCCTATCAAAGCATAACACAGCTCTGACCAACAGTTCTCAAGGAAGTTCTAATGTTCTCGTACAGGGATTCAGTGCAAGATCAGATAAAGCAGTCACATATCAAATGAATATGCTCCATGCCATGTGAGGTAGCATCTTAATCCTAACTTATTTTTCCCCTTGCCCACAAAATTCATTTCTCGCCTTTGAGTGAAATTGTCAACATTTGGTCAAATTCATTCCTAGTTTTCTGTTGGGATACTCCCATCAATTAAGCACAAAGCTGACACTGTTCAATATGAGTGCATCTGACAAGAAAACGGGCAAGAAATGGAACTTCACCCACTTGTCTGGGTCGGATATCCAGTCAGCAGAGCAAGTATGAATGTCTAAATTATTCAGGTTATGAACCCGAGCAACTCTATTTGATTTGTTGCATGAGGCTCAATGATATGCATCTAACTTCTGAAGATGACAAAAAAATTGTGAATTTCCATTCTTGATACCATCGAGGGAATCTTCACATTCGCTGCCTGGCTGAAACTTGAACTATCCTGTTTGGAAAGGAGCTTGGCGTATGCCTGGATATATACCTTTAAAGTTGAAGTAAAAGGATTTAGAGGCCAATGACTGAACAATTGCTGCTTCTGAACATCTGAAGTGAGCCTAGAAAATTTATAAACTGTCCAACAAGACAGATTGAACATTGTTCACTGCACTAGAAAGGCAGTCCAACAGAAGCATACTCTCCAAAGCCAACATGACCAAAATCGAGGCGCTAATGACTCAAAACCGGCTCCACTGAGCAGTGCATATCATTTGCATGTCTGACACCAGATGCCCAAAGCAATTGCACTGCTCCGAACTTGGTTGAAGCAGGAAACACCCAGGAGGAAGACGGAAATATCTTGGGGAAGTCCTGAAGCATTCCTGAAGAGGATAGACATACTCGCCAACTGGCTAAAATAGAGAAGGTTCACTTGGGAACATGCTGGGGCTGGTTTAGCACTGGGCTAAATTGCTGGCTTTGAAAGCAGACCAAGGCAGGACAGCAGCACGGTTCAATTCCCGTACCAGCCTCCTCGAACAGGTGCCGGAATGTGGCGACTAGGGGCTTTTCACAATAACTTCATTTGAAGCCTACTTGTGACAATAAGCGATTTTCATTTCATTCATTTTCATGCAGAGGCAAAGTCGAGATACCAGAGAGAGAGCACAAACCTCCAAACAACTCGACCCTCTAAGCACCAATGCATATGGAAGAGTCTGCAGGTTGCACATATCAACCAAATAAGAATTCAGTGGAAGCAAGTCATCCCCAATCCTGAGGGACTGTCGAAGAAGATACAAAAGGCAATGAATGTAAATCAATGTTTGTTTCAATCAGTTCAAATCCTGACTGTGGACTTAAAATGCCAGTTGAGTGTTAGTGAAAAATGCAAATTGCTCGGTACCAGTAACAAACCAGTTGTGTCAGTGGACACTAACATAGAAAGGAAGTTTGGATTGTCCAGTAACATAGCTCAGTCAGATTATATTGCAGCCTTGAGAATGTTACAATATTCCACTTTACCTCACTCAAGAATGTCTAATTTAGAAACAATTTATTGCTTTGTATCAGATCTTTGATCAATTAATAAAAGTGGAAATGTGTAGTCCTGATAAAAGTCTTTCTTTGCCAAAATGACAGTCTCCCACTGACACAGCAGCCAGACAATATGTGATATAGTCTCATTATAACAGATGAGAGGCTGCAGAAAAGTAGTTCTTATCAGAGGCTCCTTTCAGTTATGCTGGAATTGCTGCTGCAATTGCAGTTTTACAGAGCTTCAGCAGAGATTTGATAAAAGCCAGTTTAGAGGAGACAGGAGAAGGAACCATATGGTGTACCATGGGTTCCAGTGCAAAACCGCAAAGTTATATTATGGGGTGGAGACAAAATCACAGTGGGCTTTCCAGATGATAATTGGTAATTACCGTACATGATTTGGTGCTTGGCCAACACTGATCAGGGTGCATTTTGTTGATTGCCTTCAATCAAGAGATGGCTGGTACTAACAGAGGCTTTAATATCCATGCTTTGGGGAAAAAAAAATAAGCCAAGGCTTCTTGATTTTGATTGCTATCCAAAGAGCCTGCTGGAAAGTCACCTGCATGTTTTGTCAATGATACGATAACTCTCTGGGTGATGCCACCCACCCATCACCAGTCGGAGAACCTGCCAGTTCCATTAAAAAGTCACGTTACTGAAGTATTGTGCCTGTAGAGTCAAACCCCAGGTTGAGTGATGGTGCTCAGAGCACAGAGTTTGAATAAGAAAAGAGAATGAAATCAAAATGTCTAAGCCCAAGAACAATAAACTATGAAACTTAGAGAGACGCATAGAAGTAATTTGTTAATGATCTTTAGGGTATGCATTTATTATATTATTTTGTTGGCATATATTTATGACCAGAGTTAACAAATGTTTGTTAAGTGATTAAAAGAATAAAGGAAAATAGGAAGGTAGAAGAGGAAAAAAGTGAAAAGATACTGCAAAAGAAGAAAAATATTTTACACGGGAAAGGAGGAAATTGTGAAAAAAAGCCTTAATAAATAGTACTTGAATCAATATATTTAGAATTCAACAGTGAGAAAAACTACACCAACAGTCACTTTCTATTGTCCTTCCGAATAGATTACAAAATTTTTGTACTGTTTTCAATATCACCCCATTTTGACCTTTGATCAACTTAACATTGTTAAAAGAGCAACAATAATTTATTCAGTTGATGCTCAGGGTAAATTAAATAAAAAGTGTAACCACAATCCAGTGCAATGACAAAACTGATCACATCCTGGTGATATTAAGAATTACATTATTCCTCTGACCTCTCCAAGATAAAGCGATCATTGCAAAATGAGGCTGCTGTAGTTAGCACTATCAATGCCAAGTACTCATCGTTTATTCTGTTCTGATTTGTGTCAAAGCCATGGGCCATCCCTTCTCTCAACACATATTCTCAAAACAATGTATGCATGTTCTCAAAGAATGGGTTCAGTTTCTTTTAAATATTAAAGTGGAAGAATCTGGAAAGCGTGTTTTGAATACTATTCAAAGACACAGTATTATGAACAGTCTGATCTTCAAAGCACTTCTGGCAGAAGAGCAAGGCCACAAACGACTCACTCCACAAACACTACCTATGACAGACCTTGCATTTACTTCAGCGGCACAGATCTCCAGCAAAAAAATATTCACCGGATTGAACATGCAATAAACATAATTTTAACTCCATAAAATACAATTACCGCCAGACTACTGATGGATTGCAGAACACCCTGGTTCATACTGACCATGAAGATCCCAGGTTTGATCCTCTCTCTATATGGAGTTAGCCAAGTTCAGCTGGGTAACACTAGATTGGCCACAGGCCCTCTGCATTCGGGAGTGGTAAAAACGGACAGGTTTTCCATTGCTAATAGATATCCCAAAATACCTGATCCATGATCTGTACAGCATAAATATTACAAAGCCAAATAGTCTGTCAGCATTCACTTTCAAAGCTCAAATTTCAAAAATACTCATTTGAGAGGCTGCGGGTGTCCACATACTCCACCCCGGTAACTCATTAAATGCAGACAGGAGAGGTGGGAAGCCGTGACAGAAAATTGAGGAAGGAAACAGAAAGGAGTGACTCAGCAGCTCTAAGGAGTTCATTTATTGACTGAATGAATAAACCTCCCATCATTTCCTTCAGACAGATCCTCTTAATTATCCTGCTGGTCACAGTTGACATGGCCTTCACCAACCTGCATCTTAGAGCCACAAAACCCAACATAGCATTTTCATAATTATTCATGAAATGATTATTTTTAATTTTGGGAAAAAAACAATTGCTCCTATGGGGAAAACTTGGAAGGTTACAAGTGTTCTCATTATTTCGGATTTTCTAACATTTACTTTTCAGCCTGCTTTGTTACTGCTACATTTTCTTCACAAATCCATCTTAACAGTAATGAGAATTACACCTGGATGCGTACAGCCAACCATCCGGAGTCTAAGATTACATGTAGGTACTGAGCCAGACTGGACTGTTTGTAGCAATGAATCAGCAATCAACTTACCAGCTAACAGAAACTTACTTTACAAGCAAGTGTTGGCTGGAGATAATTAGTCTAAAACCCATTTTAGCATGAATATTTTATTGCAGAGAACAAAACTCGTTACTGAGAGAAATTAAAGAGTCAGAATATCTAATATAAGCCACACTGTGATCAGTCAGAACTTGATAACCCCTTCCAGAACTCGAGTTTGCCAATGCATCAAAACAGTGCTGAATTTCATTAGAAATTATATGAAGTGCCTTATGTTTGTAACAAAACAAATTGTGCTTCTGCACATTAAATGCACCGAATTTTCCAATAACCTACGTGTGACCAAAGGAGAAAGAAAACCATTAGAAATGTATTTATTTTTTGCCGAATAAACCCTCTTTCCCAGTCCCTGATATAATTATCGTTTCAAGTTACTGAGAAAACTTGAAGAACTGTGGTAAGTAAAGTCACTGAAAAAGACCAAGTGTTCAGGTCCAGAGAGCAGGAACAATCAAGAAACCTGAAGTCAGCTACAGACTCAGTCGCTCAAAACAACAGCTCTTAATTAACTCAATGAATCATCCTTTCCTTTTCTTTAACAAATGCCTACTTTATTGCAGTTTTCAACATGCATTTTAGAACAGCACAAACAATTTACATGATGTCAAGCAAATCATGCACATAACCTTGAAGTTAAACATTTCACCCCTTTATCATGCCTGGCCACAGACCGAATATATACGAGACACTGGGGCATTAAAACAATATTGGAAGGACAGCCATACTAATAGAAAGTACGGCACTTTCCAGCAGCACAAAATGAATTCACAAGGTGACAAACACAATGCACAATTACTAGCGCCATGGAAAATGATGCCAAAGGGCACACGTCTCCAAAGAACAATCCCTTATTACAGGAGAATAAATATATGCAAGAAACATACCCAACAATAGCCTCATTCTCAAGAATTTGTGGAATAATATTCGAATGGAGTGAGAGCAAGAGTCAAAATATTAATTATTTAAGAAATATTCATGCCTGAGCATCGAGTCCAATGTATGCAGTCTGACTGTACTATCTTTTTCAGGGGATTCACTATATCAAAAAGAAATGTAGAAATTGATCCAGCATTGTTGCTAGTATGCTGCACATCTATTGTTAGAAGAAGCTAGAAATTCACCAATGTTCACTATAGATAACTTATCACATAAGGATTAGTTTTCCTAACCATAACGGCAGGATAGTCATTCAAGGTTTACATTTCAGTTTTTTTTTTAAGAAAGTGAGAAAGTACATTACACTTCATATAGTACGAAGGAGATTTGGAAACCGTATCTGACTTATACCTTTTCCTTGTGTGGCCTGTTTATGCCCACAAGAAAATTCAGGAGATTTAGATGAAATACATTTCAGGTACTGTTGTGCGAAACTGTCAGACAGTGTGGCTCTGGGGAAAATAGAACTTGGACCATTGGGCAGAGGAGAATTCTCGAGATCCATAAAGATAGTAAGCAGTGTGAAGTGAAAAGCTGACACATGCATGATGGATGTGTCATTCTCACAACACAATCTCTGATTTTGTTTCATTGCATGACAGCCCACACATCTCCTTGCGAGCAGACAATGTAGTCTCTGAAGACTCCCATACACTCCCTCTCTGGGACATGCCAATTCTTCAATGCTTCCACCTATGGTAATAATGAGTGCCTGAGTTGTAACTGCGAGCAATGAAAGAAAAACAAGCAACTATTTTTTTTTTTGAAAAACAGTCGATTGTGTCAGTCACCGACAATATTCCTTGACTGACCCTGCAAAGTTTCTTTCCAAATCCGAATAACAATAATACAGATTCTTCCCCAATTTTCCTCACCTACAATAACATTTTCCCAAGTGGAGAGCTGAATTAGTATGGGCAATAGATTTGCCTATGGCAGTCCAAGCTACTCCATGATGGGTTAGCAGCTGTTATGAATCAAATGTGGCAAGCTAGTCTAGATCAGTTTTCCTCCCTCAGCAAATTAAACATATCTCTCCATGACGTCAAGGCAGGTAAATATTCTTGAGACTCAAACTCAGCATCAGCTAGTGAGGTACTCCCCCTACCAGTTGCCCGTGAGTTACACAGATTGGAGAACAAGTGAGTTAATCCTGCTTTTTGGAGTATTCCTCAAAATCCTTATCCGCTTACTTCCTTTATATACTTATTGTACATAGGAAAATAATTCAAGTCTTTGAGGTTAGGTGCCAAGAAAAATAACCCAAATCATGCTGAACTTGTATACGTCCAACAGCACTCCTTCATACCTGCTCATCTATATCATATCTTTCCTCCTATGCAAGAATGTGGAAAATTCATAGGTATTAAATAAACTTTAGACAATTACAATATTGTTTCAAATGCTGGACTTAATAACATAGATGGTGATATTTCAAATTGTCTTTGGAGTAGTTTAAGGAGGGGGACATGACCTCCTACGAAGCCTACCCACGGCCTATGTGACCTCACATTAAATCCCCCCCAATGGCAAGCCAGGTGACCTGGTGGCTAGGCAGACATGGGCCCAGGTCTAAAGTTATTCAACATAATAATTAACAACTGGACACAGAGGAGGCAGCCGGTGTTGCTGTGCCCAGACTCTCAGTAACAAGTCAGCCACAGGGATTTAGGGAAGAAGACAAAGCAAGCAGGGAAAAAAGGACTGTCTTTGGGGTCATCGCCATGCAGAGCACTGGTGAGGATGGACCCCTCCTTTCCAAGAAACGATGCTTGTGGAGAATTAAAAGGCCAAGAAGTCACGAGAATCTGCCATTCAATTATACTCAGACGATGGAGTGGAGGGGTTTTGTTTATAAAGGGCACTGGAAGATACCAAGTGGGGCAAGGAGAAGGGTACCGGTAAAAGATGGGAGCAGCTTCTAATACCAGACTACATTACTGCTGTTAGAGCAGAGTAACGTTCACACATGTTGTGGGGTTGTCAAATATATGAACATCCAAATTAGGAGCAGGCCATTTGAGGAGGACCACCCCGCCCCCACACTTGCGTGCCTGCTCCACCATTCAATAAGTTGATGGCTGATCAGATTGTGACCTTAATGCCACTTTTCCTGCCGACCTTCGAGTTCCGTGAAGAAGTTCATGGGAAACATTTTTTCTGTAGTTTTGTGTATTCATTGTTGTCAACTAATATTTCGAGTTTGGCCCGTAACTTCCTGGCTCCCTAGCATCGGATTTGGGAGAATCCCAAAGATGCACTGGGGAATTCCTCTCGAATTTTCCAGGTAAGCATTTGCACAGTCATTATCCAGAAGCACAAACTTTCTCTGGGCAATTGCGCTGGGAACCACCCAGAAAGCAATTTAAATTGCTAACTTCAGGTGGTTCTGCCAGTGTTACGCTAATAGTTACTCTGAAAAAGTTAGAAGAAATAAAACCACTTCCAACTTCAGTGTAACTATTTTAAACACCCAGATTGGGCCCCGCATGGGAATCCCCTGTCACCTCCGGCACTTATCCTCACCCATGACCCCCATTTGATTGGGATTCCCCACTGATACAAAGCTCCGCCCAATCTGCCGCCCCCCCCCCCACCACACCGTCATGACTTGACCCAGCTGGAACGCCAAAGACTTATTGGGGACCTCCCCTGCCCCGAAGTCGTCAGGTGTGGACTGCACAGCAATTACCTGGGAAGTTCAAACTTCCATTGGGCAATTGCCCTGCAATCAGAGCCATCCAAAAATATGATATAAATTGCAACCTTCACTGGTTCCAACTACCTTACCAGAATAGGGAAAGTTAGGAGTATTAAAACCACTTCTACGTCCTGGGTAACTAATAGAACAAGGAATTCCTACACTGCAGACGGAGGCCATTTGGCCCTTTGAGGCTGCACCAAACCTCTGAAAGAGAACCCGGTCCAAGCCCACTCCCCCGCCCTATCGCATGACCTCACCTAACCGGCTCATCTTTGGACTTTGGGAGGAAACCGGAGCACCCGGAGGAAACTCATGCAGATACGGGGGAGAAGACACAATCACCCACAGATAGCCTGAATTTAACCCGGGTCGCTGGCAATGTGAAGCAGCAGTGCTAATCACTGTGTCACTGTACTGCTGTACTGTCCTGCTCCTCCTATGGGGCTTCCCCGCCAACTTTAGTGCCGTAAGTGGCATGGGTTCCTTACGTCCGACTCTTCATGTGTCCACACAGTAAGGTGCTGCATGAAATAGATCTCGCCAGATTTGAGTCAGAAGGTTGGGAGAGAAAGGAGCAGTTGGATTTCCAGCTATGCAACAATGGGTGGAGTGACAATCCGACTCGGAATGCCACTTAACAGAGGTTCAGGCCACTGATATCTTGTTGTGTGATTCCTTTGTATTGGTCTGTGGGAAATTAAAATCTTCTTAAAGTTATTGCTCTCATAACAGTCGGAGCAATATTAAATATTTAAAAGACATGCATTTATATATTCCTTATCGAGCATGTGCACGTGCATGTCAATTTACACATAACTCCAAGCTTCCCAACTCAATGACAGACTCTCACAAAGTGTCTTCAACCCTGGTTTGATACGTCAATAACATTACCCATCAACGTGAGAAAATAGTTTGAGATTCAGTCTCAAACCCGCAATACTAACCCTAAGTAATTAATATCAATGAGACTACCCTTTTTTAAATCATGCAGTCAGCAGACCTGGTTGCAGCTGATATTTAGTTGGTACACTTTAGGTTATGTTTATTGATGCAGAACTGATACAGAAAGTTGAATAAAGAAGCATCCCCCTCTCCACAAGCTGTATTCAGTTTCATCTGAAGAAACTAAAGAGCTGCATGTTTATTACTTGTTGAATGCCTCCAGGAAAATCTTCAGCACTTGATCCATTGATAGAAGGTGACAAATTAATTACTGCAAGTATAAATGAACAGCACAAAACTATCAGCCAAAAAACTAGGGGAATCATAGAAATACTCAGCAATGAGTGCACAAAACTGAACATATGCTGACTTATCGTATTGCCCACTGGCTTCTCCTAAATTGTTTAATAACTTCTATTCGGAGTAACTGAAGTGCCAAAATATTGAACTCCTCTGATTCTCAAATATCCTAGGCTTACTAGACTGTTCATCAAGTCAAAGCTGTTAAACTGCATCACGATGTAGAAAACATGAAGCAGCTGGCCTTGACAGCAAATGTGAGCAGATCAAAAACTTTGGACCAAAAGCATTTTACTGGCTACTTGATTTGTTCTAAATATGCTCTGCGATGTTAGATCCCTAATAACTGGCATTGCACAAGGGCACCAGCCATTCTGAAACCTGGTAAAGGCGCTGTGAGCCATGCGAACCTCAGGCTATTGTCTCTTTGCATCACATACAGAATCATACAACAAAAGAGGTGGCCATTAGGTTCATCATATCAATTAGTATCACTCATCTGCAGTTTTTTTTACCCCAAACAGTCTTCATCAAACTGTTTCTTGCAAGTTCCTATTAAATTTGCTTGCGCCATTCTTTCATTGGAGATCATAGCTTGTTGAAAGATAAGTTTCTCACCTCTTTGTTTCTTTTGCCAATCACCTTAACTTTTGGCTACAAATTCCCCTGCCAGTGGAAACAGTTCCCTTCTGTTTGCTCCATCAGAACTCTCATTTTGGGCAACTTTATTAAATCTCCCCTTAACCTTCTCGGGTCTAAGGAGACCAATCCCAACTTTTCCAGACTCTCCAATTATTGTTGAAGTTACAGATGCGACACACAAGTTTTAACTCTTGTCTGGTTCTGGGGCATTTTGTTTAAAAAATGCTGAAAGCAGAGTTTGGAATCAGATCACGCGATTAGCATTGCAAACGCACATCTGACTCAGCTGTCCTCATTTTCAAGCCAGTGGTCAAATTTAAACTGCCAGCAGCTTAAGCAAAACTGGAGATAGCTGCCAAAGTAAATTCATAAGCCAGCAGCTACAATCATAAATCAAGTGAAAAACAGTGACATATATGAAATGGTAATGACATAACCCTCACAATGACTCAAACATTCTTGTCACTGGAGTAAGGGTGACATATTCCATTGCTGCTGGTGGTAAGTGTGTTTTTCCATTCACCTTACACAAGCACCACCACTTTGCATGCAGTGACCCGGAGTAAAATAGGGACAGGATCTTTAAGCATTGATGCAGATCAAGGGGTTGTGATGCTAAGTTTGCTCATGGTTCTCTGTCCTACCTGTTTGCAGCCCATTACATGGAAAAGATGTGTTAAAAGTGGTAAGACCCAGATTGTGGCATGGTCGCACAGTGGTTAGCATTGTTGCCTCACAGCGCCGGGGTCCGAGGTTCGATTCCCGGCTTGGGTTACGGTCTACGAGGAGTCTGAACGTTCTCCACGTGTCTGCATAGGTTTCCTCTGGGTGCTCCCGCTTCCTTCCAAAAGTCCTGAAAGACGTGCTGTTAGGTCATTTGGACACTCTGAGCAAGGACTGGGCATTATCGAATAATCTTCATGGCTCTCCATTGCCTTGTCTCTATCTCTGTAAACCTTATTGGTCCTACAAAGCTTGAGTAATCCCGGTGTTACTCCAACAATGCTTTCTTGTGCATTTCCCATGTTATTCATGTCAAAATTGGGGCCGGTATGCACTACCTGTCTCTCTCTCTCTTCAAATCATTCCTTAAACCTATCTTCACGACAAAGTTTCAGTCACCTGCTTCTTTGACTGCTTTTTTGTCTGATTACTCTCTTACGAAGTATCGAGGGATATTATGTTGTGTTGAATGCACTATAATCAATGCAAGTTGATGTTATTTTGTGGTTCAGGTGTCACAGCTGACCTCTAACATACTTCACCAAAAATGTTGGCGAGGGAGTTGGTTTCTCTGAAAATTTGTACTCAAAATTGAATGCCTCAGTAATGCCATGATGAGGCGGTCAAACATTTGTTTGCAAGGAAGTCAGGGTGGGGATGGTCTGGGGTGGGGGAGTCACCTCGAGCTATTGCTCCAATTAAGGGCAGCACTGTAGCATAGCGGTTAGCACAATTGCTTCACAGCTCCAGGGTCCCAGGTTCGATTCCCGGCTGGGTCACTGTGCGGAGTCTGCACGTTCTCCCCGTGTGTGTGGGGGTTTCCTCCGGGTGCTCCGGTTTCCTCCCACAGTCCAAAGATGTGCAGGTTAGGTGGATTGGTCATGCTAAATTGCCCTACTGTTGGTTGAGTGGGGTTACGAGGTTATGGGGATAGGGTGGTGTGGGCTTGGGTAAGGTGCTCTTTCCAAGAGCCGGTGCAGACTCGATGGGCCGAATGGCCTCCTTCTGCAGTAAATTCTATGATTCTCTGACAGCTCCGCAATGGTGGAGGATTGACACTATATGGCACTTGGCACAGATATCACTGAAGAAGAAAGCAAAGAAAATACTTTGCTTAAAATTGCGGTCTCACACCAAATCATGCACAGCATCAGAACATTAAAAAAATGGGCGCAAATGTTCCACAGGAATAGTAACTGTATTTTGTAAGTTCAAAATCAGTCAACACCTTAATTATAATGGAGAGATTTGATCACATATGAATATGGGACTCAAGATTCAAGAGATTTATGTTCTTCCCAATGCCCAACCTCAATAGGCTAGTGAGGTAGAATCCAGTGGTAACACGGCATTCTGAAATGCTTAATGGGACAATGATGTCTTCAGTTGTAGGGAGGGGCTCTTTTGTGGCAATTCTTCAAATCTGTTAATTTAGTAAATGAAAAAGTATCCAATGAAGTATATGTAAACATTTGCAGAGATTCAGAAGAGCAAAATTTAATGCAAGAATGGAGAGTTCAAATACATGATTATTCTGTTGTTGGACAAATCTGTGAAGTTTCAGAAGGAGGGATTTAACGTCGCACACAACATATCTGTCAAAATAGTTTAAAGAAGTGAGCAGTGTGCAGAGTATGTATTCAATAACTGTTAATTGTTTTTCTGTTTTGGTGCACAGGTGACATAGGATGAACAATGTACATACACAATATTAACTGTAAAAATAAATTGTAACCATCTTCCAATAATCACATGGCAGAGGTTCACTGATTCAATACTTCAGATGGAATTCTATTAGACAGTTCAGCACTGTGGATACAAAATATTGACAAATTGCAAAATTGGCAAAACCACTTGATGAAAATGCTTTCCAATTTTTGTCCTCGAAATCAATAACTTGATTTGAGTGGACAAAATCACAGGGCTGCGAATGAGAAACCCATTAGCTCAGAGTTTGCTGCAGAAGGAACATATGGTGGCATCTGCCCGGAATTGTATTGATCCGTGCAAGCTTTAACATGGAATAATTTTGCTTAAAACATTGCTGAACATGTGAGCTGATGAAGGGGGTAGTATCAGCGATTTACCGGGCTATTTTGAAAGAGGAGAAGGCGCCGCTGGAAGAGATCAAGGCAAAGTGGGAGGAAGAGTTGGGAAAGGGTATGAAGCAGGGGTTCTCGTGTGAGGTGCTCTGGAGTGTCAATGCCTCCACCTTGTGCACGAGGTCGGGGCTGATACAGCTGAAGGTGGTATATAGAGAACACCTTACAAAGGCGAGGATGAGCCAGCCGTTTGAGTGGGTAGAAGATGTGTGTGAACGTTGCAGGGTGGGCCCCGCAAACTACGTTCATATGTTTTGGTCCTGTCCAAAGCTGGAGGATTACTGGAAGGAGGTTTTTAGAGTAATCTCTAAAGTGGCACACGTGAAACTGGACCCAGGCCCTCGGGAGGCCATATTCGGGGTGTCGGAACAGCTGGGGTTGTAAACGGGTGCGGAGGCAGATGTTGCAGCCTTCGCCTCGTTGATCGCCCAAAGGTGGATCCTGTTAGGGTGGAGATCAACCTCTCCACCCTGTGCCCTGGCGTGGCGGGGGGACCTGCTGGAATTCTTGACTCTTGAGAAGGTCAAATTTGAACTGAGGGGAAGGATGGAGGGGTTCTACAACTGGGCAATATTCATTATGCACTTTCGAGAATTGGATTATATCGAGCATTGGGTGGGGGTGGGGAGGTGCTGGGAGGGTTTGAGGGAGGGGGACTGTATGCGATAATGGTGACTATGGGTGATTCCTGAAACCTTTTTGTCCTTTGCTTATGTTAACATGCGGGCTAATGTTTGGGGGTTTGGTGGGAGGATGGGATTGTTGTTATTGATATGGGGATTGACATTATATTCGTTACTGATCATTTATTATTGTTGGGTGTAAATTTTGGAGAAAATGGGAAAAAGGACAATAAAAATATTTTTCAAAAAAAGAACATGTGAGCTGATTGCAAGAGAAATAAAACATCTGGCATTCAAGTGAACAGGGCAACCTATGAGGTTGCCTTAATTAATGAGAATTAAAGATTGGGTGAGAAACAGTGGAAGGACGGAGGAGGATAGTGAATTAAAGGGCTCGAATTCAATGCCAAATCTGGCACAGAAACAAAGTGACGGGAGGAAAAGAAAGACTGGGTGTAGAGTAAGGTTAAGGGGAAAGGAAGGGTAAGGGGTCTTCATTAATAACCTCAGCCGGTATGGGAACTGAACCCATCCTGTTGGCCTTGCTCTGCATCACAAACCAGCTGTGCAGTCAATTGAGCTAAACCCACATCAACCATATTGATGAAGGCCCACTAACTCAAACTTGCCTCTCGCCCAGAGGTGTGGTTGATCCTCAGGTTAAAACACCACCAGTCAGCTCTCCCCCTCAGGTGAAAGCCACCTATTCTCATCTGTGACTATGGCAACTTTTTTTTAACCATACATCAAGCATACATTTTCAGAGTTCAAAAGGAAAAATAAGCCTTCGACCAGAAGAAGCAGTGCGACTGCGGTGTTAATGTGAATGTATTGGAAAGAACATGGACTGCAGTTTCAGGGACTGCAGTTTCAGGAAGTGCATCTGCATCCCAATGTATCTTTCATTTAATAATGTGAGCAAGTCATTAGAATATTGTTCACTTCAGCAGGACAGATATTCACTTCTCGTGGCTTAACTAATTTATACTTTTCACTGATCCTGAAGTGAATCAGACTTGACCGAGTGCATAAAGATTCCCAGTCAGCTGAAGGTTGACTAAAGGATAGTCACTCTGGTATTAATTTTACATACAGTTAGGACAACTGTTTTCATTCATAGCCTTCCTTCATCCAGCAGTAAAGATGAATGGTGTCTTTTTTGCTAAATCTGTTGTAATAGACGGCAATTCCACATACATGTTTGTGACTATATGAGTAATTGCAAGTTCTAATGGTCAATATCAATTACATTGTTTGTAAAGGAAGGATGTCGGGCACTTTGACAAATATTACAATCTGTGTTATCAATTCTTGCACCTCCCTCAGGTACCATTAAAACAGGAAGATTACTGTCTTTTAGGTGTACTCGTCATCATTCGTTCAAGTTTGGAACTAACTTAGCATGTGAACGGTGAGATACTGAAATGGAAAAATCATAGGGGCATTCTTTTGTGGGATTTCAGGCAAAACTGCTCATTCAGCCTGCACCATCACCACATAACATAATATAGTTCTCTGCAGATGCAGCCCAACAATAGTGGAAGAGGATGGATTTATACATGCAGCAGTAATAACGCAGAATAATTTCATATGCTATGGAAAAAAGGGCTAAAAAAGGGTTTTAACAAAATTACAGGTCGATTGTACAAATCTGGATTTCCCCTGAAGCAATGGAATCAATAACTTGAATAGGAGAGGAAATGAAGAACAGACTGCCTGATTTTTAAGGACCAATTGCTTGCATTTGAGTCTGATTCATCTACCCACAGGGATTCTCGCGGATCAGCCAGATCCGAAGCTGACCCGAAGTAGGTTTGTGACTCCACTACAGAGATTCTGCAAGTAGCATATTTGTGCCATTTCATACTCCACTGGACATACATGTAATGTGTGACGTTTCAGCACTCCGCGGGCCTCTGCATGATGGCCTATTCAAAGGCTAAAATTATCTGATGACCCAGAAGAAAAATTTCCAAGGTCTGAAATTGCCTCGCAGATTCTGTGTTATCCTGAAATTTCTCCTTCTGCAATTTCAGTATAGCCGTTCGCATCTTAAAGAGCAGAAAGATGAACTTCAGGCAAGTTCATTAGTCATCACCTACCAGTATTCGAAAGGACACTGTTTTGCCAACGCTTTTTCCAGAAACCCATTTTTACCAACCAGCCACCCTTCGGGACCCACACCACCCGAACTTCGCAACCCACCATTTCCACTTACCTTTGAGTGGGCTAAACAGCTGGCATGCAATGCAGAACAAGGCCAGCAGCGCGGGTTCAATTCCTGTACCGGCCTCCCTTAACAGGTGCCGGAATGTGGCGACGAGGGGCTTTTCACAGTAACTTCATTGAAGCCTACTTGCGACAATAATGCAACAGATGAGCCTGCTTGGCAATCACAACTTCACTTGCTTTGACATTCAATGTTATACTTCTGTCTGGGTTGTTCATCAGAGGTTCTGGAGCTCACACCAGCACGACCGTTGACTCTCCTGGAAAGCTTTCTCCAGCAGATTCAATTGAGAGATCCTGGCCTGTTTGTGTCTCTGGCCCTCTTCTTTATTCCAAAATGATCCATCGTCGGTTCTTCATACAGTTCTGTTGCTTGTTTGCTGGAAATTACAAAAACGAGGAATCTCTCCTCAGTAATTTCGCACCCAGAGCATGTGACATCGGTGTACGAGGCACGTGACCTGCTCTCTGCTGCGGCTTCTGGCGGGAAGACTCCATCGAATTAAAAATATAAGTCTGTTTCTAGGACAGCGCGCTGACATCCAGACAAGACAGTCTGCCCCGCTGGGCTCCGGGTCTGTGCACTACTACATCTGGCTGAGGGGGCACACTTGCATGGGACGGGCAGCATTCTGGTAGTCGGTCACGCTGGAATTTTTAAAAGCCAGCTCACCGTTCTGCTTCTTCCCACAATCAGGACACTGCGACCGATCACTTTGCAACCCTCCTGACACCCGCATACAACTCACCAACAGGTTACGACCCCGCGTTTGAAAAATACGGCTCATTTGTAATGGGTTCATGATTTTGGTCTTACTTAATCAGAGTGAGTTTGAGTTTCACCTAAAAACTCCAAGTCCCCAAGTCTGGACAAGCAATATTCACCTGTAATACACACCCATATATAAAAATAGATATATTTAATATTCTGGATTGATATACAGGCATGAATGTAAATATAAATACATTCAACAATTGCTTTTCAGAGTCAAAAAGCCAAAGTTATTTTGAAACTTTCTTAATATTATGCAGTGTCTTGCACTTTTATAAATCAATATAATTCCGTCAATATAATTCCGTTAAACAGGTGTTTTGAGCCTAAATAATTATGCACAATAAAGGATGTTAGATTTAATCATTTTCATGCTTGGACCTGTTCCCCTGCAAACTAAAGATGTAGGCATACATTGGATTGAGACAATAAATATAAAACAAAGGATTTAAGATGGAGGAGGAAGGTCTCAGTCTAAAGTTGTCAAACTCAACATTTGAGGTCTGAGGGCTGAAATGTGTCGAATGGGAAGAGAAGATGCTGCTCCTCCAACTTGCATTGGGCTTTAGTGGAGGAGCAGCATCTCAACACAGGAACATAGGAATTTGGAGCAGAAGTAGGCAATTCAGTCCTTTGAGCTTGCTCTGCCATTCAATCAGATCATAGCTGATCTCTTCCTGTTCTCAAAGGCACGTCCCTACCTGTTCCCCATATCCCTTTAACCCGTTTTTAAAAAATTCAGAAATATGTCTATCTCCCTCTTGAAACCATTTAATGATTGCGACTCCAGCGGACCAAGGGGTAGCGAGTTCCACAGATTCACCACAATCTGTGAGAAGTCGTGCCTCCTCATCTCAGTTTAAAATCTACCGCCTCTCAACTGGTATCTGTCACCTCTTGTTCTAGATTTCCCCACAAGGGGGAACATTTGGTCTATATTTACTTTATCAATCCCTTTTAGTATTTTGTACACCTCAATCAGATCCTTTCTCATTCTTCTGAACTCCAGCGAGTATAAACCCAAACTGTTTAATCTCTCCTCATACGTCAACTCCTTCATCTCCGGAACCAATCTGTTGAACCTCCTCTGAACTGCCTCCAATGCCACCACGTCCTTCCTCAAATAAGGAGATCAAAACTTGATACAATACGCCAGATGTGGTCTCACCGACACCCTATAAAATTGCAAGAACACTTCTTTTAAACCCCAGTCCTTTCGCAATAAACGCAAACATTCCATTTGTCGTTCTTATTGCATTTTGTACCTGCATGCAGACTTTCTGCGATTTATGAACAAAGGCACCAGATCCTTCTGCCCAGACGCATTTTGAATCGGCTTTCCATTTCGGTAATAATTTGCCATTTTATTCGGCCAAAATGGATAACCTCACACGTATCCACATTAAACTCCATCTGCCAAATTTTGGCCCAATCTCCTAGCCTATGTAAATCCATCTGTAGAATCTGTTTCTCTTCTCTATTGCAAGCTTTCCCACCTATTTTAGTATCATCAAATTTTGCGATGTTGCACTTTGTCCCTGCTTTCAGATCACTCATATAGATTGTAAACAGTTACATGGGTCGAAGATTGGCCTAGGAGAGGTTATGATTGATTGGCAGCAATTGGTCACATGGAACGTTCGGGGACTGAATGGACCAGTCAAAAAGGCCCATGTGTTCGCACACTTGAGGCAACTGAAGGCTTACGTGGCCATGTTGCAGGAGACACATTTAAAGGTGGGGGATCAGATCAGGTTGGGGAAGGGATGGGTTGGGCAGGTGTTTCACTCGGGATTAGACTTTAATATGAGGGGGGTGGCAATCCTGGTCAATAAATGGGTGGCGTTTGAGGTGGGCAATATAGAGGCGGACCCTTTGTGTTGGACAAAACGCTGCTGGCTGAGGTGGTGGATGCTGAATATTCAGCAATTGTGGTGTTAGACCATGCCCCGCATTGGGTAGACCTGCAAGTCAACAAAGGGAAAGGCCCAGCGGCCAAACGGAGGTTGGATGTGGAGCTGTTAGCGGAGGGGATGGTGTGCGAGCGGGTGAGGGAGGCCATTCGGGATATATAAAGATTAATGACACAGGTGAGGTTTCGGCGGAGGTGGTGTGGGAGGCACTGAAGGCAGTTATTAGGGGGGAACTCATCTCAATTCGGGCACATAAGGAGAGGACTGAGCGGGTGGAGTTGGACAGGTTGGTAGACAAAACTTTACAGATGGACAGGAGGTATGCGGAGTCTCCGGATGACGGGCTTCTGAAGGAGCGCCAGAGACTGCAAATGGAATTTGGGCTCCTCTCCACAGGTAAGCCGGAGGGACAGCTGAGGAGGGTGAAGGGGGCGATGTATGAATATGGGGAAAAAGCCAACAGGATGTTGGCACACTATCTGAGGAAACAGAAGACGGTGCGAGACATTGGGAAAGTGAGAGATAGTAAGTAAGGAAAGTAAGAAAGTGGTGGATCCGGCGGGAGTGAATGATGTGTTTCGGGAGCTTTACGGTAGATTGTATATCGGAACTCCCAGCCGGGGAGGAGGGTATGAAGCGATTCCTAGGGGGGGCTGGAGTTCCCGAGGATAGATGAGGAGTTGGTGGAGGGACTGGAAGCCCCAAATGGGCTTGGGGTGGTTATGGATGGGTTGGGGGCGATGCAATCGGGTAAGGCCCCGGGACCTGGCGGATACCCGGTTGAGTTTTATAAAAAGTTCCCCGGGTTGCTACGGCAGCTCCTGGTAAAGGCTTTTAATGAGTCCAAGGAGCTGGGAGTGCTGCCCCCAAAGTTATTGCAGGCATTGATCGCCCTTATTTTGAAGTGGGATAAGGATCTGGAGAGTTGTGGGGTCGGATAGACCGATCTCCTTGTTGAATATGGATGCTAAATTGCTGGCAAAGATCTTGGCCATGTGTATAGAGGATTGTGTCCCAGAGGTAATAGGAGAGGACCAGACGGGACTTGTGTAGGGACGACACCTGATGTCCAATATTAAACAGCTCGTAAATGTGACGAAAATGAAATGAAAATCGCTTATTGTCACAAGTAGGCTTCAAATGAAGTTACTGTGAAAAGCCCCTAGCTGCTACATTCCGGTGCCTGTTCAGGGAGACTGGTATGGGAATTGAACTGTGCTGCTGGCCTGCCTTGCCTTGGTATGCTTCAAAAGCCAGCTATTTAGCCCTGTGCTAACCCAGCCCCTGATAATAATCGCTTATTGTCACAAGTAGGCTTCAATAAAGTTACTGTGAAAAGCCCCGAGTCGCCACATTCTGGTGACTGTTCGGGGAGGATGGTACAGGAATTGACCCCACGCTGCTGGCCTTGTTCTGCATTACAACCTAGCTGTTTAGCCCACTGTGCTAAACCAGCTTCCTGATAATGATGCCTGCGGAGGGGCGCGAGGTCACGGTGGCCATGGATGGTGGGGAGGCCTATGATCGGGCGGATTGAAGGTACCTGTGGGATGTCCTGGGAAGGTTCGGGTTTGGGCAGGGATTCGTGGATTGAGTCTGGTTGCTATATCAGGCTCCGGTGGTGAATGTAAGGACCAACTGGGTCCAGTCAGAGTATTTTAGTCTGTGCAGGGGCCCAGGTAGGGATGCCCACTCTCCCCACTGCTGTTTGCCCTGGCCATAGAGCCTTTGGTAATGGCGCTGAGGGCATCGAACATTTGGCGGGGGATAGGGTCTTGCTCTATGCGAACGATTTGCTCCTGTATATAACAGGCCCGTTGGGGGCGGGGGGTGCAGGAATTATGGGAATACTGGAGGAATCTGGCCTGTTCTCAGGCTACAAACTAAATATGAGCAAGAGTGAGGTCTTCGCGCTCCAGGCAAGGGGGCAGGAGAGGAGACTGAGGGAGATGCTGTTTATAGTGGTGGGAGGGAGTTTTAGCTTTCTGGGGATCAGGTGGCAAGGGGCTGGGGTCAGATTCATAAACTAAATTTGGGCAGGGTGATTTAGCAAATGAAAGGGGATACTGCAGGTGGAATGTGCTTCCGCTGTCATTGGCGGGGAGGGTACAGACTGAAAATGACAGTGCTCCTGAGATTGCTGTTTGTGTTTCAGTGTTTCCCAATCTTTATCTCCAAGGCATTTTTTAGGAAAATGAAGGTGGCGACATCGGGTTTTATATGGGCTGGGAAAGCCCCAAGGGTTAAGAAGACCCTTCTTCAGCGGAGGCGCTGGGAGGGAGGCTTGGCCCTTCTGAACTTTATTGATTAGTACTGGGCGGCTAATATTTTGATGGTTAGGAAGTGGGTAATGGTGGGGATCGGGGGGGGGGGGGGGGGGGGGGGGGGGCAGGGTTCGGTGTGGGAGCGGATAGAGGCTGCATCATGTAAGGGCACGAGTCTGGAAGTTCTGTTAACGGCACCTGTCTTTCTCGCCGGCTCGGTACTCCACAAGCCCAGTGGTAGTGGCAGCCCTGAGAGTTTGGGGACAATGGAGGCAGCATATGAGACTTCAAGGGCGTTGGTGTGATCTGTGACAAACATCGGTTCACTCCGGGGGAGCTGGATGGGGGCTTTAGGAGGTGGCAGCGGGCAGGGATTGAGTGATTTGGGGATCTCTTCATTGAGGAGGGTTTTCCCAGCCTGGAGGAGCGAGAGGAGGAGTTTGAATTGCCGGTTGGGAACAGATTTCAATACATGCAGGTAGGGGACTTTGTCCGGAAGCAGGTTCCAAGCTTCCCTCGCCTCCCTCTAAGGGGACTACAGGATAAGGTGATGTCTAAAATTGAAAAGAATCAATGCATCCCCGTTGTGTGCCAGGCTTAGCCGGATCCAGTTCAAAGTGGTCCACAGGGCTCATATGACTGTAGCCTCATATGACTGTAGCCCGGGTGAGTAGGTTTTTTTGAGGAGGTGGAGGCCAGATGTGGGCAGTGCGGGGGGGAAGTCCGGCAAATCATATACATATGTTTTGGGTGTGTCCGAAGCCGAGGGGATTTTGGCAGGGTTTCTCAGAAGTCATGTCAGAGGTCCTGGAAGGGAGGGTGACTCAGAGACCAGAGGTGGCAATATTTAGAGTGTCGGAAGATCCGGGAGCCCAGGGGGAGAAAGGCCGATGTTTTGGCCTTTGCCTCTCTGGTGGCCCGGAGACGGATTTTGCCGGGATGGAGGGACTCGGAGCCTCTAAAGTCAGGGGTGTGGGTCAGTGACATGGCAGGGTTTCTCAGGCAGAGAAGATTGAGTTTGCCTCAAGGGGTTCAATACATGGGTTCGCTCGGAGGTGGCGGCCGTTCATCGACTTCTTTAAGGAAAACTGACCGTCAGCAGAGGTGGGGGGGGAGTGGAGAATAAGGGCAGGGAATTTAATATATCGGTAGCTAGGAGTTAGGGCAGTGGGAAGTTGGGTGTGTTACTGTGGGGTTTTTGCATGTCGGACCGTTCTGTTATATAGAATGTTAATATGTCAAAACGTTCAAATGATAAATGCCTCAATAAAATGTTTCCCAGATTGTAAACAGTTTAGTTTCGAGAACTGAATCTGTTGCACCCCACTAGTTACAGTTCCTCAGCCAGAGAAGGACCCATTTAACCCGACCTGTTGCTTTCTGTCAGTCAGCCAATCCTCAAACTAATCTAGTATTCTGTTCCCAACCCCCTGCAACCTCACCTTCTGGATCAATCTTTTTGATGACACCTTGTAAAACACCTTCTGGAAGTCTAGACATTCCACATCCACATCTCATCTTCCGATGCACAGTAATTGTGAGAATTAATTTTTTGTGGAGAATGAGAATAGACGTGGCAGTAAAGGAGTTAATAGAGCAAGTAAAAATCACTTATTCGTCCTGGCGTTAAGCTGTCCTGTCCAATCAAGGTTAACTTGATGAGCAATGATTTTGGCTGTGGAAAGAACAATGATTTTGAACCACTTAGCTAATCAAGGGATGCCAATTAAAGATAAATATGACATTGATGTGTGAAATGATAGCTTTTCTTCTTGGGGGCTAAAGATTACTCAGAAATCATAATGCCAAACAGACAGGATCTAGGGCAGCAGATTGGACCACTCTCACACGGACCTCCTGGTAATCATTTTCATTGACATACTTGTCTGGCAGGCATAAACAGCCTGCATATCATTCAATTATTTTTGAAATGTAGAAAACAAATTAAAAGATCCTTTTCCCTTTGTCGACTCAACTGGGCTGATTTCTAAAAAATAAAACACGCCAGAATATCAAACTCAAACAGCAATCTCTACAAATCAGCCCAGCTAGTTAATGAAGTCCCAGGAATTTCAAGTGACCTCAGTCAAAGAAAAAGGCAGTACCATTACCCAGGCCAGTCACAATCATTATTTGCTGGCAAATAAAATCACACTGAGGATAATGGATACGTCTGAGTGAATTACCAAGCAGTAATGCAATTGAGACTCTCTGTTGATGTCATGAACTGCAAGAGTGAAGCCTGAATACCTTCTGTTCATCAGCTCAGCTGAAATCATAGTTTTGATCAAAACAAAGATGATAACTATTTAAAAGTTACGCAACGTTTAATTATTTAAAAAATGTGACTGCTTATTTTGTTGCGATCTCAGCCAATATGACTGCTGGACAGTAAGACCCCAGAGCGGGACCCTGGCTCAATAGATTGTAACGCTAAATTTTTGTTTAGAGATGGGGATAAACAGAGTCGCAGGACTGCCAATGAACTTTGAACAAAAGAATAACACATTTATTCAACAAGAAAGGATTAACTACAATACACCACTCCCTCACTCCCACTCTAATGTCACAGATACACACAGAACTACAAGGAATGCACAAGTTACAAAATATCTTGTACACTAATGCTCTCAGTATGTGCACAGTCCATTTAAAACTAATTGTTGAAAAATGGTCAGACAGGCCACACTCTGAAAGCAGGTGACAGATGCCACCCAATTCAACTTCTGTGGATTTCGCATCAAATTCCCCCAGATGCTCGTTATACTGTGAGCCAACTGGCCTCATTGGAACTCTTGACTTCCACACAAACATTTCCAAACACCACTCTCAAAGAATACCCTTTTGAAATCTTTTCCCACACAAAGCTTCTCTCAGATGCATTGAGCAAGGATCCACATCCAGGGTTTCAAATTCTCCTTTCGGTTTTCCTCTGCCCTTGTTTGCCACGTGCATTCAAGCTTTCACGCAATTACTCAGTACCGAGCCATGCCAACAGAACACCACTGCTTCACGGGTTCAATTAAGGTGTCACCAACCTTAGGGTTGCTTCAGGTGTCTGGCTTCTCACTGACCAATTTTACCAGGTCTGCACCTTTCAACTCAATATTGCATTGGGAGCCTCACTCTGTCCCTTTCTTTAACTTCAGTGAACAGTACCTTGTTCATATTCCACTTCTTTGTTCCGTTGACATTAGTCTCCCGGAGACTTCTCTTTAATTCCTTGGTTTCTAGAACTATCTGCTCTTTAGATTCTGAGACTTGATTTCTGTCATGATCCAATGACGTGCCTGTGTTGACTGCTTCTGTGAGAGCTGTTTTCTTCTCAGATACCTGGTTCCAACTGAACCCAAATGCTTCTACTCTTTAGTGTGGCTCACTGGTTGCAAAGCAACATGTTAGTTTTTTATAACCTTTATAAAACCTTTGATTACAATGCAGGCACAGTTTAAAGAGGCCAAAGCCCACAGACATGAAGGCACCTTTCATCAACATGAGGACATAAGCTAACTGAGATTTACCCTCTTCTCAGCACAGAAAAACAAATTAAGTTTAACATTATCAATCATTTCTAATCCCCAAAATACAAATATAAATGGTTCAAATCAGCTCTATTTCCTAACAATTTGAAACATCGATAATCAAACGGGCAAAAAAATCCATTTGGTCATCTTCTTTGTGTCCCTGCAGAGAGAGGGGCTGGTCTGGGGGAGAGAAAAAGAGGGGCTGGTCTGGGGGAGAGAGAAAGAGGGGCTGGGCTGTGGGGTGAGAAAGAGGGGCTGGGCTGGAGGGAGATAAAGAGGGGCTGGGCTGGGGGGGGGGGGGGAAGAGAAAGAGGGGCTGGGCTGGAAGGAGAGTGAGGGAAAGGCTGAAGGGAGAGAGGGGTCTGGGCGGGGAGAGAAGGGGTCTGGGCGGGGAGAGAAGGGGTCTGGGCGGGGAGAGAAGGGGTCTGGGCGGGGAGAGAAGGGGTCTGGGCGGGGAGAGAAGGGGTCTGGGCGGGGAGAGAAGGGGTCTGGGCGGGGAGAGAAGGGGTCTGGGCGGGGAAGAGAGAGGGTCTGGGCGGGGAGAGAGGGGGTCTGGGCGGGGAGAGAAGGGGTCTGGGCGGGGAGAGAGAGGGGGTCTGGGCGGGGGAGAGAAGGGGTCTGGGCGGGGAGAGAAGGGGTCTGGGCGGGGAGAGAAGGGGTCTGGGCGGGGAGAGAAGGGGTCTGGGCGGGGAGAGAAGGGGGCCTGGGCGGGGAGAGAAGGGGTCTGGGCGGGGAGAGAAGGGGTCTGGGCGGGGAGAGAAGGGGTCTGGGCGGGGAGAGAAGGGGTCTGGGCGGGGAGAGAGGGGGTCTGGGCGGGGAGAGAAGGGGGTCTGGGCGGGGAGAGAAGGGGGTCTGGGCGGGGAGAGAAGGGGGTCTGGGCGGGGAGAGAAGGGGGTCTGGGCGGGGAGAGAAGGGGGTGTGGGCGGGGAGAGAGGGGGTCTGGGCGGGGATGAGAGGGGGTCTGGGCGGGGAGAGAGGGGTCTGGGCGGGGAGGAGAGGGGGTATGGGCTGGGGACGGAGGGGGTCTGGCGGGGAGAGAGGGGGTCTGGGCCGGGCGTTGGAGGAGAGGGGGTTTGGGCGGGGAGAGAGGGGATCTGGGCCGGGGAGAGAGGGGTTTTCTTGGGCGGGGAGAGATGAGGGGGTATCGGGCGGGGAGAGGAGAGAGGGGTCTGGGCGGGGCGCGAGGGGGTCCTGGGCGGGGAGAGAGAGGGGGTCCTGGGCGGGGAGAGAGAGGGGGTCTGGGCGGGGAGAGAGGGGGTCTGGGGGGAGGAGAGAGGGGGTCTGGGCGGGGGAGGTGAGCGGGGGTCTTGGGCGGGGAGAGAGAGGGGTCTGGGCGGGGAGGAGCTAGAGGGGCGTTGGGCGGGGGAGGAGAGGGGGTACCTGGGCGGGAGCTGAGTAGAGAGGGGGTCTGGGCGGGGACTGATGCGGAGGAGAGGGGTCTGGGCGGGGAGAGAGGGGGTTCTGGGCGGGGAGCGGAGAGAGGGGGTCTGGGCGGGGGAGAGGGGTCTGGGCGGGGAGAGAGGGGGTCTGGGGGGGAGAGAGGGGGGCTGGGGGGGGAGGGAGAGGGGGGTCTGGGCGGGGAGAGAGGGGGTCTGGGAGGGGGGGGGGGGAGAGAGGGGGTCTGGGCGGGGAGAGGAGAGAGGGGGTCTGGGCGGGGAGAGAGGGGGTGGGCGGGGAGAGAGGGGGTCTGGGCGGGGAGAGAGGGGGTATGGGGGGGAGAGAGAGGGGGTCTGGGCGGGGAGAGAGGGGGTCTGGGCGGGGAGAGAGGGGGTCTGGGCGGGGAGAGAGGGGGTCTGGGCGGGGAGAGAGGGGGTCTGGGCGGGGAGAGAGGGGGTCTGGGGGGGGAGAGAGGGGGTCTGGGCGGGGAGAGAGAGAGGGGGTCTGGGCGGGGAGAGAGGGGGTCTGGGCGGGGGAGAGAGGGGGTCTGGGCGGGAGAGGGAGAGAGGGGGTCTGGGCGGGGAGAGAGGGGGTCGGGCGGGGAGAGAGGGGGTCTGGGCGGGGAGAGAGGGGGTCTGGGCGGGGAGAGAGGGGGTCTGGGCGGGGAGAGAGGGGGTCTGGGCGGGGAGAGAGGGGGTCTGGGCGGGGAGAGAGGGGGTCTGGGCGGGGAGAGAGGGGGTCTGGGCGGGGAGAGAGGGGGTCTGGGTGGGGAGAGAGAGGGTCGGAAAGAGAGAGGGTCAGAAAGAGAGAGGGGCAGAAAGAGAGAGGGGCAGAAAGAGAGGGGCAGAAAGAGAGAGGGGCGGAAAGAGAGGGGCGGAAAGAGAGAGGAAGGGGAAAGATAGAGGGGGGGAAAGAGAGGGGGGAAAGGAGGAGAGGGGGAAAAGAGAGGGGGGGAAAGAGAGGGTGGGAAAGAGAGGAGGGGAAAGAGAAGGGGGGAAAAGAGAGGGGGGAAAAGAGAGGGGGAAAGAGAGGGGGGAAAGAGAGGGGGAAAAGAGAGGGGGAAAAGAGAGGGGAAAAGAGAGGGGGGGAAGAGAGGGGGGAAAAGAGAGGGGGGAAAAGAGAGGGGGGGAAGAGAGGGGGGGAAGAGAGGGGGGGAAGAGAGGGCGGAAAAGAGAGGGCGGAAAAGAGAGGGGGGAAAAGAGAGGGGGGAAAAGAGAGGGGGGGAAGAGAGGGGGGAAAGAGAGGGGGGAAAAGAGAGGGGGGGAAAAGAGAGGGGGGAAAGAGAGGGGGGGAAAGAGAGGGGGGGAAAGAGAGGGGGGGAAAGAGAGGGGGGGAAAGAGAGGGGGGGAAAGAGAGGGGGGGAAAGAGAGGGGGGAAAGAGAGGGGGGAAGAGAGGGGGAAGAGAGGGGGAAGAGAGGGGGAAGAGAGGGGGAAAAGAGGGGGAAAAGAGGGGGGGAAAGAGAGGGGGAAAAGAGAGGGGGAAAAGGGAGGGGGAAAAGGGAGGGGGGAAAATAGAGGGGGGGAAATAGAGGGGGGGAAAGAGAGGGGGGGAAAGAGAGGGGGGAAAGAGAGGGGGGAAGAGAGGGGAGAAAGAGAGGGGGAAAGAGAGGGGGGAAAGAGAGGGGGGAAAGAGAGGGGGAAAAGGGAGGGGGAAAAGGGAGGGGGAAAAGGGAGGGGGAAAAGGGAGGGGGAAAAGGGAGGGGGAAAAGGGAGGGGGAAAGCGAGGGGGGAAAGAGAGGGGGGAAAGAGAGGGGGGAAAGAGAGGGGGGAAAGAGAGGGGGGAAAGAGAGGGGGGAAAGAGAGGGGGGGAAGAGAGGGGGGGAAAGAGAGGGGGAAAGAGAGGAGGGAAAAGAGAGGGGGAAAAGAGAGGGGGAAGAGAGATGGGCAAAAGAGGGGAGGGAGGTAGAGAGGGAGGTGGGAGAGAGGGAGGGGGGGGAGAGAAGGGGGAACAAGGATTTGTTCCTTGTTCAAAGAGAGTGTGGGGAGGGAGTGGGGGAAACAGAGGCATGGAGTGCACAGTAAAGGAAGAGGAAAATGGGAACTGATGCATATTTAATAGAAATTTGTACAGAAATTTAAGATATGTTCTCTTTCCATAAATAGACATCGTAAAGTGATACTAATTCTGTGTGGTGTATTGAATTCCAATTATTCCTAAAAGCTCCTCAATTACATGGTAAATTGTGAAGCTTTTAAACAGGATAATAATTCCTGCTTGTAATCTGATGGAATATAATAACAGAAACATTAGTATAGGGTGACTAAAGAGGAATACCTTACTTGTAAATGAGTCCCGGTTGCATAAATTTTAAGGTAATAATTGATCTTACCTATACAAATTGACAGTTCCTACAAAAAGCCCTACATATTAATTTCATAATCTAAAAACATTGCAGTTAATGTTGCAGCAACCGAAGCATACTGATTCAAGCATGAGATTGACTCTGTTTATACAACACTCATTTCAAGTCAAAGGCCGTGGGCTCAAGCTGTATGAATGACTTGAGCACCTTGTCCAGGATCATATTTCCGGTGCTCTGCTGCGGGACCATTGCCTGAGGTGCTGTCTTTATTTATGATATATTTAGGGCGGCACAGTAGCATAGTGGTTAGCATAATTGCTTCACAGCTCCAGGGACCAGGTTCGATTCCCAGCTTGGGTCACTGTCTATGCGGAGTCTGCGTGGGTTTCCTCCGGGTGCTCCAGTTTCCTCCCACAGTCCAAAGATGTGCAGGTTATGTGGATTGGCCATGATAAATTGCCCTTAGTGTTGGGTGAGGTTAAAGGTTATGGAGATGGGATGGAGGTGTGGCTTGGGTGGGGTGCTCTTTCCAAGAGCCAGTGCAGACTCGATAGGCCGAATGGCTCCTTCTGCACTGTAAATTCTATGATATTAAATCAACACTCCTGATCCCATGACCAATCATTTTCCTCATTAAAATTGATCATCTGATAATTATTAGTGCAGCCTTGATTGCATTTGACTGTTGCTACAATTGTTGACCTTACATTGGCTGCACTTCAGAAGTCATCCACAGGTTGAAAAATGCCTTGGTATCTCTGGAGGACATGAGAAGGTGCTATTCAAATCTAAGATCTTCTTTATAAGTTGTGGACTGTCTCATCATACTTCCACATCTGATATGCAAATAAACTCTGGTAAATATTGTGAATCTTCTTGTAGAAGTCAAGTTTGTTCGATCAAATATCAATGCAAAATATAGGGGGTCATCTTATACACTTTAGAGGGGTTGAAATCCTTGTTATCTTGAAACATGAAAAATATTTGCCCATTTCCAGGAAGCTGCTCCATGCTTTTTCACACGCTAAACAGAGGCAGCCAGAGCCAAGATTACTTTTCAGGCAAGACGAGGAGAAAACTTAATCTTTAAATCTACAAATAAACATTTATCTAACACTCTAATTTATGTTAGATGTATTTCCATCTTTCCTCATTGTCTCTTGTAGCAGAAACAATACGGAAAATGTACATAATGTCAAAGAATTCGTAGAAATGGCCATAATAATTGGAAATTAAAATTACCGCCAGTAACAGGTTTTTTAATGATAGCGTGGCTGGCTTAGACGGCACAATTGGCACACAGTTTTTTGGCCTGGCAACACTGTTGGTAACATCACTGTTGGTATCCCGCCTCCAAATAGATGCATAACTGATGGTGTTTCTCACTGCAAAGAGTTTTACAAGATGCAAGATGAAGGGAGGTACCAGAGGATATTGTGGTTAAAGTGTAGGTAATCTAATAGTATTGGTGGAATGGTTACAAAATCAGGAAATTGTAATTACCGGAAGTAACGTGTTTTCTTTGGTGTAGTGTTATACACCAAAAACATGAAAATGTGAAACAACACATTGTTCTAACATCCCTCAACAACTGAGGGCGACGTATACATGAGAAATATGAAAAATTTGGCATTTTGGGGCTTTTACAGGACATCAAGTATTCTTTAAGTATATATGACACCTCACAAGGCATAGTACATTTGGCAAAGATGGGGACAATGTCATAGGGTGGTAGGGCAGGGGAAGAGAATTGAACCATCAGAACAATCACCACACTGAACACTGCCTGCCCTTCCATAAGAACAACATAAGAACATAAGAACTAGGAGCAGGAGTGGGCCATCTGGCCCCTCGAGCCTGCTCTGCCATTCAATGAGATCATGGCAAAAGAGAACAGCATGAAAGTTGTGTGTGGGGGAGGTGGGGGAGAGAGAGCGAGAGAGAGCGAGAGACAGAGAGAGAGAGAGAGAGAGAAGAGAAAGAAAGAAATAAAGGGAACTTTTTTTCCCCAAATAATAATCTCACAAGACAAAGTTACATTTTCCATTTCTCTGAAGTACTTTCTGAATTGTTCAGGCCAATCTTTCCCCGCAGGAAGGATTCTTTCCAACACACAATTGCAATAGTAAATCACAGCATTTCATTCACACAGATAGACCATCAACTTCAAGCACATAATTGGAGCACCAAGTATTGTCATCAAGGGTATTCAAACATCCTGAAGAGAAAATATTCAGCCTACCTGGCTGAAATATCCAATTTAAATTTGGACATCTGCTTTACAGAAGCAGTCAATTCATGTGAGGAGGGAGGGAGGTTCAACGGAGTTGTAGAAAAGACGAAGTAGGGAGACAAATATTTCCACAATCATATTTAGAACTTAAGTAAAAGCTGTTCAAAAATAATTAATTCACCGCAGCAGCATTTCAATTTCTGTGAATCATAGAATTTATGGGAGGCCATTCTGCTCATCGAGTCTACACCGGCCCTTAAGAGAGCATCCGACGCAAGGGTACCCAATTTCTTCCCCCCAATTAATGGGCAATTTAGCGAGGCCAATCCACGTAACCTGTACATCTTTTGGGTTGTGGGGGTGAAACCCACGCAGACACGGGGAGAATGTGCAAACTCCACACGGACAGTGACCCAGGGACGGGATTCGAACCTGGGTCCTCAGTGTCATAATCCCAGTGCTAACCACTGCACCACCGTGCTGACCTGAGCACCTGACTTCAGATCATAACACCACCCTATCCCAGTAACCCCCACCTAACCTTTTGGACACTAAAGGGCAATCCAACATGGCCAATCCACCTAACCTGCACATCTGTGGAAGGAAACCGGAGCACCCGGAGGAAACCCACGCAGACACGGGGAGAAAGTGCAAACTCCACACAGGCAGTTACCCGAGGCCAGAATTGAACCGCGGTCTCTGGAGCTGTGAGGCAACAGTGCTAGCCACTGTGCCACCCCTTCTTTTATGTATGCTTTGACAGATACACCAATAAATTAAGCTCCTATCTCTTCACTGTTAATCAGTGTTTTGATGCCGCTTCTGTTTGACAAACAACTTGACAACTTCTGATTAAATAGTGTCAAACACAGAACCTACAATTTCAATTGTGATTTGAAACGTACAATACCTGTGGAGCCATTTTAGACTCCGTAAATGTAAACTAATCATTGAGAATGGAGCAAAAAACAGAACGCAAAACCTCAATGGCTTGATGTCACTATTCCATTTCCTAAATTAGCATTTTTTCCTACTGGAGCCACAGAGAAGAAATACACTGGGTTGTGAATATTTTTACTGAGTAAAGTAACAAATAAAAGCACCTATATCTGTCATTTATAAATGTGACAATGAAGGTGCATCAATTTCAAATTTCAGGAATCCTCATATGCTCCAACTCTCGCTACATTATTCTGGCATTCTTTGCATCTCCTTTCATTCACTCCACCTTCAGTCACAGCCTTCAGTTAGCTTGGCCCCACTGTCCAAAAATCCAGTCCTGCATTGCAAACCTCTCGTACCGGCTTCAAAACATTATCAACTTCAGCCATGTCTTCATGAAATGAAATGAAATGAAAATCGCTTCTTGTCACAAGTAGGCTTCAAATGAAGTTACGGTGAAAGGCCCCTAGTCCCTACATTCCTGCGCCTGTTCAGGGAGGCTGGTACAGGAATTGAACCGTGCTGCTGGCTTGCCTTGGTCTGCTTTCAAAGCCAGCGATTTAGCCCTCTCTAGCATCCAGTTTCACCTGGGTGCATATTTTATTATCTTTAACGCTGCATATAAATAAGGGTTTTGCAGTTCTTCTGGCTGGATTCATAGAGCGGGATTTAATTGGTCTGATGTAAGTCTTGCCCACCATTTGGAGAATTATTGGTGAAACCCCAACAACTCTACTGAGGAGGATCAACAGAACTACATGTCCTTCAGGCATTTATTTAAGTGGCCACGGTTGGGCCTTCCTTAGGATTCAGGACCTTGGAAGCTGGCAATGCATCGTTGCAATTCAGGGAAATGGAAATTATAACTTTGTCTTGTTAGATTACAAATTGGGGTGGGAAAAAAAAATCCCCTGTACTCCTCCCCATTCCCCCCTCCTCCCCAATCGCCCCCCCCCCCCCCCTCGATCTGTCATGCTGTACTCTTTAGAAGGCAGGCAATGTTCATCCAAGTGAGTGGTCAGTGCTCTTACCCTGCCCCACTGCTCCATGAAACCTTCCTCAATCTTTGCAAAATGTGCTGTGTATTGTGAATAATTTATTCTTGAATAATACTTGGAAGTCCTGAAAAACCTTGGGCTGGATTCTCCGCAGCCCTGCGCCGAAATCGCGTTTGGTGCGGGGGCAGAGAATCAACTGCGCCGAAATCGGGCCCATCGCCGATCCGGCGATTCTCCGAGAATCGCCGCTTTCGGGAATTACTCCGCGCGTCTGGGGGGGGGCCATTGCCAGAGGCCCGCCCAGCAATTCTCCACTCCCACCCGGCCAAGTTCCCAACGGCTTGGAACTAATGTGGTATGGCCGGTCGTGTCTCTTGCGTGGCAGCTGCGGACTCAGTCCGCGGCTGCCCTGGTGGGGAGTGGGGGGGATTCAGGCACCGACGTGGGCATTATGAGCTGCAGGGGCAGCGAGTGGGCCGGAAGGCCGATCGGGGCGGGCCTAGCTTGTTGGTGTTGGTGTGCGGTCCAAGTCCGCCATTCCGCTCGGCACGGCCGCTGGAGACCGCCGCCTAGCGCCTGCATGGACCCGGAACCTGATGTGCAGTGGCCACAGCTGCATGAAGCTCCCTGGGTTTCTGCTAGCCCCCACAAGGTAAGTGAATCGACTTTTATTTTTTGCAGGAAACTGGGGAGTGTAACGCCAGCGTTTATACGCCGGCGTGGGGACATATCCTTTTTTTGGGAGAATCCAGCAGCTTAACTTTTCATATATATCATGTGTATGCCAACCCTAGTTTTGAACGATAGTGGAACAATATTTTTTGGTGTATAACACAACACCAAAATAGTGCAAACCCAAGTTATTACCGATTATTATAATTTCTTCATTTTACAGCCATACCACCAATACTATTTGATTACCTACACTTCTAACCACAATATTTTCTGACAACTTGCTTCATTTATCTTCATCATTGCCAGTTGGATAGCAGTGGCACCTGTCAGTAATCTTTAAAAATTCATTCATGGGGTGTGGGATTGCCCACCACTAGTTGCCCTTCAGAATGTTGTAGTGAGTTGCCTTCTTGAACCGCTGCAGATGCCGACATGCAGATACATCCACCAGAGGCCTAGGATCACCAAGGGACCAAGGACAAATGTGAGTGAAGTTGGGATGGGAATCTTGGGGTGGGAGGCAAGAATGGGGGAAATGGTTTCCAGCAGTCAACCCCCCCAACACCCCCCACCCCCCGCCTGATACTAGATCCCTAAAACAAGCACCGAGTGTTTTTGACAACAAGAGACCTCCTGGAGAATGCAACTGGGAAACCGTGCAGAATTTACAGAGCAGCTTTCAAGAGGTGTGAGAAAACTGTGATTCTCCCTTTTGATGCCTCAGCCATCACTAAATTGCGGTGGTTGCAGGATACGGAGTAAGTGGCTCACAGCGGCTGGGAATTCTGTATCTTCTACCCTCTTGTTATGATCCTAGATGATGTTATAACTGGACGGGCAGATCCCTGAATGGAACCCGGCTCAAAAGGCCGTAACTTGTACTTTGTTTTCAGAAAACATGGAGCAACAAGAGCTCAGGACCGCTAATTAGTTTTAACAAAAAACATTTATTGAACTTAAAAAGTTGGATGATGATACAATAATCTTTTACTGCCCCCCTCAGCCTCACAAATATACACAGATCTCAAGGCCAACATGGATTACAAAGTATATTTTAAGCGATAATGGTCTCAGCAACACAAAGTCCCTTTAAACACAGGAGTTGGCTGTGGTCAAATACACTCTCCACTCAGAATCCAAGTGAATGTCTATGGATTTCTTGTCCGAATCCCCCCCAGATGACTGACACATGAGAGTTTCCAAACTCTACTGCCAAGAAACAAACTTTAAAATCTTCTTTCACAACACTGCTTTCCATCAGAGGTTTGCATTCCAAAATCTAATTTCTGCAGATATTGAAGTTTTGAGTACCTTCTGTTGATAAAGAATACAGCAAAGGAACAGGCCCTTTTGACCCTCCATGCCTGTCCCGGTCATGATACCACCCTTGGCCAAAACCCTCAGCACTTCCTGGTGCCGTATCCCTCTATACCCATCCTATCCATGTATTCGTTAAGATGCCTTTTGAACGCTGTTAATGTAGCTGCTTCCACAACCTCCCTTGGCAATGCGTTCCAGGTACTCACCACCCTCGTGTAAAAAAACTGCCGCGCACATCTCCTCTAAAAGATGTCCCAAGGACCTTAAACCTATGCCCCCTAGTGAATAACCCTTCCACCCTGGGAAAGAGTGCCTACCCATCCACTCTATCCATGCCCCTCATAATCTTGTAGGCCTCTATCAGGTCATCCCTCAATCTCCATCATTCTAATTAGAACATTCCAAGTCTATTCAGCCTCTTCGCATAGCTAACAACCTCCAGACCAGGCAACATCCTGGTAAATCTCCTCTGCACCCTCTCCAAAGCCTCCAACATCCTTCTGGTAGTGTGGCGACCAGAATTGTGCGCAATATTCCAAGTGTGGCCTTACCAAGGTTCTGAACAACTGTAGCATGACTTTAATTCAGTTTAAAAGCTGCGGGCATAGGTAGTGTGCTAAGAAACCCGGTAGGGTTAAGTGAGAGAATATCCCAAAACTCAGAAATGAATCTTGGAACACCAGTTTTTCCTGGTGTATTTTTTTTCAATTTGGTATGCTGTAAGAAAACATATGCAAACCCAGGGAGGTCTACTCCAGTCGTTTTATGGTCAATAAATAAAGAATCTTTATTAACTTAAAAGAAACACACAAGGACTATAATACACAACACACTAAACTGCACTGACGGCCACACACACACAAAATTACATGAAGTCACCACTTTGTTCCCAACTACCTACGTTTCCTGAACTCCGAGATGCCTCTTGTTCCCAAACAACATCCAATATTATATAATTTATGAATTAAATCCAGCAGATAATTACCACACACAGGTTATTTGTCCACCTTAGGGAAAACCATTTTCAGTTTCAGTGAGGGTATAATCTTCTCGGGTTTTAACCGGCAGTCCGTTCAGCAATAACCTGTTTTCTGCAGCTGGGTGTTGCTATGATGGTAGCTGTCTCTATCCTGCCAAGGATATAGAATCATAGAATTTACAGTGCAGGAGGCTATTCGGACCATCAAGTCTGCACCAGCCCTTGGAAAGAGCACCCTACTTATGCCCACTCCTTTATCCTACCCCTGTAATCCAGTGACCCCACCTAATCTTTTGGACACTAAGGGGCAATTTAGCAGGGCCTATTCACATAGCTTGCACATCTTTGGGCTGTGGGAGCAAACCGGAGCACACGGGATAAAGTGCGAACACCACACAGTCACCCGAGCCCGGAATTGAACCCAGGTTGAATGAGCTGTGAGACAGCAGTGCAAACCACTTTACCACTGTGCCGGTGAAAGAATAGATCATTCTTTCCCTTTGATGTTACCCACCCTGTGGAACCAGCTTTTAACATACAAGTGCCAATTCTCTGTCATTCTTCTTCGAAGTTATCCCTTCTACATTGTTTTCTCTCAAATTACATAGGTTAACACTTGTTTTTCTCACTGGAATGCTAATTCATATATCAAAACGCCCCTTCAGACATCTGCCCCGAACAATTCCACTTTTTGTTATTTTATCCCAATATCATTTTTTATTTTAATTGTGCCCAATTCGTAACAGTGCCCGAGATATTGGGTGAAAATAAAGTTTCATGTTTCTTACATTGCTTTGTTGACGAGTTGCAATGCAGCATATCAAATCTTTACACTCTTAACATGCTCAAATTCTCTACATGTCGACCCATCTTCAGGTCTGAAGAAGGGTCATTTAGACTCAAACTCAAATCTGTTTCTCTCCACAGATGGTGCCACATTTGCTGAGTTTATTTCAGATCCCCAGCATTCACAGTATTTTGCTTTAAAAAAAAAACATGTATTGCCTCTAACTCTGCTTCGGCAAGTGGATGTGCTGCAGTTATGCACAAAGGGCTGCAACTTACGAAGCATTGTCCACATGTAAATAATCCTAGATTTTCCCGACATTGAATAATATGTGAACAAGAACATGAACCCATGAAAATTTAAATGTTGAACAAACTTATGTTACGACAGCCTGGGCCAGTGCGCGGTGAATTGCAGCTCCCCCTTGATCTGGAGTCAGACCACAATTGAATTAACCGATAATTCTCAGAAAAATACCCAAAGTCTTGGCCCTTGGCTGCCTATTAGTCACCAGGTTTGTAAATCTATACACAAATACTTATTATTTGTAACAGGAACTGCAATGAAATAGTCAGCAAATAACAGACACACACATCTTTTTTTCCCGATGGTTGTTTCTCGCACACTTTCCTTCAAACCAGGCTTTTAGATCAAGATTTCTGCTTCCCAGTCTGGAATGGTTTTCACTGAAAGATTCTTTCAGGTCTCTGCAGTTTCAAAAATTGTGCAGCTTTTCTGGGGAACACCCGCGGGAGTGCAGGTCCTTTCCCCCGAGTTCCCAGGGGACTGACTCGGTTTTCCTGAAGTCTCTGGAAATCAGCCCACTCAGGCTGGATCCAATCACCACATTTACTGGACAGAATCCGGCCTTTTGGCCAGTTCATTGGCCACCAGCCAACTAATCGAGTCCCACCCCATCTCTCGGGTGCCACAAAATCTGAGTTTTGTTGCTCGAAAACTAGCACCATAAACTATGTTGCAACTTTTCAAACTCCTCATTCCCTCTGCTGCTTGACTGAAAGCTACATGTCCATTAAACATCCATGGATCAAAATGATAAGGGCAAAAAATAAAGAAAAGGGATATAAGGGAATCAACACTTAGGCATTATAGTGGCACAACTGCAACACCATCAGGAGGATATACTTTTACAGGCACAAAAGCTTCAAATTCCAAATTTCAATCAGAAAGTAAGTAACACGTGTTTCCAATGCTCACAGAAGAGAAGCAAGGGCCAAAGATGCTGTCATACTTAAACATCAGAACTTGACAGAGACCAAGGACGAGACTACATTTTGTCTGAGTGGATGTGGAGGATGAAGGGGAGAGTCCAGATGTGTCACAAAATACTGACCACAAATTTCTGCTGCTTCTCTTCAACTTCCTCTAGCCCGACAAATATCCAGGAATCCTGCGCTGCCCCAATTCTGGCAGGTTGTACATCCACAATGACCTTTGCTCTAACTCTGGAAGCCAGGTCTTCAGCTTTCTAAGTCCAAAGTGTTTAAATTCTCTCTCTGCCCTTCTCTGTCTCTGCACTTTTGTTCCTCCTTAAGAATACTTTTTCAACTCTACCTCTTTGACAACCTTATGGTCACCTGTCCTAATGTCTCTTCATGTTGCTTATTGTCTCACTTGCAGACAATTCTGGTGTCGCAGAGGTGGGCGACCTATTGGTCTTCTGCTGTTAGCAAGCTCGCTATAGAGCATCTCTTTGGAGAAGCAGCCGCCATCCATTCGGCTCACAGAACCCAGCCAACAGAATCACTCACGAGGGCAAACATGCTGCGATTCCTGCATGCCGAGATTGGAGTCAATGCATGGGAAATCCTCACTTCAAACTCAACTGCCTGGAGACAAGTATATTTTCTGAACTTGAGCAAATTACAGCATTCTTAACAACTAGAGCTAAATAGAATGCAAGAAATGGAAGGAAAAATAAATGACCAGATGGCGGACAAGAGGGCCTGCCAGAGGAATAAGGCATCATCAACCTTGGGCCAACTTTCTGGTTCAACACCAGGGTACTGGGACAGTAGCAGCAGCAACCCGGGGGGTGGGACGTTGATTATGTTGGCTTATTCTATTTAAATTTGATTTATTTAATTTTAATTTATGGTTAAGTTCTCTTGTTTGGGGGGGGGGGGGGGTGGGGGGGGTGTGATACATGTGATGTTACGGTATGGGGGGAAATGTGGGTGTTATGCTGTTAGTTACTGCTTTTTGCTATACTTGTTATATTTTTATATTTTCTGTAAAAAATTCCAATAAAAATTATTTAAAAAAAAATCAACCTTGGGCCAATGTTATTCATCTGTATCAACTGCAAAACAGAATGCCGCTCACAAATCGGTCTCTAGAGCCACAAGAATGTTCAATATATAAGTGACATACGCGCTAGGTGTGGTCTATCGTCTCCTGAGACGAACAAAACCCACCACATGCTCAGTGTCAAATTGTGTCTGATATCACCCTTGTGAAGCAGGTTGGGACATGTTATTGCATTCGAGGTTCTACAGAAATGCACATTATTGCTGTTGCATAAAATGAGCATACATTTGTCTGTCCGAATGAATTTCTGTCTCCAATATTTTAGCTGAGGCATTGACCTAACAATAAATGGGTTAATTGCCCCAATAAAGTATCAAAGGAGAATTTCACACTCTTATCATACATAGCAATTTCAGGGCAACACGAACAAAGATCGAATTGCGCAGTGAGCTTACCTGAGTAATGAGAATCAAGCAAGCCAGCTTGAGACAGAAAGCTAATTCTATCCTTAAGGTTGGCTCTGTCATAATGTACACATTTTGTGGAAAGGCTCAAGCTGAAGGGAATTAATATTTTCCCTGCAATTAATGTTTGTGTTCCCTGATCTAAGTGAGACAAAAATGACTTGAAATAAAGTGTCAGTCAAAAAAACCCTCTGGCACACTTGCTTCTTTAACTGAAAAACATGTGCGTAGCCGTGCATTGCATACCAAGCACGACACTAATGAAGCCTGAAGCCTCAGACAGTGAATTCGTCCCTGTCCTAATAGCAAAGTATGCAGCAAATCAAGTAACAAATCTATTTTACATTCAAACAATCCTGCAGCTGTCAAGTACCTGACCTCTGCCTGACATTATCATTCTCTCTATTTTTCCTATTAAAACATCTGGAGATCCGTGCTTACTACAATATTAATTGCAATCTTGCTTGCAATGCACAATCAAAATGTTCCATGTTTAGCATGAAAATGCTCCAATAATTAATTCGCCACCACAACATACGTGGACTTCAATGGTCCTTGATTGAATATCATTCGATGTGAAAATTTGGACAATACGTAGAAGAGACAATGAACCAGGTAGAGGAATTAAACTCCAGGTCGACATGAGTATGAATTGGTTGGTTGCATTAATACAATCCCCTGCTTTGCATCTTTAACTGAAAAATATGTGAATACTCTTGGCATCTCCACTAAAGCATGACCGACCATGCTGGGAGACATCAGGCTGTAAAAATGTAAGCCCTGTCAGAACCACCAGACTTTAAAGAGTCATGGCAGTGCAGGAAACCATTTTTAAATGCAAAACCAATGATTGAAGGAACTTACACTGTTGGATGTACAGCCTTCCACGTATACCACCCACCTGTAAGACACTTTGGATAATAGGTTTTTCAGCTTTATTCTTTATGCACAATCAACTCTCAATGCCTGTCCAGAGAATTCTCTCAGATTTCATCCAGCTGCTGACTTCTTGCTGGAGGTGGACGTCATTGTGGGCCTTGCATACTTCACATCCTGGACTTTAATACCATTGCGAAGTATGACAACTCAAATATTTGGGATTGGGGTCTGGTGGGTGGAGAAGGGCCATTAAGGAAGTTTCAAAAATAAAAACACTACATTTTGCCAAAACGCATTAATGGAAAAAACAAATAATGTTTTTACACATATGGCAGTTTCTGAAACCAGCTTTTATTGATTATGAATATGAACAAGAGGAAAAGGTTGAGTAACATCCCATATACATGATATAGATGCATATTCTCATGAATACAATTTTGCTACATTGTTGTATAGATCAACACTAGACAGCACGGTAGCAGAGTGGTTAGCACAGTTGCTTCACAGCTCCAGGGTCCCAGGTTCGATTCCCGGCTTGGGTCACTGTCTGTGTGGAGTCTGCACGTTCTCCCCGTGTCCGTGTAAGTTTGCTCAGTGTGGTCCGGTTTCCTCCCACAGTCCAAAGATGTGCGGCTTAGGTGGATTAGGTTGGCCATGCTAAATTGCCCCTGGTGTCCAAAAACATTAAGTGGGGCTATTGGGCTAAGGGAATAGGGTGAAGGTGTGGGCTTGGGTAGGGTGTGCTTTCCAAGGGCCGGTGCAGATTCGATGGGCCGAATGGCCTCCTTGAGCACTGTAAATTCTGTAACAACCTTTAAGTGGACAACTATGGCTGCAGCGAATGACCATCAGGCAGCAACACACAAGACAAAGATTAATTGTGCTGAAGACATCACATACTCGGGAATGGTTACAAGCAGTAATCTAAGTCGGTGTTTTTCAAACTTTTTCTCCCCCCCACCCCCCCGGGAGACCCACTTTTGCCAACTGGCCAACCATGGGGACCCGTGTCGTCTGAGCTTCTAAATTCACGTCTCTTTCGCTTCCGTAGTCTTCCATGAGTCTAGGTAATGGTTGGGACACTAAAACTTCCTTGCCCCAGACAAGGGAGAGAAAGAAAGTCATCTAGTTTTCCTGTTCTCACTCACTATCTAGTAGCCCAGGTGCATACTGTCAACATTGAATGAGGACAGGATAATTGAGATAACCGACCCCCAGAATGCGAAGTACCAGAATTTAAAACAGAAAATACAGCAAATAGTCAGCAGATCAGGCAGCACTTGATGCCTGTGATGGAAGGCCATCAATCTAAAAAGTTCAGCCATTTCTTTTTTTTTTAAAATCACTTAATTTTGAAACACTGCTCAAAGCTAAAATGAAGGCTAAGAGAAAGTAAAGGCATATCCTTATTCAGTCATCCGGTCTCTCCTTTCTCAGCAACATGGGTGGGATTCTCTGAAATGGGGGCAGAGTGTCCGCGTCGTGAACGCCGTCGCGTTTCACAACGGCGCAATACGGGCGTGGGCACTACCGATTCTGGCCCCCACAGGGGGCCAGCACAGCACTCGAGTGGTTCACGCCGCTCCAGCCTCCCTTCCAGGCGACAACTGGGCGCCGCGCCAACCCGTGCATGCGCAGTGGCACCACAGGGACTTCCTCAAAGCGCGGGCAACGATGCAACATGGTGAGGGGGTTCAGGGGCCGGTTGCGTAACAAAATAGGGCCGGGGCTGGAGAGGCCCGCCCGCTGATCAGTGGGCCCCGATCGCGGGCCAGACCCCATCGGAGGCCCCCCTCCCTCGGTGAAGGAGACCCCCTCCTCTCTCCGCCCACATGCCGCCCCCCTCCAACCCTGCGCGCCGAGTTATCGTCGGCTGCGAGCAGGTGTGGACAGCGCCGGCGGGACTCTGCCATTTCCGCGCGACCACTCGGCCCATCAAGGCCGGAGAATCGGCGGCCCGGCCGCGCACAGCGGCCCGCGACCGGCACGGCACCAAACGCGCCGGCGCAAATGCCGCCGATTCTCCGCTCCTCAGAGAATCGCGTGCCAGCGTCGGGGCAGAAGTTGCGGCAATTCTCCGGCCTGGCGCGGGGTCTGGAGAATCCCGCCCCCTGTGTCTTCCATATTCCAAGTGTTGAAACCGTTGAGGGTTATGTTAGCTTGCTGAGTTGTGATTGAATACATCCGTGTTCACAGTCATCTGGCATCAGCACAAATGGGCAGTCATTTAATTAAAATAGAGAGGGACTGACTGGCCAGGATTCTCTAAAATCACGGCTAAATGTTGACTCCGGCCCAGCGATTCCATGGCCCACAGGGGGCCAGCACGCCGCCGGCCCGCGCAACATGGCAGAGCCACACAACAGGCGTTGCGGAGGAAGGTAAGGCCCGCCCACACCCAGTTTGCACGCACCCCTGCCGATCGGTGGCTCTCGATCACAGGCCTAGTCATCGTGGAGGCCCCCCTCCCCTCCCCCCCCCCCCCCCCCCCCCCCTCCCTCACCACCACCCGGAGTCTGATCCCCCCCCCCCCCACACGAGGACGGCCACAGCGGCCACGGATCTGAGCTCCAGCCGGGTGGAACCATATAGAAAGCACGCCGGCAGGAACTCGGCCGATCAACCGCGGAGAATTGCCACAGGGGCCTTTCAACGGCCCCTGACCAGCACCGCGTCGACCGCGCACGCGCGCGACTGGCAGCTATTCTCCGGTCGCCGGAGAATCGCGTCTCAGCGTCGGACCGGCGTCGCAGGCCTTCTCGGAATCATCTCCCGATTCTCCGAGCTGGCGCAGGCTCAGAGAACCCCGGCCACAGTTTTTGTGGTCAGTGGTGTGGAGTGATTTAAAACTAATGTGCTGAGTCACAAAACACTCTGAATCCCATTCCCAGATCTTTCTAAACATGCTCAACTGTATTCAGCAATGAGAACAGAATTTCAGACAGCTCCATATAACTCCGAGCCAATGTGCATTTTCACCTCGATCACGCAATGAGAATTGGTGGATCGCCCCCTTAATCAATAGACAAATAAATCGATTAACAACGATATTTATGATCTTGCCAATCCTGCCCCTCAATACAGAAGTTGCCTCCCGGCTTTAACAATTTGGTAGGTTAATCACATTCCACTGTAAATACCCTTCACTCATCAGCTTCTGGCTTTATCACATTTCCAGACAGAAATGCTGAGCACAAATTAGGTAAGGATTTTAAACTATGAAGCCCCTTTCTGTTCTCGCTGACAGTGGTTGACACATGGTCACTTCACCTGAGTTACATTCACCCCAGCCTGATCGTCCTGATAAACGTACGTCCATCGGCTCCTATGTCCCCAAAACCAAATACAGTGCACTGAAATTACTCAGTTAAAATAATTAAAGGAGCAAAATTGATGAACATAAATTTGGTACAATAAGCTAGAATTCCTAACTGTTAAATCTGTTCTCATTTTAATTGTTTAAGGAGAGGACTGAATTGACATTTTAGGTGGGATTTTCCCTACAGACTTCTAAATGCAGCTGTTGGAAAACTCCGCGTTAGCAGCTGATAGGCGTAACTAGCAGGCAATTCAATCCTCCCTCCATGACCCTTCTGACACCCGCCCACGACCCACCCGCAGGTCGCGACCTCCACTTTGAAAACCCCTGATCTAAGTGAGGTGATCAGACAGCATTTTGAATAATGTGAGTGAAGCTTGGGAATCAGGCTACAATGTTAAAACCTTTTCAATTACCTTTGACACAAATAAACCTTGCAGATGATGTTTCAAAGGTAACAGAAATTTATTTTGGAAGTACATCAAGAAAACAGAAGAGGTGAACCCAAATAAACAGCTTTAAAGTATTTATCGTTGTGGATAAAGACTCAGAACTGCTAACTGAATATTGAACGTGGATTTTCAAAGCACAAAAGTCAGGTACAAAACCAAAGTTCATGGTAAGTCAACAGACAGGAAGCAAAAGAAAAGAAAGAAAAATTGTGATAGATAAAATAATAGAACTGACACCAAATAACCCAAGCCACATCCACTCATGGTTATTAAAACAAGTAGTAAGAAAAATAGGATTGCATTCGATACAATCTTCCAATACCATTGGAGTTGTGAATAGTTCACAGAAGAATCACACAGAATGGTTACAGCACAGAAGGGGGCTATTCGGCCTATTTCATGTGTGCCAGCAAGAGCAATTTATCTACCATCACTGCACTGCTTTTTATCCATAGCCCTAAATATTTTCCTCTTCAGATAATGATTCAATTCCCTTAGTGGGCGGCACGGTAGCACAGTGGTTTGCACCGTTGCTTCACAGCACCAGGGTCCCAGGTTCAATTCGCTTGGGTCACTGTCTGGGAAGTCTGCCTATTCTCCCCGTGTCTGCGTGTGTTTCCTCCTGGTACTCCGGTTCCCTCCCACAAGTCCCGAAAGACATGCTTGTTAGGTGAATCGGACACTCTGATTTCTCCTTCTGTGTACCCAAACAGGCGCCGGAATTTGCAGACTAGGGGATTTTCACAGTAACTTCATTGCAGTGTTAATGTAAGCCTACTTGTGACAAGAAAGATTAATATACTATTTTTTGAAAACACAATTGAATCCGTCTCCACCACGCTCTCAGGCAGTGCATACCAGCACTAACTGCACCAGAGGTATACCTACACCACATGGACTGCAGTGATTCAAGAAAGTGGCTCCCATCACTGTGTCAAATGAAAATAAGGATGGGCAATAAATGGTGGCCAAGCCAGCAATGCCCACACCCCTTCAAAGAATAAAACAAATACTAGATCCTAACCACTCAGTGCATAAAATATGTTATTGCCATTGTTTCATCTTAAATCAGCATCACCTAGTTTTTGATCCTTTCACCAATGGAAGAGTTTGTCACTATCTACTCTGTCCAGCTCTCTCATGATTTTGAATACCTCTATTAAATTTCATCTCAACCTACTCTTCTCTACTTGCCCAAACATCTCTATCTAGTTCTATAAGAACATTAAAAATTGCAAATATTACTGTCAAAAAGGAGGAATGAATAGAACCAACTAACTAAAGGTCAATACGTTTACCATTGGCAGTGGCAAAATTGCTCGAGTGGGGACAAGGCAAGAGAAAAATTTAAACAGATTATGGAGTAGCAGCATGGCTTTTCAAAACAAAACAAGTCATGACAAGCTAACCGAGGTAAATTGTTTGAAAAATCATAGAGGTGGTGGACGGGAAAATCAACAGCTATCATTGGCTGGAATTATTGGAATGTGTTCAATACTGTAAAGAGATTGCCAGCTAAAGTTAGGCATATGGATTTGGAAGCAACCCCATTGGTTAGGGGTGATGAGGTAAAGGAATATACAATTGATTTAATTCCTGGATTGAAGGGCATCAATAAATGGTGTCCTCCAACAATGCCATCTGTTCACTTTATACTCAAGGGACCCAGACATGGATATAAAAATGGTGTATTTCCAACGTGGCAAATGATACTGAGCTGGAAGGTAATGCAAACTGTGAAGGAGAGCAGAAAAACTTCAGACTGTACGTCAAGCAGAGGCCAGTGCCGTGCAATTTAATGTAACAACACAAAGTGCAAGACTTTGGATGATAGTGAAAGATGGAAATAGATGAGTGATGGGATTTTAGAATTCAAAAATGGAAGACATACATTTCCCACAGATGATCCGATTGTTACGCTTAAAATTAGGAAGGGAATTGAACAGGCAGATATTTGTATTTGCTTGCCTCTTGCATGAGAGTCCAGAACATATTTTTCAATTCAAGTGAAACCTATCAGAAGTGAAATCAGAAAAAGGTATGCACATACAGTTTAGAGAATGTGAAGCATATTTCCCATGTGCTTACATGTGTCAACAATAGCTCAGTGGCAGCATGCTGGTTAGAGTCATAAAGTTACAAGTTTAAGTTCTGCTCCAGCAATAACTAATGCTATGCATTTCCTGAGGTTTGGCACTTCTGACAATGCAGTAGCTCCTCAATACTGCATTGAAATCTACCACCTACATGTTGTACCCACATCTCCATACTTGAACCTGTGCCCAAAACCAACTGACTCAGAGGCAAATGTCCTCTGAGTGAGCCAAGGCTGATAACTGCTGCCTGCACAACAATAAACCACTGGTATCACATTATACTACGTCACATTAAATTGCACATCACGTACTTACTATATGCAACTTGTTAGTTTCACTTTCTAATTCATATTGCCTTAAAGTACCACTCAATGGCACCACATTTTGGGAGCACTAAAACTGCTGAAACAAAACTTGCATTTAAAGCACTTAAACCAGTTTTCGCTTTCAAAATGAATTGCTTTGAAGTCCAGTCTCTCTCGTTTTTTGGCCAATGGACTGAATTTCCCCAAAAATAAGACTAAACATAATTAAATTGGTCTGGGAAAATAAATTGGCTTCGATTTCTTTTTATTCCTGAACCGATAATTTCCAAAGTAACTTGATCAACTTCTTCATAACGGTCATATCAATCTTACAGTCTAATTCTGCAGATTGTAACTTTTGACAGGTACAAAGAGAACATTTTATAGGATTAACTGATTTTGATAAGTACTACTAAATTTCAGATTTATTGAAATGTTGGGTTATTTAAAGATTTCACAATTGTTTCCCTCTGTTACTGTACAGATGCACAAAACCATTTAAAATGTTAGTCCCATGGGTACACCTACCCAATAACCAAAGCAAGGTTCGGATCTTGGAATTCAAAAGGTGGTTTAATCAAAGTCGTCTTACCCTGCAATCAATCTGCCACTACGTTGAAAATACCAGGGCCTGCATTCAAGCCAGCAGGTACTTCAATACTGAATCCCACTAAGCAACTTTATTCCTCAATATTGAATTTAACTTTGTTCAATGAGGCTGGAATAATCTTGTTTCAAGCTTGGACTTACGACCACACCCAAAAAAAAGGGAAAATCAAAATAAACAACAAACCATGACCATTCCTGCTCACATTGGGCCGGAGAGAATTAAATACCAGTCAAGTCACTTTAACTTTTTTTTTCCAAATAAAAAAAATCTACCAACCATTAGTCTGACCAACTAACGCATCACGACAGAGATAAACTGATAAAATCTATCCCTCACTTTTATCATTGTCTTGTTTGTACATTAAAACTGTGAATAAACGATAAAATTTCACATTGTACCTTGGAAGTCATTCTGAAGACCAGTTGTTAAAAATAGTTATACAGTAGTCCCCCATTATACCGCGGGTGTTCGGGTCCAAGACAGCCACCCGCGTTGTATCCGAGCCGCGGATATCCAAGATGGCGGATATCCAAATGAATGAACGAGAGGAAACATCGCTGACTGTGCTGAACATTGCTGAATGGAAGGGCATTTTAAATAAAAAACATCAAAGTTCGTTCAAGTCTTAAATCAAGTTTTAAATTTATTAAAATATATACAATAATATATACATACAATAATATACTTAAAATTGTACTTACAAGCATATTTTTAAAAATCATTTAAAAAAGTCTGAGAGTTTCTTCTGGCACATCCCCGTCCTCATCTTGACTTGTGCTTGCCTCTGGAGGTTCTTCAGGTGTAGGATGTATATGGGATCGAAGTCCTGTTGCTCTGTGTATGCTATGAGCCACTTCAGGTGCGTGATGGCATCCGAGTGGCTCTTTGCCACTGTGGGCTGGGGTTCTTCTTCTTCTTCTGCCTCCTCTTGGGTGACCTGGTCGATGATCTCCTCCTCTGTGAATGTTTCTGCGGGTGCCATGTCGTCCTCTGCTGCTGACCACCTGTTCACCCAATCCTGGAGTGTTAGGTTCTCATCCAGGTGGTCCTCTAGCCTCTCCTCAGCTGCCCTGGTCTCTGCTTCAGTAAAGCCTACGAAGTCCTCTTCATCCGGGTAATGTTGGGGTCGTGGGAGTGCTGCTCCTAGGGCCTTGTTCCAGCAGTTGGCGATGGTCTTCTCCGTCACAGCTCCCCAGGCCTTCCCTGCCAGATAACAGGCATCCTTGATGGTGATGGCTTTCAGGTAATCTGGGAAAGTGAGAGGAGAGTCTATCATTTCCAGGATCAGTTCCTTTTTGTACACAGACTTGAAGGTCTGAATGATGCCAGCAGCACATGGCTGGATCTTGCTGGTGGTGTTCTTTGGGAGATAGAGCACTTGGATCTGCCCATCCCTGGTCTTGAGAACATCTCCCTGAGGGTGGGCTGAGCAGTTGTCCAGTAGGAGCGTGGCCTTCTGCAGTAAGTTGCGGGCACTAAGGTGGTCCCTGACACTGGGTACGAAGAACTTGAAGAACCACTCCTCAAATAAGGAAGCTGTCATCCAGGCTTTGCCCGAGTTCAGGTAGGTAATGGGTAGGTTCTCCATGTTGATGTGGTGAAAGCATCTAGGAGACTTGAATTTGCCCACAATCAATGGCTTCAGCTTGTGTGTTCCCGTGGCATTGCTGGCAAACAGGATGGTGAGCCTGTTCTTGGCTTGCTTGTACCCCAGAGTCTTGTGGGCATCATCCTTGACAGCTAGGGTCTTGTCAGGCAGCATCTTCCAGTAGAGCTCTGACTCATCTGCATTGTAGAGTTGCTCTGGGGTCAGCTCCTCTTGCACCATGTAGTTCTTGAGGATGTCGGGAAAGGCTGCTGCTGCTCCTGAGTCGGCGGATCTCTGTTCACCACTGATGGTGACTGCACCTATCCCATGTCTTTTCTGGAACCGATGGAGCCAACCCTTGCTGGCTACGAAATTGCTGTCCTCTGGGTGGAGCTGGTGATGGAACTTCTCAGCCTGAGTCCTGATGATAGGTCCAGGTAGGGGGGTGCCACCAGACTGTTCCTGGACAAACCAGGTGAACACAGCCTTCTCCAAGTTAATGTCACTAGCGTTCCTTGCCTTTTTCCTGGTAAGCCCTTCACTCTGAGAAACTGTCCCAACATATGTTCTTAAATTGGGCTCATCTTTCACCCACCCACGGAGGGTTGACTCTGGTACACCAGTCTCTCTGGATAATTTTGCCTTTGTTTCCCCGTTTCGAAGCCGGTCTATCAAATGTATCTTTTGCTTTACTGTGTAAGACTTGCGCTTAAACATTCTGAACGACAGTAACTGAACTCGAAGATACCTGCACTGGAAAAGGTATCCCTTTTATGGCTGGGTAATCGGGCTAATCGGTCGCGGCTACTCATCGCGGCTAATCGTTCTAATCATCGCGGGTAATCATCGCTGCTAATCGGTCTAATCATCGCACCTAATCATCGCGGCTAATCGGTCTAATCATCGCGGCTAATCATCGCGGCTCTAAAAGGTGCTGTTTCAAAAAGAGTCAAGTAAGTTGGGGTTGATAAGCCCCCCCGCCGTATATCGCGAACCACGGTATTGCGGAGCACGGTATAACGGGGGACTACTGTAATATGCTAAAGCTGAGTGCTGAATACTATTTCACAGTACATATCCCATGAATCTCATCAATCTGCAGAGACAAAGTGTCAACCAAATACGCTTCATTTATGTTTAAACTCAACGACCATCAGTATTTTCTTAATTTTTTTCTGCGCAGATGAAGTGTTGTTTTTTGTCATCCAGACAAAGAAGTTGGACAAGATTAAAGTGCCCCCATTCCCGTACACAATGGACATGCAAAACAACCCCAAATTTTAATCGCGCAATAAGGCCATGAAGGCTCCCTGTTTTATGTTAACATTTCTGAACTACTGCAGTAATGTTAAGGGATAAATACTGGTGAGACAAATGAAATTACTCAATGTTACGATATTCCACCAGAACCAAAAATTTGACCCAAACACAATTTCAGCAACTCAGTACTGCAGACATTTAAATTAACAGGAACAAGAGATGAATGTCAGGTATCTGTGCCATACTCTTCAATATTAAGTGAGCAAACATCACTTGGTTTTCTTCAATCAGACTGCAATAAGCTTCAATACGATGTATGCACAGATTACGTTTTAGTGGCAAGGGTCTGCTTTCTCAGAGGCCAATCTGAAACACCTTCAGTTACAAGAACCTGACTGACGTCTGCTAATACGACAACCACAGCCTCAGAAGTCTGAGCAACTCCACAAACCCTTGAGGCAGGGAATAAAAGGGAATTATTACAGGCCTAGTTTTTATAATTAGTTCTGCTTTAATATTATTGATCTGGAGCAGAATTCCCACTTCACAGGTTATGTGAAGCAATATATTTAAAAGGCACCCTTTGTGAAAGGCTACATGAAAAGGTTTTTTTAATGAAACATATGTATTTAATAAAATTCTAATTACCTTGGCAGCAGTGTGGTTAAGATAATTAAATCACAGGGGATGGTCTTTCCATCTTTTTGATCTTGGGTCTGAATCCAACCAACCAATTGGGTTTTAATATATGCTGTGAATACGCTCATTACAACAGATAAGAGGCAAGAAATTTGTAGTGCGGAGGAAAGGGAGACAATGTCTCAATGGGGCTCTGAGCTCCTGCTTTCTAATAAGTTTCAAAATGGCTTCCTTACACTTCCAAACAGTAAATGCTTAAAATAGATAATTTCGCAATCCAGGTGTGGAGGGCAGGCTTAGCAAACTACATCTTCATTACTTAAACAGACTACAAACGTGAAGTATTGTCACTAGCTTTTTAGTGAGTTTTGCCTATTTCTAGGAATTTATTAGTAAAGAACAAATGGCATGAAATAACAATAATGCAATTAGCTTGAGAGGCAGTTACAAAAGGCATGATGATTGAAATAGATTTCCTGCATACCAAAATCTCTAAAACCCTGCTTTGCTGGTGTATTCAAGAAAACAATAATAACATTTAGTTAGTTAGCATAACAATACTGCTATGGCGTGTCATAGACACAATGTGACGTGAAATCACACAATAAGCGATACTGACCTGGATTTTGCAGTCCGTGGTGAAGTGACAGCACTCACCGATGGCCGAGGAAAATTGTTGGGGCGGCACAGTAGCTAGCACTGCTGCCTCACAGCGCCAGGAACCTGGGTTTAATTCCTGCCTTGGGTCACTGTCTGTGTGGAGTTTTTAAGTTCTCCCACTGTCTGCGTGGGTTTCCTAAGGGTGCACCGGTTTCCTGCCACAGTCCAAACATGTGCAGATTACGTGGATTGGCCATGCTAAATTGCCCCTTAGTGTCCAGGGATGTGCAGGTTAGGGGGGGTCAGAAGGATATGGTGGGGAAATAGGCCAAGGTAGGATGCTCTTTCAGAGGGCTGGTACAGACTTGATGGGCCGAATGGCCGCCTTCTTCATTGTAGGGATTTTATGGAAGTGTTAGATCTCACTTTGATCAAAAGAACTGAATTGTTTTTTTAAGTGAGAAACTTGGATATGTGGCTGTTCAAAGAGACTTTGGCATGCTTTTAGAAGGAATGCAAAGTTATCAGAGAGGTACAGTGAGGAATTAACAAGATAAATAGCATGTTGGTCTCATTGCAAAGAGACTGATGTTCAGGAATTAAGAGGTCTTGCTAGAGATGTACAGGGATTGGGTGAGACCACGTGGCATAGTTTGTGCAGTTTTGGTCACCACTTTTGTTTTATTGGTTTTGCATTTATTTGTAATAACATTGCCAGAAAACAGAAGGAAGAAATAAACTGGTATGAACACACAAGAAACATATACACACAGAGACGTTGGGCTCCCAGTAAACTGCTCACATAACCGTACTGTTTGACTATCTACATGTATTAAAATATACCAGGGGCATGTTTGAGGCCACCAAGGCATACCCATGTCCCTGGGTTATTCTTTCCCTCAGTACCCTTTGGTTCCTCTGCCCTGCTCCCCTTGCAATCCTCTGGTGTCTTCCCTCCTATCATTTGCTACCTCCCCATCTCTCTTCCCTCGTCTGATTTGGTCCCCCCCTCCACCCCACATACCCGCTCCACTCCTGCCGCCGCTGTGAAGCAACTGCGCTAACCACTATGTACCGTGCTGTCCCTCTCAACAGCGAGTCACTGAACATCTCCCGCAGGTGTGGGGCCAGTGCTGCTCAAAGGTTTTGGTAAAAGTCCACCAGGAAACAGTCTGGACACAGCGCCTTCCCGACTGCATGTAGCTGATGCTCTCCATGACGTCCCCCAGTTCTAGTAGTGCCTCCAGTGCCTTCCTCTTTTCTTTTCCGCATAGCTGGTGTGCCAAGTTCGTCAAGAAACCATGTCATCTTCAAGTTCCTCTGCGGGGGTTCAAAGGTGTACAGCTCCTGGTAGAAGGTCGCAAAGGCTTCATTGATCATGTCTGGTGCTGTCACTGGCTTACCGTTCCTGACCTTCACCTGTGCTATCTCCCTCGTGGCTGCCTGCTTTGTCAGCTGGTGAGCTAGTAGGCGGCTGGCCTTGTCTCCATGTTCGTTAAAGGCCCCTGTGTCTGGTGGAGTTTGTGCACTGCCTTTCTGGTGGAGAACAGATCAAATTCCGTTTGGAGATTTTTCCACTCTGCCAGTAGTTCCACAGTAGGTGCCGTGGAAGTCCGCTGATCCACATCCAATATTGAGTCGATTAGCCGTTGCCTAGCTACCCTTCCTTCCGATCTTGGAGCGCCCTACAAGCTATTATTTTCCCCCTTATCACCGCCTTTAATGACTCCCAGAATATCGTGGGTGCAACCTCCCCATTCTGGTTGCAGGTTACATCCCTGCCAATGGCTTGTGATATTCCTTCGCAGAATGCCTCGACGGCGAGAGGGGCTGTGCCCAGCCTCCATGGGGGCGCGAGGCCCAGTCCATCTTCAACCTCCTATCCACATAGAGTGGTGCGTGGTTGCAGATTAATATTCAGAGTATTTCGCTTCCATCACCCCTGGAAGCACCCATGTACCAACTACAAAGAAGTTGATATGGATATGTACTTTGTGGACTTGGAGAAGAAGGAGAACCTCTTCTCGCTCAGATGGTTGAGCCCCAATAGGTCCAGCCCGCAACTCACCTGCTCCAGAAAGACGTCAGCTCCTTTGCCGCCGCCGATTGTTTCCCCAATTTGGGGCTGGATTTGTCTGCTGTTGGGCCCTGCACACAGTTGAAGCTTCCCCCCCGTGATGAGTTGCTGAGAGTATAGGTCAGGGATCTCAGCCATTGTTTTCCAGATGAAGTCAGCGTCATCCCAGTTAGGGGCATGTATTTACAATCACCACTGGTGCCCCTTCCAGGACACCACTAACCATTACGTACCATCTCTCCCAGGTCTGTCATTGTGTTTGTCTCTGTGAAGGCAGTCCTTTTGCTCAACAGTAAAGCTACCCCTCACCCTCGTACCGAAGCACGCTTTGTGTGTCTGTCCTATCCAGCTCTTCCTTACTCTCAGTCGTTCCTTCTCCCTCAGTTGTGTCTCTTGAAGGAAAACAAAGTCGGCCCTCGGTCTTTTCAGATGGGCGATTCTATTTCTCCCCACTCTCCCACCTGTGGGGTCAGCCATACTTGGGTCGGGCAGATTTTCCACTCGAGGTTTGATTCAAAATCGAGTGGGGTGCCGATTTTAGTGAGCAACAAAATGGGATTTTGTGAGTGCAAAGGAGGGGAGGGATCCGGTGGGAGATACGTGATTGTGACTGGGGTATTGGAAGGGGCACCGATGGTGTTGGCACACATCTATAAGATGTATTCGAGGAATGATTACTTTGTAGTGAGTCGGGAGATTTTGGTTGGGGTGGAGGGGGCAGAGTATACGGGGATAGTTATCTCGGACCATGCGCCCCACTAGCTGGAGCTTCGGATGAGATTGGGACGCGAGCAGAGGCCAGGGTGGAGGTTTGATTCGGCATTGTTAGCGGATGGAGGTTTTTGTGATAAGGTGTGGGTGGCGATTAAGGAGTATGTACAGTTTAATCAGAATGGGGAGGTGTCAGCGGCCATTTTTCGGGAAACACAGAAGGCAGTGGTCCGGGGCAAATTACTTTGATTAAGGATTGTGCGGATAGAAAAAGGAGCGAGGAACGTGACAATCTTGTGAGCAGATAATGGAGATGGACAGGAAGTATTCGAAGGTGCCCACCGCAGAGGGATTGGAGAGGAGGAAAAGGTTGCAGGAGCAGTTTGATAGGTTGACAACGGGGAGGGTGGTATCGCAACTGCATAGGGCAAGAGGGGTGTAAGATGAATATGGGGAGAAGGCGTGCCATATGCTGCTACACCAGCTGCGGAGGCAGGCCGTGTTGAGTGAAATATTGCAGATACGGATTGGGGCTGGAGATGTGGTTTCGGAGCAGGGGAAGATAAAGATCGCGTTTAGGGAATACTACCAGGGATGTATGAGGCAGACCCGGGAAGAGAGGAGGGGGCATGGGGCGGTTTCTGGACGAGTTGGAATTGCCCCAGGTGGTGATGCACACATGCAGGCATTGGAGGAGCCCCTGGGTCTGAGGGAGGTGCTGGATAGTATCAGGGGTATGAAGTCGGAGAAGGCTCCAGGGCCAGATGGGTACCCGGCAGAATTTTATGAGGAATTTGTGACACACTGGCACCACATCTGTTGCCAAACCTGCTTCATTATTTTGGGCAGAGAATGTGGATAAGGTGCGGCGATGGTGGGAAGGAAATGGGGTAGAGTGGGTGAGGATGGAGGAAGAATCTCTAAGGGTTCTAGTTTGAAAGCAATGGTGACTGCAGAGTTACCAATGGCTCCACGTAGGTATTCAGGGAGCCCGGTGGTGAAGTCCATGGTGAAGATATAGAATCAGTTGAGAAGGCATTTTAAGGTGGAAGGGATGTCGGTGTTAACGTCGCTGTGAGAGAATCATGGATTTGAGCTGGGAGGATGGATAATGAATACAGGAGGTAAAGGGAAGTGGGGCTGATCAAGGTGAGGGATCTGTATTTGGAGGAAGGGTTCGCCAGTCTGGAGGAGCTAAGGGACAGGATAGAGCTGCCGAGGGGGAGAGGGTTCAGGTATCTGCAGGTTAAGGACTTTGCAAAAGTTTGGAAGGAGTTCCCTAGGTTGTTGGGATACACTCTGCTGGAGGGATTGCTGCTCCCGGATGTGGAAGGGGAGGGAAGAATTGGGGATATATACAATTGGCTGGGGGAGCAGGGCGGTGAGAGGGTGGTGAAGATCAAGGAGAAATGGGAAGCGGAGTTGGGAGAGGAGATCAATTGGGGAGCATGGAGTGAGGTACTGCAAAGGGTAAATGGGACCTCCTCCTGTGCAAGGATGAGCCTGATACAGTTTAAAGTAGTGCATATGACTCAGGTGAGAATGAGTGGGTTCTTTCAGTGGGTAGCAGATGAGTGTGAGGTGTGGGTGGGGGCCAGCAAATCACGTGCACATGTTTAGGGGTTGCAAAAAATTGGCAAGATTCTGGGTGGAAATGTTCCCCGTCTCAGCCAGGATAGTGGAGGAGGAGGTGGACCCGGACCTTTTGGTGGCGATATTTGGGGTTTCAGACAAGCTGGAGCTCATGGAGAAGAGGAAGGCAAATGTCGTGGCCATCGCCTTTGATTGCACAGTGGCGAATTTTCCTGGAGTGATGGTTGGCATCGCCACCGGGGGTAGCAGCTTGGTTGGGTGACCCTGTGCGACTTCCTGTGGTTGGAAAAGATTAAAATATATGAGTTAATGGGCTCTGCAGAGGGGTTTGAGATAAGGTGGGGGATGTTTGTGACCGTGTTTGCGGAGCTGTTCGTCGCAGGGGTGAAAAAAGGGAAACTTTTGTACAGACTGTATATTTGATTGCTGGGAAGTATTTTTCTCAGGGTATTTATGTAATGCAACAGGTTTTGATCCATGTTTGTAATAAAATACATTTAAAAAGAAGTGGTGACATGTCTTGATAGACTTGGCTGTGAGCCAATCGTCTACTTTTATTTCCCAGGTCGTGGCAGATTCTCGATGCGGATTGGTCTGGATTATTCCAGAATGTCCTGTTGGTGACTTTCTGCTTTTTTGTTTTCAGTTTTGTTTGGGACCTGCAGAGCTAAGCAGAATCCTTTTGAGTCTCTCTTTCATAAGAGGGGAGTTATCTCACAAATCTTGGCTGGAACTTCCTTCAGGTGCACAGAGCAGTTAGTGAATATTCAAAGCATGAAGACAGAGCTGGCGATGGGAAGCGTTCCGGATTCTTCTCCCATTAAAGTTACCAGACCACTCCAAGGCCTCGTGAAAACCGTTGCTCTGATATTCTGTTTAAGTGAGACAGGCTGATAGTCAGTCAGCTGAAGCTGACCACATCAACTGAGCATCTTCTGTGGGTCAGGCTCAGCCCAGCACAAATTAGAGTGTGTCCCCAGAGCGGATCCCACAGCCTGAGAGACCGGCCTGAGTGGTCCAGCTTGAAGATCCAAACCACCCAACGGTTCAACACCTCGGATTCTGAAGGGATCACCGCCTTCAAAGACCTCAACCCCAGCAACAAAGATTCTCAAATCTCTTATTCCTGTTAATCCCTGTTTCTTGTCATTCTTTCCCTGCCTCTTAACGGTTGTTTGTCTTCCGTGTGTCTGGGGGTGGGTACAACCTTGTTTTGGGAATAGGTAGACTAGTAGACCACTGTTTCATTATTTGCATTATATGTTGATATTTTACTCTTGTTATAAATAAACAGTTTGTTAATGTTTGACGTATAAATCTGGTGCCTGTAATTCATTGGAGCAGTTAAGGGTTAAAGATCTCAGGAAAATAAACAACTGATTTGTCAATTCACTGATGCTTGGACTCCACGGTTTGTGGACCTGGTACTGACCGTGCACTTGCGTAACACCTCTATAACGTTTCATTCTGTTGTGTTGATCAAAGCTTACTTCCTATTTCTAACTGCTCATACTGCATAGGTGAGTCTTTTTCAACATTGTTCAGGTGTGCAAAGAGCAACTTTGCAGTGAGTCTTGTTTTATTTGTGTGCTCCTTCTTTTCAGCCTCCCATACATTCATTTCAATTCAACAGCAGCACTTTTTACTAATGAAACAAATCCATCAGTCATTATAATGATTTCTCCTCCATTCTAGAGTCTCAGCAACTTCTGCCATTGGAATGCCTTGATTGAAATTCCAAGTTCAATCACCACTGACACACAAGGAAACAGGAATCCAAATCATCAGGTGCAGCCAGTACACTTTTACACCCTGACACATGTTCCACTTGAATAGCATACTCCTATAAACCTTGGTCAACAGTAAGCTGACTGAAATACATCAACATGAAGAAGATAAATTTAGATAATAATCTGTATTGTCACAAGTCAGCATACATTAACACTGCAATGAAGTTACTGTGAAAATCCCCTAGTCGCCACATTCCGGCGCCTGCTCGGCTACACAGAGGGAGAATTCAGAATGTCCAATTCACCTAACAAGCAAGTCTTTCGGGACTTGTAGGAGGAAACCGGAGCACCGGAGGAAATCCACGCAGACACGGGGAGAACGTGCAGACTCCGCACAGACAGTGACCCAAGCCGGGAATCGAACCTGGGACCCTGGAGCTGTGAAGCAACTGTGCTAACCAACGTGCTACCGTAACGCCCATGATGTTATTTTAATTATGCAAATAAGCAAAGTTACAATAAATAATAATGGAGCAACTGGACCATTTTGCAATGTCCACAATGGATTAACAAGAGTAGGTTAACAAATCATCGTGAAATACCCGATAGTTTTTAACCAACATAATGACAAATATGTTATCTCAAGCAGCACAACCACCTGGTAAGAAAATAATATTATTTAAAATCTGCCACAGATTCAATTCTTTTTTGCTCTGACCTTTATTTCTTCCTGCACACAGAGCATGAAAATTTTAACCAATACCTCCAAAACGACAGTTTAATTAATCTAATTTACTGTTTGTATGATCAAATTCTCTGCTGGAATTGCCTGCGTAACAACATCACAACCACTTCCATTCTAACGGATTGCATGGAGAGCACTTTGGGACATGCTGACAATCTGAAAGGCACTACATAAATACATGCAGCCGATTTTAATGATGGTACGATTATTGAGTTCGCAACCTGTGTTTATGGAAGCACATTAACTGACTGAACAATGGCACTGTTGGGGGCCTAGCAGACCCTAAGAAACTAAAAGGAATCTCGGATCACAGCAATGGCTTGTCTGGAGAGGAACATTTTTAAGCAAGTTTATGAACAAACAACAAAAAAAGCAAACCTCTCACCCTCTCTCCCCAACCTGCATGCTCATTGGGTGTCCCTATAGGAAGAGCTGTCAAGAATAGGCTGCTGCTCATAGGGAGATATATAAATCAATATCATTTAAATACATTGCAATTGCATACAAATTTAATGACCTGAATTTGCTTTGCTAGAACATAATTCATAATAAAAAATATAAATATATATATATATATATATATATATACACTTAAAACCAAAATGAGTTTAAATTCAATTGACAGGTCTGTGATGATATAAAAACTGACTGAAATTCATCAGAGCTACCAGGCTGAAGCACTGCAGCACAGCGCAATGTTTGTAGAACAAAGCAAAATTCACCTTTTCCTGATAGTTTTGTTTACTAATTTTTAAAACTGCCAGGCAGGAGCTCGGTGATACATGGTGATCAGCACAGTGCCAATGCCACAAAGATTGACAGGAGCAGATGATTTGTGATAAAACTACATGACATATTGAATCCCAGAGGCAAAATCCAATTAAAAGGATTGGGGGAAAGCAGATACCACTAAGAAGGCTATATTTACACATGCTCATCAATTGTGACATTTAAAAAAAAAATCTAATGATTGGGTAGACCAGCTATAAAAGACTTGCATTATTTTCTACTCTGTGGGGACGTCACTTTCCAACATTTGTTGCAGTTACAGTGAGCTTTCTGAATAAAGGTAGCACAAACCAGCTGGAATAATGGGACACAAAATAATTAACCAGGCTTTGAATATAATTATTTTCCATAGCTAGCTGGTTTACTAATGATGCATCAGTCATTAGCTGGCTCTCATTTTCACACAATCAAAATGAGAGGGAGATCCAGAGTGCATGAAAACTGAATATTGATAGCTGCATTTCAGATGACAAGTCAATAACCCGAAATCTTAAACTTTGTTGCTCTCGTCACTAATGCTGTCTGACCTGCTGTTTCCAACATTTTCGGTTTTCCTGTCAAATTTCCAGCACCTGCAGTATTTTGTATTCGCCTTAAGGGTTGCTGAATTATTGCCTTTGGTCCTGTGCGACAAAATGTTACTGGTGAATGGAACAAAGCAGAAAGGTGCTTTTGCTGCACCACGCAGCAGAACATTACGAAGCAGGAAAGGAAAGGTGCCTCCAATTTCCAATATGGTAGGCGTTAGCACTGAGGAGTGAGGAAAAGAAGAGTTCATCCGACTCTTGTGCGTCAGCAACATTGTAAACAGAATTGGAATATTTTATCTGATATTATTTAGAACAACATTTTAACTGCATTATAACTGTCACAATGCTACTATAGATAAGAAATATTAGAAATCTTCTGGTCATGTTTACAATATTGCTTTTACTTATCAATGCAGGAAAAATGTGCTCCGATTGAGACACTGATGGTTGCAAGGCTGAAGAGAAACAGGAAAGATGGAGTTACCCACAATATCCAGCTCAAGAATCACATTGGCAAAAACCTGTGCATCCTTGTAACTATGGCAACTGTATAAAAGAACATTCCTGAACTGGGAAACAAAATGTCATCCTATATTAAAATTAAATGACTAAATATCGCATCAGTATGAAAACTATTATGTTGGCATATAAAGGTGGGATGGTGGTACAGATTCTATTTTTATTTCAAACTAAACCAAATAAGTACACCATAGTCTGTTTTTCTTCCATTAGTTTTCTTTATATAAAATCAAATATAATGTCCTTGGAGCAGTAAATGCACAGAGGACAGTTTTAATTTCTATCCAATGTCAATTTACCACAGTTCAGCCAAGATGGGGAGACTCAGCAAAGGAAGGCAATTGAATTCACTTGCGATTGCATTGTGCCATTTTTATGCTCCAATGGACTGGATAAACATGGGTGCAATCTCAACATTACAACATTACATGAATGACATCAGGAAAATTTAGCACTAGATTACTTAAGGATGAATTTTGTGGTTCAATTATGTTGCAATACGCATCATTGGCATTGGTGTTTTCCAGAGAATGTTGACCCCATAACCAAGGATGACACGGTAGCACAGTGGTTAGCACTATTGCTTCACAGCGCCAGGGTCCCAGGTTTGATTCCCACTTGGGTCACGGTCGGTGCAGAGTCTGCACGTTCTCCCCGTGTCTGTGTGAGTTTCCGCCGGGTGCTCAGATTTCCTCCCACAAGTCCCGAAACACGTGCTTGTTAGGTGAACTGGACATTCTGAATTCTCCCTCAGTATACCCAAACAGGAGTGTGACGACTGGGGGATTTTCACAGTTACTTCATTGCAGTGTTAATGTAAGCCTACTTGTGACAATAACGATTATTATATATTGTATTAAGTACTGCCACAGATGGGTTGCTCCTTGTACCGTAATTGACTCATCTTAAACTGGTTCAAACCATAACATTTAAAAAATAATATTTGTTCAGTAGATATCAACTCCCAAGACAACTTGGAGATAAACACTGGAACAAAGTCAGGCAAGGGGTAAAACCAATGGAAAAATAGCTGGCAGAAACTCAGAAAAGCTTTTCCTTCGGTCATTTATACACACGGATTATAATTACGTGACGGTGATAAGTTAAAGCAGATGTTGTCTCATAATTCTGGAGATGAGGAAAGGCAATTTGTCCTGAGTACATCACCTGATATCAACTCATGCGTTTCGTGTCAAGCTATATTTTGAAAGTCCCAATCTTTCTCCTTGCATTCATTTGGCTAGAAAATTATTTCAATCGTTTATCTCACTTGGCAGAGGAACAGAATTTAAATGATTCCATAGCAACATACAGCATAAAGTCAGGAATAGGCCATTCAGCCCTTCAGGCCTGCTCTGCATTTCAATAAAATCATGGTTCATCTGGTTTCAGACTCAACCCCACTTTGCTGTTTGCCCCCCAATACCCTTGACTCCCTGGTCTATCAACCATCTGTTGAACTCTGCCTTTTCAATGGTCAAGCCTCTTCGGCTTTCGAGGGAAAGGGATTTGACATACTAATGACCCTCAGAGAAAACATTTCTCCTAGTCCTGATATTCTCTTGTGTGAAAAGTGGACACAGGTTAACTGCAGAAGAGTGAGACAGTGTAGTGAGGGACATGATTTTTCATCCATGTGCACAGAGATTGAGTTTAGTGGTAAAAGTAAAATTGGCCCTTAAGGATTTGCTTGTCCTTGTTAAAGATCAGAGCAGAACTCTATGAGAGATGACTACAGCAATTTACAAATTCCAGATCAGAATTAAAATTACCAATTCAACCAAACATGTTTCAAAGTACTTCCACGGTTCCACCAAATAATGCCTCAATCTACTTTTATTAACAGCATGCACTCCATATTTCTTCAAAAAAAAACATAATTAATTAAGAAGTATTGTCTTCTGAATGCTTGTCATGTATGAAAAAGATTGGGGGAATCAGTGGATGGGCGATAAATTATTGCTTCATTGATGTATTGATGTTTTTTGGTACCGATTGAGTGCAGAGCTAAAAAGAGGAATTATTCAAAATGCCATGACCGTGACGAGATAGTCATAATTTCAGATGATGAATTAACTATTGGACTTTAAGGTCTTGTCTGTAGAAATTCAGGCATTGTTTCAACAAATGTTTCATATAATGAATAGACTACTATATTTCAGTACATTTAGCAATGAGAATATATCAACTAATTAGTTCCAGTAAGGTTGATGCCAGCAGTGGCGTGAGAAACCTATTCTCCTGAGGGTGCACACGTAGACACGGAATTATTCTTGACGGATGCCAGTCAATCTTAAGTAATGGCCAATGTTTGATTAATAAATCATCCTCCAAGTAACAGATATCTATTTCAACAAATCAGGAGGTTGCAGCTGAGAATTAGAAACCAATGAGAGTAAAGGAAGGATTAGACCATCGATAAGGATTCCCTTAAAAGTAAGACCTCGTGGTCATGGTTTTGTTTCTGAATTCTTGAATCATTATCAGTTTGTTTGTGTTTAAAATTATTTCTTTATGTTTTTATGTTCAATGCTTTTTTTAACCATGTGTTTGGACATCAAACAATGTGTTGTTTGATATGTTGTTTCTAAGTTTTGATTCAACTGTATTCAAGTGAATAATTAGCAATAAAGTTGTATTTTGACACCTCCACTCAACTAGACTATTGACTCTTATTAGAAGATAAAATAAGAGATCCTACAATGGGTAACCAAAAACAGTTGGTTTGATATTAATTATTTTAAGCCAGCAAAACAGAGTTTGAGTGATAAGCTACAGTCAAAGTTTATGAATTTGATCTGGCCGTTGTGAACCAAAGTTAGTGGTAATTTCAGCTACAAGGGGGAGGCAATGAAGCTGCAAAGGGACATAGACCAGCAAAGCGAATAGGAAAGAAAGGAACACACAGGATATAATGTGGTCAAGTGTGATATCATCAAAGTTGTTCGAAAGAATGGAAAAGCAGGATTTGTTTTAAAAGGTGAGTGACAAATAAATGCTGGGTTTCAAAAGAGTTTCAACCGGTTCGTTTCAGATTCCCCCTTGTGCTCAGGCAAATTTGCATTGCTTTAAATAAGATTTTTTTTTTTTTACCAATCCTACTGTGAGAGCAAGTGACCTTACTTGTGGACTCAGTGTTAGTCAGATCAGAACTCAACTCAAAATCTGTCTCAAAATGTCTGAATGTCTTATCACCACCCAGAAAATACATCATCTTCCCAAACTGATCTGAAAACACATCAACTCCACAGGCTGAAAACACATCAACTCCCCAGTCTGAAAACACATCAACTCCCCAGTCTGAAAACACATCAACTCCCCAGGCTGAAATCACATCAACTCCCCAGTCTGAAAACACATCAACTCCCCAGTCTGAAAACACATCAACTCCCCAGTCTGAAAACACATCAACTCCCCAGTCTGAAAACACATCAACTCCCCAGTCTGAAAACACATCAACTCCCCAGTCTGAAAACACATCAACTCCCCAGTCTGAAAACACATCAACTCCCCAGTCAGAAAACACATCAACTTCCCAGTCTGAAAACACATCAACTCCGCAGTCTGAAAACACATCAACTCCCCAGGCTGAAATCACCAACTCCCTCGGCTGAAAACACATCAACTCCCCAGGGACTCCCCACCATCAATAACCAGTGCATCAGCCCAAGTTTCTATGATGATCAATTTCACCTCTGACTCCCAAAATCTTTTTTGTCTTTCAAAATAAGACTTGTTTGGAAAAACATGACTACTGCAGTCAAACACACTCTAACCAAGGCTTTTAGCCCTCAAGTTGCCAAATTTTTATAATCCAATAATTCTAAAATCCTTCATTCGTCATAATGGTGAATCTTTGGAATTCTTTATCCCAGGGCTTGGATGCTCAATCAATCAGTAAATTCAACTGAAACTGACTGATTTCCTTAATGTTCATAAATCTAAGAATACGGGGATAGGGTGGAAAAGTAGATTTGATATAGCAGTTCAGCCATGATCTTGTTGAATGGCAGAGCAAGCTCCATGAGACTATGACTTACTGCTGTTCTTGTTTCTTACAATTTTACATTTGGGAAGCTGCATGCTGTTTTGAACTTGGTATTGTAAAAAGGATATGAAGAAAATGAAGAACGTACATTTATATTCATGCCCTTGGGACATCCCAGAATATTTTACAACCAACTGATTACTTTTGAAGTGGAGTTGGTATTGAAACATTTGAAGCACAGTATCCAATTTGCTCACAGCAAAATTACACAAATACCAAATGAATAGATAATATATTTTGGCTGTGTGAGCTGATAAATAAATGCTAGCCAGGATATTGGAAGAACGAAGAACTACACGCTCTTCTTGAAATAGTAGCATGTGATGTTTTACATCCACCTAAGCCCAGGCAGGTGAGAATCATAGGATCCCTACAGGGCAGAAGGAGGCCATTCGGCTAATCAGGACTGCACCGACCCTCCGAAGGGGCACCCTACCCATGTCCACTCACCCATCCTTCCCGCCCTATCCCCATAACCGAACCTGCACATCCCTGGACACTAACAGGCAATTTAGCCTGGCCAATCCAAAATCTGCACATCTTTGGATTGCAGTCGGAAACCGAAGCACCCGGAGGAAACCCACCCAAATATGGGGAGAACATGCAAAGTCCACACACACAGTTACCCAAGGCCTGAATTGAAACCGGGCCCCTGGCGCTGTGGGGTAGCATTTCAAACCACTGTGCCACCATGCTGCCCAGTTTAACTTCTCATCCAAATAGACAGGGTTGCGAGACAGGAAAGAAGAGCTACTAAACGGAGTACAGGACAAACAGGACATGTGTGATGTCTAAATTGCTTATAGAACCATAGGGTGGGAAAAGAACAGGAGGCTAGTTGGCCCATCATGGTTTTGCCAGCTCTCCAGAAGAGAGATTTGGCTCGTTCCACTCTCCTGCCTTTTTACCGTAGCCCTACACATTTATTCCCTTCCGATAATTGCCCAACTACTTTCAAAAAAGCCACATTTGAATCTGCCTCCACCAAAACCTTGGACGGGATGTTCCAGATCCTAACCACTCAGCATTTCAAATCATTTTTCCACATGTTGTCTTTGATTCTTTTGCCACTCATCTTAAATTGATGGTCTCTAGCCCTTGACGCTTCTGTCAATTTCCTTCCTATTTACACTGTTTGAGCCCCTAAGGCTTTGAATACTTTGAGAAAAATCTTCTTTCAACCTTCTCCTCTCCAAGTGGAACATCTCCAGCTTCACTAATTTGTTCAAACGGAAGTCACTCACCACCGCAGCAATTCTCATAAATCTTTTCTGCAACATCGCGTAAGCTTTCACATCCTTTCTGAAGCATGCTGCCCAGAATTGGACACAATATCTCACTGAGGCTAAGGCAGAATTTTATACAGATTCACCATAACTTCCATGCTTTATTCCGCTATTATAAAGCCAGGGATCCCATAAGCCTGCCCTGCCACCTTCAACACTGGATAAAAACAAATTACTGCAGATGCTGAAATCAGAAACCAAATAGAAAATGCTGGAAAATCTCATCAGGTCTGGCAGCATCTGTAGGGAGAGAAAAGAGCGAATAAGCTTGACAAAGAGTCGTCTGGACTCAAAACGTTAGCTCTTTTCTCTCCCTACGGGTGCTGCCAGACCTGCTGCGATTTTCCAGCATTTTCTCTTTGGCTGCTACCTTCAACAATTTGTGCACAAATACCCACAGAACCTTAAGACCATACACTGCCTTTAGAACTGTACCCTTAATTTCAGATTGCTTTTCCTTATTCTTCCAAAAATGAATCTCTTCAAACTTCTGTACACACAATTTCATCTTCCACATGTCCATCATTCCACCCGCCTGTCTAAGTCTTCTTAAAATACATCATGATCCTTCCAAGTTTGTGTCATAGAATTTACAGTGCAGAAGGAGGACATTCGGACGATCGAGTCTGCACCGGTCCCTGGAAAGAGCACCCTACCCAAGCCCACACTTCCACCCTATCCCCATAACCCCACTTAACCTTTTTGGACACTAAGGGCAATTTAGCATGGCCAATCCACCTAACCCACACATCTTTGGACTGTGGGAGAAAACCAAAACACCCGGAGGCAACCCACGCAGTCACGGGGAGAACGTGCAGACTCCGCACAGACAGTGACCCAAGCCGGAAATCGAACCTGGGACCCTGGAGCTGTGAAGCAACTGTGCTAACCACTATGCTACCGTGCTGCCCATGGTATAATCTGCAAATTTTCAATTGCGCTCTACACACCCAAGTCTCTGTATAGATTAATGAGAGATGTCGTCTAAATTCCAAGCCCAGGTGAACCCACTATATATTGCCCCCTAGTTCAAAAAAACAGAATAATTCACCACTACTCTGTTTACTGTCATTCAGCCAACTTTGTACTCATACTGCGACTGTCCTTTCAATTCCCATGGGCTTCAATTTTTCTGACATGTTTGTTGTGTAGCACTTTATCAAACGTCTTTTGGAAGTTCCTGTACGGCACATCAACCACCATTAACCTCAACAACCTTCTCAGTTACTTCATCAAAAAACTCTAATTAGCCAAGTAGGATTTTCCTCAACAGATGTATTTAATTAATACACATTTGTCCGAAAGGCTGTTAGTTTTGTCCTGGACTATCATTTCTAAAAGCTTTCCCAACATCAAGGTTAAACTTGGTCTGTAGTTACTGGACTATACCTTACATCCTTTTTTGAATAAGGATGTAACATTTGAGCAGGGACGTCTTGATGCAACAGCTGGAATATTGTATGCAGTTTTGGTCTTCTTATCTGAGGGAGGATGTTCTGGCTTGAGAGGGAATGCAAAAGTTTACCAGACCAATTCCTGGGATGGCGGGACGGATGTATGTGGAGAGATTGAATCGGTTAGGATTGTATTCGCTGGAGTTCAGAAGAATGGGGGGGGGGGGGGGGGGGGGGGGGGGGGGGGGGGGAGTGGGATTAGGCTATTGAGTTGGATGATCAGCCATGATCCAACTGAATGGCGGAGCAGGCTCGAAGGGCCAAATGGCCTCCTCCACTCCTATTTTCTATTTTCTACCTTTCTATGACTTTGGCAGCAACTTCTTACTTGGAAAAGACATATGCAAAGTAGTCAGTCAATCAATGCTTCAGCCATGCCCTCTGCCTCACATCCCCTTTTTGATCCTTCTCAGTCCCACTCCTTTTACCCACTTTTATAATTCATTTCCCTACAGAAGAGTTTGGAATTCTCTTGTCTATTGGTTGCCAGTCTCACTCTGTTCATTCACCTTCTGCTGCTCCTAGATCCTCAATGAACTTTCTATATTCAGTCTGGTTCTCAACTTTATTATCAATCCGACATCTGTCATAAACTTCAAAATGAAAAAGGATGTGTAAGGATTGAAGATTCAGCTTTGTTTTTCTGTCATATCAGAAGCTCATAAATAAGTGGCCAAAATGCCAAATAAATGTAATGAATGGGTAATTCAGCCTTTAAATAAAAAGTGAATGGGTGATAAACATATGAAGCAGCAAGAATTATGGAACAATGACGAGGTTTAAAAATGGATCAAGTAAGTCCCTATAAGCAAATAGAACTCAGGGAAATTAGATTCAGAAACTAATCAGAGTAATTTTGAGGGAAGGTGATGGGAAGGTGAGATGAAGCACGGTCCACTTTGGTTTGAAGTAGATTTAAATATTCCTGTAAAGTGAATCTTACAGGGCCATCAATTCAAAATACTAAATGATGATTATATAGTGCTCATTCTGCATGAACATGCATTAATGTAAACAAGAATTTAAGTCTTACAACATTTTTGTTAAAGATCTAACTACCTAAAATAAATTCTACAAACTGATGTCATGACAAGTTGGAGGATTTACTCAAGTCTGATGACAGGAAGGAAAGTAAGTGAGTACCAGGGAGTACATGCCATTAACAAAACTTCAGTATAGAAAGAAGAGAATTTTCCTGAATCTGTTAGGTGCAAATGTTACACATGAATTGTTAGAATTCATTTTGTGCCAAGCGGGGAAACAAATTTTTAAAAAATAAATCAAGATTTCAAGTGCCATCTATTTTCTAACATCAAGCATAGTCATGGTATTTGGTACGTAACAAAGAGCAGCTCCAGGTTCATTTTACCAAACTATTTTATATTACTTACTCAGGACATCAAAAGTTTGAGATACATTTAAAAAAAAATTAAATATTTACCAAAAATAAAAGGTAACATGTTTTCATTTTAACCAAACAACAGAATTAACTACAAATCTACTGCAGAAAAGGTAGTGCTTTTGAGCAGCAAAAGCTACAAATGTTGACATTAACATTTGTACAACTTAGTAAATACAAGGGATGATAATCTTTTAAAAATAATCAAATTTTATTCACATATGAATCAGACTAATCAAAAGCACAAAGACTAAATATTAGAAATTTGCACGATAACACAACTCAGTACTGAACTATTTTAGTGCAGGTATGAAGCCAAACTCTGCCTCCTTCTTCACATGGGCATAAATAATTCCATCAACTCCCTGAACAACAGCAGAGCACACCCTGTGTTCAGGCCATCAGTAATATCTCAACTAACATTGATAATAGATAATTGATAGAATTTACAGTGCAGAAGGAGGCCATTCGGCGTATCGAGTCAGCAGCCAGTGTAAAGAGCACCCCACTGAAGCCCACGCCTCTACCCTAGCCCCGTAACCCGACCTAACCTATTGGACACTAAGGGGCAATTTAGCATGTCCAATGCATCTAACCTGCACATCTTTGGACTGTGGGAGGAAACCGGGGCACCCGGAGGAAACCCACGCAGACACAGGGAGAAAGCGCAAACTCCACACAGTCACCCGAGGCCGGAATTGAACCCGGGAACCTGGAGCTGTGAGGCAACAGTGCTAACCACTGCGTCACTGTGATAAAACCTTCAAGCCTACTCGAGAACACCAAGGAGTGTGCAACAATGATTGCATTTACGGTGCTGCATTTCAAAATTCTGGGTTTGCAGTTCAGCATGTGACAAGTACACAACCTCTAATGAATTTACCTTGTAGTTCTCCACTCTTGCTGTACAACTCCCGTCTTTGCTCACGCAGATATGCGCTCATACTGATAGCATGTGAAGATGACTCAAACCTGCAATCAGACAAAGTCTATTAAAGGATGTGCAAGTTATTTTCTCTGCGTCTGAACAAATGTTAAGTGATCAATATTAATATGCTTTTGAATCGTAAATATTGCACGTCAAGTTCACATTATGGAACTTGTGTTAAAAATTCAGTGAGAGGAGAGATGTGATAGTGACAATATTTTCACAAGACCAGCGAAGTCAAAAAAATATTTACATATTTTTTTTTAATCAAGGGTTTTAAAGCGAACCCAGACAAGTATGCCATTCCATTAATTTAAAAATGTGGACCAAGGTCAAGAGAAAGAGTTGCTGGAACATGGAGTGTTCTGTCACAGGAATTCAGGGCAGAGGCCATTTCAAATTTGAAGAAAAAAAGTGGAAAAAGGCTTGAAGTGGAGAAGAAGATTAGGCCCTGGTAAGTGAACAGGCCAATGGGATTTGCGCCAAATTGCTCTATCCAAATGCCAATCATGTAATGAACATGACCTGCCAGCGAAGGCTTTGATGTTGGCTGCGACCAGCCCAAGACAAAGAATGTCATATACAATCATGGTGGGTCAAAAAACCTCCTTCTATCCTGTAAAAACCTTCAGAGTTAAGTATCCTAGTTGGCAGTATCCACTTTAAACCAACTGACAGTGAAAAAGAATTGCTCTCTAAACCACCCAAAGTGAATCTAATGAAATAGGGAGTTCCATTTGGGAATGAGTATGTTATTGCAGGACAAGCCAGGGCATACAATCTATTTACTCTGTCCACTCTTAATGCATATCTGGAATATAAAATACTGATCGTCATAAAAGGTACCGAAAAATACATTACTCTGCCCCTTCTTGAATTACTCTTGATACCCTGTCCCTATCCAACACCAGCTTCTGCGAGTGTAATACCTGCCCTTTTACCTCCACCCTTGCTGCCATCCATGCTGTTTACGACTCTTTCCGGGTGAAAAAGTGACACTTTTACTTCTTCCAGTTTAGTGTTCTACATTAGTTGGTCACAATTTCCAAACATTGGAGAGGCCAAACAAATAGGGCAATTGCCTTGCAGCACACCTCCATTCAATTCACAGCGTGACCCCAGAGCTTCCAGTCACTTGGCATTATAATTTTCACCCTGCTCCAACGTCAGCCTTTTACTCTGCACGCAACTCAACATTTCCTTAGATTGCCATCCTGCTGTGGTGGAGAGGCTCGAATGTTCCATTGACTGCAAGAGCAGTGCTGTTGGGAATCTTAAGCTCCTAGCAGGATCACACATGACGGTCGGAGGGGAAGAACCAGCCATAGCACAATCCAAACTGACACCTCAATGGCAGATCAGGCGGAAGGTACTTATATGGTATCAGTGGGTGCGATGAAGGCTGCAAAGAAGGGAGATCCCAGTCGAAGTTCCCATGTCACTGGAATTGGACCTTCCCCGACCCTCTGTCAAGGACCGTGTGTTTGCTGATGTGCAACAGCATACCCACGTTAAAAGATGTCCCACACCAGGTATCTACCAAAAGAGAACTAGCACACCCCCCGCACAGACCAACCCTGTGACAATTCACGAGAGGTGACAGGGACAGGACCATGAGGTCTGGAAGTCCCTTGCTTAGGACAAGCACGTATTCAGTGGGGTTTGATTCAGTCGTCTCACTCTTGGAATAGTTACAGGAGAGCATTTTGAGAGCTTTCTTGACAACTGAACAGCCATCTTCAGGCTAAATACTGCTCACTTCGCATGGGGGAAGGGGCTGGAGAATGTACCCTAAAAGAGTCTGTTTTATTTTTATTCATTTAGGAATGTGGATGTCACTGGTTAGGCCAGCATTTATTGCCCATCCCCAGTTGCCCTTCAGAAGGTGGTGATGAGTTTCCTTCTTCAACCGCTGCAGTCCTTCAGGTGCAGGTACACCCACTATGCTATTCGAGAGGGAGTTCCAGGATGTTGCCCCAGCATTTTCCAGTATGCCTGATGTTGCTTCTGGCTTGCCTTCCTGCACTCTTCATTGAACCAGGTGGATCTCCTGGCTTGGTGGTAATGGTGGAGTGGGGTACATGCCGGGCCATGAAGTTGCAGATTGTGGTTGAATACAATTCTGCTGCTGCTGATGGGCCACAGAGCCTCATGGAATCTCAGTTTTGAGTTGCTAGATCTGTTCAAAGTCTATCCCATTTGGCACGGTGGTAGTGCCACACAACACAATGGAGTGTATCCTCAAAAGGAGGATACCCCCAACCTGGCTGGACAACCGCATCCAGCAGCTCATCTACCAAGGACAGAAAATCAAAGTTAAACTCAATTTTGGAACCTGGAATGTAAAAGCCCTGATGGATAACGAGCAAATCAATCAACCAGAGCAGAGAACTGCGCTTGTTGCCTGTGAACTCAGGCACTTCAACATTGATATTGCTGCCCTGCAAAAGACCCGAAGAGCAGGTGAAGGGAGGCTGAGGGACATTGGCAGTGGCTACACCTTCTGGAGAGGAAAACAGAGGATCAGCCCAGGACACACGGAATTGGTTTCACCATCAAAACCAAACTCGTCAACCCACTCTTGGAGCTCCCAGTCAGCATTAACGAGGGCCTCGTGACCCTCATCTGCAATCTGCCATGAACTAAAGGCAACAGTCCTGAGTGCTTTCACTCCCAACCATTGATACCAATCATGAGTCCAAAGGCAGCTTCTATTCCACACTAGACAACATACTCTCCAACAGTCCTAAGGAAGATAAGATCATCCTCCTTGAGGGCTTCAACTCCAGGGTTGGAAAGGACTCACGAATCGGGAAAGAATTCATCAGAATTGAAGGAGTTAGGACTTGCAACCCCAACTGGGTTCTCTTGCATGCAAAATGTGTGCAACACCAGCTGGTCATGTCTAATACATTATTCCCCTCAAAAGAAAAGAGACATCCACAATCAATGCTCTGGCAGATGATTGACTTTGTCATCGTCCAATCCAGAGACTAAAAGGATGCCCTCATTGCCATCTTGCTGGACAGACCACCAGCTCATCCACGCCATTATGTCCATCAAACTCCACCAGAAGCAGTGGAAGATAAATAAACAGCTCATAAAAAAGATTAACGTTAAGCAGCTTCAAGAGCCAAGCATGCGAGTGAACTTCCAACAAAGTCATCTCCAAAATCTCCAAAGTGTCCACTATAATGGAGTGGAAGAAAACTGGAAAGAGCTGAAGGCAGCCATCTTCTCAACCTGTGAACAAACGTGCGGCTACAAGACCAGGAAACACCAAGACTGGGTCGATGAGGACAACGGTGATTCCAACCATCCAATACCTTATCGACTAGAAGGTGAAAGCTCTCCGCACCTGACAAAATGACATAACCAGCAAGGCAAAGAGGAGAGTTCATCAATTAGCCACGGTGGAGGTACAAAGAAGAACGAGGGAATCAAGAACCAATGGCGGATTGAGAAAGCTAAAGAGCTGCAACTCCTTACTGACGAGCATGACACTCGGGGAAACTTTAATGCCACCAAGGCAATAAATGGACTCAATAACCTAGGCTACAGCCGGTGCGGAGTAAGAATGGAATCCTGTTGAGAGTCAGAGAAAATATGTGCCTTCTATGGGGAGACACTTAAAAAAAACTCCCAAACTGTCTTACAGACATGGCTGAGGACGTGTTTGAAGAAATCCCTCAACTCCCCATCAAAGATTACCTTGGACTCTCGTCAAACGTGGATGAAGTCAAAGCCATCATAAAACACATCAAGAATGGAAAACCACAGGGGTGGGTGGGATCAGAGTGGAGATTAACAAACTTGGAGAAGAGATCACCTGCCATCTCGTACAGCTGTTGCTGAAATTCAGGAACAGGGAAGAAATTCCTGCCAACCTCAGGAATGCTGTCATTGCCACCATCCTCAAGAAAGGACACAAAGTCAACTTTGGGAACTACCAAGGATCCTCCTTGCTCTCCATCGGCAGGCAGATGATCACGCAAATCCTTTTTCGCCACTTTTTCCCAGTCTCTGAAGAGATCTTCCAGAAAGACAGTGCGTCTTCTTACTAAACGTTGGAACAGCGGACCCATGATTTTTACTGCTCGGAAACGAAAACGGAAATGCCATGAGCAACTCAACCACGCGATATGGCCTTCATCGACCCGACCAATGCTTTTGACCAGTGCTAAGGAAGATCCTGCCAAAGGCCGGCTGTCCAGAGAAATTCATTAACCTTCTTCAATTCTTCCCCAGCAAGATGACGGCAACCGTCTTCACCGATGGAAATAAGACAGAAACCTTTGAGGTTAAGTCTGGAGTCAAGCAGGGATTTGTCATCGCCCCCAATCTTTTCTCCATTTTCACGACTACCATCCGTCACCTTGCCAAGAGCATGCTTCCAAGTGGAATGGACATCGTCGACAGGGTGGACAGAAAACTTTTCAAACTTAACCGGTTGAAATTCGAGAAGGAAACAACATTGACGTCGCTCGTAGAACTTCAGTATGCAGTTGACATCGACCAAAGAATCAGTCTCATTCTCAATCTCAAGAAGACTCAAGTCCTTCACCAACCTGCTCCAGGGCAAAATCCGGTCTCTCCCTCCATCAAGATCAACGGAGAAATCCTTCAAAATGTGTAACATTTCACATACATGAGGAACCGCCTTGTATCAAAGGCTGAAACCAATGCGGAGATTCACATTGTATCCACGAGCACCTCCTTCAGAAGCCTAAGGATGAGTGTTTGATGACCACAACATCCCATGCTGACACCAAGATCCTCGTGCACATTGTGGTGATCTTCCCAACTCTTCTACATGGTTCAAACTTGGACTACGTACAGATGCCATATCAGGGCCTGGAGGGAACGAACAACAATGTCGGAGACAGATTCACCGCATCAGCTGGGAGGACAGGCGTATTCACATCAATGTCCTTGAAGGAGCCAAGTGCATCAGCATCAAGGCCATGATCATCAAGTCCAACCCCACTGAGTCGACCATGTGCTTAAAATGTCAGAGTTACTACCAAAGCAAATCTTCTTGGCCATGCTCAAGTAAGGCTTCCAAACAAGGGGAGGGCAAAGGAAGCACTTCAAAGTCACCCTGATGGCTTACCTCAAGAAAAACAACATCGACTTGGGAGGCCCTTGCTCAGAATAGATGCACTTGGAGGAACCTCTGATTGAAGGGACACAATTCTTCAAGGACACGCGACAGAAAGAGGAGGCCCGGAAAAGGAGCCAAAGAAAGGAATACCAGTGATCTAGAGTCCAAGGACCAATCCCACTTCGCGGAAACGCTTGCCAAGCATGTGGTTGAAGATGCGGCTGGTGTGAAGATGAACATAGTGCCAAGATTCTGGTTTGTGTTTCAGTCCCTCCCAATTTTCCTCCCCACGCCCTTTTTTCCTCAGGTAAATTCGTTTATCTCAGAATTTGTGAGGGAAGGCGAGAGTGTGAAAGGGGCTCTGTTGCAAAGGCAGAGGCGGGAAGGGGGCTGGCACTCCCAATTTTGTTGCGTCACTATTGTGCAGCGAATGTGGAGAAGGTGAGACGATGATGGGAGGGGGAGTGGACAGAGTGGGTCAGGTTAGAGGAGGAATCTAGCAACGGTACAAGCCTGAGGGCTCTGGTCACGGCCTCGCTGCTGCTCGCCCAGAGGAAGTATACGAAGTGTACGGTGATGGAGTAGTCTATCAAAATTTTGAATCAGTTGAGGAGGCACTTTATACTGGGCTACATGTTGGTGATGATTCCACTGTGTGCAGTGGACGTGGAAACTATGTTTCCACAAGTAAGAAAAACTAGAACCAGAGGGCACAGCCTCAGACTGGAGGGACAACCCTTTAAAACAACAATGAGGAGAAATTTCTTCAGCCAGAGGCTGAAACTTAAAGGCTTTGTGTCTGATTTGTGTCAGAACAAAATTAATGAATTAACAGCGCAAATAAAGGGCTATGATTTGATGGAAATTACTGAGACATGGTTACACGGCGGCAGGTCTGGGAGTTGAATATCTAACTGCAAGGCCTGGATAGAGTGGATGCGGAGAGGATGTTTCCACAAGTAGGAAAAACTAGAACCAAGGACACAATCTCAGACTGAAGGGACGATCCTTTAAAACAGAGATGAGGAGGAATTTCTTCAGCCAGAGGGTGGTGAATCTGCAGAACTCTTTGCCGCAGAAGGCTGTGGAGTGTCAATGAGTGTCTTTAAGACAGAGGTAGATAGGTTCTTTAATAATAAGGGGATCAAGGGTTATGGGGAGAAGGCAGGAAAACGGGGATGGGAAACATATCAGCCACGTTTGAATGGTGGAGCAGACTCAATTGGCCAAATAGCCCAATACTGATCCTATGTCTGATGGTCTTATGGTGTGGGAATGAGTTTAGACATTGGCAGGTGCGAGACATTGCACGCAAAGAAATGTTGCTCCTGGTTGAGAGGGGGGGGGGGGGGAAGAGAGAGAGATATGGGTGGTTGGGGGAGCAGGGCACAGCTTTAGTGAAAAGGATCAAGTGGAAGTGGGAGGAGGAGTTGGGAAGGAAGATAGGATGGAGACTTTGGTGCAAAGTAATGTGCCAAGTGAACTCAACCTCCTCCTGCACAAGGATAAGTCTTACACAATTTAAGGTGGCGCAAAGGGTCTACATGACTCAGGCCCGGATGAGCGTTTTTTTCCCCGGAGGTAGCGGACGGATGCAAGAGGTGTGGGAGAGTGCGGCGAACCATGCCTACATGTTCTTTGGGTGTGAGGAGCTGGAGAACTTTTGGGAGGTGCTGTTTGGGAACTTAGCGAGGATTGTAGAAGTTGTGATGAAGGATAAAGATGGTGGCGATCTTTAGGGTGCCGGAGGTACCGGAGCTACTGGAGGGGAAGGGGGCCGGTGTTGTGGCCTTTGCCTCTCTGATTGCCTAGCGATGGATACTTTTGAATTGGAAGGCGGCCATGGTCGGGAGACCTGTACGTGTTCCTCGGATTGGATAAAATCAAATTTGACCTAAGGGGGCTGATGGAGGGCTTTGAGGTACAGTGGAGGCCGTTCATGGCTATATTTGGGGAGCTGTTTGTCTCGGGGGGTAGGGGTGGGGAGAAAATGTACAAACTCTATACTCTGTTGGATGTTAACATTGTGTTATTTTGTTGAATATGTTCGGTATAAAATATATTGTTTTTAAAGATGATGCGGCTAGCTCTAAGATATAGCCATGCAAGAACCCACAGGACCCATGACCAGTAACACGGAGATTCTTAGGTGGACAATCATACTCATTAGCAAGTGAGTGATCGTCGAAGAAGGTGAAGGATTTTTCAGCCTTCACTCAACATCTGAGTTGCACAATTGTGGATCATAACCACTGCGCCCATTTTTCAGACAGTAGCTGCTTATCATAATACAGCTTTTCTAATTTTCGGCTCCTTCAGACCCAACTTTTGTTTTCCTTACTGTCCCACAGGAGCTCCTTGCAACACTAATCCTTTGCTTTGCAATCTCTCCCATCTTCCACGCATTGTGTTGTGCTGTCCTTTCCTGTCCTTATCACTTTCCCAGTCATTGCCTTTGCTGAAGCCCCATTTCATCTCGACGTTTTGGCAATTCTGATGAAAGGCCATCAACTTCAAACATAAACTCTTTCTCTGTCCACAGTTCTTGCCTGGCCTTCTGAATATTCCCAGCATTTTCTCATCTATTCAGATTTGCAGAATCCCTGGAATTTTGCTTTTACATTCACTGGTCTTTTTGAAAGTCAACAAGACTGCTGTGTGTTTTCAGCATTTTTAGCTTTTATTTCACATAACCAGTATTTGCAGAATTTTTTCCCTAACCGGTTTAGATTTTATGTATCCCAAAAAAAAGTTCATTCTTCTCAAACAATTCATGCTTAATCTGTAAAATATTGTGTTGTGCTTATAATTTGATAGATCATATGGAAGTGACAAAAGTAATATTTTCATTACACATGGGCTTTCATAAACCTGCAAGATTGTTTTAAGCATCAAATCAATAATAACCATTGCTATACCATCACCCCAGGGCCCTTTCAAAACCATTTTTATACACAGTTCCCTTGCTATAATACTCACTATTATAATATGCAATTTTTATGATTCCCTTGCCAATAGAAAATTCATCTAAAATACCACTGCCGCTGCAAGCCAGCCTCAAGCAAGATGATTTGTTCATCAATTCTGAAGAGCGAAAAGAGATTCTCATCCTTCCCAGAACAAAATTCAACCAGTTATTGCAGGACGTGCACTGGCCCTTTTTAAACAGAATTGTGGATGTACATACACCACATGGAATACAGTGGCTCAACACCACCTTTCCATGGGCAATTGGGGAAGGGCAATAAATGCTGGTCTTCACAGGGATGCTCATATCCCAAGATCAAAGAAATAAAAAAGAAAGTTAATATTGTCTACATAAATAGCAGAGGCAAGATTACAAAATTGTTATTTTTGAAGATAAAGTGCAATTAATCTGTGCAATTAGCCTCACGACAGCTAAACTAATGGACCACAATACTTACGGTTATCTTTTTTCACTGTAACCATTGATGAAAATAATGCAAAAGTTAAAAAGGATTAGGTAACCCCCCATTCTTAGGTTTTCTCCTGCGACCCCACCGTGGCTGCTTCTGATTTTGTCCTTTAATTCGGCAGAAGAATATGTTTCAGCCTTTTTTGTGGCTATCATTGACATTTCTCCAATTGTGACAAATGGAGGACAGCTTTCCAGTGCTAGGCTAGCCTGACTCACATTTCCTCCACACCAGCACATCAAAAACCACAAACTGCAAATGTTACAGAAAGGTCATATCCACTGAAAGAAAATGAATAATTTTTTTAAAAAAAATTTCAACTGAAAATATTAAGGAAGATCCATATATTTTCAAAGAAACACAAAAAAAATAAAATGAGCTGCATTATTCTTACTTAAAGAGGGATATTTTGGGCCTCTGAGGTCTCTTTTTGGCAAAGAATGCTGCAAAATCACTCCCAGAGCTGGCATAACTGAGCTGTGATGAAGGTTCAGAAGCAGTTCGAGTGTTCTTCACGTCCAAGTATTCGGTCAACAGAATCTATAAATGACAAAATGTTAAAAGGAAATATTACCGAAAACAAACTCATGTTAACTTTACAACATAAACTTTCTGCAACAAGTCACAACTTATGTCATTTGTGGTTTAGCTCTTATGCCTTCCTGCACAAAGTCAATTTATACCAAGGGTAAAGATACAAACAAGCCCAGACATAGACACCCATTCTGTAGCAGTGAAGAGTAGCACTGGGCGGCATGGTAGCACAGTGGTTAGCACAGTTGCTTCACAGCTACAGGGTCCCAGGTTCCATTCCCGGCTTGATTCACAGTCTGTGCAGACTCTGCACGTTTTCCCCGTGTCTGCGTGGGTTTCTTCCGGGTGCTCCGGTTACCTCTCAGTCCAAAGATGTGCAGGTTAGATGGCTTGGCCAGCTAAATTACCCTTCGGTTAGGTGGGGTTGCTAGGTTACGGGATAGGATGGAGGTGCAGGCTTTAGTAGGGTGCTCTCCAAAAGCCGGTGCAGACTCGATGGGCCAAATGGCCTCCTTCTGCACTGTAAATTCTTTGACCTCCACAGCAATCTAGTTGACTCTTAAAAGCCATCAGAAATGGCCTAGCACTGGCGGCATGTGGTGCAGTGGGACTACGGCAATGAGGACCTAGGTTCAAATCCCGGCCTTTGGTCATTGTCCGTGTGGAGTTTGCACATTCTCCCAATGTCTTCGTGGGTTTCACCCCCACAACCCAAAGATGTGCAGGTTAGGTGGATTGGACATGCTAAATTGCCCCTTAATTGGAAAAAAAAGAAGCGGCCTAGCAAGCCAGTCAGTTGTATCAAACTATGATAAATATCGAAAAGGAATGAAATCAGAAGGAACAGCCGTCATCAACCCAGGCACTGGAAATGAGACGTCCTCCATGCTATCACTTGGGAACTTGTGCCAAAATTGGGAGCTGTCTCTGACTAAGCAATGGCCTGATGTGGTCATACTCACAGAATCATACCTTACAGATAACATCCCTGACACCACTATCCTCATCCTTGGGTATGTCCTATGCAACCGGCAGAACAGACCCAGCAGAGATGGCAGCACAGTTGCGAAGGAGTTGTCCTTGGAGTCCTCAACATAGATTCCGGACCCCTTGAAGTCGCATGGCATCAGGTCAAACATGGGCAAGGAAATCTCCTGCTGATTAGTGGAAGCACTCAGGCTGGCAAAGTGCAGAACATACTCTGTGTGGGTGAACTCATTGTTCATTACCAAAAGTGACTCAGTAGCCCCAGTAGACTGAGCTGTCTAAATCCGAAACGATTCTAGCTGGGAGACTGGGAACTGCAGCACATGGTAAGAGAACCAACAAGAGGGGAAAACATACTTCACCTCATTCACATCAAACTACATGTGGCAGATGCGTCTGTCCATGACAGTATCAGCAGATATCACCATATTATGTAGATTAAGTTCATTCTTTGCATGAAGGACACCTTCCATAATGTTGTGTGGCAGTGGCATTACCATTGTGCTAAATGGGATAGATTTCTAACAGAATTAGCAGCTCAACACTGGGCACTGTGGGCCATCAGCATCAGCAGAATTGTACTCAGACACAATCTGTAACCTCAAGACCTGGCACATCCCCCACTCCACCATTACTACCAAGCCAGGACATCAACCCTGGTTGAATGATGAGTAAAAGGAGGGCATGCCAGGAGCAGCACTAGACATGCCTAAAAGTGAGGTGTCACCCTCGTCAAGCTACAAAGGGCCACCCTGCATGCCAACATCATAGGCAGCAAATGATAGACAGAGTTAAGAGATTTCACAACCAACCAATGAGATCTAAGCTTTGCAGTCCTTCCATATCCAGTCATGAATGGTGATGGACAATTAAATAAATCACTGGAGGAGACCATCACACATCCCCATCCTTAATTATAGGGGAGCCCAGTGCATCAGTGCAAAAAAATAAGGCTGGTGCCTTTGTAACAATCTTCAGCCAAAGGTGCCACGTGGATGATCCATCTTAGCCTCCTCTGGCGATCCCCAGCATCAAAGATGCCAAACTTCATCCAATTCGATTCACTCCATGTGATATGAAGAAATGGCTGAAAGCAGTGGATACTGCAAAGGCTGTGGGTCCTGGCAACAGCACTGAAGACGAGAGGCAAGGGGACAGTCATTTACAAATGGAAATGAGACACAATCTTTTCATTCATGAGACTTTCGAACTCGCCTCCTGAAAAGCAGAGTCTTGGAATATATTTATGGCAGAGGTGGATAGATTCTTGGTAATCAAGGGAGGTGATAGGTTCTCAGCGGTAGGTTGACCATTAGATCAGTTATGATCTTATTACATGGTGGAGCAAGCACAAAAAGGCTGAATGGCCCACCCATGTTCCGTGTTTGTATTTCTGTCCGTAATCCCTAGCAAAACTGGAGTCAGTGGAATACGAGAGAAAACTCTCCACTGGTTGGAGTCTCCTCTAGCACAAAGGAAGATGGTTGGAGGTCAATGCTCTCAGTTCCAGGACCTCACTGCACGAGTTCCTCAGGGTAGTTGCCTTGGCCCAGCCATCTTTAGATGCTTCCTTCCATCATGATCAGAAGTGGAGATGTTCACAAATGACTGCACAATGTTCAGCACCATTTGTGACTCTTCAGACAATAAAGCAATCCATGTCCAAATGCAGCAAGACTTGGATAACATCCAGGCTTGGGCTGACAAGTGGCAAGTAACATTCATGCCAAACAACTGCCAGGTAATGGCCATTTCCAACAAGAGGCAATCTCACCCCCACCTCCACTCCCTTGACATTCAACGGCATCTCAAATGCCCTCTGAAATGGCGGGCAGTTGGGGACAGGCAATAAATGCACAGCCAGCAACAATGAAGTCCATATAATGGGGGGGAAAAACAATCGATGGCTGAATCTCCCACAATCAAAAACCTGGGGTTTATATGACCAGAATCTGAACTGGACTAGTCATATTTTTGTTTCCTGTTCATTTTCTAGATGATGTGTTAATACATAACTGTTCTTGGTAATGTTCAGCACTGATCTGTAATTCATCTTTTACCAGGTGTACACTGGCATGACACCCTTTGAGAGTGGAAAAGGGATGAAGCAACATAAAATTGGAAGCCCTCAAGAGACTGGAGTGATGTTCATGATTTAGCTCATTAACATGCAAACAAGCACTGATTTTTATTGAAGGACTGTTTTGAGCCTTGATTTTATCTGAAGATGTCTCATAAAAATGCTTGTAACAGGAAATACACCATGGAATGTTCAAACGTGCACCAATGCCCCAACTCAACCAAATTCAAATATGCCTCCTGCACAGTTGCCACTGACCCCTTCAGACAGTATTTCTGTTTTGCTTAAACCTTCGCTTTTCCCAACTGAGTGGGATCAAAATCAACACATTGGCAGAAATCTTTTTTTTTTATACAAAAAGTAAAATTAATTTCCTTCTCTCAGCTTGATGGTGCAGTGCCACAGCAACTGTGGTCATGTTATTTTTTGCTTATGAGGGCCAGCAATTCTGCAGCTTATGCTGCACAACATATGTTACAATATCATTTTCACAACCAATCTGCAAAGAATCTGCCATCATCATTATCAGCAGCACCAAAGTTACTGTCGTTCCATACCCAGTCAGAATCCAAACAAAACTAATGAAGATCACAGGACTAGAAAGGTACTTTGTTAATGACTTCATTACATTGTGTTAAATACCAATGCAGCATATGACATGGCATTTAAGCGTGCTGTCTAATTGTAGATATCAACAGGATGGTCCTTAAGCAATCAAATATCCTTTAGTAAATTTGATTGTTTCTGTGACAAGTGTCTGCACTGCAAGAACCCACTAGACACTAAGTTTCAAATGCAGGATCTTGTGAGTGCTTTTCAAATGACAATAACCTGTTTTGCATGCTAACACTGCACCAGTTACACATTATGATGAAATTAACAGAAATATTCTGCTCTATTCTGAAATGGTTGTCACAGCTGTCTGTACCCAAGCTGTCAGCCTCTGTAGTTGAACGGAGTGAACCTTTATGAGCAATTCCAACATGTAGGGCATCATACGTGAACTCAATGTTGATATACACTGCCCCACTATTTGCCAAAAGTGATCGACCAACACATATATAGCAGGCTCTTCATGGTCTTGCTCAGCTGCATAGCTCAGTACCAAACTAGGCATTGTGATTACGTAACCGAATTTCAAAGCATTGGTTCAATAATACAGGCTCCAAAGCGATCCAATTCTTTGATCAATTGTTAGAGAATGCATCTCGGACAAGGCCCAAACTAAAATTGTAAATCAGCTTCCATTTTCTTTAAGCAATTGCTGTACTTGCGTTCCTTAATATTGCTTTGCAGTCAATATACTTATAGTTTGTGACAACTTGCTGCTATCTTGTAAAAGCTGTGACCTTACATTTAATTAAACGGCAGTGGCTCCTGATAAAGCAATTAAGCACATGTGGCTGTAACAGAAAATATTGAACTTCTGTGCAAGTAATCAAATTTCCATGTAAAATGCTATTTGATTATTAAGTGCAGGCTTCGAAATTTCAGTGGTCAAATGGAACCCATCTTCTTAGCAGACAAAAATAAACGCGAGGGTCAAAACAGGGCATAGAGTGATGACAGGATTGAGCACCCCTATGAGTCGCTCATCAAATGTGGCTAGAATGTGTAATTACAAGATCTGCTTTGAAACAAACCTATTATTTATACCAATTGAAATAGAAATAGCAAATTAAAGCAAGGGATTGAATGCAGATGATTCAAACAGGCCTCAAAAATACAACTGGTGCAACAAATACATCCCTCATTTTAGTTGCTTTTCAAAAATCAAGATGGGAGTGCTTTTACACAATGCAAGTGAGCACGACTGCAGATTTAATTTGCTCATTCAATCAGCTGCACTCAGCAGTACGGAAAAGTCCAGATTTTATTTTGCTCTCTGTGCTCTGGTGTCATGTAACGAGCAAGGCAAACACAAGTAATGGTTTTCCCAGATCTTTCCGTTACAATGAACCCTTCCCCAAGTTCCAAATAAAACTCCACTAAAAATTCTAAACTTTGGTGGATACATGTACTGAATCAGCTGAACTGAATGAGATAAAAATCAGTTTATCCACCAACTGGTTCAAGGTGGGTGGTTCAGGGTAGTTTTGTTGTTCAGGGTGCTTGAACGGGGACATATGTATATTAGTTTAATGACAAAGCCGTCATATTTACGGTGCAACATAATAAAGCAATGCCCGTGACTCAAAGGCGAGGGTATGGTCCCCTCAATGACTTCCAAATCTCATTACAGCTCAAGGTTTCAATGGCTTCAGTAATCTTGTCCAAGAATTCAACAATTTGGGCATCAATACTTAATTTATTTTACTTTAGTTGTTTTGACCTATCAGGATGGAGATGATTTGAATCTTGGCACCAGATGGAAAAATAATATTACATCGAAAAATATAGCAGTGATTATACTTCAAAAATAACATAATTGGTTGGAAAGCACTGCGGGATGCCCTGAAAATCACTATCAAGTCAGAGTCTTAATTTTTTTTTTTAAATCCCTCCCTCAAATTGTGCAAGTTTAATAAACAATTAACACATGAATATGTAAGATATGTTAATGCAAATGAAGAATATGCTGCCCTGGAATATAAAACTGCTCAAGTCTGGTAAGATTCAAATTCATAATTTTTTCCCGAAAGCTCCCACAAAACACTTGAGACACATTCTCACAACTGTTCAATTTCAAAAAAACTTGAGTTTGCTGGAGGTCCTCCTGTTTGGAATCGAACATTCTTGGGGTAATTATGATGATGGCTAGCATGATGTTTCCATGCTCTAATCTAAGGAATTTGTAAAATGAAGTTTTAGCTGTCAAAGTTCCAGACTGCTCATTGTACCTTGAGTTCTTGAACATTGCATTTTGTTCCAACTAATGGTCAATTTGCAGTTTACTACTTATAAAGTCATGGTAAATTGTGCATGAAGGTACCAGAGGTAGACAGTAATCTACAATAATCTTTACTAGTGTCACAAGTAGGCTGACATTAACACTGCAATGAAGTTACTGTGAAAATCCCCTTGTCGCCACACTTTGGGTAAACAGAGGGAGAATTAAAAATGTCCAATTAATCTAATAAGCACGTCTTTCGGGACCTGTGGAAGGAAACCGGAGCACCCGGAAGAAACCACGCAGACATGGGGAAAACGTGCAGACTTCGCAGACAGTGACTCGAGCCGGGAATCGAACCCGTGTCCCTGGTGCTGTGAAGTAACAGTGCTAACCACTGTGGTACTGTGCCGCTACAGGGTGAAACAGCGAGAGAGAGAGCATGAGAGACAGAGAGAGAGAGAGAGAGAGAGAGAGAGAGAGAGAGAGAGAGAGATTGACAGCGAGAGAGACAGTGAGAGAGACAGCGAGAGAGGCAGACAGAGTAAGAGACAGAGCGAGAGAGGGAAAGCAACAGACAGACAGAGACAGACACACACAGAAAGAGAGAAAGAGAGATAAATCCTGGAAAGACCTTCATAGATTTTCAGGTTAAATACTCATGTTCATCAGAAAATAATGCAATTAATCCCAAACTAACAGCTCGAGGTTTTATCAGGATAATTGCTTAAGTCCTCACCTCAGACATATGCTTTGGAAAGCATTTCCCTCTCTGAATATGCTCACTTAACCCCTAGTTATTGAGAGTATATACTTGCAAGCAAATGAAAACTTTCTACAAGGCATACAAAAGCAGGCAACAACGGATTATATTTCAAAAACTATTACATTTCTATCCTTCCCCAGTTCTGACAAAGGGTCATCGTTAACCCAAAATGCTAACCCTCTCTCTACACAGATGCTGCCCGATTTGCTGGGTATTTCCAGAATTTTCTCTTTTTATTAAAGTCACACACGATTTGGACAACTTGAGAAGATGGCATGACGTTTTAAATTTATTCTTTCATGGAATTTTGGGGGTGACTGGTTCGGCCAGCATTTATATCACTCCATGATTGGCCTCAAGATGGTGATGTTGAGCTACCTTCTTGAACCTTGTGGTCCATCAGGCGCAGATGCACCCACTGTGCAGTACAGAAAGAACCTCCAGGGTTTTGATTGAGCAACACTGAAGGAATGGTGGTAAGAGTTCAAATCAAGATGGTGTGTGGTGCTCCTGTGCACATGCTGCCCTATTCTTTCTAGGTGGGAGATGTTGCGTGTTTGGAAAGTGCTGTCAAAGGAGGCTCGTTGCGCTGCATCTTGCAGATGGTACACATTGCTGCCACTGTTTATGGCGGTAGAAGGGGTGCTGATCAAGCAGGATGCTTTGTTTTGGATGATATACACCAGTTTCGTCCACCATGCGGCCAGAGAACTGAGTGCGGCCCTCGAAGCCCCGCTAAGTGACCCCCAGGGCCAATTTTACAAATGCCAGTCAAACAGGTAAGTTTGTATGGAAGAATCCATATCGGCCTGTTCCAATCACAGGCCATTTCTTTCCCATGTTTGCTGCTCAAAGGCTCACTCATGGCCCAGCGAGCCAAGGCTGTAGGTTCGAGGAGTGTAGCTCGGGGAGCAACGTATTGGGACTGAGGAGCTGAGGGCCAGGGAGCTGGGTGCTAGGAAGATAAGCAGCAGGGCTAGGAAGCCGTTGGCTGGAGAGCGAAAGAGCAGGTGCCAGAGGGGCAGGAGCAAGGCACCAGTGAGTGGAACTGGCCCAGGTAGCAGGGGTTCCGGGAAGCAGAGGCGCCCAGGAGTCTGGAATGGTGTCCAAACACACCGGAGGAGAGTACAAAACAACAGGAACAGGGCTCACTGCTGACTGAACGAGTGGGTGACAGGAGATCAAGAGTATGAGCAATGGGGAGGGGGGGAGAGAGAGAGAGAGAGAGAGAGAGAGAGAGGGGAGCGGTCAAGAGAATATGGGGGACCACGTACGGGCGAGAACGCAGTGACAGAATGTATCCATGCATCTGATTTGTGTAGCAGGGTCCTTGTTTACCCTAATGTACACCATCATGCAGTAAAAGTAAAGTCGCTATAATCCCAGATGACCATAGGCTGCTTTCTCCTTTCAGTAGAGTGACTGGTGATGATTTAACCTGAGGATCACCACACCTCAGGCGAGGGGCAAGGTTGAGAAGGTTCACGAATAACCTCAGCCAGTACAGGAATTGAACCCATGCTCTTGGCCTTGCTTTGCATCATGAACCAGCTGCCCAGCCAACTGAGCTCTACCGGCTCCCACCATCATGTACTCTCACCCTCTCTCATTGATAATGAGGATATTTATGGAGCCTCCTCCTTCAGTTGTTTAGTTGTCCACCACCATTCACAACTGTGCATGGCAGGTCTGTAGAACCTAGATCTGATCCATTGCTTTTGGAATAACTGAGAGTTGTCTATTACTTGCTAATGCTGTTTGGCGCACAAATACTCGTGTTTAAGCTTCACCAGGTTGATACCTCTTTTTGAAGTTTTTGCCTGATGTTGCCCACCTATCCTCTTCAGTAAACAACAGTTAATCCCCTGTAGGCAACATTAACACTGCAATGGTTACTGTGAAAAGCCCATCGAAACGACATTCCGGCGCCTGTTCGGGTACACTGAGGGGTATTTGGAATGTCCAAATTACCTAACAGCATGTCTTTTGGGACATGTGGGAGGAAATCGGAGCACCCAGAGGAAACCCACTCAGACACAGGGAGAACATGCAGACTCCACACAGACAGTGACCCCAGCCGGGAATCGAACCTGGGACCCTGGCACTGCGAAGCAACAGTGCTAACCATGGGGGCCTCACGGTAGCATGGTGGTTAGCATCAATGCTTCACAGCTCCAGGGTCCCAGGTTCGATTCCCGGCTGGGTCACTGTCTGTGCGGAGTCTGCACGTCCTCCCCGTGTGTGCATGGGTTTCCTCCGGGTGCTCCGGTTTCCTCCCACAGTCCAAAGATGTGCGGGTTAGGTGGATTGGCCATGCTAAATTGCCCGTAGTGTAAGGTTAATGGGGGATTGTTGGGTTACGGGTATACGGGTTACGTGGGTTTAAGTAGGGTGATCATTGCTCGCCACAACATCGAGGGCCAAAGGGCCTGTTCTGTGCTGTACTGTTCTATGTTCTATGTTCACTGTGCCACCATGCTGCCCAATAATAGGAGGGGATATGCTGTGCCATGAGATTACAGATTCTAGTTGTACACAATATTACTGCTGATGACCAACAGTGCCTCACAGATGTCGTCTGGAGTTGCTCGATCGATTCAAAATCTGTCCCATTTAGCATGGTGGAGGGTACTCTCAGTGTAAGGACAGGCTTTCATCTCCACAAAGACTGCAGTGGTCACTCCTACCAATACCATCACAGACAGATGTATCTGCGACAGATAGACTGATGAGGCAGAGTTCAAGTAGGTTTTTCCCTCTTGGTGCTTTCTTCACCACCTGCCACAAACCCAATATAGCAACTATGTCCTTTAGGATTCAGCCAGATTGGTCAGTGGAGGTGCAAATGAGCCACTTATGATGATGGACATTGAAGGCCCCACCCACAGTGCATCCTGTGCCCTTTTGTTTTGCATTAGGTGTCCAAACAAAGAAGAAAATTAATTCATCAGCTGAGCAGGAACATAGAACATACAGTGCAGAAAGAGACCATTTGGCCCATCGAGTCTGCACCAACCCACTTAAGCCCTCACTTCCACACTATCCCCCTAACCCAATAACCCCATCTAACCTTTTTTGGTCACTAAGGGTAATTTAGCATGGCCAATCCACTAACCTGCACGTCTTTGGACTGTGGGGGAAACCGGAGCACCCATAGGAAACCCACGCAGACACGGGGAGAAGTGCAGACTCTGCACAGACTGTGACCCAGCAGGGAATCAAACCTGGGACCCTGGCGCTGTGAGGCCACTGTGCTAACCACTATACTACCGTGTTGCTCTGCTGATTGCCCCACAGCAGGTGGAGTAATCAGCAGGAAGATTCCTGTGCCATCTTTGACCTGATGCCATGAGACTTCACGGAGTCTGTCGTAAATGTTGAGATTCCGGTGCAACTCCCTCCCCACTATGTACCATTGAGCCACCACCTCTGGTATGTCTGTCTCTGATCCCAGTAAATTGTAGGGGAAAATGGAAGCCATTCCCCCTCGGTTTCCTTAACATAATTTTGTACTTTTTGTAAACTGGAGATAGGAACACACTGTAGATGAAAAGCATCTTTCTCCTCTACACTTCATCCTGCAATTTGAATAAGACGAAGAAGAAAGCAGTGATGAATGTCAAGTCTCCAGGCACATGAACTATAAATTATAGAATGCTTGAGACACCTGATTTAAGATGAAAAAGATTAGTTGCAACATTTTGTTATGTGAAGGTTTGATCAAAGCCATCTGACAGCAGGCTTGAGTTTTGAAAGGAGCTTAAGAAAGTTTGGCAAAAATTATGTGCTTCATTGAAATCATAAGCCTTTCCTGGCCTATCAAAATTACTGAAAAAGAATATTTTGTAAATTAAATTAATGACAATGCTAATAATACTCATCACACAAACAACTTTATTTAACTGAGCGGGAAAAATTCAAAATCAAGTGCTTCATGTTGTTTGCTGGAAGTCTTTATCAAATATTTATACTTTTTGTCCAAACTCAAGAGCTCAGCACCATTCAAACAGATATTTTGGGCAACTAAGTATCCCAAAAAAATGAGGTATTTTTGTGTGTCATCAGAATATCAGGGAATTTTACTCATTATTATAATTTTCTTGAAGAGTCAATCATTCCAGAAAAGTGAGCATCAAATCTCAGCTGCAACTCCAGTGTAGTACTGAGAGAGCACTGCACTCTTGAATGTCTTCTGTTGGACAAGATCTCAAACCAGGTTTATTGAGCATGTGGCCAGAGAGCCGAATATGGCCCTTTATGTGGCCCCGGAGCCAGTTATCAAAATGTCAGTCAAACAGGTAGGTTTGAATGGAAGAATCTGCATAGAGCTGCTCTTCCAAATACAGGCCATTCCATTCCCATGCTTCTTGCTCAAATGCACACCAATAAGCCTTTCAGCAGCAAATGTGGGACAGAAACAGTGCAATTGAAGACAGCAACGAGGAGCTTGGGGCTTCGAGAGTCGATGACTGTGGAACAAAGGAGTCGGGTCGGACCCAGTGCCCAGAGGCCTGGGGGGCTGAGGAGCAGGGCCCGGAATCCAAAGGTGGGACCAGAGAGCACCAAGGAGTGAGGCTGGGGAGCAGAGGGCTGGGCAGTCAAGAGCCAGGCTGGGCAGTCAAGAGCCGGGCCGGGAAGCCAATGATCAAGGAGCAAATGAATGTGGTTGGGAGCCTAAGGCCTGGAGCAAGTCCCAGGGAGCAGATGAGCTGAGACATGGGCCAAGGGAGCAGGGTGTCAGGAGGTGACTGGGGATCAGGAGCGGGGTCTAGGCCCGCCTAAGCAGAATACTCAACAGGGCTCACTGGTGTCTGAATGAAAAGACAAGAGACTGCATGAGAGGCAGAAAAGAGAGAGAGAGAGAGCGGGAAAGGAGCGAGAGAGAGAGCGAGAAAGCAGGAGAGACAGAGAGAGCAGGAGAGGGAGGGAGAGAGCAGGAGAGGGAGGGAGAGAGCAGGAGAGGGAGGGAGAGAGTAGGAGAGGGAGGGAGAGAGGAGGGGAGGGAGAGAGTAGGAGAGGGAGAGAGGGAGCAGGAGAGGGAGGGAGGGAGGAGAGGGAGGGAGCAGGAGAGGGAGGGAGGGAGCAGAAGAGGGAAGGAGGGAGCAGAAGAGGGAGGGAGGGAGCAGGAGAGGGAGGGAGGGAGTAGGAGAGGGAGGGGGAAAGCGGGAGAGAGCGAGAGAGAGCGGGAGCGAGAGAAAACGGGAGAGAGCGAGAGACAACGGCAGAGAGCGAGAGAGAGCGGGAGAGAGCAGGAGAGAGCGGGAGAGAGCAGGAGAGAGCGGGAGAGAGCAGGAGAGAGCGGGAGAGAGCAGGAGAGGGAGGGAGAGAGCAGGAGAGGGAGGGAGCGAGCAGGAGAGGGAGGGAGCGAGGGAGAGAGCAGGAGAGGGAGGGAGAGAGCAGGAGAGGGAGGGAGAGAGCAGGAGAGGGAGGGAGGGAGAGAGCAGGAGAGGGAGGGAGGGAGAGAGCAGGAGAGGGAGGGAGGGAGAGAGCAGGAGAGGGAGGGAGGGAGAGAGCAGGAGAGGAGGGAGGGTGCAGGAGAGGGAGGGAGGGTGCAGGAGAGGGAGGGAGGGTGCAGGAGGGGAGGGGGGAGCAGGAGAGGGAGGGAGGGAGCAGGAGGGGAGGGAGGGAGCAGGAGGAGGGAGGGAGGGAGCAGGAGAGGGAGGGAGGGAGCAGGAAGGGGAGGGAGGGAGCAGGAGAGGGAGGGAGGGAGCAGGAGAGGGAGGGAGGGAGCAGGAGAGGGAGGGAGGGAGCAGGAGAGGGAGGTGATGGGAGCAGGAGAGGGCGGGAGGGAGAGAGGCGGGAGGGAGAGCAGGAGAGGGAGGGAGGGAGGGAGCAGGAGAGGGAGGGAGGGAGCAGGGAGGGAGGGAGGGAGCAGGAGCGGGAGGGAGGGAGCAGGAGAGGGAGGAGGTGAGCGGGAGAGGGAGGGAGCGAGCAGGAGAGGGAGGGAGCAGGAGAGGGAGGGAGGGAGCAGAAGAGGGAAGGAGGAGCAGAAGAGGGAGGGAGGGAGCAGGAGAGGCGGGAGGGAGTAGGAGAGGGAGGGGGAAAGCGGGGAGAGAGCGAGAGAGAGCGCTGGGAGCGAGAGAAAACGGGAGAGAGCGAGAGACACGGCAGAGAGCGGAGAGAGAGCGGGAGCGAAGCAGGGAGAGATGCGGGGAGAGAGCAGGAGAGAGCAGGCAGGAGAGGGAGGAGAGAGCAGGAGAGGGAGGGAGCGAGCAGGAGAGGGAGAGAGCAGGAGGAGGAGAGAGCAGGAGAGGGAGGGAGAGAGCAGGAGAGGGAGGGGGAGAGGAGAGGGAGGGAGGGAGCAGGAGAGGGAGGGAGGGAGCAGGAGAGGGAGGGAGAGAGCAGGAGAGGGAGGGAGCGAGCAGGAGAGGGAGGGAGCGAGGGAGAGAGCAGGAGAGGGAGGGAGAGAGCAGGAGAGGGAGGGAGAGAGCAGGAGAGGGAGGGAGAGAGCAGGAGAGGGAGGGAGAGAGCAGGAGAAGGAGGGAGGGAGCAGGAGAGGGAGGGAGGGGTGCAGGAGGGGAGGGAGGGAGCAGGAGAGGGAGGGAGGGAGCAGGAGAGGGAGGGAGGGAGCAGGAGAGGGAGGGAGGGAGCAGGAGAGGGAGGGAGGGAGCAGGAGAGGGAGGGAGGGGAGCAGGAGAGGGAGGGAGGGAGCAGGAGAGGGAGGGAGGGAGCAGGAGAGGGAGGGAGAGAGCGGGAGAGGGAGGGAGAGAGCAGCAGAGGGAGGAGGGCGCAGGAGAGGGAGGGAGGGAGCAGGAGGGGGGGGCGGGGAGCAGGAGAGGGAGGGAGGGAGCAGGAGAGGGAGGGAGGGAGCAGGAGAGGGGGGGGAGCGGGAGAGAGGAGAGAGAGAGGGGGCGATGGAACGGGGGAGGAGAGGGAGCAAGGGAGAGGGGAGGGAGGAGAGCGAGAGCAGCGGGAGAGAGGAGAGCGAGGAGAGGAGGAGGAGGAGAGGAGGAGGGAGGGGGGAGAGAGAGGGGAGGGGAGGAGAGAGCGGGGGGGGGGAGAGAGAGGGAGGGGGGAGAGAGAGCGGGAGAGGGGAGAGAGCGGGAGGGGGAGAGAGCGGGAGGGGAGAGAGAGCGGGAGGGGGAGAGAGAGCGGGGAGGGGAGGAGAGGAGAGCGGGAGGGGGAGAGAGAGCGGGAGGGGGAGAGAGAGCGGGAGGGGGGAGAGAGAGAGAGAGAGCGGGAGGGGGAGAGAGAGCGGGAGGGGGGGAGAGAGAGCGGGAGGGGGAGAGAGAGGGGAGGGGGAGAGAGCGGGAGGGGGAGAGAGAGCGGGAGGGGGAGAGAGAGCGGGAGGGGGAGGGAGAGGGGAGCGGGAGGAGGGGGAGAGAGAGCGGGAGGGGGGAGAGAGAGCGGAGGAGGGGGAGAGAGAGCGGGAGGGGGAGAGAGGGGGAGGGGGGAGAGAGAGCGGGAGGGGGAGCAGGAGAGAGCGGGAGGGGGAGAGAGAGCGGGAGGGGGAGAGAGAGCGGGGAGGGGGAGAGAGAGCGGGAGGGGGAGAGAGAGCGGGAGGGGGAAGAGAGAGCGGGAGGGGGAGAGAGAGCGGGAGGGGAGAGAGAGAGCGGGAGGGGGAGAGAGAGCGGGAGGGGGGAGAGAGAGAGAGAGCGGGGAGAGGGAGAGAGAGGGGAGGGAGGGGGAGAGAGAGCGGGAGGGGGAGAGAGAGGGGGAGGGGGAGAGAGAGCGGGAGGGGGAGAGAGAGCGGGAGGGGAGGAGGGAGAGCGAGCGGGAGGGGAGAGAGAGCGGGAGGGGGAGAGAGAGCGGGACGGGGGAGAGAGAGCGGGGAGGGGGGAGGGGGGAGAGAGAGCGGGAGGGGGAGAGAGAGGACGAGAGCGGGAGGGGGAGAGAGAGCGGGAGGGGGAGAGGAGAGCGGGAGGGGGAGAGAGAGCGGGAGGGGGAGAGAGAGAGCGGGAGGGGGAGAGAGAGAGGGAGGGGAGAGAGAGCGGGAGGGGGAGAGAGAGCGGGAGGGGGAGGAGAGAGCGGGAGGGGGAGAGAGAGCGGGGAGGGGGAGAGAGAGCGGGAGGGGGAGAGAGAGCGGGAGGGGGAGAGAGAGCGGGAGGGGGAGAGAGAGCGGGAGGGGGAGAGAGAGCGGGAGGGGGAGAGAGAGAGCGGGAGGGGGAGAGAGAGCGGGAGGGGGAGAGAGAGCGGGAGGGGGAGAGAGAGCGGGAGGGGGAGAGAGAGCGGGAGGGGGAGAGAGAGAGCGGGAGGGGGAGAGAGAGCGGGAGGGGGAGAGAGAGGCGGGAGGGGGGAGAGAGAGCGGGAGGGGGAGAGAGAGCGGGAGGGGGAGAGAGAGCGGGAAAAAGAGCGGGAGGGAAAGAGTGGGAGGGAGAGAGCGGGAGGGAGAGTTGTGGGAAATTGTCTCAGGTGATGGTGAAATTAATCTCAGAGTGAACATACAAATTAGGAGAAAGGAGGCCATTCTGCTTTGCCATTTGATAAGACCATGGCTGATCTGATTGTGGCCTCTACTTAGACGTTAGCACTATTGCTCCAGGGTCCCAGTTTCGATTCCCAGCTTGGGTCACTGCCTGTGTGGAGTTTGCACTTTCTCCCAGTGTCTGCGTGGGTTTCCTTCGGGTGCTCTGGATTCTTCCCGAATGACGTGCTATTAGGTAATTTGGACTTTCTGAATTCTCCCTCAGTTTACCCGAACAATCACCGGAATGTGGCGACGAGGGGATTTTCGCAGGAACTTCATTGCAGTGTTAATGTCGCCGACTTGTGACAATAAAGATTATTATAATAAAAGGACAGTAACAGTGTTTATACTAAATTGGCTGAAACAGAGAGTAACAGTCAAGGGATATTTTGGGGGCTAGAGGAAGGTTAGTAGTGGAGTTCCCTGGGAGTTAGTTTGGGACCGTTGTTTTTACTGATATTGTATTAGTGATCAGTGATCTACTTGGTATGCAGGGGGCAAGTTCAAAGTTTCTGGACGATGCACAACTTGGAAGCATTGTAAACTGTGGGGAAAACACTGCAGAACTGCAGTAGGACACAGGGAAGTTCGGGAGTGGGCAGGTAGATGGCAGTTGAAGTTCAATGTGTAAATGCAGACTTTGGGAGGAAGATGATGGACAGCCAATATAAAATAAGGGATACAATTCTTAAGGGGATGCAGGATCAGAGGCAAGTGGATTCACTGATCATTTTAGTTGGCCAGGCAGGTGGAGAGCAGTTAATAAAGCAATCAGTATCCCAGGCGTTATTAATAGGGGCATGGACTACAAAACCAAGGAGGTTATGTTGAACTTACACGAGACACTAGTTACATGTCAGTTGGAATATTGTGTACAGTTCTTGGCCACACTATAGGAAGGATGTAAATGGTGTTGGAGAGAATGCAGAAGAGGTTTACAAGAATGGTTCCAGGGACGAGAAACTTCAGTTGTGAGGACAGATTGGAGAATTGTGGACCATTCTCCTTGGAGGGAAGAAGGCCAAGAGGAGATTTGAAAGAGATGTCCAAAATCATGAGGAGGCTGGACAGAGTGGAGGGGGAGAAAACTGTTCCTGCTTTTAAAAGGATCAAGAATGTGAGGGTACAGTTTTAAAGTGATTTGCGAAAGAAAAAACTTGTTCACACGAGGAGTGGTTCAAGTCTGGAATTTACAGCCTGGAAATGTGGAGCAGACAGGTTGAACCGAGGCAATCAAAAGAGCATCAGATAATTATTTGAGTACAAACAATGCACAAGGTTTCACGGAAACGGCCGGAGAATGGCACTAAGACATGATGTTCATTGCGGTGCAGACCACAGAACTTCTGTGATTCAGTGCTTTGAGGTGTCCGCTGCAGGTTGTCCAAATCTATGAAGCATATAGGAGTGCAGGGATCATTGCTGCCCAATAAATCAAAAGTATTCTTGGCCATAAAGCCCTTTGGGATGTTCAATGATAATGAAAGGAGCTATATAAATGCAACATTTTTTTCTTTCACTGCAATTACAACATAAATACGACAACAATGGGATATATTATTCATAAACCAAATGGAGTGCCAATTTCAATGCACAAAATCCAAATCTGTCTGCAGCAAGGTGGCGCAGTGTTTAGCACTGCTGCCTCATGGCACCAAGGATCCAGGTTTGATCCCGGCCCCGGGTCACTGTCCGTGTGGAGTTTGCATATTCTCCCAGTGTCTGCCCGAGTCTTACCTCCACAACCCAAAAGATGTGCAGGGTAGGTGGATTGACCACGCTAAATTGCCCATTAATTGGAAAAATGGAACTGGGTACTCTAAATTTATGAAAAAAGGAAAAGTATGAAATGCAAATCTGATCAGCCAGAAGGGAATCAAATCAGAATTAGCTGTTGCCTCTCACAGAACAAAAGTCAAATTTGGGGGCAATTATCCTGAACTGCTGATGCCAATATCAAATATTTACACCGACATAAAAGAGCGTGTCCCAAAACACTTTATAATGGGAAGATGTTAATATGCAAGAAAAACGTCACGGTGGGCAAGCGAAAATTTAAAGGCAGTGTTGAAAAGGGATGTTTCTAGCAGCTTTTCTAAACAAGAAAAGAGGCAGAAAGTAAAATTTGTTTTTCAAGTGTTAACCTGGAGTGAGAACAGAGGAGGGATAAAGGTTGGGACTCAAGGGCTTCGAATTATACATGTTTGAGCACAGCAATCTAACATTCAGGAATCCGCAGATCACCATTTGGAGACCATAAAGAACATTTGGTGTTTCTTTTGTATGTTATCAAAAACATTTGAGTCCTTTACAAATGAAAAAAAAAAATCATTTTACTGGAGTTCATTTTTCTATCGGCTGGAAGGTGGCTTTCAAATTGACAGTTCACTTTATCTGAAACTGTGACTGGGCGCCAATCATTAAGGGTGCTTTTATGTCAGGAACATGTAGGATTATTCTCCTGCTTCAATTTGCTCAGTATGTAACAGGCAATCTATTTAACTACGTGGGAGCATGTGCTTAGATTTTCCCATCCATAAATCATTGGTGATTTATTTCATTGTTGAGCTAAAAGAAGTTTTTATCTGCTTGTGATTAGAAGCCACCATATTAAATAGTTAGGTGTTGTGTCAACACAGGAAATGAGTGGTTAAAATAATAACTTTTATTTATTTTAAAAACAGCCTCTAACATTCTGCAAACTAACTTTTTAAGGTCAAGCTAGTCATAACTTCCGAAGCGAAAAAATGATGGATTATTGATGAGATACTGGAAAGCGAAATAACAATGACATTTAGTGCAAGGGAAACCAATTAAAGTGCATGTTTATTGAGATTCTGCACAGTCCTTTGCAAGGATTGGAAAATTCCCCAAGGTGCTTGCTAATTTTTAAAAAGTGTTTCGAATGTCAACTTCTTAAAGCAGTTATACTTCCTTTTCATTTGAAAACAACTACCATCATTATACTACACATCTAGTTTGAAGACCTATTTTTCATTTTATTTTTTTGGCAAGTCAGACAAGGGGGTGGCAACAGAGAGGCCTGGGGGTACATGTGAACTAATTGTTGAAGGTGGCTGGGCAAATTGAGAAAGTAGTGAAAATGGAATATGTGATCCCGAGCTTGAAAAGAATGAGGCATTGAATACAAAAGCAAGGAAGTTATGGTGTACCTTTATAAAAACATTGGTTACAGGGAGCACAGTGGTTAGCACTGCTGCTACACGCACTGAGGACCGGGTTCGATCCTGGCCCTGGGGAGTTTGCACATTCGTTTGCACGTGTCTGTGTGGGTCTCACCCCCACTATCCAAATATGTGCAGGGTCGGTGGGATTGGCCAGTCTAAATTACCCCTTAATTGGAAAAAAACATTGGGCACTTTGAAAACACTGGTTAGGCCCGGAGGTCCCATTCTGGGCACCACACTTCAGAAAGGATGTGATAGCTTCAGAAGGGGTGCAGAAAAGATTACTGATAATAGTTCCAGAGATTACTTCAGGTTTGAAGAGGTTAAAGAAGCTGTGGCTGTCCTCCTTTGGGAAGGTTGAAAGGAGATTCAAAATTAGGAGGAGGCTAGACAAAGTAGGGAGAAATTATTTCCAATTGCAGAAGGATGGAGAACCAAAGGACAGAGATTTAAAGAGATTTATGGTCGGCGCAGTAGCACAATGGGTGGCACGGTAGCACAGTGGTTAGCACTGTTATTTCACAGCACCAAGGACCCGGGTTCGATTCCCGGTTTGGGTCACTGTCTGTGCGGAGTCTGCACATTCTCCCTGTGTCTGCGTGGGTTTCCTCCAGGTGCTCCGGTTTCCTCTCAAGTTCTGAAAGGCATGCTTGTAAGGTGAATTGGACATTCTGAATTCTCCCTCTGTGTACCCGAACAGGTGCCGTGGCAACTAGGGAATTTTCACAGTAATGTCATTGTGAATTACATTACATTAACATGTTAATGTAAGCCTACTTGTGACACTAATAAAGATTACTATTATAATAAAGAACGATCTCCCCATGTTTGGGTAGGTTTCACCCCCACAACCCAAAGATGTGCAGGCTAGGTGGATTGGCCATGCTAAATTGCCCCTTAAATGGAAAAAATGAATCGGGTACTCTTAAATTTATATTTAAAAAATAATAAAGAACGAGAGGCGATAGAGGAAAGCATCTTTATGTAGCAAGTAGGATTTGGAATTCACTGCCTGAATTTGTGATGGAGACAACCAGAAGAGAATTCTTCAAGCAACTGAACATAAGGTTACAGGTAAAGGGCAGGTAACTGTAGCTAGCTGAAATGTTTTTGTCGAGAGCTGATGTGGAATCAAGGGGCAAATGACTTCCTTCTGTGCAGAACCCATTCTCTGTTTCGATTCTAAAATCTGTTTCTCAAAAGCACAACCAAATTTTATCCTCAACACCATTGAAGCATGTACTGAAAGTCTTCAATCACTAACCCAAGGCTTGAAGCAGCTGCACCAAGCTTTTTTTAAAAAATCAATAGCAACACTGTAGGTGTACCTACACCACATGGACTACAGCAGTTCAAGAAGGCAGTCAGCACCACCTTATAGTCAAGGGCAATTCAAGATGGGCAGTGAATACTGGCCGAACCAGCAAAGCCTAAATCCACTCTATAAATTTTTAAAAGCATTGACCAGTTAAAGTTAAGAAAAATGAATTGCACAGGAGAAATTTCGATCCCCGGATGGTGTGAAAAACAGGCTTCACTGTTGAATATTCAAATTTCTATTGGGCGACTGTGAGGCTGGAGCAGACTGTTTCCAATCAATTTTCTTGCTTTATTTGAATGCAAGATTAAATTTACTGCCGCGTATGTATGCTGTCACTGTGGTCACTTATTTCCACCTTCATAACATTACAATACTCTGAACCTGCTTCAACTTATCCATGAACTTAAGCTTATGAAAATGTCTGTGGACAGAATGCTAACTCACACCAAGTCCCATAAACCCATCACTCCTCTGCTCACTCACATTAACTCCCAATTCAGCAACATCTGATTTTAAAATCATCATCCTGACTTTTTGAATCTCTGCATGGCCTCACGCCGCCAAACAGTAGTAACATCCTCTACTCGATAACAGATCAAGCTATGTGTTCCTTCAATTCTGTCTTCTCAAATATCCATTGGTGGACGTACGTTAGAATATTGCACTCAACAGTCCACTTTGATTAACACTCAGTAACTAGTTACAAATCAGGGTGGTGAAATTCCAGCACTTTGTCAATATGTAGAGCGAAAGAAAGTCAAAATCAAAATAGAAGCTGAAATGAGTACTCAAAATAGGATTTTAAAAGTACCCTTAGGTACAGGATCATATTCATGAAAGAACAATTTTTTCACAAAGTAACTTTTACACCTTGGTACCAGCTGTGTCCAGTGATAACTAACTAATCTCAGTAAAAAGTCTTACAACACCAGTTTAAAGTCCAACAGGTTTGTTTCGAATCACTAGCTTTCGGAGCACTGCTCTTGCATCAGATGAAGAAGGAGCTGCGATCCGAAAGCTCGTGATTCGAAACAAACCTGTAAGACTTTTTACTATGCTCACCCCAGTCCAACGCTGGCATCTCCACATCATAACTAATCTAATGCACAGATATTGGCCAAGTAACAAGTTTAAAAATAATATTCTTATATTATCACAGAACATTACTAAGTTGAAAGAGTGTTAATTGCCTCGCAGCTGTCTGGCATCACTAACAGAATTGTACAGATGAGGCAGGTCAGAATGATAAGAATTTGCCAGGGTGGGGCAAGGAGCCGTGAAGCTCCATTTCTTAGCACAAAATGCACGTTTGAAAAATAAATCAAGGACATCTTTGGGGGAAAACTGATCAGTAAAGGCAGTGAAATGTCAGCTTGCAAGTCTTAACACAGATCTTTTCAACTGAAATGTGATAAAACTGGGTGAAGCAAAGTCAACTCAGCCTTCCACCAACAGGAGGAACAATACTTCGGCATTCTTTTATTCATACATAATCCAACTTTGGCTTCTCAAATGGTCTTTTTTCTTAGTCCATTATAACCTGTACTTGCAAATCTAATCATTTTTAAATACTCCTCAATTTCCTTCATGGTGACCTCAAGATTTCTCCTTCCTGACGCAAACTTGAAATGTTTGACCAATGTTAAAGGAGATTTGCGTGGCACACATCACTGCAGCGCAGGGCCACGGCTAATGGGGATTGGGGAGGGGGAGGTACATCAATTAGAGCACTTTGAAATAATTGATCGGCTCATTCAGCTGGTAATACACATCATCAGGCTCTGATTAGCGGATTCCCCTAGAGAGAGCGAGAAAACAGCGCAGTGGGGTGACACTCTACCTCCAGACCAGAATTAAGGAGGGCAGCGAGCAACTAACCAACCAACAAAAGGAGGAAGAGGCCTAGGCAGGCCAGATAAAGTCAGAAACCAGCAGCAGCCAGGCAACCAGCCAAGAGCACACGTGGCCGTTAATGCTGGGCTATCTGAGCCAGAGATGAGCAGTCAGATGGAATGAGGTGCAGGCAAGCGCCGGCGTCATGGCTTTGGTGAGTAGCGACCAACAGGGCCACATAACCAGAGCCAGAGCTGAGAGTCAGACGGCTTGGCAGCAACCAGACCAGCAACAGCAGAGGCCAGGCCAGATAGCCAGCAGCAGCAGCCAGCCGGGAGCACAAGCAGTCATCAAGGTGCAAACTCCGGCCACCTAAGTGAGCAGTATGCAAAGGCTAGGCAGGCGCCAGCGTTGTGGTTTTCCAGGAGCAACGGGGCAATTTGACAAGAGGCCAGGGCAGCAGCCGGACCAGTGAGGGCGAGAGCAGAGACCAGGCCTGATGGAAAGTAGCAGCAGCCATTGAGCCACCACTATCAAACATGCAAACTTAGGTAGTCAAGGAGAGCAGCTACAAGGGCGACTCGACCCCCAGGCCAGGGTTGAGGAGGGCAAAGAAGCCTGGTCTCGATCCTGAACACTGACACTAAAGTTCTGGCAAAGGCCCTGGCGAGGCAACGGCAGAGTTATATGCCAGAGGTAGTTGCAGAAGATCAGACCGGGTTTGTCAGGGTAGACAGCTAACAGTGAACATCAGATGCCTGCTGAACGTAATTACAACGCCACCACGGGAGAAGACACCGGAAGTGTTCATCCCACGAGATGCAGATAAGACCTTCAAATGAAGGTGCCTCATGATGGTACAGAAAAGGTTTGGGTTTGGGCCAGAGTTCATCTCGTGGGTGAAACTACTGTACAGCCCTCCCATGACGATCGTACGGACAAATGCCACCAGCTCTTAATACTTCCGGCTGCACAGAGGCACGAGGCAGGGATGCCAATTGCTGCCGCTGCTGTTCACCATGACAATCCAGTTACTAGCTATTGCTCTCAGATCAGCAAAGGGGCGGAGAAGCATCCAAAGGGGAAAGAGAGAGCACAGGGTCTCACTCTGTGCAGGTTACCTACTCCTCTATGTCATAAACCCCCCCAGCCGCCAACATGGGATGAATAACGGAACTCCTAACAGAGTTCAGAGACTTCTCAGATTACAAACTTAACCTGGGCAAGAGCGAAATCTTGCCCGTGATTCCCCAACGGGGAGAATCAGAGCTGCCGAAGCTACTGTACAACTGGCCCAAACCAAATTCCCATGACTGGACACGGAACCACAAGTGGAACCTGTCAAGCCTGATGGAGGAGGTGAAAAGAGACCTGCAAAGGTGGGACTCACTCCTGCTCTCCCAGGCAGGGAGAGTACAGACGATCAAGATGAACGTGGCGCTAAGATTCCTCCTGCTATTCAAATCCTTTGGTTCTTTATTCCCCAAGGCCTTCTTCACCACGGTAGATAAAATTAATCATGGGGTTTGTGTGAGTGGGAAAAACCCCAGGTTCTATAAAAGCGTCTTGCAAAGGAGGAATATGGGGGAGCCTGGCTCTGCTGAACCTCCTATTCTACCACTGGATGGCCAACGCAGAAAGGGTTCAAGGGTGGATCAAAGAGCCAGAGGCAGAAGGGGCGCGAATGGAGGAGACCTCCTGTATGGGGACATTCCTCCGAGCACTGGCCACGGCCTCACTCTGCCAGCTAAGTACTCAAGAAAACCGATGGTGGTGGCCATGCTAAGTACCTGGAACCAGCTCAGGCACAATTTTAATTTTGGTGCATTGTCCTCTTGTGGCCCCCATCTGAAAAAAACATAAATTCACCCCGGTAACAATATACTCCTCCTTTAACATGTGGAGACAGGAAAAAGGGGTACCGACAGTCGGGGACCTGATGGTAGAGTAGCGGCCCTGTGGAATTCACAGAAAAGCTCAAACTCCTGAAAGGGAACGAGCTTCAATACCTGCAACTCAGCAACCTTGTCCACAAGGAGACAGCAACATCCCCCCAGTGATCCATACAGACCCTACTGGACAGACTGCTAGCATCAGGTGAGTTAGGGGACAGTAACTGTGGCGACATATACAGGCGACTACTGGAGGTGAGGACCCAAGCACTGCATAGGGTGATCTCCACCTCCTCATGCACAGGGCTGAGTCTAACGCAGCTAAAGGTTGTGCACAGGGCACACTTGACCAAACACACACGAGCACGTTCTCCTTGGAAGTGGAAGACAAATGTCAACAGTGCCACGGCGGCCCGGCCAACCGCACCCTAACATTCTGGGCCTGCCCCAAACTTGTTGGGTACTGGACCACCTTTTTGAAGCCATGTCCAGGGTTCTTGGATTAAGGGTGAAGCCATGCCAATGACTAGAGCTCTTTATGGGGAAAGACGCAGCCTCAACCATTTGTCTCTGTGATTGTCTGCCGGAGATTCCTGCTCGGCTGGAGATCCAGAGTCCCACCCAAGGCCATGGACTAGGCGGAATTCCTCAAATTGGAGAAAATAATGAGGATTGGAAGAAGGCTTCCACAATACATGGAAGCAATTCAACAGCGCCTCCGAGCACCTGTTTGCGACTAGCAACTGGGGAGGATGGTGGTGGTGGTGGGGTGCTCTGCGGTCTCAAACACACCGCTGGTATGTTTTAATACCATGGGGAAACGTGTATCTAGTCAATAATATGGTTATTGTCGCGAACCATTTGGAGTTTACTGTTGATATGCTTCACGTTTCTGTATATGTTCCATGCGTGTTCTTCCCTTTTCTTCTTTGAGATACAAATACAAATGAAAATCAATCAATAAAAATACTTCTGAAAAAGCACAGAAAAATGTTGGCGAGACAAGAGGGTGAAGTTAGGCAAAAAGACAGGGGAACACTACTTTAAAAGGTTTGAAGGATCGAGCAGTGTCCAAACAGCACAATCATCCTCGACAACAACATTCACCAAAAGTTTTGGTGACTTGTCTCATAACTTCGACCTGCCAATTTTCAGAGACAACGCATCGCCTGAAAAAACTTGGAACAAGAAGATGCGAACTCTGAAATGGAAATGAAACTACTAAATACTGCTCAGGCTCATTGTCCTGCTGCTGAAGTGAGGGATGGCACCTACTCTGAAGACATTGCCTTATGGCCAAAACCTGTATTTAAAATATTTTATTATAAATAGAACATAGGTAATATGGAAAATTTGAGAAAAGAGTGGAAGACCAAAAGCAGTTTTTACAAGTTCCAATTTCCGAGGGTGAAGAAAAATGGCATGACGAAAGGAGAAATTGGTCGGGTTTTTTTCCGGAAACCTCGAAGGCAGACAATGTTAAGTTTGCAAATGATTCCCCGACCAGTGAAAGAATACAATCATTTGTCGAGAGGTACTCTAACGAGCAGAAATATTGGAAGATATGTTGCTGATCATGAAACTTCCAAAAGTCATTATTATGGCTATATGCGTTTTTGTTCAAAAATTTAAATTATCTGCAAGAATTGATTCTGCGTTATTGGCACAGGTTTAAAAGGAGTGTTCTTACTAGAGGAAAGTGCTGAGACGTGCTGTTGTCACAGTCAAACTGCTGTCTTCCTTCGGACTACCACCAAGAAGACATGATGAGTCATCAGCGTCAAGTCGAAGAGGCAACTTTTTAGCCTGCCTTTGATATCTCTGTGCATTTGACGAGCTTCTCAAAGAGCATTTGAAAAGTTGTCAATATTGTGGCTCAAAAAAGACCAACTTTTTCATGCACAGAACCTACAATGACTTCATCACTATAATAGCAGAGGAACTCCGAAACCAAAGCACTAATGAAGTGAAACCTGTCAAATGCTAATCCATAATAGTTGATTCAACATCAGATGTGAACCATGTGGACCAATTAACATCAGTTTTAAGGTATGTGACCAGCAACAGTGACTGTAGAGCGATTTCTCCTTTATGTCCAGTGACAATCCCACACTTCGGAGTGCTTGGAAACGATTGCTTCGGAAATCATTCCAAATTTAGGGCTGGAAATCAAAAATTGTCATGGGCAGAGCTTCAATAATGCTGCAAATACGGCAGGAAAATATTCAGGTCTGTGCATTATTCATCCCATGCTTTTACAGTTTTGTAGAACCGTTTACTTCAGAGAAGTAATAATGATCGTTATTGTCACAACAAGGCTGACATTAACACTGCAATGAAGTTACTGTGAAAAGCCCCTAGTTGCCAAACTCTGGCGCCTGTTCAGGTACATAGAGGGAGAATTCAGAATGTCCACATTACCTAACAAGCACGCCATTGCATAATGATTAAACAACTTGGTTGAATGCTTCAAAATTGTTAACCTCAGTTAGATGTTTTGTCACTGAAGTTCAAAATGACTACACCTCCGTGAAATCAGAGGCACAAGCATGAACAAAGAATACAGATCCCTTGAAAAGCGAACTATACACAGCGAGTTATTTTTTGATGAAACTAGAAACAATGAAATCAGTTTAAAAAGAAAAGAAAAGATCATTGCCAGGGTGCAGGTTGGCACTGCCAGGCATCTGGACTGGCGGGTGGTGTGTGCTTTCCAGGTAGAGGGTGGGTGAAAGGAGGTTTCTGGCCCCTCCCACAAAGGGTCAGGGGGGTGAGGGGGAATGATCACATAAATGGGGGGATGGGGGAGGGGCGGGGAGGAAGAAAGATCGGGGCAGCCTTCGCCTTTGAAAGTAACATACCGAAGTTCGCCAGCAGGAAATTCCTTTAAATGCGGCCATGGCGGAGAGAATCACCCTGAGGCAAAAAAAAATGGCTCAGTGCCGTTGGATAACGGAATGTTTCTCGGCACTGCAGCCGGCAAGAAACACTCCGCTAAATGTGCTGCTTAGCGGACTTTAACTGGAGTGCGCTGAATCGCGCCCTTTATCTACAATTATGTTATTGATGATTCAGTGAACAAAAAGTGTAGAAGAAAAACTATCTAAATTGCCATTGATTTCAGCAAAAAAACCTGAAACATTTGTCCCTCTCACTCTACCAGGTGGCACAGGGTTCCTCCCAAAGTCCATAGATGTGCAGGTTAGGTGGATTGGCCATGCTAAATTGTCCATTAGTGTCCAAAAGGTTCGGTGGGGTCCTGGGTTACGGGGGGGTTTAAGTAGGGTGCTCTTTCCAAGGGCCGGTGCAGACTCGATGAGCTGACTGGCCTCCTTATGCACGGTAAATTCTATGATTCTATATTCTCCAGTCATAAATCTGTCCTCGAAAAGAGAACATAACCTGGTCTGATCTAATGATTGTTGGTCACATACAGCCAATTATTACCACTGAGTAAATGCCATCCCCCATCACTCTCAATACTGGCCTTAAGAAAGTCTCTTCTTCACAAAAGGACGTAATCCTGCCAGACGATTGCAAGTATAGCCACTGACAGGAGACTTGGATTGATTCTCAACTTCATTGGAGTATTTGTTCCTGCGCTGGACTTTTTCTGGCTCATTCCATCCTGCCTGTGCTGTGATGCAGTTTTATCATCGACTAATTTCTACAGCCCGTCGCTCATCAACCAATTCATGTTTGCTCGCCTCAAGACACACAGATCGCAATATTGACCCACTAAGACAACAGATAGGCTTGGATTTCAATTCATCAATTACAGTCTTGTTGTCATCAGTTAAAATGCAGTCAGGCAGTGAAGGACGGCAGATCATTCTTCTTGCACAGATGAAGCAGTTGGGTTTTTCTATTGCAGGTCCACAAATAACCAAACTTAACAAATTAAATTTCACAATTTGACAGGGAGGAATTTGAACTCCGATGCATCTCATTGCTCTTGAGTATGCGTGATAACCACAATTAAGGAATGGAAGTTATTTTTTATGCTTTTATTCACCTGCGCTCTCAATGAGTTGCATATCTAAACTGACATCTCTTTCTACGCATCTTTCAGCAACTTTGAGTTTATAATCTCATTCAATTTCATCTAAAATGTAATACTTAACATTCACTGCTTTTAACAACTTGTCTGTGTCAGTCTGAAATCTCACCGCTCACCACAATTTTAACAATACATGATGTACCTCTGTTACTATTGCAACCACTTTAAATTGAATGCTGCACACGGATTTTAACCTTGATTTTTGTATTAACATTTTTGATCTTCTCTTTTCACCACCTGAAGTCAAACAGCAAATAAATATATTTAACAGTCTATAGTGGGCAAACTGTTGCATCCGTGTACTACTGCACCGATAAAAAAGCAAAGGAAGCACTCGATGCATCATTCTTTCACAAGCATTTCATCAGGAATATTCACTGGTAAAAGTAATGTGCAGAATTACTAAAGGCTTAGCATAGATAATCATACAATCTCTACTGTGCAGAAGGAGGCCATTCGGCCCATCAAGTCTGCAACGCTCCTCTGAAAAAGCACCCTTTCCATTTCCAGCCCTATCCCTACCTAACCTGCATATCTATGGATACCAAGGGGCAATTTAGCATAGCTAATCCACCTAACCTGCACATCTTTGGACTGTGGGAGGAAGCCAAAGCATCTGGAGGAAACACATGTGTAAAATCCACATGGTCACCCAAGGTGGGAATTGAACCTGGATCCTTGGTGCTGTGAGGCAGCAGTGCTAACCATGGTGGCACTGAGACGCAGGCTTGCTTGTATTCACAAGGTAACACCAAGCTCCGCTCCCTGTTTTTCAGGCCTGCCATGAATCCCAACCAATTTTTATGATGTGAGTGAGGACAAGTGTGTATGGAGGGGGAGCAAAGAGAAAGCAAGAGCCCTAGAGTGAGAGGAAGTGAGAGTGAGTGAAAGAAAGAGGTACACGTTCTGGAATGTTCTGGTTCTGAGAGAGAGACCGAGTGTGAGAGCCAATCCACCTAACCTGCACATCTTTGGACTGTGGGAAACCCACGCAGACACAGGGAGAAGATGCAGACTCCACACAGCCAGTGACCCAAGCTGGGAATCGAACCTGGGACCCTGCAGCTGTGAAGCAAGAATGCTCACCACTTTGCTCCCGTGCCGCACAGAATGTGTATGTCAGAGAGCGAAGACACAAGTTTGAAGCTCTGTGGTAAGAGGTACTGCAAGGCTGCTGAGGACAGAGTTTAGAGAAGTCATGTGTTTGCTCTGCAGCTGAAGTAATAGTGAGTTTAAGGTGCAATTTTGTGTGTCTCAGGAGATGCACCATTTCGGGAAAAAGCATCCAATGAATACTCAGAAATCCGACAGAATAAAAACATTTGATGTTCAGATAGTGGTCATTTCTTTGCAGGGGTTTGCCATCTGTGAGGGTATTTTTTGGAAAAAAGGGAATGGTGCGAATTTGAATAATTTTGTTGCATCTTTCCAAGCTTTTCTTCTGTTGTAATATTTTTCTTCCTTTCATAGATTTTATAGAATTTACAGTGCAGAAGGAGGCCATTCGGCCCATCGAGTCCTTGTTTAATAATTATTTTGTTATTCATGTTAAAAGCTCATCAAAAAATTGTGAATTTAAGGAACTTTCCCCCATGATTTCTAAACAACAAAGATCAGACCTATCAACATTAACGTTTCAAGTCTGTTTGATTCTTCTTCAGAGCTCTAAGGGGTCATATGGGTTTGAAATATTAACTCTGTTTCTCTCCCCATAGATGCTGCCAGACTTGATGAGTCTTTCCAGCATTTTCTGTTTTTATTTCAGATTTCCAGCATCTTTGGTATTTTGCTTGTATTTTAGGATCTGTCAAGCCATGTTCCACTCTGGGATTTGACTGGTCCAGTGTTATCAGTTGGTATGCTAACAGTAGAAGGAAAGGCCTCCAGGGTGCATCTGAATCAGTAAGCCATTCCGCCCACCAATTAATCAATGCAGCAACATATGGCAACTGGTTTGATACATGTATCTTTTTCTTCATTCTTTCATTGAATGTGGGCACTTGCAGTTAAGAGTCAAGATGTAGGCCAGGTCAGGCAAGGATAACAGGTTTTCTTCTCTAATCGGCATTACAACAATTGACAATGGTTTCATGGTCATCATTGGAGTTGTCATCCCAATTTTCTTTTCTCGAATTCAAATTTCACCTTCTGCCACGGTGGGATTCAAACCAGAGTTCCCAGGATCTCTAGATTACTCATCCAGTGACAATACCACTATACCAGCCCCTTCCCTTTCTATAGCTATTAAGTGCAGTCCATTATTTAATCTGCAAACATATCGTCCAATATACATCAGTAAATGTATAGCACAAGCAGGGCACTCATAAAAGGATCAAAATATTTACCCCAAAGTTATAGAAGAACTTGGACATAAAATCCAGTAAATCACCAAACATAAGCTCGTACTGAAAATGTAATGTTGCACAAATCTGCTTCATTACTCTTAATAGGTTTAGAAGTGTAGATGAGATGGGGTGGGGAGGGGGTGGAGAGAAGGTCGTGATTCCAAAAAATAACAAATAAGAAGGAATAAAATGTTCAACGTGGATTTTGTATTTGCTCCTGACAATTTGTAGTGCAGGTTTCCAAAACATACTTCAAACTTACTATGAATTCAACATGCTCTCCCTTTCCAACAGTTTGGGGAACTGGAAGAGACCAGCAAATGAAAGCACAAAGCAACACTGGAATTACAGCAGACTGAACAAAGTAACCCATCATTCTCCCGAGATGCTGCAACCTAATTAGGAGAAGTACAATGGCTTTTGGTTTACCTGAAGCACACTCTGGATTCGAGCCCACACTTCTGCCATGTCGTACAGTTTGATCTCGCTCATATTTAAACCAGAAGACGATGCAACCATTTCGTGAAGATAGCCAAGAACAATTTTATGGGCAGCAGCTACAGCGTAGAATTTTTCAAATAGCAACTCCAGAAGCTCCAGTAATAACCTAGAAACAAAATCAATACAATTCAGATTGCTGAACAATAAAGTAACTGTTAACAAAAAAAATGAATGGCCAGTTTCCATTTCTGTACTTCTCAGTTTGTACTCTTCTCCCTATGAGGATCACTAATATCGTCAGAAAATCTGGACAAGGCAAAATTCCATTCATCTTGCAAATTGCAAGAGAGTATTTGCCAAAGGCATGGCAAAGCAAAAGATAACTCCGAACAAACTTTCATCTATAATTTCAATAAATGGGCTGAAACTGAACTGTTTAAATTCCATGCTCAGTCTGATTTTCTTCATGAGATGTGGGTGTCACTGGCGAGGTCAGCATTTATTACCCATCCCTAATTGCCCTCGAGAAGATAGTGGTGAGCCACTGCAATTCATATGGTGCAAGTACCCCACTGTGCTGTTAGCAAATTCCATGATTTTAACCCAGGAACAGCAAAGAAACGGCAACAACATTCCAAATCAGGTTGGGGAGTTACTTTCTGGGGAACTTGCAGATGGTGGCATTTCCAAGTATCTGCTGCTCTTGTCCTTCTAGATGGTAACGGTCACAAGTTTTGATAGTGCTGTCAAAGGTGCCTTAAGTTGCGGCAATGCATCTTGTAGATGGTACACACTCCTACCACTGTGCTTCATTGCCGGAGGGAGTGAATGTTAATGGTTGTTGGGATGTCAGTCAAGTGGGCTGCTTTGTCTGGACAGTGTTGTGCTTCTTGCGATTTGTTGGAGTTGCACTCATCCAGGCAAGCAAAGAATATTCCATCACACTCCTGACTTGTGCCTTGTAGATGGTGGACAGTGCTTTGGTTGACAACAGTAAGTGATTGGTTCCTGCTGATACTTCTGAGAGAACTGGGCAGAAGTGATCAGACTTTGAAAGGAGGAGAACCTCTCTCTGCTTTAGTGTTTTAAAGCCTGAAACATCTTTACGATATATTTGAAATGATCTTGAAACTACAGAGAAAGTGGACGCCTTGTCAGAGAAAACCATCTCAAGCCTAGAAGGAAGATGTATCAAAATAAAAGCTTGAATTCCTGAAAGACTTCAACTGGAAGCCATCCTAGTGGGACGGCACAGTAACACAGTGGTTAACACTGTTGCTTCACAGCGGCAGGGTCCCAGGTTCAACTCCCGCTTGGGTCACTGTCTGTGCGGAGTCTGCACGCTCTCCCCGTGTCTGCGTGGGTTTCCTCAGAGTACAGCGGTTCCCCCCCACAAGTACCAAAAAACGTGATATTAGGTCATTTGTACATTCTGAATTCTCCCTCCGTGTACCCGAACAGGCGTCGGAGTGTGGCAACTAGGGATTTTCACAGTAACTTCATTGCAGTGTCAATATAAGTCTACTTGTGACAATAATAAAGACTATCTTATTTTAGTGCATTGGAGATCCTTTATTCCTTTGTTTTATCATAATTTTTCCCCCTCCACCATCCTTTCCTTCTGGTGAGCTGGAAGAAAGAGGGGGGGGGGGGGGGGGGGGGGGTTGAAAGGCCTATTAGGTATACAGTTCCATTTTTGTCACTTTAATTCTATTACTGTTAATACCAAAAGTTATTTGAGTTAAATTTACAAACCTCCGTGACTGCAGTTTATTGGGTTCAGTCAAGGTCCTCATTTATTTTAAGATAACATTGAATTTCACTTGTGGAGCGACTCCGGGTCAAGTGGGGCTGGACTTGACCGTCACTAGCCCAGGGAGTGGTGACAAGTGAGTAATGCGGCCTTCACAAAAATCATCCCATCTTTTGTCAACCATACTGCAGGACACTAATGGCAACTGAAATTTTCACCCAATCAAGTAGTTTTAAAACAATGTGGACATGGTAGCACAACGGTTAGTATTGTTGCTTGGGTCGCTGTCTGTGCGGAGTCTGCACATTCTTCCCTTGTCTGCGTGGGTTATCTCCGGGTGCTCCGGTTTCCTCCCACGAGTCCTGAAAGACGAGCTGTTAGGTGATTTGGACATTCTGAATTCCCCCTCAGTGTACCTGAACGGGTGCCAGAATGTGGCGACTAGGGGCTTTTCACAGTAACTTCATTGCAGTGTTAATGTAAGCCTACTTGTAACAATAAAGATTATTATGTAAAAAGCATTAATATGATAGCTCTTTAAGTGCTGGTACTTAAAACAAGCCCCGTTCATTACATTGCAAACTTTCTTGCAAAATGTTAAACTTGCTGTGATAATCTTAATACCACTGACGGCAAATTCTTCATCGCATAATAAGTAAAAATGCTATTGGCATCGAAAGAGCAATGGATGCATTGTTGGGACAGGTGTAAAATGTCAGTTCCATTTGTAAAGCTCATTAAGTTTCTGCACTTAGCAAGCTAACAGAAGACGACAATGAAGTTCTTCATTCTCTCTTTATTACCACTATTTTATGAAGACTGGGAAGAATTAGTTTCTGTCCACTTACATCTTCGTAAATTGTAATCGTATTGATTCTTGGAAAACAAATCTATCAAGACAATTTGCACAGAAATGGTCAATCCTTGCAGCAATGTGGTCCTCAATTTATCACCATTTCAGAGCAATTAAGTTAGCTTTCCAAGAAAAATGATGGGAGCTAAATTGAATCCACTTAACTCTGAAGAAGCTAGATGCACAAAATATTTAATCAGCAACAAATAAGTCAAAGCACTTCATTATACTGCACACTTTCCCGAAAGAAAGTGCACATATCATGACAATACAACTGCAGTAACCAGCAGAGGCATAATGAGTAACTGATGAACAATAAAGACCTCATGAGGTTAACCTGATAAACTTTTAAGCAACAGTTGTGACTGAGGCACAAACAATGCCACAATTCCTACATCATACTTCATCAGGTATCCGGCTTTGGAGGTTATTGTTGAACTGAATGTATGCAGTCAATGTGGAAATAATAATACTAATCTTTTATTGTCACAAGAATGAAGTTACTGTGAAAAGCCCCTAGTCGCCACATTCCGGCACCTGTTCGGGGAGGCCGGTACAGGAATTGAACCCGCGCTGCTGGCCTTGTTCTGCATTACAAACCAGCTGTCCAGCCCACTGAGTTAAACCAGCCCATCTGCCAGCAAATGGAATCAATCACTGCATGCATCCTTAAGGCCTCCAATTGCAAGTTAAAACCAGAAATATTGCTTTAAAGCTCCTCTGTTATAGTAACCATGAAGGCCACGGGAAGTTGTTGAGAGAGTTCCCCTATTGACGTGGCAGAGGCTCGCCCAATAGGAACTAGTCGGCGGGGGTTTAAAACCTGCAGCCCAGACCTGGATCGACATCCCTGATGGTCCCCAAGCATTGTAAGCCACAGCTTTGGCTCTTCTCATTATCCAGATAAATAAAAGTTTTGCATGAAGCCTGTCCTTGGTAGAGTAACTACATGTTTAAGTGGAGCTGAGTCCACAAAAGATCAGCCATGATCTAATTGAATGGCGGAGCAGGCTCGAGGGGCCAGATGGCCTACTCCTGCTCCTAGTTCTTATGTTCCATTTTCCCTTCCAATTTTCACCATTCAGTCCTCCCCACCTAAATGCAGTAACTTGAGCTAAATATGGAATTCTGCTCGTACTAACAGCTACATAATACCTCATATTCAATTATCCTTTCTAATCTGGGCTGCTTGACTGGCCAAACTCATCCTTCCCCAATTTCCACATGCGCACTTTTCTAGCAGGCATCATTCGACATCTTTTAGAAACAGAACTGCAGCCATTTTTTCCCTTTTTCCTTGTCCATTGGAACACAAGAAATAGGAGATGGGTGAACCATATGGGCCATCAAGCCTACTTCACTATTTCAACAGGATCATGGTTGAAACTTGGGCTTCAATTCCATTATCTTGCCCACTCACCATATCCCTTAATGTCCCGAGACTCCAAAGATCTGTCTTCATCAGCCTTAAATGTATTTAAAAATAGAACATGCACAAGCCTCTGTGGTAAATACTTCCAAAAGATTCACAACCGTTTGAGTGAGGTTACTTTGCTGCATCACAGTAATAAATGATCAGCAATTTATCCTGGGACTGTGCCCCCATGCATCAGATTCCCCAACCAGCAGAACCAAATCTCTCAGCATCTACCCTGTCAAGCTCCTTCTGAATTTTGCAGATTAGATCGCCTCAACAGATAATACTAGCCCAATTTATTGGACCTTGCATCATCGGACAACCCCCTCATCCCAACTCCATCATCCCAAGTTATCAATTTAGTGAACCTGCGCTGCTTCATCTCCAATGCAAGCGTGCCCTTTCTTAAATGTGGAGACCAAAACTGCACACACCACTCCGGACCCTGTAGAACTGAAGCAAGACTTCTTTATTGTTCTACTCCAATCCTTTTGCAATAAAGGCCAACATGACACTTGTCTTCCTCATTGCTTGCTAAATCTACATGCTAACTTTCTGCATTCTTTGTACAAGCATACCCAAATCTCATTAAAACATGAGCATTCGCAAGTTTCTCACCTTTCAAAGTGAAAAACTTTGCACGTGCATACATTATACTGCACCTGCCATTTTGTTGCCCGCTCACCTAACCGGTCTTTAACCTCCCTGCAGCTTATCTTTCCACCTAGCTTTGTATCAGAGTACAAGTCACGGGAACAAATTTTCAATTTTGCAAGGAACTTTGGAATCCTATCTTCAAAATTACGTTATTGAATTCAACCACAAAAACGGCAAGGAAGAAAAAAAGGTCATGGAAGTCTCGAGGATTTAGGGCTTTAGTTAATAAATGAACTCAAATGGGAGGTGCTCGGACGGTTTGGGTTCGGGGAGGGATTGGTGGATTGGATCAAATTATTATATCAGGCCCCGAGGGCCAGCGTCAGGACTAACAGAGAAGTGTCGGAGTACTTTAGGTTGTACCGAGGGACCAGGCAGGGCTGCCCGCTCTCCCCGCTGCTGTTTGCGCTGGCCATAGAGCCGCTGGCGATGGCGCTGAGAGCCGCAGAGGGTTGGAAGGGGATGGTGAGGGGCGGGGTTGAACACAGGGTTTCTCTTTATGCAGACGACCTGCTCCTGTACGTGTCGGACCCAGTGGCCGGGATGGGAACTATACTGGGAATGCTGAGGGAGTTCGGCCAGTTCTCAGGATACAAATTAAATACGGTCAAGAGTGAAATGTTTGTGGTCCAGGCAAGGGGCCAGGAGAATAGATTGAGAGGGCTACCGTTTAGGCTGGTTGAGGAAAATTTCCGGTATTTGGGAATCCAGGTGGCACGAGACTGGGGCAGGCTGCATAAGTTAAATTTGGCCAGGGTGGTGGAGCAAATGAAGGGAGAGTTTCGGAGATGGGATGCACTCCCGCTGTCGCTGGCAGGGAGGGTGCAGACTGTAAAGATGACAATCCTCCCTCGATTTTTGTTTATTTTTCAGTGCCTCCCGATCTTTATCCCACAGTCCTTCTTCAAAAGAGTTAACGGGCTGATCATGAGCTTTGTCTGGGCGGGAAAGTCTCCGCGGGTAAAGAAGGCGATGTTGGAGAGGAACCGCAGCGAGGGAGGGCTGGCTTTGCCGAGTCTGGTCAATTATTACTGGGCGGCCAACATCGCTATGATAAGGAAGTGGATGGTGGGTACGGGGTCTATTTGGGAGCGGGTGGAGGCGGCTTCGTGCAGGGGCTCCAGTTTGGAAGCCCTGGTCACGGCTCCTCTACCGCTGCCGCCGGCCAAGTACACCACCAGCCCGGTAGTGGTGGCGACCCTGCGGATATGGGGCCAGTGGAGGAGGCATGTGGGGGAGATGGGGGCGTCTGTCTGGGCGCCAATCTGCGACAACCATCGGTTTGCCCCCGGCAGTATGGATGGGGGGTTCCGAGTATGGCGGCGAGCAGGGGCGGGAAGGTTGGGTGATATGTTCCTGGAAGGGAGCTTCGCGAGTTTGAGGAGCTTGGAGGAGAAATTTGGGGTGGTAAGGGGAAATGATTTTAGATACCTACAGTTGCGGGACTTTGTTCGTAGACAGGTCCCATCTTTCCCGCGCCTCCCGCCAATGGGGATCCTAGACAGAATAGTCTCTGGGAGGGATGAAGGGGAGGGTAGAGTCTCGGGTATTTATAAGGTGCTCATGAGGGAGGAAGGGTCCCAGACAGAGGAACTGAAACTTAAATGGGAGGAGGAGCTAGGCGGGGAAATGGAGGATGGGCTGTGGGCAGAGGCCCTGAGTAGGGTAAACTCGACCGCGACATGTGCTAGGCTCGGGCTGATCCAATTTAAGGTCGTTCACCGGGCCCATATGACGGTGGCTCGGATGAGCAAATTTTTCGGGATAGAGGACAAATGCGCTAGGTGTGCGGGAGGACCAGCGAACCATGTTCACATGTTTTGGGCATGCCCTGAGCTGAGGGGGTACTGGGAGGGATTTGCGGGGGTCATGTCCCAGGTGCTAAAAACAAGGGTGGTGATGAGCCCAGGGGTGGCAATTTTTGGGGTTTCGGAAGACCCGGGCGTCCAGGGGGAGAAAGAGGCCGATGTGCTGGCCTTTGCTTCCCTGATAGCCCGGCGACGAATACTATTGGCGTGGAGGGACTCAAAGCCCCCGAAGACGGAGTGGTGGCTAGCGGACATGTCGAGTTTCCTGGGGATGGAAAAAATCAAGTTCGCCTTGAGGGGTTCTGTGCAGGGGTTCACCCGGAGGTGGCAACCATTTATTGACTTCTTTGCGGGAGAGTGAGCGTCAGCAGGGGGGGGGGGGGGGGGGGGGGGGGGGGGGGGGGTTAGAGTAGAGTAGGAGGGAAAATATGGCGGGTAGTACCGATGGGAGGGGAGCGGGCTTGTGCAATATGTTACGGTGGAAGTATTGAAAGAACGTGGATGTTTGCACATTTTTGCCTTTTTTGCTTCCTTTCTGATGATGTCTGTAACTGTTTATAAAGCCACAAACTACCTCAATAAAATTGTTTATTAAAAAAAAAATAAATGAACTCAAACACTTTCAAGGATTTCAAGGGAAGAGAAATTAAGAATTCACATAACTCAACTTTTTAAAATACAGGCAGAATGACTCTGTTTTCTATATTAAAATTCACCATTTCCTATGTTCGAGCTGCCCATTAAGGCTAGATTTATTACAGCTGGGAGAAGCTATCCCAGCGCAAACCAAATTTTAAATACCATTTTCCTGTATGCTTAAAATATGTAGTAAGTCCTCCTTGAAGAGCCACCAGCAATATATTTTGATCAATCACAAATTAAGCAAATTTAATAATAATAATAGGTCAAAACAATTGAGGCGCAGTATTCAAAACAAGACAATAAGTCAAAAGACATAATAAACTCAATTCAGAATTTCCCCAAAAATTCTTATTAAAAAAAGAGCTAAAAAGCACAAAATCTGGAGTAAAAATTCCCAAAATAGTGCCCAAAAGTTGCTGCAACTAATAGATTGTACATTCCATTTTCAATGATGACACACTAATTTCAAATGTTCATTGCCAAAACTTGTCTGTCCCTTTCCCCCTTCACTATTGCAGCACCATTACCTCGGTTGATTTTCTTGCAACAGGACTTCACCTCGCTGATAAGCATGGTCTGCAACCTGTGTTGTGGACCGTTTCACAATCTGTTCCAGTTCTTGATTGAAACGTTCTTTAGTAGCTTTGACAGTCTCGGGAATCTTTTTCAACTTTACCAGGGCTTTTATCAGAATTCCCATAAACAGTATGCTGTTCTCCTCGGGATCACACTCTGGGTCCTCCTTTATATCTTGCAGGTTTATCTCCTTCACTGTCAAAATAAAACAAGTCTAGTAAGTAAAAAAAACAGCTGTTTATTTTCAGGTTTTTTGGTGCTTATGACCTTCTTTAGGGCAAAGATATTTGCTTGGATTTCACAATTAGTGGTGGCAAAGAAAAGGTGTTCCCTGTCATCACATGACAGCCTCCCAGAGGCTATTCATGTGCTTGTGAGCAGCAATTTGTGGCAGAAATCATTCTCAGCACCGCGCTCTCTCAAGGGGACCTGCGATGTGTGCAAGCAGGACAAGGAACAAAGTGGCTCTTCAACCACAGACTGAAGAATTCTTACGGAGACAAAACAGGCCTGAGACCAGGAAATAGACATTAGATTGAATTAATATAAAATAATGTACAGCAAACTAAATTAAGAGATGAAAATAAAGTTTGCATTTAGAGACAAGAATTAAAAAGAGATCGAACTGAAAAAATAAAATCCCGCACAGTAATTAAATTCTCAAGGGATCAGATTCCAAATACATGTAAAATTACATTTTCAGGGCCAGAGAGATTGCGTGGCACCAATAATGACTTCAACACTCCTGCATAAGTTCCCCGACACCTGAACAAAACAATCTTTTATGACACTTTTAGTGGGTAACGAACAGCAAAGGACAGCAACTTCACACTAACAGCAAATGCCGTTAATGCACAGCATGTGGAGGAGCAGCGTAACTCGACAGCAACTTGTGGAGTTCCATTTTTAACTGAGCAAGTGCTGCCCCATTCACTCCACAATAATGGTGAGCATGTTTGCTTTATAGTTATTCTCAACACCAAATCCAGGTCAATGTTTCTGCACAAATTCAAAAGTGATGGAGCTTCTCAGGTGTTACAACATGCAAGTCCAGCCTCACCATACTTGCATGCAAGCAGAAGATGCACACAGCAAAGCAGGAACTTGAAATAATTGGTGAACAAGAAAATTTGTACCATATATGCGAACAGAGGATTCAGAGAGTGGGAATAAATAAACAATGAAATAAGTAAACATGGAAAAACAAATAGGCCACTTGGCTCACTAAGACCATCCTTCCACAGGGCATGTAAACTTAACTCACATATATTTTACTTCTTCCATCTCTCAAAGAAAAGATCTCCACAAATATGAATCCATCGTTATGGCAATGAAAGCACCTTCATTCATGTTCCCATTTAAAGTGATAAGATTTTTGTTTTCTGAATTGCTCAGTTGCAGTGCAACTTCAGAGCAAAATAATACTCAACTGTGCCTTACAGTGTCCACATTGTACATACAATATATAACATTAACTAAATGGGAGCTGAAAGGAGTTGGAAAGCTAAGAAAAATTGCAAAGACAATTGATGGGAGATGGGACTGAGACACAACAAAAAATTGTAAAGGTAACTCCAAATCCAACCACTTAAAGCACCTACACTTGAAATGGGCAGTCAGTTTTACTGGCCAAAAAGCCATGTAATTAACCCTGTGCATTAAAGGGTGGCACGGTGACATAGTGGTCAGCACTGCTACCTCACAGCTCCAGGGACCCAGGTTCAATTCCAGCCTCCGGTGACTCTCTGTGTGGAGTTTGTACGTTCTCCCCGTGTCTGTGTGGGTTTCCTCCGGGAGCTCCAGTTTCTTCCCACAGTCCTAAGATGTGCAGGTTGGGTGGATTGGCTATGATAAAGTGCCCCTTAGTGTCCAAAAAGGTCAGGTCAGGTTACTGGGTTATGGTGATAGGGTGGAGGTGTGGGCTTAAGTAGGGTGCTCTTTCCGAGGGCCGGTGCAGACTCGCTAGGCTGAGTGGCCTCCTTTTGTACTGTAATTTCTATGATTCAGAGCGGTCAGTAACTGCATCTTTGGCGCTCCGTTTATTTCGGGTAGTAACAGCTGGAGGGCAGTGTTTTATTGGAATATAAACCAATGATTGATGTCAGTACTGCAGCTTATGAGTGTTCCAAACCAACTGTGACAAATGGCTTTTTTGTCAACCTGTTCACAAGTTTTATTAAAGACTTCCTTGAAACAGATGGTTCAGCTTCGCTTACAGGTAAATGTATGACTGCCTGCACGATTGGAAAATTTCTGGTTGCTCCAGAATACGTATGAAAATCAAGAACTTTGGCTTCCAGATCCCTGTCACTCAACCTAGCAATGTCATTGTCAGCTGACATCTGTTATGACCATCGTGTCGTTTTGTTCCCACGAAAAGCTTGAATTTTACATTTTCAACAGAGACTACACTTCAAAAACACGAGATATCTTGAAGTCATGAAAGGTACAATATAAATGCATGCCTTTCTTTTGTGAACATTTTAGGACTTGTTCAGTTACTGCTGATAGACTGAGGTTCCCAGGATTGCTGGAACAAACAAATACTTCACAGTAACAGAATCAGCCATTTTAAAAACGGTCATGCAGCACATGCAGGCAAAGTTGCTGCACATTCACAGATAGCGACAGAAAGGATGGAGTTGCGAGAAGCAATGACATCGTATCTACAGAGTAATTGAAGGCAAATGATACAACATGGATTTCTCAAGTATATTTATTTTGACAGGATAGAAAGATACACGAGGCAAAATATTGTATCATTGTAAGAACACAGGCAGCTTTCAACATAACCATTGACAAAGCAGGTCATATTCTCATAGGCAAATTACCCCAATTTTGATGACTGTACAAAACCCCAGTCTTACATGAAAACTATTTCCTCAACCTCAACATGCTGCAACTTGCACGCTTAGAAATCAAGATTAACCATGTATCAAAATCACGTTCATATATCTGTGCCACAGTTTCCACATGCAATAATAAATTATTGATAAAGAAAGCATCGCAGATACCTTTCTGCAACATTCAAACTGTGAAAAGCCTGTGCCAGATCTCCACCTGACTACTGGAACTGCCCCAGACAAAAGCATTCACTGGAAATTTGAGCAATAGAAACTGAAGCACTGCCAGGACAAAAGTTCCTCACAAACAAGTATTTGCATTTCCAGCAGTGCTTTGACACAACGTGCCCTGGAAGTTTTTGCAGTGCGCGGTGGCCACTTTTTGTCCAACTGCGGGGGGTGGGGGGTGGGGGGGGGGGGGGTTTGAGTAGGGTGATCATGGCTCGGCACAACATCGAGGGCCGAAGGGCCTGTTCTGTGCTGTACTGTTCTATGTTCTATGTAGATAGCAGCAATTGGTGGAGACTCGCCATGCACATTACTTCCATGTGAAGGCATGACTACTTTTGTTGGCAGGGCAATGAATTCAAACCGACATTAAAACAATGGAAAAATTAATTTACACTAGATACAACTTGGATTCAAATTTGAAAAATCTTTCGTTCTGGCCTGGTTGATTTCAGCTGCAGGGTAGTGTAAATACCAGGCTGTTTGGTTTACAGTCAAAAATCATTATCTGAGCAACAGAATCATATTAAGTTAGAAGTAAATTGCTGCAATTGCAAACATGCCTCTCTCGTGAACTATAGAGTGGTTTAACATCCCTATCATGCTGAGGATCTCACGTATATTATTTTGGTTCTATATTCTCTGCCACAGATTAGAACCTTTGCCACAATGACTTGTTTCCAACTAATATGTTGCTGATACCTTTTCTTTGATGCTCAAAGACTTCTACAAAACTTAAGTGAAAATTTCTATCAATGATGTTTGCAACACTTTGAAGTACGACTTCAGTTTGAAAAATAAAACAAGGCTGGCACTGATAAGAGGCAGAATAATCCAATGTCAATTTCTTTGGATGCAGATACTGCAGACAAACATTTTTAATTACTCTCCTATCAAGTTTCAAATCACTTGATCACGAACATGCAACACGGTCAAATATTTCCAAGTATGACCGATGTTTAAAGATTACAGGGAGAAATTTAAATACATTGCTCAATTCCCAGGGCAGGCAGCAAACAAATACCCCCCCCCCCCTCCCCCACCCCACACCTCGTGCCCAAAAGCTAAACATCATGATCAATTTCAGAGCAACACCTCAAGGTGGAAGGAAATGGTACAAATCATTTACCGATTTGGACAGCTGTTCGATTTCAACATTAAAAAGATAACTACTCAATATTAACCATGAGAACTAGAGAACGATGGTGCAAGTTCCACTTTCAATAAATTGTTTTGTAATTACAATGATATTGAAGGGAAACTAATTTCTGACAAGCTGCCGGTTCTTTGAATTAGCACGGCAGCACGGTAGCATGGTGGTTAGCATAAATGCTTTACAGCTCCAGGGTCCCAGGTTCGATTCCCGGCTGGGTCACTGTCTGTGCGGAGTCTGCACGTCCTCCCCGTGTGTGCGTGGGTTTCCTCCGGGTACTCAGGTTTCCTCCCACAGTCCAAAGATGTGCGGGTTAGGTGGGTTGGCCATGCTAAATTGCCCGTAGTGTCCTAATAAGTAAGGTTAAGGGGGGGGTTGTTGGGTTACGGGTATAGGGTGGATACGTGGGTTTGGGTAGGGTGATCATTGCTCGGCACAACATCGAGGGCCGAAGGGCCTGTTCTGTGCTGTACTGTTCTATGTTCTATGTACATGAGCTCCTGAACATCCCACAGGCTGCAGAACAATCAATTTGTTAACAATAGTTTGGCTTTCAGAAATCTTTACCACACCTTGAAAGCTATAAAGATCGATCTTGCTCAAATTGCACGTAAAAATTCATTATCTAAATGGACAACAATGAGCATGCTGTTTGTCTGTCATGAAAAGCTGCAGGTACAAGCCCAGAATCCTGAGACCATTTGCAGTAAAATCTGGCTGTTTAACAAGTGACCTTCAAATCTAGCAGTTTGATTTACTCGCCTATGTCGTGAATCTTTTGTATTTGGTTTAAGTTACAAATGCTGTCTTATCACCTGAATTTATTATTTCCAAAAGAGTCATCGAATCTTGAGCACTATATCACCAAGAGGGTACAAAATAACTTGGAAGTGACCAAGTTGTTACGACATCCTGGGCTCGTACAAAGTCAATTTCAGTCCCACTTGACCCGGAGTCACAACACAGGTGAACTTAGATTTTATATTAATATCAGGGCTTTGGTTGAGTTAAATGAACGACAGTCACCAGGTTTGTAAAATTTAAACACAAGTAACCTGTTATTATTAACAGTAATTAGAATTAAGTAGGTGAAAAATACAATTGGTTATCTACTTTCTGATTCCCAACCCACCTACCTCCCCTCCTTTCTAACTCCACCCCCTTCCCTCTGCACACACATAAATAATCAGCACAGACAAACAACGGAGGGAAAAAGGTGGTAAAAAGGCAAATAAAATATAATAAAATAAAATGGTAGGGATCTCTGATGCAGAGAGGGGGGGGGGGGGGGAGGAGAGCGAGAGAGCTTTTTTCTTCCTTTGAGGGTCTCGGGGTGTCTGAAAAAAAAAACACCTGGCAGTAGAAAGGCATAGGAACAGGAGAAGGCCATTAGGCCCATCGAGCCTGCTCTGCCATACAATACGATCATGGCTGATCAGACATGAATGCCTTTTAACCACACTATCCCCATAACCCTTTAAATATGGGAACACTGCCACTTACAAGTTCCCACACAAAAGTCTAACGTGAAATGAGATCCACGGTCCTCCACTGTTACTGGGTCAAAAACCTGAAACACCACTATCGATGTACCTATACCACATGGACTGCAGTGACAAGAAGATAGCAGTTCATCACCACCGTCTCAAGAGCAACAAACTCTGGCTGAGAGCAAAGGTTACGTACGAGGAAAAAAAAGTTTAGATTCTTGGATTCGTACGTCAGCTCTTATTGTTAATTGCGGTTTCCTCAAACAATAGTTTGTAGGGCATCTTGGGATTTAGCCAACTGACTTGGCCACATTCTTTACAAAGGCTGATTCGTATAGACCAACACAGGGATGGCTCATTCAGCAAGAAATCCTTATCAGCAGCTCCTGAGGAGCTGTTCTGAGGAATGCTGACTGTGGTACCAGTCATTAACAATGTTAAGGTAACAGTGTCTCAGTTTGTGGTATCACGAAGATCCAAGGACAGTTGATAAGGAGGTCCAGAAGAAATAATGAGTAAATCTCTGTCTGCCCATGAGCTGATCACGCAGCCCCATTGTGCCTAATAATGGATTTTATTGGATTTAACAAACCGATGTATGTAATCTATAATCATTCTGATTGGATTGCGTCCAGCCAAGTTGGGTTGAAGAACTGTTTGAAACCGATTAAATATTGATTATTTTCTTTGTTCAGTGCAGGAGTACCTGGTTTGCCCAGCGACTTGCTCCCCACCGATGTTGAAACAATGCACTGTTTGGCATTTGTAACAGACCCGAATGGCGAGTGATTCTTTCTAACTCATTTCCACTCACAATACTAAAAATAAACTGCACAGTATTCACAATCTCCTATCCTGGAAAATCCGGTAATGTCAGATATATCAGAATGGAAACAGTCACCATCGCATTTTACTTTCACGTTGGAATGACAGTGCCAATTTGAGACACTTGTTGTAACACCAATAGATTTACTTTCTTCACTGACATTGGAATATATTAGAATGGGGTAAAATGTCACTTCTTCTGAGCTCGGTACAATGGAATACAAGTCTAAAACCAATCTATAGTGTTTGTATTTATTTTTTCATGACAGAGGTCCACCACAATATAGACTGAGCCTGCCCCTGTCTTGACATTTAATCAATAGACATAAATCACTTAGAATGTTATTAACTGAAAGATATGTCAATGCCGACCAAGCCCCGACATATTACACCAAAGTAATGGAAAACTGAAGCAGCTCTGATCTAAAGTAGTGGCATGCAATTTTAAACCATTTCCTTGGTATGTACCAGAACATGGTTTTCTTTTACTATTTCTGTTGTATAATATGCTTTTTATTCAATTGTAGATTATGTATGATGGACCTACCTTAGTGATTTCTAGTGTGTTCATTTGTCTTCCCTTAACAGGAGGTGCGTTGTTGCTTGATTAACAATCTTGGAAGTGTGTATTGGTTTTTCAATTCCAACAAGTGGACAGACTTGCACTCTGCTGGAGGGGCTGGTTTAGCTCACCAGGCTAAATCGCTGGCTTTTAAAGCAGACTAAGCAGGCCAGCAGCACGGTTCGATTCCCGTACCAGCCTCCCCGGACAGGCGCCGGAATGTGGCGACTAGGGGGTTTTCACAGTAACTTCATTGAAGCCTACTCGTGACAATAAGCGATTTTCATTTTCATTTCACTGAACTGGGAATAAGAACAGAAATGCTGCAAATGCTCAACGGGTCAGGAAGCATCTATGAAGAGAAACTGTTAAGATTTCAGATTGGCAACTCTGAAACAGAACTGAGGAAATATAGAAGTGCAATAGGTTTCGAGCAAGAATCAGATGGTTTTGGCCATTATTAGAATTCACTCTAATGGCAGTGAAGAAAGAAAGCCATTAGTACTTTGATTACTGGCTTGCAGCTATGTTGTCAGTTGAATAGGAAGATTAAAATGATTGTTGTTTCAATCATAACAGCACATATTGGAGCTCCATGTTACTTTTACGGTTCAATTCACATTCTTGTTGAGCACCAACTTCACCCAATGTGGTTAATGAAGTTCCAAAATCATTGATGCCTTGGATCTGAACCCAGACCTTCAGCAAAAGAGCTCCCCAAGTAACTATTCCAAAAGGAGCTTCTTTACACACACCACATGATTAATCGCAAGATCTCTGGCAGGACTGCAGTGACTGATCAAACTAACACAATTGTTTGCACAATCAAGAGGTTTAACATGAGGATTTGTGGCGCATTGGGAGTCTCCCCATCTTGCAGGCCAATTCTCAACCTGCAAATCCTTTCAATATGCCTACGGGAGGAGTCAAGTGCTGCTGAGACTCCTGGTCAGCCATAGCTTTCAGAAGGAAAAAGCAGACGGCTGCAGTACCTTGCCAAGCATAACCATGGATCAACACATAATAATAATAACCTTTATTGTCACAAGTAGGCTTACATTAACAATGCAATGAAGTTACTGTGAAACGCCCCTAGTCGTCATATTCTCTTAGGACATGATACCTGAAGAGCGACAGATGTACATAAATGTGGCAGTGGAAACCCTCACTTCTGGGCTCAGAATATCCTCAAATTGACTTTATGATTCAAATTATTTGAATGGACACAGACCATGCAAGGTCTTTAGGAATGATGGCTTTGTATAATGCAATGTTTTTAGTCTGACCCAAGATGCAATACTGAGCTGGGTGAAGAAGAATGTAAACCGGGGCTGGTTTAGCACAGGGCTAAAGAGCTGGCTTTTAAAGCAGACCAAGACAGGCCAGCAGCACGGTTCAATTCTTGTACCAGCCTCCCCAAACAGGCGCCGGAATGTTGTGACAATAAGTGATTTTCTTTTCATTTCATTTCATTTTTAATTTCATTTGTATCCAAATAGCCTTTTATTATTGGCAGTATATTTAAACACAACCAACTCAAATGCCCACATACATGCGTAAACAAAATGTTGTATTTCGCTCTATATGGCACCTTCTCTTGATGGCGGGCGCACTGGAAGTGGCATGAGCGTTTTAGCCATATTTTCAGATACAGTAAATTGTTACATTTTACTCTAAACTGTTTGAATTACAACTAACTTGTGTTTGTGGCAGTCCAGTGCACAGCAGCAGAAACTAGTCTCTAGCTTTGTCAGAGATGCATACTGTTATTTAATGGCAAATTCATTAGAAGGAACAAAAAGGGATACTGTATTGCTATAATTTCTTCCATCTCACTTGTAGAGTGTTCTTAACGCAAGAGTAATTAATTTTCAACCAGAGCTTTTGCAATCATAATTGCTAAACGACACAAGTAAGAAAATATTTAAAATGTGCAGTCTATTACAAGTAATTACTTTTATGAATGAGAACTTGTCACATGCAGTAATATATCTCCAATTTTAAAAAAAAAGTACTGTACACTAATTGGTTGCAACTCATTATATCCTTCAAGCAACAATCATTCCATTTGCTGTACCACTCGGCAGTGTCCATGTTTATTCACCTAGCTGAGGGCCAATTGTTAAAAATATATATTATCAGGTGCAAGTCAAATATTTACAGTTTATGAGATGAACATCAATAAACTGCAAGATAACAATGAAAGCAATGTCAAAAAATAACAGCACACAGCGCAAGTTGTTCTCAACGAACCAACCAAGGTTTTAATCATCGCAAATTGCTGGCTTCTTTAAAATAATAGATACAGTGTGATTTAAAAAAAATAAAGTCCACTTCTGAAATTCGTGGCCATAAACAGTTTGATAGAAGTGGCTCAATATACACAGGGCATTAACTCTGGTGTACTGATCGTACTGGTACATAAGTCAATGGTTCATGATTAATAAAACCTCAAATGGTATAAACCACAGGAAGCAACGAATTAGTAGAGAGGATGACGGATGTTGGGCACGATGGTGAGTGTTATTCAGTGAAGGCATGAAGTTCCCAGTTCAAGTCAAGTATGAAAAGGAACTTCAGCTGTGCCCTTTAGGAATATAAATAAAATACTACATTGAGAAAATAAAATTGTTTGGGTGGAATATACTTGCATGTATCAACAGTATTTACGGAGAGCTTTATTTACCTTACTGCCTTTCTTCTACAGGTCAGGAATGCATTTTGAAATGCTAGCTACCCGAACTGTGGCTTTACAGAATCGGATGGCACTTGACAATTTGCGAGCCGAAAGATGTGGTACCTGCACTCTGATTGGTGGAGAGTGTTGCACCTACATCCCAGATAATTCAGAAATCAAAAGCTTGGCAACACATATTAAAGAAGAAGTCAGGAAACTTGACCCACCCTCTGACAACACTCTTTGGGGGTGGCTTTCCGGATGGTTGGCTGGCACAGGAATGTCCATCATTCAGGAACTCCTCTTATTTTGCGCATTTGGATTTGTCCTTTACGTGGTGATCAAATGCGTTGGCCAATGTATGGCTACCCATTGTGCCCCACCAATCCAAGTGGTTCATAGTATTCCAACTGCACCATCAGACTAGGCTATTACTATTGAACAGTTATTTACTGCATTATTATTGCATTGTTAACCATTATTACTGAATCATATAATCACCTTCAATTATTAATTAATTGTTATTGTACTATATAATCATTTATTATTGAATAAAATACTCCTAGAATGTTTTTCACACTTGCAAAGCTTTGCCCACTCCTTTGTTGAAGGCTGTTCTCAAACAAGTGAACCATTAAAGACAATGTGAATGAGTTCCTCTCTGCGCTTATTTCTTTCCTATTGCATTTCTTCCTTAATTTCTACATGTTATTTGATTCATCTTATTAATCTTTCGAAGAATCAAAAGGGGGACTGATATAAACCAACCTTTTATTATAGGTAAAAAGGGTTAAAGGAAGAAATTATTTAGTGAAATCGTATTAACTAAAATGTAAAGTCATATATTAACCATGACAGTAAGAAAAGCTGAGTGCTTGTGAATTGATCTGATAAGCACATTTTCGCAGACTGTTAGAGTCTGCGCAAGGTCATGCTGCAAAAAGACTCTTTGTTTCACACAAAACTTGGATGAAATCCTAGTTCTGATTCGATGGTAATGGCTGGTCAACTCATAGTGATGATTTCTTGTGGGAAATGTGTTTCACTGTGGAAAAATACAGAAATCTTTTATCTCTCAATAAATGAATTATAGATTAGATACAACCAATCACAGCTGTAAAAAGGATGAAACTTTAAAGATTGTAATCTTCTTAAAAGTTCAGGTATTGGGATGGGAAAGTTATTCTAGAATCAATTCAACCTATCTCTGAAACCTATTCTATCTGCTTGCTTTGCAAAACCGCTATTTTATTCTATTTTAAACTGTGCAGTCTTTTTGTACTGTGTATCTTGATTTGAAGAAATTACCATGAACTCTAATTGTATTTTAAATTCAATTCAACTTAGGATTTGCTAAGGACAAACAATCGATACATCTGACTAGCTAACTGCAGAGCTAGTCGGACCTTCTTAAATTCTGTACTTGTGTGAAGATTGAAGCTTACCAGTAGACACTACTAGCTGACAAAATAAAAGTTGCAAATTGCTTTTAACCAAGAAGCCCAGTCTTGAATTTCTGTTATTTGGTATATGGTGCGTCGTTACAGGTATACGAATATGTTGTAGTCAATATTTTCCCCGCTTCTGGACTGTGATAGAAAGATTCAACAATGCTCGTTAAGAAAACAAAACTAAGCTTTATTTGTCTATTACAACTGCATGCAGAAATGGCTGAAACGTGGAGTCGGAAAGCAGTCAAATACAAACTGCTGGATCCTCTCCAAGTCTGCGCTATTACAGAGAAATAGGACAATATTTATACATTATAAAATCAAGATAACATGAATACAGCTTGGTCAGGAATTTGATCAAAAGTAAAACATAAGCAATATCATAAAACTGGCGTCACCTTGCTGACCTTTGAGGACAGGATCTCATATCATTATCTTGTCTTTTGATCGCATGTTTAAGAAACGGAGCAGGCTTGTTTAAAAATGGTAAGAGACGTGTTCTGGCCTATCTTGTCATATTTAGACTGCTTTGGGTTATGACGAGTTAGTGTTATCAAGTTTACAGAGCCAGCTAGTTTGTAAGTCAAGTTGACCTTTTCTGCTTGTATTTGTGCCTTAGGTTATGCGAAGTCAGTTTAAATTTCATTGTACCAAGAAACTTGACTAGTTTTCCCATCATGCCATTATTTGTTTAGCACAACACCACAAATAGACAGAGATCCTTCACCACCTCAGGTCTTGACCAATTTGGTGCACTCACGCATCACTACTGAAGTATGCTGACATGTGCTGCCCTAAATTCAGATGCTACTGAAAAAAAAGTTGCACCCGCCCGCCCTATCAACAAAAAATATTGTAAAAATGGTTTGTAAAATACTTCGCTTTGAAGTATACAAGGTGAATTTTGGGAAAATCAGATGCACTAAAATTACAACACGAGCCAAGTTCTCAGAATACTCTCAAGAGCAAAACATTAAACTTTTGTCCAGTGATGAAGCTAAGAAAGTTCAGATTGCCAAGGCCATTGAATAAATCGGCCATGTTGCCTGAGGAGATAAGGAATATCTGGAGCCTTCCAGCTAAACAGTAAGAATTAGCATTTATATAGTACTATTAATGTGGGAACATATCCCAAAGCACTCCACAAAGGCATGATCAAAACTAAATATATGCTGAGCCAAAGAATATTTGTAGTCCAAACATTGAACAAGTACAGAAAATGTTGAATATACCACAATGAGATGTTGGGTGATCCAGGTGATCCAGGGGAGATCATATCAATGGCCAGACGTAAAGTTGACAAATATTCCCACAGGTGGTCATGAGCAACAGTGGGATGCAGATTTGTCCAATGCCAACTCAAAAGGATGAAATTGTATGAAGTCAAGAAATAATCTTGCTCAAGGTAATATTTTATGAGCAATATGAAATAGACATTAAATATAGCAGATTAATACCTCTTAACAGTTGGTAAAGTCTCTTTGCTGCACAAGAAATTAAACCATAAAATCCTGGATGCTGAATGTCACTTAATTTTGTATGAACTAGAACACAGCTAATGCAGAGTTACTGTATTATATTTTTTAACTATTATACGATTTGAGTCTGGCACAATTTAAATTATTAGCTAATAATATCTATCCAGGTACTACATGAACTCCATCTCATATTGTATGTGCATCAATGAAATACTCACAGACTCTGTATCCAAATTCATTTTTGACGGAGAAGTCAACTCAATTGGACAGTGTCATCTTCTTGGGGAATAGGTTGGTTTCACTTGTGTAATGACTTGCACAGGACTCATCCGGCTGGGGACCATTGTTCCCTTGCTCACTGGACTGAGTTAATTCTGCACTCGTACAAAAGGCAGGCAGTTGAAGAGCCAGCCAAAAAGGAGAGAGGACCCGGTGAAAGGTAACCGGGCCCTGTGCATGTGTAATGCTGTTGCTGAAATAAAGGACTTTTAAATAACTCGTTGGACTCCCCTCGCTTGAAAGAATTTGCACAATTAATCACCAAGTCGTGCAAATTAAAATACTTTAATTGGTTAATATAACAGATAAAGGCAACCCAAAATTGTAGGCACCTGACAACTCAGACTTCCCAGCACATTCTAAACCAATTCTTTATTGTGATGTAACTGGATTGGAAAATCCCAGAATGGAACTCTGGCTCAAAGTAATGCAACTTGCACTTTTTTAAAAAAAATTAAATATGGAGGAACAGAGTCACACGACTGCTCATTTAGTTTTAACAAAAAAAAAGCATGTATAACCATGAAGAGTTTGGAATATAATACAATTTGACTTGTATAATCCACCTTTGGCTGAACAATTACACACAGTTTTTAGGATTGAAGCGCATTACAAAGTACATTTTAAACTCCAATGGTCTCATTAACACACAAGTCCCTTTAAGCACACAGGATGACTGTGCTAAAACATACTCTTCTCTAACACCAAGAGTAGATTTGTGAATTTATCCTCAAATAGCCACCAGATGATTCTTATACCGTGAGCCACCTTGTTTAACTGAACTCCAGGTTCGACATGAGTGATTTAAAATTGATTCCATAAAGGCTTCACTTTCAGGTTTTACATCTCTCCCTTCAAATTTACTTTGTCTTAAAAGACTTTCACAGAAACTCCGAGGTCCAGCCCCCGATCCCCATAATTATTTCACATAATGTCTCGCAAACTGTAGAAATTTCTCACAAACCTCAGCACTGCTGCAGATATTTTTCTGGCCTCTCATGATCCAATGCGACTTCAATAACTGTAATCAGTTCTGATTCCCAATTTGCTCTGTTCCATTAACTTAAGACTTGGACAAGTCTCTTCATTTCACAAGTTTCCTTAACTTGTTGGACTTTAGGCTTCTGGCATCTGTTTTATTAGCCATTACAGACGTTCTCTTTTTAACCTTCTAAAAGCAACTGCTTCCAGCAGAGCTGAGATAGCTGCATCCTCTCTCATGAACTATCTCCAACTTCAATCAAATTAGCTAAACTAAAGCGTAAAGCTCCTCTACCTTACAAGGTCCCGGTTGCTAAGCAATCAGTGCTCAATTATTTACTCATCATGTCGCAGCCCTCTCTAAGCACAATTGAATCACAGTTGGAATTAAAACCAACACCCACACATACAATACCTTTGTCCAGCATGAATCTAGCTACATATTTTACCCGCCCAGGCATAGAAACATTAAATTAAACCCACATGAAATCATATCTTATGTATAATGTTGACCAATAAAAATATAAATCCTTTAAAACTGCCTTTATTTTACTAACATGTCCAAGACAGCTCCAACCTAGTCTCTGTGGAAATCTGACCAACTGCAGGTTCACTGTTGCATGTCTCTCAATTAAATGGCATGAAGTATATTTGCATCATGTTTCCCCTTTACATCATTAATCCAAACTGCTTAAGTCGTCCTGAGCAGGTTTTTTGAATCATCACCAGGTCTGTTGCCATGCAAATATACTTGAAACTGCCAACTCCTCAAAAGTTCACCGATTTCAGGAGTGTGAAATATTCTAAAATACAAGTTTATGCACTGTGCAAAAGATAACTACATACATATTGAGCGGCTTTGGCGGGGAGCTGCTCGCGGGGAAGCTTTGCTACCAGCAACTTTCTGCGCTCTCCGAAACTGCACGTAACTACATACTACCAATGCTTCTCTTTTCCTCGATATAAAGCAGTTAATTGAATTTCTAATAGTGTCTATCCTTCATTAGGGTATCAGAGTCTATTGAGGTCTCAAGATGTAATCACCCTTGCCCTTTTCCGAGTTTCCCGATGCCCAAAGTGTCCCACTCTCAGGGTTCTGAACTCATGGAAAATGGAGAAACTTTTGGTGGCGATGGTGGAAGAACAAGAACTTAACGGGCAATGGCTACTGGCAGGTGAAGGATCCTTTGCAAACAGGACATGTTTTTTCCTTTTAGCGCACCAAGGAAGGCAATGTGTATTGTTATGGACCAGGGCTGAGAAACTCCAAAGTATATTATGAAGTCCACCTGACCTACAATCTTTATGTTGAATTTGGCTAGGATGAGCAGCCTTCTCTTCAGGTGTGATTCATCAGTCTTCCTAGACACTTCCATCAAAACAAGCTTTATTCCAAGAACTTCGTCAACACATATATAAATAAATATAAAAACACGGCAAGAATTTTTATCAATTACAAATATAAATGTGCTACCCAACTACAGTAATCTATGTATAACACTTATTTGATTCCCCCTTAACTGTTCCAATTCAAAAACAAAATCCAATAAATCAAAAAACCCTTTTCACGGGCATGGCCCAACACACTGCATTCTCACTTGACTACGACTGGTGTTGTTACTGAAATTCTGATCCCATTTTTAACCAGCAGGTTCAACTCCTTCCAGAAAGCAATTATATATCCAAAGCCACCACCAAGGTGATTATTACTGGAATAGATATTTAAAATGAAAATAGAGGGGGACAGGCCAAAACACTTCTTTTCTCTGTCTGTAGTCCTCAGTAGTCAAACTGAAAGTGAAACCATAAAACCTGTAGTCCTCAGCAGTCAAACTGAAAGTGAAACCATAAAACCTCTCAGCCACACCTCAGCTCCACCCCCAAAATGACATCACTGAAGCCATGTGATGAGATAAAAACCTTTCTTGAAGGGACACTCCCATGACAGTATTCTTTTCCCTTGTCATTTGTATCTTGAAATTTAAAGTCAGAGGCTCCTTCAAGCATCGGAAGAGGAAAGTGAAAGATGTGAGGTGTAATGAAATAAGCAGGGGACCTGCCCATAGGAGGATAACTCCTGCATTGTCCTAAAAACAAAACTTCAATTGTAGCCGTCAATTTGCTATAGGGATTGAGATACTCACCAATTGTGCTACCCAAATTGCTGTATTGGGAGTTATCCAGAAATTTCCGGGAGGTTGATACCAAGTTGACCTCAATAACAGGAACAGGAGATATGTCCTTCCCAAGTAAGCTGTACAAAAAAAGAAAATGCATTCCCATCAATTTATGACCCACAAATTAAGTGGCAAAGTATCAAGTCAACAAAACACAAAAGACACCAAGTGTCAGAAATCAGAGATAAAAGCAGAAACTGCTGGAAATAAATCAAAAGGTAAGGCAGCATTTCTGAAGAGAAACATTTAGATTTAATGTTTCAGGTTGCTGGCTTTTGATCAGAATACAGTCGAAGCACCAAGTCAAGCTTGTTCCACCATCTATAGATTTCAAAAGCATTAAACTAAAACACCAATGCTTCATTTTCCGTTGCCTTTGCCAGAAAAGATCAAAATCATTCGTGGAGGATCAGAATCACAGCTAATTGGGTCACCGTGGCTGTGGTGACAAGTCAGTGCTATGCCAGAAGAAGTCAAAACCAAATACTCTCGTGACAGAAAGGTGATGATACCTTTAAAGGTTGTGGAGCAAGCACATGCTAGAATGAATTTGTGCTATTAGTGGCAAATTAACGACACAATATAGGAAAAGCAAGGTTTCTCCCAAATTAAAAAAAAGAAACAAGCATATTGCAAGGAAATGTTGGTGGAAAGGTGCTACTTAAACTGCCAGGGTTAGTGGAGGATTACTTCAGTCCCTTGAACACAATATAAAAAGAGTGAAGAATGAGTAGTCGTGATGAAATGAAGTATGTTGTTACATTGTACCAAACAAACTGCAGAGATTCAGCTTCAAATTTGTTGTTGCTCTGGAGAATTGAGTTACTGTCTTGGGGAAACCAACACAACTCCCAAGATTGCTTATGCATTATTAGTTCCAGGAAACACTGGTGGTATATTGTGCAAATCTAAACAATCATCAAGAGAGCAGACTTTAGATTAGTTTCAAAAAAAGATAGGTAGGCTTTTTTGTGTTCAGCAGATACATAATTCCGCAGTGTCTGGAGTCGAACAATTGGTAAACAATTTGGACAAAAACAATTCTGTTAACGGGAGGAGTTTGAACATCAAATAAAACTGAGAAAAGTTGGAAAAGTAGTGCCAATAAATGAAACTCAATACAGATTTCTAACATCTGTTGGACCAAATTCCTGAATGAAGTTTCAGTGGGTTGAAGAAGGTAGCGATGTTGATGTTATCCATATGGACTTACTAAAGTATTGCATAATAGACCTGTTACAAGATTTCATGCCACACAATTGCAAGGATGGTGGCAATGTTGAAACAAAATTGCCTAAGGGCCAGAAAGCAGTGGTAGATGGTTATTATTCTAGGCTGCAGGGAAGATGGCAGTACTAGGCCCCATGCACATTAGCAAGACCACTGCTCTTATGGACATAAATTTACTTACTCTATATGGAATGTACAGGTTAAAATTTTCAAGTTCACAAGTAAACCAAACACAGAAACAGAGCAACCAATGAAGAGAATAGTAAGAGTAACAGACTGGTAAAATAGGCAGACACATAGCAGATGAAATTTAATTCAGTGAAGTGTGAAACAATGGATGGATAGATTTTTGGGGTGAGGGAGGGAGGGAAAAATAAGAGTGGTAAACAAATGAGAAGAGGCACAATTTTAAAAGAGACACAGAACCACAAAGATCAGGGTATGAGCGTGGGTATATACACAGTTTTTTTTTATATATAAAAGGTGGCAAGACAATTAGAGAAGACTGATTTGTATAAATTAAATCAGATAGGGCCCTTTCCTTTCTGAATTGCGGAGACAGCACAAAAGGATGATACTTTCAAAACCTTGAAAAAACCTTCAAAAATTAATCAATGGGCCTCAGCTGGATTGTTCATTTCTGGACACCACACTTTTGGAATGGTGTTACAGAGAGAGGGTGTCGAAAAAAATTCATGAGAATGGTACTTGACAAAGAAGTCCAGTTAACAGAGGAAACTAGATGATGGATTGCTTACTTAAGAAAGGACAATGTTCAAAAGGGATTTGGTAAGGGTGTTCAAATTTCAGTTTATCAGCGGTAGCAGCGAGAGCAGTAACCAGGGGTCTGTCGGGAAGGTGAATGTCCCGCTTTAAAAACGTACCTTTCAGGAGAAGCATCCTTTGTTTTTTAACTAACTCTTTTTTTTTTCGGAGTTGTTTTTTTTGTTTCAGAGCAGCAGGAAACCGGAAGTTGGCCGTGGGGATTTCTGGGAAGGTGTGTAGTGCTTATAAATAAGTTGGTCGGTTGCTATACCCAAGACACTACACTTGTAGTGTCCCCCACCCTTCCACCTCCTCTAACCTAAGGGGTTGAGCGAATATCAGGTAAGCTCTTCCTTTCTTTTTCTTGTTTTATCTTGAGGGGATGGTAGAAAAGGCAGTGCAATGTTCCTCCTGCAGAATATTTGAGGTGAGGGACGCCGTCAGTGTCCCTGCTGATTTCACCTATGGGAAGTGTACCCATCTCCAGCTCCTCAGAAACCGTGGTAGGGAACTGGAACTGGAGTTGGATGAACTTTGGATCATTCGGGAGGCAGAGGTGGTCATAGATAGAAGCTTCAGGGATGTAGTTACTCCGAAGAATGAAGATAGATGGGTGACAGTGAGAGGGGCTGGGAGGATGCAGTCAGTACAGGGATCTCTTGTGGTCATTTCCCCTTAGTAACAAGTATACCGCTTTGGACACTGGTGAGAGAGAGGGGGGGGGGGGGAAAGAGAGAGACTTCCCAGGCGTAAGGCATTGGGTACAACTCTCTGGCACAGAGTCTGTCCCTGTTGCTCAGAAGGGAAGGGGGGAGAGGAGTAGAGCATTAGTCATTGAAGACTCCATAGTTAGTGGGATAGATTGGAGATTCTGTGGGAATGAGACAGACTCGCGGTTGGTGTGTTGCCTCCCAGGTGCCAGGGTCCGTGATGTCTCAGATCATGTTTTCGGGATCCTTAAGGGGGAGGGGGAGCAGCCCCAAGTCGTGGTCCACATGGGTAGGAAAAGGGATAGGGATGTAAGGCAGGAATTCAGGGAGCTAGGGTGGAAACTAAGAGCTAGAACAGAGTTATTATCTCTGGGTTGTTATCCGTGCCACGTGCTAGCGAGACGAGGGATAGAGAGAGAGAGCAGTTGAACACGTGGCTACAGGGATGGTGCAGGATGGAGGGTTTCAGATACCTGGATAATTGGGGATCATTCTCGGGTAGGTGGGACCTCTACAAACAGGATGGTCTACATCTGGACCAGAGGGGTACCAATATCCTGGCGAGGAAATTTGCTAATGCTCTTCGGGAGGGTTTAAACTAATTCAGTAGGGGGTTGGGAACCTGAATTGTAGCTCCAGTATACAGGAGGTTGAGAGTAGTGAGGTCATGAGTAAGGTTTCAAGGTTGCAGGAGTGTACCGGCAGGCAGGAAGGTGGTTTAAAGTGTGTCTACTTCAACGCCAGGAGCATCCGGAATAAGGTGGGTGAACTTGCAGCATGGGTTGGTACCTGGGACTTCGATGTTGTGTCCATTTCGGAGACATGGCTAGAGCAGGGACAGGAATGGTTGTTGCAGGTTCCGGGGTTTAAATATTTCAGTAAGCTCCCAGGGAAGGTGGTAAAAGAGGGGGAGGGGTGGCATTGTTAGTCAAAGACAGTATTACGGTGGCAGAAAGGAAGTTTGGATAGGAGCAAAAGTAACAGGGTAATTGTTACGGGGGACTTTAACTTTCCAAATACTGACTGGAAACGCTATAGATCGAGTACTTTAGATGGGTCGGTTTTTGTCTAATGTGTGCAGGAGGGTTTCCTGACACAGTACGTAGATAGCCAACAAGAGCCGAGGCCACATTGGATTTGGTACTGGGTAATGAACCAGGACAGGTGCTAGATTTGGAGGTAGGTGAGCACTTTGGTGATAGTGACCACAATTCAGTTACATTTACTTTAGTGATGGACAGGGATAGGTATATACTGCAGGGCAAGAGTTATAGCTGGGGGAAAGGCAATTATGATGCGATGAGGCAAGTCTTAGGATGCATAGGATGGGGAAGGAAACTGCAGGGGATGGGCACAATTGAGCTTGTTCAAGGAACAGCTAATGCGTGTCCTTGATAGGTATGTACCTGTCAGACAAGGAGGAAGAGGTCGACCATGGTTTACTAAAGTAGTTGAATCACTTGTCAAGAGGAAGAAGGAGGCTTATGTAAAGATGACGCGTGAAGGTTCAGTTAGGGGGCTCGAGAGTTACAAGTTAACTAGGAAGGACCTAAAGAGAGAGCTAAGAAGAGGCAGGAGGGGACATGAGAAGTCTTTGGCAGGTAGTATCAAGGATAACCCTAAAGCTTTCTATAGATATGTCAGGAATAAAAGAATGACTAGGGTAAGAGTAGGGCCAGTCAAGGACAGCAGTGGGAAGTTGTGCGTGGAGTCCGAGGAGATAGGACAGGTGCTAAATGAATATTTTTCGTCAGTATTCACGCAGGAAAAAGACAATGATGTCGAGGAGAATACTGAGATACAGGCTACTAGACTAGAAGGGCTTGAGGTTCACAAGGAGGAGGTGTTAGCAATTCTGGAAAGTGTGAAAATAGATAAGTCCCCTGGGCCGGATGGGATTTATCCTAGGATTCTCTGGGAAGCTAGGGAGGAGATTTCTGAGCCATTGGCTTTGATCTTTATGTCGTCATTGTCTACAGGAATAGTGCCAGAAGACTGGAGGATAGCAACTACTCGTCTCCTTGTTCAAGAAGGGGAGTAGACAACCCCGGTAACTATAGACCAGTGAGCCTTACTTCTGTTGTGGGCAAAGTCTTGGAAAGGTTTATAAGAGATAGGATTTATAATCATCTAGAAAGGAATAATTTGATTCGGGAGAGTCAACACAGTTTTGTGAAGGGTAGGTCGTGCCTCACAAACTTCATTGAGTTCTTCGAGAAGGTGACCAAACAGGTGGATGAGGGTAAAGCAGTTGGTGTGGTGTATATGGATTTCAGTAAAGCGTTTGATAAGGTTCCCCACGGTAGGCTATTGCAGAAAATACAGAGGCATGGGATTCAGGGTGATTTAGCAGTTTGGATCAGAAATTGGCTCGCTGTAAGAAGACAGAGGGTGGTGGTTGATGGGAAATGTTCAGCCTGGAGTTCAGTTACTCGTGGTGTACCACAAGGATCTGTTTTGGGGCCACTGCTGTTTGTCATTTTTATAAATGACCTGGAGGAGGGCGTAGAAGGATGGGTGAGTAAATTTGCAGATGACACTAAAGTCGGTGGAGTTGTGGACAGTGCGGAAGGATGTTGCAGGTTACAGAGGGACATAGATAAGCTGCAGAGCTGGGCTGAGAGGTGGCAAATGGAGTTTAACGCAGAAAAGTGTGAGGTGATTCATTTTGGAAGGAATAACAGGAAGACAGAGTACTGAGCTAATGGTAAGATTCTTGGTAATGTTCAACTAGAATGGTTTTCTTTGCATTTACAGGAAATGGGTTTGCATACACAAATTACCAGGTGGGAATCTTTCAAGCCCAGTGAAAGGGAAATCGAGGCAAAATGCTCACCAGCTCAAAGGGAGGAAAATTGGGGATGAAATGCAACTGTGAGGAAAAATGAATTCCATCTTTCTTCATTTGATATTTCTGCTCGGGGTCTCTTAAAAATTTTCAGCTGGGTGGAAAGTTGTGGTTTTAGACTAGTTTCTTTTGAAATGAAGACTTGCATCTTTGTCTCGACAGCCTCTAAAAATACCTATTGCCTGGACTGAACATAGAGTTGGGTTGACATCGGATGTCTGAAGTTAAGAAATATGGCATTCATGTGACCCAAGCTGTCAGACACCTGAACAGAGGTATATTTGTCGTCAGCTATCCTGGAGTTTCAGTTCACTCATTCCCACCATTTACTTCCAAATCATGATGTGCAGGACAGGATTCTGCTGTGACAGCAGGGTTCACCAAGGAAGGATTTAAATACACAGTTCGAACGTTCTAAAACTGACAGAAAGCCCCAAGTTCCTAAATAACTTCACATTACACAATTTTGCAGAATCTTGAAGGAATACTCTAAAAGTGGATCCCTGCTGTTGGTTCTCATATATTGAAGGTTTCATGTTTGAGAACCTACTATTTGCAGTCTGATGTAGTCTATTATGATTTTATGAAAATATTTTGTGGATGTAAACATTTCCCATGGCATCAACAGCTTTTCACTGAGCTGCTGAATAGTTATTACAACAAACATCCAGCCAATTATTTTAGATTGTAGCTCATTAGTTTCCAAAAATTGCAATTATTCCAGATTGGATTAAAAAATTAAATACAATCATTTCTGCCAAATAATGTAGTAGAAACTAAATGCACCATAGGAATTCAAAAAGTATGCAAATTGAATGCATAATCAGTATAACCAAAACTATAAATGTTTTGATTGCACCAGTTGTTGGTCGGAATCAAAAGCATTGCAACTTTTGTTCTGCTATATTCCTTCGAAGTTTTCCGTAAATCTAAATTGGATCGAGTTATTCAAACTTCAGGAGATTGATTTAAGAAGATGACGATTAACAAAAAGAGAATTGCAGGCTGAAATGCACTGGAATCAAAAAGGGAAATTGAGGTGACATTTGGCCACCGTTGGATGACCCAATGTTGAAAAATGGAAGTACACCCATTTTAGGACTGGCTTCAATCAGTTCCACCCAAGCTAATTCATTGAATATTGGTCATTTCAATTCCCGAGTTTCAGCCTATGAAAACTGAAATTCACCATTAATACGACAGGGAGAATTAAGGGAGACAGATTTTAAAGGTTTACTCTGGGGCACCTTTTGCTAGGCACTTCCGTGTTTCTCTGGCAAATGTCACGAACAAGGTCAATTTCCATTCTCCTTTCAGAAAATAGTGCATTGTAAGATATAAAAGCAAAAAAGGAAAGTTATCACTTTTCCAAGGCAATAAACCAGAGGCAAATGACTGGCAAATACAATCTGCAGATTCTAGATGCCGAAGTGATGCTGCCTCTTCTTGTCCATCTTGTTGCAATCTAGAATAAATATTTGGTCTACTATATGCTATCATAGCTGATCAAGTGCTGGCTCCACAGATTCATGATCCTGTTACTCCTATTCAAATTGCTTCAATAAAAGCAGTTGTCAATTAATGACTAACAAGAACTAAGGACTGCAATCAAGTTAAAGTTATTTGAACGATCCATTGAGTCCTGCACACCCCAAACTATTCAAAATGTTCCTCTTCAATCAGCTGACAAATAAATACTTTACTGTCTATCACTTAAGTTTCAAGAAATCCAAGTTCACTGCATGAGATATTGATTGATGTGTGTTTTCTGACAGTTATTTATATTACTACCTATGAATTATATCAGAATCTATCTTTTCATCTTTAGAGTTATTGCTTTAGATCTTATTCAAGCAGGAAAGGATTTCTGTTGCTCAAGGCTGTTCACCAAAGATCAATTTTGAATTTTTGGTGCCGTAAATTCTAAAGGCCTGTTATACTTTGCACACAATTCTCATTGCATGCATTACTACTTTTCTCAGTCAGTGTTTGTTAACTCTTGAAATGCTAGGTTTGGTGTCCATTATGCTCTACGCAAAAACATCCCACACAACCAACACAGTATTAACTGGCTGGAGAATAAGGTAGCGGGGAATTTCATGTCTTTAGTACAGAATATTCTTGCACTTTATTTGAGGAATTTGCTTTAGGAACAAACTAAAATGAAGAACTTGACACTCGGAAATTGGATACTTGATACCGCTGCTAAATACCCTTTTTGTCAGTCACCCCTGGCCTAGAAGTTGTTTTGTAGCGACAATAATTTGTCGTGTTCCTAATGTGCCCTGCAATCTTTGCATAATTGCATTTTACTTCATTATTTCTAAACAGGATTTTTTCTTTCTGAAAGTTCAATGACTTTCCATCCATGAATTCAAAGAACAAAGAGGAGGAGTCCATTTGAAAAGATCGATAGAAAACAAGACATGATAATTGCACAATAACGACAGAGATGAGCAGGTTCTTTTGCATGAGGCTGTGGAACTGCAGTTTGCAGGTACCTGGCCTAGGATAACTATCCTAAGTATCTTCATCAATGACCTTTGCTCTATTGAGAGGTCATAAGTGGGGATGTTCACTGATGAAAGGGGAAAGCAGCCTCTGGTCATCTGGGACTATGGCGACTTTACCTGACCTTAACTATTCATTACTGATGACTTCACTTTCCAAGTTTCAGGTATGAATCAGAGCACCGCAATAGCGGAGAATGAGGCCATTCGGCCCATTGGGTTTGCACTGACCCTTCGACAGACCACCCTACCAAGGTCCAATCCCCACCCTATTCCTGCAACTCCACCCGAAGGGGCAATTTAGCATGGCCAATCCTCCTAACCTGCACATTTCTGGACTGTGGGAGGAAACCGGCAGAAACCCACGCAGACACGGGGAGAATGTACAAACCCCACGCAGGCAGTTATCAGAGGTCAGAATCAAACCTGGGTACCTGGCACGGTGAGGCAGCTGTGGTAACCACTGTGCCGCCGTGCCTGATCAACAATAATGCATTTTATTGAAGAAATATCACTGAAGCATTTTGTCTTGCAAATAACCTTTCCACCCTCAAAAAATGAAAAGGACACAATACCCACAATGGCACTTTATCAAATTTCAAAATACAGAGTAGGTCCATTGGCATCTGCAAACAAAAGCATTAATTCTTGCAATCATGACCAAAATATTCACTCAAATTTGGGGTTTATCGGTGTCAACACAGCTGGTGCGTACTTTCTACTTCTCATGGTTTGTTTAGTTTTAGGAATAAACTCTTTATTTCTGTCCTCAATCATTTTATTTGTAATCAATTGTATTTCATACTGACCCAATTTTGTTCTTGTCCCGGCTTTTATTGCCCACACGACTGGTGGATTTAATATACAGGTGGCGGTGCAACTCATCGATCAAGACCAGGTGCAGGTTCAATTTCTTGCTGTGGAGCTCCAGACGTAGGTCACTTAGTCCTTCGACCTGCATCAACTGCCCTTCCAAAGAATCTACGGCAGAGACCTGACACGGAAAAGAAAAAAGCACACAACTCAACTCTGACTTCTGGTTCCTGCATTTAATTACGAACAATCATCAATGCTCCAAGGTTTTGAACTTGCCATAGTCTTATTTCCCCAGTAGGCCAGTCTTGGCTGAGTTGTCTATCAAATAATGACATTCTGTATGATCCATGCAGTCCCACAAGTAGTTTAGACATGCTGGGCCATATCTCCTAGTACCCAATTATAAAGGTGAACTCACTGAATTCTGAAAATAAAGGACGAGTTCAATAACTTGGGGATTTTTTCAAGGATACAGACAGAAGATAGAAGAACTTAATAAAACAAAACAAGAAACCCGCAATCGAAATCCATAAAGATCAAGGCACCTTTGTGTCCTTGATTGACTACAGCTTGTACTCAACATCTGTCTTGTACAATTGTCCTGCAAACACAACTCAATTTCAGATCTGTTGTAGGCGATTGCATCAAGTTTGGCATTATGAATCGTACAAGTGCTTTTTGTTTTTGCATATGTACTGGTAGCTGAATTATGCCATCTCTGCAGCTTGCAAAGGTAGATGCGACCGGGACACCAATAGGAAATAATATCCACCTCATAAGAGCAACCTCCATATACGTAACACATCAATTTATTCAAGGAGGTACCCATACTATAATCTGTACCCAACAAATTTTGATAAAATCGAAAACCAGCTGTATCTAACCTGTTCATTTTCTATCTTTTGTAAATATATGTGGGTTACGTCATAGATCAGCCATGATCTCATTGAAGGGTGGATCACGTTGAAGGGGCAAAATGGTCTACTCCAGTACCTGTGGCAATGCCTCAAACGTTTTACCTGGTGTGACCAACCCCATGCTCATGCCCCAGACTTCACATAATAATAATCTTTCTTATTGTCACAAGTAGGCTTACATTAACACTGCAATGAAGTTACTGTGAAAACCCCCTAGTTAGCACACTCCGGCGCCTGTTTGGGTACACTGAGGGAGAATTCAGAATGTCCAATTCACCTAACAAGCACACCTTTCGGGACTTGCGGGAGGAAACTGGAGCACCCGGAGGAAACCCACGCAGACACAGTAACCCAAGCCGGGACTTGAACCTGGAATCCTGGCGCCCAACGTGAAAATTTGGGGACTACACAAGTTGTGGAGCATGGAGACGGGCTTCAGGGGTGGCTTCAGTTGCTGAGCATGGGGGTGGCGAGTGGAAAAGAGAGACTGAGTGTGGTGGGAAGAGTGGGAAGTATTTAAACTGTAGGGTGTTTGAAAGAAACAAACCCACTTTTGCAGCAGTAATCAGGCCTCAAAGAACTGTGTGTTAGACCCTGTCGTGCTATTTAGCATGATCCAAGAGTGTTCACCTTCTATCTGTACTGAATCTTGTTGCCAGGCTGAGCATTGTTTCGAAGGAAGCACTGCAGCAGGCCATGTCATGGTTTTTTATAAAGACACCAATCATTCATAAGGGATTGTGTAAACACATGATGGGTTCATTTACTAATCCTTTTTTTATAAATTTGAAGTACCCAATTATTATTTTTTTTAAATTAAGGGGCAATTTAACGTTGCCAATTCACCTACCCTGCACATCTTTGGGTTGTGGGGGTGAGACCCACGCAGACACGGGGAGAATGTGCAAACGCCACACAGGCAGTGGCCAAGAGCCGGGATCGAACCTGCTACAAGATTTCTATATATTTGGCTATTTCCAGTATGTTTTCTGATGACACCCTGTTTTCACTCACTGGCCATGGGATTAAATCACATGGCAGAATCAGGTTGAGATGAGTCCACACGGGGCTGGGATCAAACCTGGGTCCTCGGCACCAGGCGGGAGCAGTGAGGCACATGCGAACAAACAATTGGACAGAATGCTTGAAAAAGTAATTGGCAGGGTTGTTGCTGTGGTGTTCTGTTCCAGGCTGAAGAGAAACTGAGGCTGGGTCACATTACACACTTCTCAAAGTGATAGCACGCTACTTTCCCATATTACAACAATGCACACAATTCCAAAAAAAACACAGGAATATCAAAGGGGTCTCACAACTGCGAGCAATTACCCATTGCTGTCTTGGAACTTGCGACCCCCAAATCCCGCCTGACAAATTTTGGAAGCCTTGTGCAATGAATAGAATAGAGTAGAGAAATACAGCACAGAACAGGCCCTTCGGCCCACGATGTTGTGCCGAACTTTTGTCCTAGGTTAATCATAGAACTTTGGACAATTTTTCATGGCCAATCCACCCAACCTGCACATCTTTGGACTGTGGGAGGAAACCGGAGCACCCGGAGGAAACCCACGCAGTCACGGGGAGGATGTGCAGACTCCACACAGACAGTGACCCAAGTCGAAATCGAACTTGGGACCCTGGAGCTGTGAAGCAATTGTGCTACCCACAATGCTACCGTGCTGCCCTTAAGAAGTTAACCTACACTCCCTTATTCTACCCTAATCCAAGTACCTATCCAATAGCCGCTTGAAGGTCCATAAATTTTCTGACTCAACTACTACCACAGGCAGTGCATTCCATGCCCCCACTACTCTCTGGGTAAAGAACCTACCTCTGACATCCCCTCTATATCTTCCACCATTTATCTTAAATTTATGTCCCCTTGTAATGGTGTGTTCCACCCGGGGAAAAAGTCTCTGACTGTCTACTCTATCTATTCCCCTGATCATCTTATAAACCTCTATCAAGTCGCCCCTCATCCTTCTCCGTTCTAATGAGAAAAGGCCTAGCACCCTCAACCTTTCCTCGTATGACCTACTCTCCATTCCAGGCAACATCCTGGTAAATCTCCTTTGCACCTTTTCCAAAGCTTCCACATCCTTCCTAAAATGAGGTGACCAGAACTGCACACAGTACTCCAAATGTGGCCTGACCAAGGTTTTGTACAGCTGCATCATCACCTCACAGCTCTTAAATTCAATCCCTCTGCTAATGAACGCTAGCACACCATAGGCCTTCTTCACAGCTCTATCCACTTGAGTGGCAACTTTCAAAGAACTATGAACATAGACCCCAAGATCTCTCTGCTCCTCCACATTGCCAAGAACCCTACCATTAACCCTGTATTCCGCATTCAGATTTGTCCTTCCAAAATGGACAACCTCACACTTGTCAGGGTTAAACTCCATCTGCCACTTCTCAGCCCAGCTCTGCATTCTATCTATGTCTCTTTGAAGCCGACAACAGCCCTCCTCACTATCCACAACTCCACCAATCTTCGTATCATCTGCAAATTTACTGACCCACCCTTCAACTCCCTCATCCAAGTCGTTAATGAAAATCACAAACAGCAGAGGACCCAGAACTGATCCCTGCGGTACGCCACTGATAACTGGGCTCCAGGCTGAATATTTGCCATCCACCACAACTCTCTGTCTTCTATCGGTTAGCCAGTTTGTTATTCAACTGGCCAAATTTCCCACTATCCCATGCCTCCTTACTTTCTGCATAAGCCTACCATGGGGAACCTTATCAAATGCCTTACTAAAATCCATGTACACTACATCCACTGCTTTACCTTCATCCACATGCTTGGTCACCTCCTCAAAGAATTCAATAAGACTTGTAAGGCAAGACCTACCCCTCACAAATCCGTGCTGATTATCCCTAATCAAGCAATGCCTTTCCGGATGCTCAGAAATCCTATCCCTCAGTACCCTTTCCATTACTTTGCCTACCACCGAAGTAAGACTAACTGGCCTGTAATTCCCAGGGTTATCCCTATTCCCTTTTTTGAACAGGGGCACGACATTCGCCACTCTCCAATCCTCTGGTACCACCCCTGTTGACAGCGAGGATGAAAAGATCATTGCCAACGGCTCTGCAATTTCATTTCTTGCTTCCCATAGAATCCTTGGATATATCCCGTCAGGCCCGGGGGACTTGTCTATCCTCAAGTTTTTCAAAACGCGCAACACATCCTCCTTCCTGACAAGTATCTCCTCAAGGTTATCAGTCTGCTTCACGCTGTCCTCTCCAACAATATGGCCCCTCTCGTTTGTAAATACTGAAGAAAAATACTTGTTCAAGACCTCTCCTATCTCTTCAGACTCAATACACAATCTCCCGCTACTGTCCTTAATCGGACCTACCCTCGCTCTAGTCATTCTCATATTTCTCACATATGTGTAAAAGGCCTTGGGGTTTTCCTTGATCCTACCCGCCAAAGATTTTTCATGCCCTCTCTTAGCTCTCCTAATCCCTTTCTTCAGTTCCCTCCTGGCTATCCTGTATCCCTCTAGCGCCCTGTCTGAACCTTGTTTCTTCAGCCTTACATAAGTCTCCTTCTTCCTCTTAACAAGACATTCAACCTCTCTTGTCAACCATGGTTCCCTCACTCGACCATCTCTTCCCTGCCTGACAGGGACATACATATCAAAGACACGCAGTACCTGTTCCTTGAACAAGTTCCACATTTCACTTGTGTCCTTCCTTGACAGCCTATGTTCCCAACTTCTGCACTTCAATTCTTGTCTGACAGCATTGTATTTACCCTTCCCCCAATTATAAACCTTGCCCTGTTGCTCGCACCTATCCCTCTCCATTACTAAAGTGAAAGTCACAGAATTGTGGTCACTACCTCCAAAATGCTCCCCCACTAACAAATCTATCACCTGCCCTGGTTCATTACCAAGTACTAAATCCAATATGGCCTCCCCTCTGGTCGGACAATCTACATACTGTGTTAGAAAAGCTTCCTGGACACACTGCACAAACACTACCCCATCCAAACTATTTGATCTAAAGAGTTTCCACTCAATGTTTGGGAAGTTGAAGTCGCCCATGACTACTACCCTGTGACTTCTGCACCTTTCCAAAATCTGTTTCCCAATCTGTTCCTCCACATCTCTGCTGCTATTGGGGGGCCTATAGAAAACTCCCAACAAGGTGACTGCTCCTTTCCTATTTCTAACTTCAACCCATATTACCTCAGTAGGCACATCCCCCTCGAACTGCCTTTCTGCAGCTGTTATACTATCTCTAATTAACAATGCCACCCCCCCACCTCTTTTACCATCCTCCCTAATCTTGTTGAAACATCTATAACCAGGGACCTCCAACAACCATTTCTGCCCCTCTTCTATCCAAGTTTCTGTGATGGCCACCACATCGTAGTCCCATGTACAGATCCATGCCTTAAGTTCACCCACCTTATTCCCGATGCTTCTTGCATTAAAGTATACACACTTCAACCTATCTCCTTGCCTGCAAGTACTCTCCTTTGTCATTGTTACCTTCCCCACTGCATCACTATGTGCTTTGGCGTCCTGACTATCGTCTACCTTAGTTGCTGGACTACAGATCCGGTTCCCATTCCCCTGCCAAATTAGTTTAAACCCTCCCGAAATGACTTCCAGAAATGTTTGTTTATGGACACTCTTTTTTAATGGGATGTGGGCGGCGCTGAGAGCATTCAAGAAATTTGAGTCATATGTAGGCCAGGCCTGGAAAGGATGAACATCAGTGAACTAGATGTTTTTATTCAATCAATTCAGGTTCCATGGTTATCATCATTAAACTTTAAATGCAGATTCTTACTGAATTCAAATTTCACCATCTGCCAGAGTGGGATTTCAATCCTGGTCCCCAGAGCATTACCCTGTGTCTCTAGATTACTCGTCCACCAACGATACCACAACGCCACAAGCTCCCCTCATGTTGACATTTCAAGCATGACTCATGCTCCCACCTTGGCTTGCTGACACCGAGCAAGGGTTAATGTGGGACTCAAGGACTGATGGTGCAAATCGATGCAAAGGGATGTGATCTTGTAGCCAATCATGGAGACAAGCTTACAAGGAAATCAAAACTTGGAAATCAATATCGAGGGATATTTGACCTTCCGAATGGAGAGAAGGAAACCGTGATGGGGTAGAACTGTTAGTAAGAGATGAAATGGGGACAGTTGTGAGAGACGATCTAGACTCGGATGATGCAGAGTCCATTTGCGTGGAGGCAAAAAACAGCAATGGAAAGGCGGCATTGGTAGGAGTGGTGTATAGCACCCCAAACAGTAGCCACACTGTGGGAAAGTGTATAAATCAACAAATAAAAGGAACATGTAAAAAGAATATAGCAATAATTATGGGTGACTTCAATCGTCATGATGATTCGGTTACTCAAGTTGACACGGGTAGTTACAACAATGAATTCATAAGAGTGCATTCAGGATAGTTTCCGAGAGCAATGTCACGGAGCCAACCAGGGAACAGGCTACCTTGGATCTGGTAATGAATAATGAGGCAGGTTTAATAAATGACCACAAAGTAAAAGATTCCCTCCAAAGAAATGATCATAACAAGACTTGGGTCAAAACAACAGTGTTTAACTTATATAACGGGGAATACAATGAAATGAGAATAGATAAAAGTAAATTACTGCATGTGCTGAAATCGGAAACAAAAAATTTAAAATACTGGACAATCTCAGCAGATCTTCCTGGTATCCCTTTGACCAAAATGCACAACCTCACACTTCCGTGTATAAAATTGCATCTGCATATTCTACTAGTCTAGATCTCAGACCGGTGACAAGTTGAAAATGCTGTTCCCCAGGTCTAGGTGCTGGGACCCTTCCTTTTTCGGATTTATGTTAACAATTTAGAGATGGATATTGAGGGCAAAGTCTCTAAATTTACAGACAATGCTAAGCTACGGAGAATGGTGAATTGTGAGGATGATGCTGAGCGACTTCAGAGGGACATTGACAAGTTGGCCAAATGGGCAGACAATACGCAGGTGATTTTCAATGCAGAGAAACAGGAGGTAATGCATTTTGGGAGAAGAAAGATGGGGAGACAATACAGGCTTAATGTCAGACCACATTTGGAATACAGTGTTCAGTTCTGGGCACCTTACTGAAGGAAGGACGTTAAAGCCCCAGAGAGAGTGCAGAGGAGATTAGTAGAAAGAAACAAGGAATGAGGAATTTTCGATCAAAGAATGGAGAAATTGGGCTTGTTCTCTTTGGAGCAGAGTAAGAGGTGATCTTAGTGAAGTTTTCAAAATAATGAACAATTTTGACAGGGTAAAGAAGGATATACAGTTTACACTAGTTGGTATGTCAGTGACTAGGGATCACAATTTCAAGATGGTCAACAAGAGAGCTCAGAGTGAGATGAGCAGAAACTTCTTTACTCACAGAGAGTTGTTGGGATTTGGAATGTGCCATCCGGGAGATGGTGAAGATGGTTTCCATGGGAGGTTACAAAGAGCTGGATATGTATTTGACAGTGATGAATTTAGAGGGTTGCGGAGATACGGCTGGGGGATGGGACTAGCTAGGTAGGTAGCTCTTTTGGGAGCTGGTGTAAACATCATGGGCTGAATGGCCTCCTTCAGTGCTGTAAAATTCTATGATTCTGTGTACTGTTGAATGCGGCCAATCGAGGCTATACCGGCCCTTGAAAGAGCACCATACTTCAGACCACACCTCCACCCATAACCCCACCTAACCTTTTGGACACTAAGTGCAATTTAGCATGGCCAATCCACCTAACCTGCACATCTCTGGACTGTAGGAGGAACCCGGAGCACCCGAAAGAAACCCACGCAGACACGGGGATAACGTGCAGACTCCGCACAGACAGTCACCCAACTGGGAATCGAACACGGGTCCCTGGCGCTGTTAAGCAACAGTGCTAACCACTGAGCTAATGTGCTGCCCCTTCAAAACTTTGTTCAACTGGAACTCCCTGAAACAATGATGAAGTAATTAGAATTGCGTAACGTCACATAGTGCATAATGCTGGCAAATATTCTAGAAGCACACACGAAGGACAGCTTTTCTGAGGCAAGAGAAATGAAATAATTTGGAGTTCCTCCAGAAGGAAGTATTAGATCGCTGAGTATCATTAAAGGTTCATCAAAACAGCACTGCTGGAAGACATACAGTTATTGAGATCGCACACACTTGTATTTCTGTAGCAGAGTAGTTGAAAAGCAATAATAAAACCATGCAGCATTGACACCAGGCGAAGGGGTAGCTACACAGCCTCCAGCTTCAGTCATCTATCAGCAATGAAACCTGATTCAGAAACTGGATCTTGCCCATCATTTTGGGAGGCAAGAGATTACTTTTCCTTTCGAAAAAAACATTTTCAGTAAACTGGGCTTATTTTCTCAAATGTATTACGAATAAAAGCTTATCACTCGTTTTGTGCACACTTAGGAGCTGGGCATATTAGTATCAGGATATGATTCATATGGTATCTCTATCAATTTTGATATGATTGAGGTTTGCAAGAGCGTTCAAATGTCAGTTCAGCCCTGGTTACCAAATGTACAATCTTAGAGGAAGGTTTAAGAACAGAGACCTGAAGGTGGTGGTTGATCGCAAATCACGTTAACTTGCCTTCCCACCTTCAAAGTAGTTGGCCAAGCACATGGGATTTATTAAAAAGTACAAACGTTATATCGAGGCAATCTAAAATGCTAGTTTAGCTCCAGCTCAAGTATCATATGTAATTTTGGGATCACATTTAGGAATGATGTCAAGGTCATAGAAAAGGTACACAAGAGATTTATTAGAATAATTTCCGGATGGACTGAACAAGTTGGAGTTGTTCACCTTTCAAACAGAGAAGACTAAGTGTCTTGAAATAAATGTTTAAAATCATGAAAGGTTATTCCCCATGGTTAACAAGTCCATAACCAGAGGGCTCTTTTGATCCCATGAGATGTTAGAATGGGACAGGAAAATCCCAGAATGTAATCCTGGCTCAAAAGGACTGTAACATTTACTTTTTTGAAAAATGAATACATGGAGGAAGTGTCATAGGACCACAAATCAGTTTTATCCACAAGAAAAAAACATTTATTAAACATTCAAAATGGATTGTAATATAATACTTTACTCCCTCCTTAAGATAACAATTACAACAGGTTTTAAGATTAATACAGATGACAGTACATTTGAAGCTACAATAGCCTTATTGGCACACAAAGTCCTTTCTTAAAAACACACATATTGGATGGGTCAAACCCACATTCCACTCTGAACCCAAGTTAGTGTCTGTGGATTTCTCCTCAGAATTTCCCGATTGTTCAAAAACCCAATAAAAAACATTAATATAAAACAAAATAATTCCCCCCGATTGCTGGATGAGAGGTTCCAAACCCAACACCCCAAAACAGGTTTTAAAACCTTGTCTGTAATAAGGCATCCCATTAGCAGGGTGCATTCCAAAATCAACTCCATTTCTTCCATAGGATTCTTTTGAACAGAACGTCCACTCCACTTCTAGCCGAAATTCCACGCCCAGTTTTACACCAACCCCTTTTAGGATTTCTTTGTCTTGACTGCTTTTACACACACACATTACGATGCCAGCCACTGACTGCTCCATGATTATTTCAATTAACACCTCACAAACTATAATAAGAGATCACAAAAAACCAAGCTTCTTTACAGTTCTGCGACTTGAAATGACCTGTTCTGCTCCTAGTTCCCCAATGTTTCTTTAACTTCAGGCTCCCTGGAAACTCCTATTCATGTCTCTAGTTTCCTTAAGTAGCTGTCCTTCAGATATCTGCCACTGGCATTACTCTGTTGTATGGCTTTTCTTCTAGCAACGCTGAGAGAGATGTTCCCTCTGTAGTTCCCAGTTTCCTCTCTTCTCCTTTCTTACTCGAAATGAATTTCAATGGGTTAAATTAAGGGCAAATCAAATGTAAATTCTTTCTAATTATTGAATGGGTACACAGGCTGAAATAGACAAGATTCTGTACAAGTTAATTTCATATTGACTGCATAAATACAGGAAATTAATGCCAGTCAATACATTTCTCAAGCTAAGGCAGTTGTGGAGGTGCCATTTTTGAAAGCTAATAAGTATCACATCTGAGGCAGTAACTTATGGATTTCCATGTTAAACTATGCACCTTCTCTCACTTGACATTACTGCAGCATTTGCACATAAATATGGAGAGCATTGTCAGTCTTCACTGTTACTTTAACAGAAAATTATGGGTCACAGTAAAATGTTTCTCCTTTTCATTATTCTTTGTGCAATTGAAGTGAGAGAACCATACTGATCAAAAATAATTTTCTGCATTTTACCCTGTCACTTTACATCAATAATTGTTACCTGGCACTCTCAAAATCAGATAGAAAGTGTACCAAAAAACAGACGCGATAAAGATGCTGATCGCATCAATCACAATTAGACTTGCATTTGTATTTCCAGCTGCACAGGGGCACCAGACAAGGATGCCCACTGTCCCAGCTGTTGTTCGCTCTAGCGATCAAGCCACTAGCAATTGCGCTCAGAGCAGCAAAAAGCTGGAGGGGGATCCGAAGGGGTGCCAGAGAGCACAGAGTCTCACTCTGTGCAAATGACCTGCTCCTCTACACTTCGAACCCACAAAGCAGCATGGAAGGAATCATCGCGCTCCTGAAAGAGTTTGGCGCCTTCTCGAGCTACTAGCTCAATATGAGCAAAAGCGAGCGCTTCCCGGTACACCCACAGGTAGGGGGGGGGGGGGGGGGGGGGGGGGGAGGGGCAGCACTAACGGGACTGCCGTTTAAACAAGCCTGACACAAATTCCGCTACCTGGGGATCCAAATAGTCCATGACTGGAAAGGGATCTACAAATGGAACCTCATCAGTCTGACAAAGGAAACGTAAAAACGACCTGCAAAGATGGAACACACCCACTCTCCCTCGCGGGGACAGTCCAGACGATCAAAATGAACTTACTGGCCAGGTACCTTTTCCTACTTCGATCCCTCCCAATCTACATCCCTAAGGCTTTTTTCAAAGCACTAGACAAACTAATCAATGCGTTCGTATGGGGGGAGGGGGGAGAATGCAAGGATCCCAAAGAAGGTCCTACAAAAATCAAAATCCAGGCCCGGGGGGGGGGGGGGGGGGGGGGGGGGGGGGGGGGGGTGCTAGCCCTCCCAAACCACAATTCTACCACTGGGCAGTGACGGCCGAGCGAATAAGGGTATGGGTCAAGGAGCTAGAAGCCGAGTGGGCGCGCGTGGAAGAGGCCTCCTGCATGGGGACCTCCCTCTGGGCCTTCGCCACGGCGGCACTCCTATCCACACCCAAAAAACACTCCAGCAGCCCGGTGGTGGGAGCCACCCTCCAGTCCTGGAACCAATTACGGCAGCAATTTAGCCTGACCAAAATGTCGGACAAAGCTCCCATCTGCAACAACCATAGGTTCACACCAGAGCTGACTGACACCACCTTCAAAAGGCGGGGACAGGACGGAGAGACACTGACAGTCAGGGACCTATACACGGACGGCAAGATCGCAACACTGGCCGAACTGACAGGGAAATTCCAGCTAGCCAAGGGGAACGAGCTAAGGTACCTTCAACTCAAAAACTTCCTATGAAAGGAGACAAGACCGTACTCACAACCGCCACGACAGACATTACTGGAAGAGTTACTGGATGCAAAGATGTGCGGGTTAGGTGGATTGGCCATGCTAAATTGCCCGTAGTGTAAGGTTAATGGGGGGATTGTTGGGTTACGGGTATAGGGTTACGTGGGTTTAAGTAGGGTGATCATTGCTCGGCACAACATCGAGGGCCGAAGGGCCTGTTCTGTGCTGTACTGTTCTATGTTCTATGTTCAAGCATCCTAGATAAAGGGAACTGTAGAGACAGGTATGACCAACTGGTATAAAGGGCCAACACTGCACTGGGCGCAACAAAAACAAAATGGGAGTAAGACCTGGGGATTGAAATAGGGTGGGGACTCTGGAGCGAAGCACTGCATAGGGTCAACTCCACCTGCACGTGTGCAAGGCTCAGGCTGACACAACTAAAAGTGGTACATAGAGTCCACTTAACAAGAACCCGTATGAGTAGGCTCTTCCTGGAGGTGGAAGATAGATGTGAACAGTGCCAAGGAGGCCTGGCCAACCACACCCACATGTTCTGGTCTGGCCCAGACTTGCGGGGTACTGGACAGCCTTCTTCGAGGCAATGTCCAAAGTGGTGGGGATGAGGGTGGAGCCATGTCCAAAAGTGGCGGTCTTGGGGAATCAGAGCAGCCAGATCTATTCCGGGGAGGAGGGCTGAAGCCCTTACCTTTGCCTCCCTGATCGCCCGCCGTAGAATCCTGTTCAGCTGGCGGTCAGGAGCACCCCCAAAGCTGCAGACTGGCTGTCTGACCTCTCAGAAGCTCTCAAAATGGAGAAAATAAAATTTGCCATCCAAGGGTCAGACTACGGCTTCCACAGAATGTGGGAGTCATTCACCCAATTGTTCCGGGACCAATTTGTGGCCAACGAACAAGCAGAAGAATAGGCAGGTAGCCAAGAATCAACGGAAAGCAGCCAAGGCATGAGAGGGAGAGATAGACCGGGATGGGGGGTGGGGAACAGCTAAACCTAAGAGGAACGAAAGGCGAACCACAGAAGGGGGGGGGGGGGAAAGCGCAGAAAGAGTGAAGAGACAGGGAACAACAGAGGAGAACCAGGGAGGTGGGGGGCGGGGGGTGGCAGGGAAATGATAGCTGGAAGGAGGGCACGAGAAACAATAACAAATTTGCCATCTGCAGGGACAGCGAGCAAGGAGAATCCAGGCAAAAGATGGGACAAACGGCTGAAGCGAAGGTGAACGCGAGACGACAATGGCAACGAAATCCATCCGGGAGAAGCAAGTGACAACACCAACACCAGATCCATTCGAGTATTGCCCTCTGTAATTGTTTCTCCGGCACCCAAATGTATATCTACCTCCTACCTCACCAGTCTCCGCCCCTCCCCCCTACAGATGCCTTATGCGTTGTAACACGTGTTGTAAATAATATGGCCAATTGTACAGAGTTGCTGCTGTTGATAATACCTTACCAGTTATTTATTTTTCTTTTTTATTATTACTTTTATTTTTCTTGATATGTTTGTGTGTGCCCTTCTCTTCTTTTATATATATATATATATCTTATTCTGTGTACATAACGGTAAATATATTTTGTTCAAAAACCCAATAAAAAACATTTATGGCAATGAAATGGACAACCAGTTAACGTGTTTTTGGTTACGTTGGCTGAATGAGAACAGTTGGCCAGGTCAGCCCAACTAATCCATGCGAGTTAATTTTCTTGATAAAAAGCTGCAAATGACGAAGACTTGCAGCAAGGTGTTGGTCCCAGAGAATTAGATGTTAGGAAAGTAAGGTGAATTGGTCATAGTTTCACTGCTCGACACAAGAATGAAAATGTATTTTTTTTTTGGTCTGTCTTGTTCAGTTGGAAGCAAGTTACGTCCAGATTCAAACCCTCTTAAGCCCTCCCTGCTGCCTTTTTTTTCCATTTTATTTTATTTTATTAACTATTGTCACATGTATGAGTATACAGTGGAAAGTATTGTTTCTTGCATGCTGTACAAACAATGCATACCGTACATAGGAAAGACTGCAGAATATAATGTTACAGTTATAGCAAGGTGTACAGAAAAGATCAACTTAATACGAGGTAGGTCCATTCAAAAGTCTGATGGCAGGAGGGAAAAAGCTGTTCTCGAGTCGGTTGGTACGTGACCTCAAACTTTTGTATCTTTTTCCTGATGGAAGAAGGTGGATGAGAGCATGTCTGTGGTGCGTAGGGTCCTTAATTATGTTGGCTGCCTTTCCGAGGCAGCGGGAATTGTAGCCAGATTCGCTAGATGGGAGGCTGGTTTGCGTGATGGATGAGGCTACATTCACGACCTTTTGTAATTTCCACAGTCTTGGGCTGAGCAGGATCCATACCAAGCTGTGATACAACCAGAAAGAATGCTTTTTAATGGTGCATCTGTAGACTTTGGTGAGAGTCGTAGGTGACATGCCAAATTTCCTTAGTCTTCTGAGAAAGTAGTCGTTGGTGGGCTTTCTTAACTATAGTGTCAGCATGGGGGGGACCAGGACAGGTTGTTGGTGATCTGGACACCTAAAAACTTGAAGCTCTCGACCCTTTCTACTTCGTTCCCATTGATGTAGACAGGGGCATTTTTGTGAGGGCCACAAAGAGGGCCATTTATTTACAATAACATATCACATGCAACAGCAGCAGCAAGTTCCCTTGCTGCTCACTCTCCTCTAGCCGGTTCCAAACTGGCCAGCTTTATTTATGCAGGGAACCTGCTAATGATTTCTCTGCCCCCCTCATTGGGGAAGCTCATACTCCCAAAGGATTGTGGGATTGTCATTAGTCCCCAGCCAGTGGTAAGCAGACAGGTTATAACAGGCATGTTCTCCACTACGCTTCCTGAAGTCGATGACAATCTCCTTCATTTTGTTGACATTGAGGGAGAGATTGTTGTTGTCGCACCAGTTCACCAGATTCTCTATCTCATTCCTGTACTCTCTAGTCATGTTTGAAATCCAACCCACTACTGTGGTGTCAACAGCAAATTTGAAAATCGAGTTGGAAGGGAATTTGGCCACACAGTCATAGGTGCACAAGGAGTATAGTAGGGGGCTGAGGACACAGCTTTGTGGGGCACCAGTGTCGAGGATGATCGTGGAGGAGGTGTTGTTGCCTATTCTTACTGATTGTGGCCTGTGGGTTAGAAAGTTCAGGATCCAGTCGCAGAGGGAGGAGCTGAGGCCAAGGCAATGGAGTTTGGAGATGAGTTTCATAGGAATGATGGTGTTGAAGGTTGAGCTGTAGTCAATAAATAGGAGTCTGACATAGGTGTCTTTGTTATCTAGGTGTTCCAGGGAAGAGTGCAGGGCCATGGAGCTGTGGACCTGTTGCAGCGGTAGGCGAACTGTAGTGAATCAAGGCAATCCGGGAGGCTGAGGTTGATTCGTGCCATGACTAACCATTTGAAGCACTTCATGATAATGGATGTCAGAGCCACTGGACGTTCTTCATTAAGGCATGCTGCTTGGCTTTTTTTTGGGACTGGGACGATCATCATCTTCTTGAAGCAGATTGTTGTAAAGAGAGGTTGAAGATGTCTGCGAATACCCATGCCAGCAGATCTGCACAAGACGCGAGTGCCCGTCCGGGTACCCCATCCGGGCCTGTGGCTTTCTGAGGGTTGACCTTCGAGAAGGCTGCTCTGACGTCCGCAATGGTGATCTCAGGTACAAGTTCATCCGTGGCTTCTGGGGTGGAGGGCTCACTCTCGCTGACCTGTTGTTCAAAGCTTGCATAGAATGCGTTGAGCTCATCAGGGAGGGATCCATTGGAGCCAGTGATTTTACATGCCTTCATCTTGTAGCCCGTTATGTCTTTCAAACCTTGCCATAGTCGGCGGGAGTCCATGTGGGACTCGAGATTGGTCCGGTACTGTCTTTTTGCATTTTTGATGGATCTCCTTAGATCATATCTGGCTTTCTTGTATAGGTCAGTGTCACCTGATTTGAATGCCTCAGACCTAGACTTCAGCAAGCAGTGGATATCCCTGTTCATCCAAGGTTTCCGGTTGGGAAACACGCAGATTTGTTTCTTTGGCACACAGTCTTCTACACACTTATTAATGAAGTCAGTTACTGTAGTGACGTACTCATTCAGGCTGGTCGCAGAGTTTTAAAATACTGACCAGTCCACTGACTCTAAGCAGTCCCGGAGGAGATCATCCGATTCCACAGACCAACAATGCACAGCTTTCTTTGATGGATTTTCCCGCTTCAGTTTTTGCTTATAAGCCGGGAGCAGGAGTACAGCCTTGTGGTCAGATTTGCCAAAGTGTGGGCGGGTGATAGACCCGTAGGCATGTTTGATATTTGTGTAGCAGTGGTCCAGGATGTTTGGGCCTCTGGTGGAACAGGTGACGTGTTGGTGGTAATTTGGTAGTATGCTCGAGCTTGGCCTGATTGAAGTCCCCAGCTACAATGAACAAGGCCTTGGGATGTTTCGTTTCAAGGCTATTTGTGGTGGTGAATATTTTGTCCAGTGCGATTTTCACATTCGCATGGGGTGGGATGTAAACTGCCGTCAGGATAACGGAGCTGAACTCCCGCGGACAGTAGGAGGTACAGCATTTTAGCGTCAGGTATTCTAGGTCTCGGGAATAGAAACTCGTCAGTGTTGCTACATCCAGGAAGCGCTGATTAGGAGGCAGACCCCACCTCCCCTAGCCATGCCTCAGGCCGCCGTACAGTTCATTCAGTGGATTGAGAAGCCCTCTGGCTGTAGGCCACAGTCCAGTGAAGCAGGAAAGAGCCATGTCTCCGTGAAACAGAGCACACAGTCCCTCAGTTCTTTTTGAAAAGTGAGCCTGGCTTTAAGGTCATCGATTTTTTAAAAAATGTCTTCTAATTCCTCTTTCTGAAAATCCTGTCGACACATATTGTTCTTCACAAAGAGTAGCTCATCCATCATCCCCATCACCACAGACTTCCATTGGCTCCCTTTTCTTGAACGCGTCAAATGAAATTTTCAGTCTGGTTTTTAAACCTATCAAAGGCCTTGCCTCATCCCATTTCCCTCAATCTTACATACCCCACAAACACAGCATTTCTAATTTTGGTCATCTGTCCATCACTCTCAGTCCATTTCTCAAGAAAGGAGTAACATGAAAAAAAATCAGGGAAATTGGTCACATGGCCCTTCGGACTTGATCGCATTCACTATGTTCCCAGCCTAACCCGAGATTCCCTTGTCCAAGCATCTATTGAGATCAATCTGCAATATGCTCAACAATTGAAAACGCACAGCCCTCTGTGGGAGAGAATTCCACATCTCAGTCCTCGGAGGGAAATAATTTCTCCTCATCTCAGTCCTAAATGGAACATGCATTATCCTGAGACAGTGGTCCCCAAGATCTCAACTTTCTAACCACAACAACAATCCTTTCAGCATCTACTCCATTTAGCCTGTAAATAGTTTTATGTTTCAATGAGATTCACAACTAACTTTGTGTCTAACTTAATTAATAACTTGCATTAAAAAACACTCTCTGATTGCATCTCACTTGGCTTGGAGTCCATTTGCTTCATGCCTATCAGCAAAGTTTTGGATCATTCTTTTGTGGAAGACATTTCCTAAATGCAAGCGATTAAGATGCATTTGGGACTTTGCTTTTGCCTCAGAGTTACATGTGCTTGGAGAAAAGGAGATTGGGTACTTTTTCCAATTGGGTCACACTTATATACTACTGCATGATATTTTCAAATATTTATTATTCTATTTCACCCCATTGCTAAATAACCAATAAGCCTTTTCAGCTTTTGTGGGGGAGTCAAAGTGGCAAAATAAAGTCTAAAATGAAAGAAAAATACCGCAAATGTTGGGAGTTCTGGAATTTTCAAAAAATGCCTGCGAAAGCTCAGCAGACCTACACCCATCTGTGGAGAGAGAACTAGAATTAATCTGTCGAGTCCAACAGGACTCTTCTTCACAACTGATGAGAGGCAGAAATGCAACAGGTTTTCCAGAAAACAATCATTCCATTCAAAAGATATGCAAGTGATCTTCAGCAAGTCAATCCCTCAATGCTGACTGACCATCAGCCTTCAGATAAATATTAAAGATTTCACAGCACGTCCTGGGATAAGTACTCTGGTCAATATCCCTCCAGTAGCTATAATAAATCTAATTTATTTGTGTGGAACTGATCACATTTGGCGTCACATTTTGCTATGTAACAATAACTACAGCCCAAAACTAATTGATTGCAGGAGGTGCTTTTAAAATGTTTTGACATTATAAAAGCAATTATTTTCTCAGAACAAATTTAAGAGACTTGCATATTGTCTGCTCTTGCAAAGAAAGCAATAATGCTTCTATTCAAGCAATTACCTTGGCACTAAGGTTAAATGGTTCACAGTCTACCAACACTTAATACAGCATTAAAATACAGCAAATGGACTGAATGAATTTTCAATAAACTTTCAGAACTCGTGTTTATTTTGCCGAGCAAAATAAAAGCACTCCACAATATCTGACTTAAATGGTCATTTCAGCTAGAACGTCAGGTAACAACTGTAACAGGTTTCATTCACACTGTTTAGTAGTTTAATCCATTTTTTAAAAATGTTCAAGTATCCAATCTGTCCTCCAACCAAGTGCTTTGATTTGCAACGTCCTCATTCTTCATTGGTCTCGAAAGCCAGACAATACTGACGCTATAAATTCCAATATTCCCATTCTTCAACATTATTTATGTGGGAACCTGATATTAAGTGGGAATCTGATATTATAGCTATTACAGAGACATGGTTGAAAGCTGACAGTACAAAAAGAGTAAGGGTGAAATTAAAAAGGAAGCAAGAAAATGAAGAAAAGGCATCGAAAATACTGGCACATAAAATCAAGGAAAACTCAAGAATCTAAACAGACGATAAGGATAACCTGTGCGTGGAGGAGGAAAAGCAGATAAGATTTGTGAAGGATACTTTACATTTGGATATGTTTTCACAAAGGAGAGGGACAATTCAGCCATGCAATCAGGGAGGATGAATATGAAATATTAAATGAAGTTAACATGGACAAAGATGAAGTATTAAGGGTTTTAACACCTTTGAAGGTGGACAAATCTTAAGCTGTTGAGTGAAGCAAGACAAGCCTAGGTACAGGCTTGGTGTTAACATTGTACCACTGTTTAAAAAGGGAGAAAGGGATAGGATGACAGGTCAACCAGCCTAATCTCAGTGGTGGAAAATGTTTGGAAAAAACTCTGAGGAAAACGATAAATCTTCATTCAGAAAGACACTGGGTATTCAAGGACAGTCAACACAGAATTATTAATGGAAGATAATGTCTGACTAATGCGATTGGATTATCTGAGGAGCAACGAGGGTCAAAAAGGACACTGCATTTGATGTAATCTTTATGTATTTTAGCAAGCCTATTTACAAGTTCCACGTGCAGAATTGCCACCAAAGTAAAAACGCATAGCATTCAAAGCAAACTGGTATGTTGCATCCAAAATTGTCTCTCAAGTATGAAGCAAAGGATAAATGGTTGATGTTTTGGTGATGGAAGGCTATTTGCAATGGGGTTCAACAGGGCTCAGTTCTAGTTCCCTTGCTTTCTGGGATATATATCAATGAATTGGACTTGAATGTCGAGCACATGATTAAGAACTTTGCAAATGATCCAAAAAATTGATCATATGTTGTTTCATGAAGAAAAAAGCTGGAGACTGAGAGAAGATATCAATGACTAGCTAGATCGGGCAGAATGTGACAAAAGTAATTCGATTCAGAGAAATGCGGGCATTTGAGATACTTGCCTTTATCAGATGAGGCAAAGAATGTAAGAGCAGAGAGGTTGCGTTGGAACTGTAGAAGACACTGCTGAGGCCACAGCTGGAATGCTGCATGCGGTTCTGACAATCACAATACAAAAAGTGCTTGCACCAGAGGTGGCAAAAAAACATTTATGAGGATGTGGCCTGGTCTAAAAAAATTTAATTGTGAGGATATATTGGATTAGTGAGGTTGTTTACTTTGGAACAAAGGGGACTCAAGGGACACCTAATAGAATGGTTAGGAAGGCTCCATTAGACTTGGTATGTATGGGTCCGTAACGAAGGGGCATAGATTTAGGGAGGATATGTGAGGGGTGGTGGAGATCGAGAACTCACCGTCTGAAAAGGTAACAGAGGCACAAACCCTTGTAACATTTAAAAAGTAGTTGAATATGCATTTGAAGTGCTGTTACCCTGAAGGTTATAGATCAAGAGCAGGACAAAAAAGTGACATTAGGCTGGTTGGCTTTTTGTTCGCTACGACAGAAATGATAGGTCAACTAGCCTCCATCTGTGCTGTGGGCTTCTATCATTCCAGAACATTGTTCAAACGGTGATTATAAACTGTAACGTTGGATGCAAATGGTGTATTTCTTTTGCTGCAAATATCTTCGAATAGATTGCGCATTGCATGATTGGCTGTAGGGAAGCTCATGTTTAAATAGCAAACTGGCATTCAGGAAAGGATTTTTGTTTTCCAAGATTGTCTCTTCTGGCTGGAGGTGAAACCAATATACAATTTAATTTAAGCCACATGCAGGTCAACATTGTACAGCAGGGAGGGGGCAATGCGAGGTTATAGCCAAGAGTTTTATCTTATTACCTCAGAAGTCAGAAAGAAAGTTAATATTAACCATTATGAAGTTTTGCTTGCACTTATTCAGCTCCTGGGGAGTTGAGATAGATGGGAAAAAGATACATACAAAATATAAGAAACAAAGGGCTTAGTAGATGAAAATGGACTTTTCTTGTTTTTGTTTTGCACACCCGAGTCAGTTCAAAGCTGTGATGAAAATAGGTTGAAGTATCAGTCCTGTCTGAAAGAGACACAAATTTGCATTTACAATCTCTTTGTGATTGCGTTTTAATTCAGTCTCCCCTTAAATAAAATATGCAACAGACCAGGTGCAGAAATCTACTGACAGTCTAGTACCCAGGTGGCCACAACCCAAGGAAAAGGTGCAAAATAACTTACCAGACTGGGAAGACGACAAATGGAAAAGGATCTTGTGAAAGTACACAAGGCACAAGTGGCATATAAAACATTCATCTGGAATGATATTTCATATTACGCTACAAATAAACAAGCTCAGGGCTGATATCCCCACGCATTTTCTCACACAAATAAGTGATTAATGCCCAGAACCCAGAATGATCTTCTGGGTAATGAAGTAAAATGTGAGTTTGATGTTTTAATTAAAGACGGGGATTTATGATTACTACCAAGATAATACAAGAAAATAATCATAAGATGCAAGAATGAGAATTTCTTTCCATTTTGTACTTCGCACAATTAGAATTCGTACAACAACAACCACCCTTTTCACTTGCAGCTCATTTTTTAAAAATTGCAATCCAGTCACAATCACCACACACAGCGGCAATCAATTATGCAAGCGTTTAACATTTCTTTCTTTGTGGTTTTATCATATCCGAAACCCATAATTATGTCTGTTGCACCTTCAAGTTCATGTATTTATCTGTTATTCTGATTATGTGTAAACTGAGGGCTGGAAAGTAGGCTGTTCACTCCCTTCTCCTCTTGGTTGAACAACCTTTGTGTGTGGGAGAGGCCATGTAAATGATAAACAATTGGCGACCCCCTGCAAACATTACATAGATCCTAAACTTCCAACATAGCATCAGCGAGACATTGCTATAATTGGAGTACAACCAGATAAAAAAATAACAACATCATGGACCACCTGCAGGGCCAATTAATCCATATTACATATACAGAATATCCAGTTAAGCAAGGCAGCAGAGGGCAGCCACTGCATGTGAATCCAGGCACCAGCAATCCTTTGGAGAGAACAGAATAGAGAAAATTCTTTGAAGATAGTGTCAAAACTTCAAAGACTCGTTGGATCTGGAATTTAAGTCCACGTCTAATCAACAGATGTTCAATGTTTTGTTCTACATTTTTCCAGCATTACATTCAGCATTCTGGTTTCCAAAATTTGCCTGATACGAAGCAAGAAGCATGCAAGATAAATGTTATCCGAGATATTTCTTCTCAAACATGGTTCCCCTACAAATGGCCACGGGGGGGGGGGGGGGGGGGGGATATAAACCCAGAATCACTAACTACGTGGATATGGCAAGTAACTCTTAAAACACAGCAACCATAGGACTAACGATCTCCTAATTTTAAAGCAAATCTGAAGAATCAGTGTACTTGAAGCAGGAAATGTTCCCATGCACACTGATTTGCAGTTTCCTCCCACTTCCCATTCCCAAACTCCTTGACAATGCTTTGCCAGTCAAATAGAAGCTCCAGGGCACAATGGTAGGGACTGGTTTAGCACAGTGGGCTAAACAGCTGGCTTGTAATGCAGAACAATGCCAACAGCAGGGGTTTAATTCCCATACTAGCCTCCCTGAACAGGCGCTGGGATGTGGCGACTCGGGGCTATTCACAGGAACTTCATTGAAGCCTACTTGTGACAATAAGCAATTTTTTTTTAAAAATCTGGCTTGGAAGGGAATTCACAGAGTAGTGTTTTCCCACAGCTGTTGCCCTCGTCCTTCCAGGTGGCAGTGATCAGGTGTTTGGGAGATGCTGTTTATGGACATGTGGCAAGTTGATGCAGTGGATTTAGTAAATGATGCATATTGGTGTCATTGTGTAATTAGTTGGAGAAGTGTACTTTTCAGGCCTTGGATGAGTTGTTGGTCAATGGGCTGTGTTGACCTGGATGATACTATTACGATGTTGAACCAGACTCCAACAGTGGCTCGGATACTGGACAGAAACCCAATATATTTGTTTTCAATTTCTTAAGACTGAGTGGGAAGGGTACCTCGCTCCAGGAGTGATTTCACACAAAATAGGGATACGGTATATTTAAACAAATTATATTGCTAACACAGTATTAAAATGTCTTTAACATCACACGTGGGGCGGCGCTGCGGCATGGTGGCACAGTGGTTAGTACTGCTGCATCACAGCTCCAGTTCAATTCCAGCCTGGGATGACCGTGTGGAGTTTGCACTTTCTCCCCGTGTCTATGTGGGTTTCCTCCGGGCGCTCCGATTTCCTCCGACAGTCCAAAGATGTGGTTAGGTAGATTGGCCATGCTAAATTGTCCCTTAGTGTCCAAAAAGTTAGGTCGGATTACTGGATAGGGTAGAAGCCTGGGCTTAAGTAGGATGCTCTTTTCAAGGGCCAGTGCGGCCTCAATGGCCGTCTTCTGTACTGTATGATTCTAAGAAAATAGCTTACAATTACTTCCGAAACAATGCTAATCAATACAGAGACACAATAATCCTGAACAGCTATTTTTCACTTAATTCAAACAACAGAACCAGCTCAGATCCCAATCCAGTTTTAAATAGTTAGCAGACCCAAGAATACTTGCTTCAGAAATGTTCTGAGAGACTGTTTTAAGCAATAGTCGGAGTCCTGACAGAACAATAAATGAACTCTCCCTGAAGTTTTCAGAAATTGTCTTCATGTTTTGAATTCCAGGAGCCTACTGAACAATCTCCGCTGAAATGCCTGGTACTCCAGCTCCTGCCATTAGTTAGATCATCTTATCAAGCTCAAACGCAATGTCTCTAACTAAACACTCAACAGGGAACCCTCTTGATCCAAACAAAAATCCATGAGCCCAAGCTATAACGGTTCAATTGCATTTCTGGTTCCCAAAAAGCCTAGCTGTCTTGCAAACCAGGACTTTAAAAAAAAACTATAGTAAGTCATTAATGCAGGCTTTTAACGCTTACTGCAGCAAGTGCAAATAATACAAAATAGCTGAAATTCCTACATTCATCATAGTGCTGAACTTCGAGTGTTGTTGGAGCTGCATTATCCAGGCAAGTGGAGAGTGGATTTGTGTCTTGTATTTAGGATTTGGGGAATCAGGAGGTGAACTACTTATCGTTTAAGTCCCAGGCTCTGGCCTGTTGTTCAAGCCAGAATTTTTACATGGTTCATCCTGTTATGTTTTTGACCAATGGTAACTTCAATGAAAAGGGAGGATTCAACAACTGCATTGCTATTGAGTGTCATGGGGAAATGGTTACATTCTCTCTTTTTGGATATGGTCATTGCTGAGCATTTGTGGGTTTGATCATTTCTTTCAACTTCTCAGCACAAGGTTGAATGTTTTCCAGGTCTTGCTACATGCGGGCACAAACTGTTTAAATATCTGAGGAGTTCGGAATAGCACTGAACACAATGTAATCATCAGCAAACATACTGACCTTTCACCTTACAATGGAAGCTCAGTGATGAAGCAGATGAAGATGGTTAGGCCTTGGATAGTAGCCTTGGATAGGAATTCCTGTAGTGATAGAACATAGAACGATACAGCACAGTACAGGCCCTTCGGCCCTCGATGTTGCACCGACATGGAAAAAAAACTAAAGGCCATCTAACCTACACTATGCCCTTATCATCCATATGCTTATCCAACAAATTTTTAAATGCCCTCAATGTTGGCGAGTTCACTACTGTTGCAGGTAGGGCATTCCACGGCCTCACCACTCTTTGCGTAAAAAACCCACCTCTGACCTCTGTCCTATATCTATTACCCCTCAATTTAAGGCTATGTCCCCTCGTGCTAGCCACCTCCATCCGCGGGAGAAGGCTCTCGCTGTCCACCCTATCTAACCCTCTGATCATTTTGTATGCCTCTATTAAGTCACCTCTTAACCTTCTTCTCTCTAACGAAAACAACCTCAAGTCCATCAGCCTTTCCTCATAAGATTTTCCCTCCATACCAGGCAACATCCTGGTAAATCTCCTCTGCACCCGTTCCAAAGCTTCCACGTCCTTCCTATAATGAGGCGACCAGAACTGTACGCAATACTCCAAATGCGGCCGTACTAGAGTTTTGTACAACTGCAACATGACCTCATGGCTCCGGAACTCAATCCCTCTACCAATAAAGGCCAACACACCATAGGCCTTCTTCACAACCCTATCAACCTGGGTGGCAACTTTCAGGGATCTATGTGCATGGACACCAAGATCCCTCTGCTCATCCACACAACCAAGAATTTTACCATTAGCCAAATATTCCGCATTCCTGTTATTCTTTCCAAAGTGAATCACCTCACACTTCTCCACATTAAACTCCATTTGCCACCTCTCAGCCCAGCTCTGCAGCTTATCTATGTCCCTCTGTAACCTGCAACATCCTTCCGCACTGTCTACAACTCCACCGACTTTAGTGTCGTCTGCAAATTTACTCACCCATCCTTCTGCGCCCTCCTCTAGGTCATTTATAAAAATGACAAACAGCAACGGCCCCAGAACAGATCCTTGTGGTACGCCACTCGTAACTGAACTCCATTCTGAACATTTCCCATCAACTACCACTCTCTGTCTTCTTTCAACTAGCCAATTTCTGATCCACATCTCTAAATCACCCTCAATCCCCAGCCTCCGTATTTTCTGCAATAGCCGACCGTGGGGAACCTTATCAAACGCTTTACTGAAATCCATATACACCACATCAACTGCTCTACCCTCGTCTACCTGTTCAGTCACCTTCTCAAAGAACTCGATAAGGTTTGTGAGGCATGACCTACCCTTCACAAAACCATGCTGACTATCCCTAATCATATTATTCCTATCTAGATGATTATAAATCGTATCTTTTATAATCCTCTCCAAGACCTTACCCACCACAGACGTTAGGCTCACCGGCCTATAGTTACCGGGGTTATCTCTACTCCCCTTCTTGAACAAAGGGACCACATTTGCTATCCTCCAGTCCTCTGGCACTATTCCTGTAGCCAATGATGACCTAAAAATCAAAGCCAAAGGCTCAGCAATCTCTTCCCTGGCTTCCCAGAGAATCCTAGGATAAATCCCATCCGGCCCCGGGGACTTATCTATTTTCACCTTGTCCAGAATTGCCAACACTTCTTCCCTACGCACCTCAATGCCATCTATTCTAATAGCCTGGGTCTCAGCATTCTCCTCCACAATATTATCTTTTTTTTGAGTGAATACTGACGAAAAGTATTCATTTAGTATCTCGCTTATCTCCTCAGCCTCCACACACAACTTCCCACCACTGTCCTTGACTGGCCCTACTCTTACCCTAGTCATTCTTTTATTCCTGACATACCTATAGAAAGCTTTTGGGTTTTCCTTGATCCTACCTGCCAAAGACTTCTCATGTCCCCTCCTTGCTCGTCTCAGCTCTCTTTTTAGATCCTTCCTCGCTTCCTTGTAACTATCAAGCGCCCCAACTGAAACTTCATGCCTCATCTTCACATAGGCCTCCTTCTTCCTCTTAACAAGAGATTCCACTTCTTTGGTAAACCACGGTTCTCTCGCTCGACCCCTTCCTCCCTGCCTGACTGGTACGTACTTATCAAGAACATGCAATAGCTGTTCCTTGAACAAGCTCCACATATCCAGTGTGCCCAACCCTTGCAGCCTACTTCTCCAACCAACACATCCTGAGTCATGTCTAATGGCATCATAATTGCCCTTCCCCCAGCTATAACTCTTGCCCTGCGGGGTATACTTATCCCTTTCCATCACTAACGTAACGTAACGTAAAGGTCACCGAATTGTGGAATTGTGGTGACCTGGGATTCCCCCCGATTCGCATTGACTCAGTTTTAATGAGAGCTCTTTGATGCAACACTTGGTCAAATACTGCCCTGACATCAAGGACAGTCACTCTGACCTCACCTCTGGATCACAGCTCTTTTGCCCATGATTGGGCCAAGGCTGTAACAAGACATGAAGCCAAGTGGCCCTGGCAGAATCAAAACAGAGCATCGGTGAACACATTATTGCTGACTAAGTACCCCTGATAGCAGTCATTGACATTGTCCATCACTTTGCTGATGATTGACTGAGAGTGAACGATGGAGTGATCAAATTCATAGAATCCATACAGTGCAGAAGGAGGCCATTCAGTCCATCGAATCTGCAGTGAACCTCCGAAAGAGCATTCTACCTAGGCCCACTCCCCGTCCGAACCCATAACCCCGTGCATTGATCATGGTCAATCCACCTAACCTGTACATCTTTGGACTGTAAGAGGAAAAGGCAACAGCGGGAGAAAGCCCATGCAAACATGGGGAGAACATGCAAACTCCACACGGACAGTCACCCAAGGCCTGAATCGAACCCGGGACTTTGGCTGTCTAGTTTGCACATTCTCTCATGTTTGCGTGATACTTGGGTGGATTGGATTTGTCCCACTATTTGAACCTGGGCAATGCGCCACATTGTAGGGTAGATATCAGTGGTATAACTGTATGGGAACAGAATGGTTAGAGCAAGTCTGGAGCATGAGTCATCAGTACTGTAGCTGCCAATGTTGTCAGTGCCCACAGCCATGGCTGCATTTAGTGCATTCAGCCATTGCTTGATGACTACCTCAATAATTTTATATTCATCTTCAATAAACCATCAAAATAAACAAATGTCTGTTATTATGTCCAATGATAATGCTCCTGAGAAATGTTGACTTGCTGAAAGCAATTTCTCAGACTGACAAGAGATTTAAGGTCAAGTGCAAATGAAAGAAAGTGAGTCAGAAACGAGCAATAACTACCTGATGCATTCAGTAATGTTGTCATCTCAGTTAGCACCAGCAGCAAGATTGAAGAGTAAATTAAGTGCCTGAAGTGGAAATTAGTTTCCATTAAACACCAATAACCAAAAGCCAGTATCTCAAGTATCTAACCTTTAAAATGTTGAAACCACACACTTGAAATTTAATAGAATTTGAAGGCACATTATCAAGCAATTAAAAGGTTATATTATTACAATATATAATCAAGTGATATTATCAAACCACAAGAGAGTGCATATCACTTTTCAATAAAACTCCCCTCTTATTATCACCTGATCCTATTAAAACCTGCATCACAATCTAATGAAACAACCTCAACAGCTAGAACTGCTGCAGTGAGAAGAATGAAAACATATGGTCTTCAATGGCTAATCTTCAAAAAAAACATTAAATAAAATGGAAAGAGTAAAGATTAAACTGCACAATGCTTAAAAATGCCCCAGGTAGTGAAGGCTATAAAATCAGGATAATCTTGGACTGAATCCAAGTGAATTAGGATTTTCAAGCATGTACTGAGTCTCCTGCTCACTACGGAGCACTTTGGGAATCCGAAAGATGTGAGAGGAACCATATACATGCAAAATATTTTATCTCTTTATGCTAGTACAATAGATTTGCCGCAAACCATGGTTAATAAAACTAAAACTTGTGTTATGGAGCATTCTGGTAATCCCACAAATTCTATGGACTGCACAATCAGCATTGTTCACAAAATAAAAAAGACAGCCATCGTGAATTTATTTTAATGGAATATTTCTATTCCTTGTAGACGCATAATAGGACATATTGAATGATTAAATGTCAATTGTATCCTTTTTTAAACTCCATATGCTGCATAAAATTACAGGCGAAAAAGCCTGTAATGTTTTCAGTTACCTTGTTTTGCATAAAAGACAGAGATGGCCAAATTGTGCACCAGGCACAATAAATCTTTATTACCAATACATGCCTTATATTCTTTTGGGAGTCTCATTGCAGCAATGTTTCCCATGGTCATGAGAATCCCCACCACACTCACTGCATTGGTTGGACTTCAATTGCCAGACTGAATTTTTCAATTCAAATTTTTTGCACTAAAATAGGACCCATCATCTGGAGCAAAGGTGATTGATGGAATTGGAGCTTTCACATCATTCTCGTCATACAGCACAAGAAGAACCCATTCAACCATGTGTACATGCTGGCTCTTTGCAATAATGAAGAGTGCAGGAGGGAATGCCAGGAATACCTAAAATGAGGTGTCTTCCTGGTCAAGCGACAACACAGGACTAAGTGTGTGTCAAACAGCATAAGCAGCAAGTGATCGAGCCAAGCGATCCCACAACCAACGGGTCAGATCTAAGCTTGGCAGTCCTGCCACATCCAGCTGTGAATGGCAGAGGACAATTCACAAGAGGAGATGACTCCACAAATATCCCCATCCATAATGATGGAGGATACCAGCACATTAGTGCAAAAGATAAGGCTACAATCCTCAGCCAGGAGTGACGACTGGATGATCCATTTTGGTTTCCTCTGGAGGTTCCCAGCATCACAGATGCCAGTGTTCAGCCAATTCGCTTCACTCCACATGGTCTGAACCAGCGGCTGAAGGCACTGGATACTGCAACGGCTTACCCAGACAACATTCGGCAATACTGCAAAAAGTAATTGAGGACAAAACATTGCATGTTTTCACAAAGCACAAAGTTAGATCTCACACTTGGGGCACGGGAGATCAAAGGGTTGCAGGGTGGGGAGAAGTGGGATGAGGCTGTGGAGTTGAATGATCAGCCATGACCATAATGAATGGCGGAGCAGGCTCGAAGGGCCAAATAACCCCCTCCTGTTCCTATTTTCTATGTTAAGACTTGTGCCCCAGGACCTGTGGCGCACCAAGCTAAGCTGTTCCAGTACTGCTATAACACTGACATCCACCCAGCAATGTGGAAAACTGCCCGTGTTTTATGCCCTGCACATAGAAAGGAGGGCAAATCCAACCTGGACAATTACCACCCAATCAGTCCACTCAGTCACCTTATATCAGTGAAGTGCTGGAAGGGGGCATCAACAGTGCTGTCAAGCGACACTTAGCAATAACCTGCTCACTCATGTTCATGGAGCACTAGCCAAACTGGAGTCAACAGGAATCAGAGGGGTTCCCATCTTAGCTGCAGGACTGCAGGAGTTCCCAAGTCCGAGGCGCAAACATCTTCAATTGCTTCATCAATGACCTTTATTCCATAATAAGATCAGAAGTGGGGATGTTTGTTGATGATTTCACAATGTTCAGCATCGTTCATGCCTTCTCAGAAACTGAAGCAGTGCATGTGAAAATGCAGCAAGAAATAGACAATATCTAGGCTTGGGCTGACAAGTGGCAAGTTAGATGTGCGCCACACAGGTGCCCTCGCAATGATCGTCTGTAACTGGAGGCAAACTAACCATCTTTCCTTGACAAGGTTGGGGGGGGGGGGGGGGGGGGGGGGGGGAAACCATTGACCAGAAAATTAACTGGAACAGTCATGCAAAAACTGGCCACAATGACAGGACAGAGGAAGGAATCTTGCGGGGAGTAGCTCCAGACTCCCTGCAGTTTGCCCACAATCTACAAGGCACAAATCGGCAGTGTGATGCAATACCTACACTTGCCTGGGTGAGTGCAGCTCCAACAATATTCAAGAAACTTGACAACACCCACTTGATTGGTACCGCATCCATGAATATTCACTCCCAAAGTCAATGGCATACAGTGTCATCCACAAGATGCACTACAGGATCTCACCAAAGTTCCAGAAACAGCATTTTCCAAACCCATGACCACCACGATTTACAGGGACCATGCAACAGATACAAGGGAACACCACCAACTGCAAAATCTCCTCCAAACCACCACCATCATGATTTGGAACTAGATCGCCATTCCTTCACGGTCGCTGGGCCAAAATCTAGGAACTCCCTCCCTAACAACACTGTGGATGTACCTACACCACATGGACTGCAGTGATTAAAGAATGCTGTCAATCACCACCTTCTCAAGGGCAATCATTGCTGGCCCAGCCAGCGAAGCCCACATCCCTTGAATGAAGGAAAGAGAAACTTAGCTTGTCCCATTCCACCACCTATTTTCCATAGCTCTGCAATTTCTCAGTCTTCAAGCAATTATCCGCAAATACTGCTACTTGTGATGTCAGACGCTTGAAGAATGTTAAACTTCTCTGTGATAGCCAATGTAGGGGCAGGCAAAGAGTGATCAAGACATGGGCGGAGAATAGAGGCAATATAGCAGAATTAGTGAGAAATAGAAAAAGAGTAACAAAGAGATGCTGATGGACAAGAATAGAGACAGTAGGAGAGATACAGTCGCCTGAGACCCTGCAGCAGTTCAGAAGTAGGGAGAGGGGCGACAGATCCCGAAGGGAGCCTAAGGTTACGGCAAGGATACAGTGGTACAGACACATCCACAGACTGTACAGTCAAGATATGTGACCACAACATCAGTGGCAATCCACACTAACACCAGCAAAAAATATCCACAAGCAGATCTTCAGAAATAGACCCACACTGTCTGCCCTGTCCTGTGTTGGGGGTTCAACAGCAGTGTTTTTGGAGGTGAATGTGGAATCAATGTTTAATGTTTTCAAACTGCAATGCATTCTCAACAAGAGCAAGAGTTAAAAGGTTTAAAATGTATTCAGGAATCCTTCCCCACTGTAATGAACTCCAATTGGCTTTATTGGTTGGCCAATTGGAGTATGAGCTCCCTCAATGATAGCTCATTGAGGGGGCCCATATAAGCACCTGTGTAGGCTTTGTGAGCCAGTCTTAAGTTGACTGGACTGCTAGCAGCACTGTTTGTAGCTGCTCCTGTAATATCATTATTGTAAATAAATATTGGTGTGGTGACGGAACTTCTGCCTCCCGTGGATTACTACACCCACCTTTAAAAATGTAGCAAGGCCAGAAAGTACAGATACAAATTAAGAAAGCAAAGAGAGCGTGTGCAAAAATAGTTGAACATTTGGTTTTAATCAAGGAAAACCAAAAATGTTTGATAAGATTCAAAAAGAGCAAGTGGATAACTAAACAAAGCGTAGGGTCGCTTATGGATCCAAAATATCATTTGTGTGAAGGCAGAAGTCTCAGGGATGGTTCTGAAATGAATACTTCTCATTTGACTTCACAAGAGCAAACAATACAGACATCGTGGTTGAGGAGTGCGAAATAGGATAAACATGATAACGGAAGAAATATTAAGGGGTTTAACATGTTTGAATGTAGATAAATCACCAGGCCTGGATGAAATGGACCAGAGGCTCTTAAGAGAAATAATGGAGGAAATGGCAGAGGCCTTGACTTTAATTTACTAATCCTCACTGCTTGTCGGCTCAGTACAGAAGGACTGCTAACATTGAACCGTTGTTTGACAAGGGAGGACGGTTCTGATGAAGTAATTATTGATGAGTAAGCCTAACCTCAGTGTTGGGAAAAACTTTGAGGGACTGTATTCATCATTATTTAGAAAGGCACAAATTAATTAAGTACAGTCAGAATTGATTTAAGACAAAGTTGCATCAGACTGACTTGAATGAATTTTTTTAAGAAGGTAATAAGGAATGTTGATGTGTGTAGTGATTCACCACCCCCTTCTCAAGGACAATAAATGTCAGCAACACCCACATCTTAAAAATTGTCGGCTCCTGGTCATGTTCATTACACAGTGAACTCAAAAGGAACAATTCATTCCCGTCTGGTACTATGGGTTTGAAAGTCTTAACTGTCTGTCACATTTAAATAACCAACATTTCATTAGTTTGAATTATAATGAGAATATGGAAGACCAATTTTTACTTTGTAGTTATTTATTTATGGTAAGGAAGATTTTTTTTGTTGAAGAAGGGGGAATATGAGATCTATTAATGGTTGGTTGTACAATAATTAAAAGAAACAAGGTACAAAAAACAGCGTTCCTGGCTCTGGTAACATGAAATGGCCACTGTGAATTTAAAAGTGAATAACTCATGTGCATTCAGTTTTCCAAATGTTCTGAGTGTTAACTGAATCCGTGTGGTTGGTGAATTCAAAAGTAAGACACAGAGCATTTCCTTGCGGAAATAATTTATTAACTTTGTTCACTCCTCACATCGCCCCAGTGCCCCAGCAATCCGCTACTTCTGCTACTTACGGTATTTAAATACCCATCAGCTGTTCCCTTGAACAATGTAACTGATGAGATATTGACAGAATCCCCTCTTTTTTTTAAATTAAAACTGTTGGAAACACAAGAATAACCTTCCAAACTAACCGATAAAATATAAAGTTTTGTTTCTTCACGTTATAGTACAACCAACCATTAATAAATCTCATATTCCCCTTTAGATATTTTTTCTTTACTATATATAAATAATTAAAAAGCAATCAAAGAAAAAAGAGGTCTTCCATTTTCTCATTATAACACAATGCATTCCCCCTTCCAGTAGATCTAATAATTGCTTGGAACAAGCACCTCCCTTTGTTAAAAAGTCTAACAATTGGCTGTTTTCAATTATACCGTTTGTCGAATGAACATTGTCCCAAAGAAAAAGGTGATTCACATAGCATTCTACAGGCAAACCTTTCTCAGATTGCCCATTGTACAGAATGTCCTTGGACATGTACACACCCATGTCTCTTGCTTCTTCTAATAATCTCTATTATTGTCACAAGTAGACTTACATTAACACTGCAATCAAGATACTGTGAAAATCACTGCACCTGTTCGGGTACACAGAGAGAATTCAGAATTTCCAAATTACCTAACAGCACATCTTTCGGGACTTTTGTGAGGAAACTGGAGCACCCGGAGGAAATCCACGCAGACACAGGAAGAACGTGCAGACTCCACACAGACAGTGACCCAAGCCGGAACTGAACTGAGGACGCTGACTCTGTGAAGCAACAGTGCCAGCCACTGTCCTACACCAGTGTTTCAGCAGCTAAGATGTTTTTAACTAGCCTTTTTATTTTCTTCACATCCCATGCCTTTATTATTCTTTCCCACCTCGAATATGATAAACCCTGCAGTGCTGGAATATCCCTCTGGAAGATTGGCATGTGAAATATCGTTAAAAATGACTAACCTTGGTTCTTCCAGGTCAGCCATATTTTATTTGCTCGGGGAACATCCGCAGCTGGAGCATGTTCCATCACAGTACTCAGTTTCAATATGCCTAACTGGTCTAGTCTGAGCGCACAATGAGTTCTAATGATTCTTCCTTGGATGGAAGATTTTCTCTCTGAGAATTTATTGGGATGGAATTGACATTTCCCAAGTAAGATTGTTGATTCAAGATCACTCCGGACTTATTATTCTTAATGTCTAACCCTGTATATTTAAAGGCCTTGAAGTCTGTCTTCTAACCTTAAATTCCTTATTTATTTTATCTATCACTCATTGCTCGAATTCAGCAGTACCCACTGCTCAAATTCTGCAGAACCCATTGCACAAATTCTGTAGTCCCATCCACCATTCCCCCCACACAGAAAATCAGCAACATGCATCATAAAGATGCCTGCTAGTTTATCTTTGTGATACCTTTAGAACATGGCTCGATCTGCATTTAGACGAATACAACCGGATTTCAGCAGGACAGATCGAAGTGAGAAATATCACACCTTGACGCATCATTTAGCATAAACACAGTGGTTTAATTTCCACAGTTGCCCTTTTATATCACCAGCTTCTTTAGGTGGTTTCCAAAACACTTATCTTTGAAATTTCTCACCCTGCAAAAAATGGGGGTGGTCAGAAGGTGATAAAATTGACGGAGAACTAGGGAATAGGGCAGGAAGAGCAGACAGGGAGATGTTGCTGAAAACAGCAGGACTGGTGGCCTGAAGTGCAAATGTTTAAATGCATGAAGTATAACAGGTAAGGCAGATGAACTTAAGAGCTTGGAACAGTACTTGGAACTATGATATTGTTGCCATTACAGAGACCTGGTTGAGGGAAGGTTGCGCTACTGGTTAGGGAGAATATAACAGCTGTAATGCGGGAGGACACCTCGGAGGGCAGTGAGGCTATATGGGTAGAGATCAGGAATAAGAAGGGTGCAGTCACAATGTTGGGGGTTTACTACAGGCCTCCCAACAGCCAGTGGGAGATAGAGGAGCAGATAGGTAGACAGATTTTGGAAAGGAGTAAAAGCAACAGGGTTGTTGTGATGGGAGACTTTAACTTCACCAATATTGACTGGGACTCACTTAGTGCTCGGGGCTTGGACAGGGCAGAGTTTGTAAGGAGCATCCAGGAGGGCTTCTTAACACAATATGTAGATAGTCCAACTAGGGAAGGGGCTGTACTGGACCTGGTATTGGGGAACGAGCCCGGCCAGGTGGTAGAAGTTTCAGTCAGGGAGCTCTTCCTGAGAGGATGGTGGAGCCAAGTACTCTCGCAACATTTAAGAAGCATCTGGATGAGCACTTAAATCGTAAAGGCATTGTAGGCTGGTAAACAGGGTTAGTATAGAGTGGCATTTGATGGTTGGCATAGACACAGTGGGCCAAAGGACCTCTTTCTGTGCTGCATGACAGTATGACTATCTCTCCCTCTTACGATTGGAGTCGCTTTTGTATGTCCACGATCTTTTCCTTGAAAGCATTTAAGAATATCCATTTTCAGAACTCACACTGCATTTCCTGGCCTTCTACAGCTTTGTCTTATTTTACCAATCCATGGATCTTACCTTCTGTCCCTTCTCTTGCACATGCAGCCAATACGTTTGTGTGCTGCTTTGTGTGCTTGAGAGAGCCTTCCTGCCCTCCCTATAATGAAGGCATTCCTCCATTCACTGGCCCATTACTCCAGTGCCAATTTCGGGTAGTTGACCTATTGAGCCTTTTTTAAAAAAATCTTTCAATTAAAGGGCCAATTTAGCGTCTCCAATTCACATACCCGAACATCTTTGGGTTGTGGGGGCGAGATCCATGCAGACATGGGGAGAATGTGCAAACTCCACATTGACAGTGATCCGGGGCTGGGATCGAAGCCTAGAATAAAGAGCCTTAACTTGTGCTTCAATATTACTTTGTTCATATTCATCATCCCTTCACCTGCCATAATCTGCTCCTCATAATTATCCAAAATATCTGAAGTGTATGCTGCCTCTTCACTTTGTGTTACCTGTTCAGATTCTATAAATGTATAATCAGTGTCAATTAACCGAGAGGAATGTACCCTAACAGTTTAATTGCCATGTTGTAAAACTGTTTTTCCATCACTGCCTAAAATCCTACCTGGGCCTTTCTATTCAGTCTGGCCTTCTCTTATGTAATATACCATGTCCCCTGGACTAAACTTTCTTTCTGATGGCCTTATATGGTGCCACAAAAGGCTTGCCTTAAATTTATCTGTCTTTAAAAATGCCTTTCTCCCTGTATGCAGGACAGTTAAGGGCTCAGAAGAAATTGAACTAATCATAGTGAGACACAGACCGAAAGGATGACGAAAGGATAGAAAATGACAGAAGGCCCAGAAGATGACAATGAGAGAGTTTAGAAGGAACTGGTTTAGCACACAGGGCTAAATCGCTGGCTTTTAAAGCAGACCCAGGCAGGCCAGCAGCACGGTTCGATTCCCGTACCACCCTCCCCGAACAGGCGACAGAATGTGGCGACTAGGCGCTTTTCGCAGTAACTTCATTTGAAGCCTACTTGTGACAATAAGCGATTTTCATTTCATTTCGTCTTCATGAGAGTACCCGAGCGAGAGAAAGACAGAGAGCAACAGAGATAGAAAGTGATGAAGACAGAGTACGCAGAAGGAACTTGATATCCACCCCATGCTGACCCTGCATGAGGGTGTCCAATTGAACTAGAGGGAGCTTTACTTTGCATCAAATTTGTGAATTTATTATTGCGAGAGTAGAAGTGTGATTCTGGAATTCATCTTATTGCAGGGCTCCTTCGAATTTTTTTACGATGAAACGTTTTGGTTCATAAAGCAAGTCATAAAATCCCATCTCCATCAATGTTATGAAGACAAGATGGGAATTCACAATTTCAATTTAGAAACCTGAAGCACGCATTACCGGTAAAATTACTCCAATTAATTTGAGTGGTAAGAAGAAAGGAAATTAAAGAAAGCAATCCACTAAGCATTAATTACAATCTTCATGTGCTTGCATAAATTACTTGTGTACGTGTAAGCAGCAAGGTAATTTTAGAAAAGAAAGGCTGTTGTTCACCAAAACGCACAAATTGAAGAACAGAGAAATGACAATTTTTGTTTTGCATCAGTTTCAAGGATAACATTTTAAAACATTTTTCTCTGCACATTTCTGGAAACAACTTAATTTACTGGCAATATTTTTATGCACCTTTTGTGGCAAGCGCCATATGACAAAGCGAACTGCACTGAATAAGTGATTTTGGGAACTATACATGAAATATGCATCTCAAGGTTAGAGGGAAGGTTACTTTAAAGATAACAGTCTTTATAAAAAGCTTGTCGATGTTACGCTTTTTCTTTAAAAACTATTTTTTTTATTCAATAAAATCCAAACAACATTTCGAGACTTCAGCTCCTCACTTCAGCTGGAACCGAATTAGGGCATCCTACCCCCTCCCAACTCAATCCAGTCTCAGCCATTTCCACCAATAGGGGTCATCCAACAATTACTTAGAGAGTACAGGCACCAGGCCCACCTAGATGGCCGCCAAACCCACCAAGATGACAAAACAAATCAGAATCAGTAGTCACTATCAGCAAACTATCCCAGCCCCCCACCCTCCACCCCCAAACAGAATCACACCCAAAAATACATACACATAGCAATGAGACATATCTTAACTCTCCAATCTTACTCCACCTAACCGTAACCACAAACCAAACAATAATACTAAGCTCAGCATCCAAATCTAAACAAAGATAATGAGCTATAGCTACCCCCACCGCTCTGCTCCTGTTAAATAGCTAACAATTCAGCAAGCAGGATGGCCCCGACCCAGAGTCAAGAAAAATATTGACAACAGCAAAAAAAAATAAAACCACTCCCACCACTAACTCCAACAGGGAGCCACATAATTTCCACATAACAATTAAAACACAATGAACAAACGCACCCCCCGCCAATTTCCGTGAGCGCCTCACGCAAAAATAATCTTTGAAACCATCAACCCGCCCACTAACAAAAAAATGCAAACGGACATTAAAAACCCCAACCACTCTCCACACCTCGCCCAACATGCAAATACCACTCCCAAAATCCAAACACCAAGCATGCAGCCTGTGTTTTTTTTTTACAAATGCCTCTGCATGCACCGATGCATCAACAAAGTATTTCAACTCAAAGTTACTGAGCCTCGCCGGGTACACCATTCCAAGGCAAACTCCCTTCTTATATAGGGCAGCCTTCGCTTTATTAAGCGCCGCCCGCTTTCTCGCCAGCCTCCACTCCAACATCTTGATGGCATGACCTGCTCATTTATAGTCACAGTGATCCTTAACCCATCTCAGGACCCGTTCTTCTCTTGAAAACTATGGAACTTAACGATAACAGCCCACGGTGGTTCATCAGGACGGAACTTCGCCCAGAGTGACCAATGCGCTCAACCCAGCTTGGGAGAGAACGTGAATCCACCCTCCCCCACCATCATCGAAAACCTTTCTGTGGAGTTGGGTCTTCACTGGCAACCCCACAATTCTGATGTTATGCTTCCTAGAATAATTCTCCACGTCGTCCACTTTGGACTTCAGTGTTTTTATTCACATAGGCATCAGGCATCTTTGCCAACTCATTGGTGTTTTCCAGCGGTGACCGAATGGGAGCCAGGTCCACTTCCCTCGACCGCTTTTGCTTCTCAAATGCAGTTGCCAATATGCCAGTAAGCACGTCAGCAGTTCAAGAAGAGGACGGAGCTGCAGTACCACATGCCGCCATTTTCTCCACAAAAGAGCCCAGAGAAGTCTCCGACTCAGTTGATTAATTTTCTTCTTCAAACCTCTTTACCTTGGTTCTTCAGCCTTAATGTGGGCACCTTACAACATCGAGCGGGCGGGATTTCAAACAAAAATACCCCCAGAAACGGGTCTAAAGGCCTGAAATTCCGTACTCAGGCAGGAGCCACCTCGTGTGCTACCTCCCTCTACACACTGCAACCGGAAGGGAGTTATGCTTTGTTGAGGGGGCCTTTCATCATTGGCTGTGAGGCAGCTGATGGGATTACCAAAAATAGGCAAAGCGAGCAAGCAATTGACAAAAATGTTACTTTAAGAATATTTTGGTTGTTGTTAAAAACAGCGAAGGTACTTCCTTTCAGCAGACGTAGTCTCACATAACCTGAAATTTGCACCTTCTTCATGGGATGTGTAACGTCACAGACGTAAACTCAATATTGACAATACTGGTGAATGATCATTTTGCATTACACCAGAGATCACATGGATTTCAAGCCAAGCTGAAAATAATTTGTGATATTCTACATCCCAAGGTATCAAAGGAGGTGGCCACGGAAAGAGTGGATGCGTTGGTTGCCATCTTCCAAAATTTTGTAGATTCTGCAATAATCCCAGCAGATTGCAGGGTAACGAATATAACCCCACGATTGAAAAGAGGGAGCGAGAAAACAGAGAATTACAGAACGGTTAGCCTAACATTAGTAGTATGGAAAGTGCTCAACCCTATTATAAAGGAAGTGACAATTTGAAAAAATCAATGGGGTTAGAGAATGTCAACATGGATTAATGAAAGGGAAATCACATTTGACAAACCTTCTGGAGTTTTTTTGAGGATTTAACTAGCAGAACAGATAAGGGAGAGCTATTGAATGTAGCGTCTTTTGCTTTTCAAATGGCTTTTCATAAAATACCACACAAGAGACAAGTCTGCAAACCTAAAGCACATGGAATTCGGGGAATATATTGGCATGGAATCAGAATTGTTTTGCAGACAGGTAATAGTGGTTTTTCCCCCCCCCGAGTGGGGGAGGCAGTGACTAGCAGGTACCGCAGGTTAAGTGCTTGGTCCCCAACTATTCACAATATACATCAATGATTTGGATGAGGGAACCAAATACAATATTTCCAAGTTTACTGACAAGATAAAACTAGATGGAATTGTGACTGGCGAGGAGGAAGAACAGAGGTTTCAAGGCCAGTGAGACATGTTCAGTGTGTGGGCAAATACATGGCAAAGGCAGTACAATGTGGAGAAGTGTGAAATTATAGATTTTGATCAGAAAACCAGAATAGCAGACTATTATTTAAATGGTGACAGATTGGGAGCAGTTGATGTTCAAAGGGACTGGATGTCATTGTACACCAATCACTGTGAGCAAGCAGGCAAATGCAGCAAGCAATTAAGAAGGCAAATGGTATTTTGGCTTTCACTTTGGCTCTTGTCGACAGTAACTCTTACCAGCTTTTGCAGAAAGCATCATATCTGGCTGCATCACAGTCTGGTATGGCAACTGCATGGCCCAAGACCGCAAGAAACTTCAGAGAGTCGTGAACACAGCCCAGTCCATCACACAAACCTGCCTCCCATCCATTGACTCCATCTACACCGAGTTTTGGACTTCCGGTCGGCAAGCGGAGCGGTCGCACAGAGAGGGGCTCCCGCAGGGTAACGAAGTCGGGGCCTTTCTCTCCGCAGCGACAAAGAGCAGGGAAGGGAAGGGACGGGGAGGGGAGGGGAGGGGAAGGGAAGGGAAGGGAAGGGACGGGACACCACCACCCCCCCCCCCCCCCCCTCCCAGGCCAGGAGAGGTGCGGCAACGGCCAGGACCGAAGCGGGGCACAGCTGGCGGCAGCGACCAGCGCCTAACCACCCCCACCGCCCCACCGGGAGGGTGCGGGGTGCGGCAGGCCGAACGGAGCAGCGGGGACCGACCCAACCAAACCCCCCCCCGCAGCGACCACCACGAGGCAAGGACAAAGAGACTGGACAAAAGCCTCTCTCTCTCTCTCTCCTGGGTGAGTGAGGGGCAAGAAAGAAAAAAAAAGGGACTTTTATTTTTAAAAAACCCAAAAGAAAACTGTTAAAGAGAGGGGGGAGGGGTATATATACTATTTTCTCTCTTTTTACACTCTCTCCCATTCAAAAGTAAGCCCACCTGAGAGGAGTTGCATAAAAGAGGGGGGGGGGGGGAAATAATTAATAAATAAATAAAACAAAGTGGTAAAGGAAAGAAGGGAAGAGAGGGGGGACAAAAAAAAGGAAGAGACAAAAAAAATAGGGTGCAGAAAAGGGGGGGAAAAGAAAAACAAGGGGAGAAGAAAAGATGAAAGGGAAGGGGGAGAAAAAAACGCCAGAGGGAGCCAAGGCAGAGGGAGAGGGGGCACCAGAAGCAGACGGGACAAGGGGCAAGCCAGCTCAGGCGAGCGAATCAGCGCACGAAGCGGCGGAACGGAAAAGAGCTGGACAGACAGGTGCCCTCCCCCCTGGGGCTAGAGGAGGGCTGGAATTGGAAGGCAGCCTTTACCGAGGTGGTGAGGGAGCAGCTGCAGGCAATCAAGGCAGAGGTGAAAGCAGACGCAGAGGCCGTAGTACAGGCAGCAGTGGCCAGGGCCATGTCAGGGGTGCAGCAGGCTCTGACCAGATTGGAGGAGAAATTGGATGCCCAAGGGGAGAAACTGGAAGCCCAGGAGGCGACCATTAAGGAGCTGGAGAAAGCAGCGACCGACATGAGCGGCCGGGTCACGGCCCTGGAGAGGGAAGTGGCGCGACTGGGTGCAACACAGGGGAGTCTGAAGGGCAGGGTAGATGACCAGGAAAACCGCTCGAGAAGGCTAAATGTAAGGATAGTGGGCCTGCCAGAGGGGACCGAGGGCAGAAACCCCACAGCATACGTGGCTGCGATGCTGGGCAACTTAGTGGGGAGGAACACTTTCCCCATCCCACCGGAAATGGACAGAGCACATCGGTCGCTGCGCCCGAAGCCCAAGGCAGGGGAACAACCGAGAGCAGTCATAGCCAAACTGCACCGGTACCGGGATAGGGAGACAATCCTGCGCTGGGCCAAGGAAAATAGAGCCTGCAAATGGGAAGGGCACACCATCCAAATCTATGAGGATCTTGGAGCAGATATAACTAAGAGACGGGCTGAGTTCAACAGAGCGAAAGCAGCTCTCCACATGAGCAGAGTGCGTTTTGGTATGCTGTACCCAGCGAAACTCTGGGTCACATACCAAAACAGGGAATATTTCTTTACAGCCCCCGCTGAGGCGAATAGGTTCGTCGAGGAGCACGGGCTGGAAAACAACCAGCAGGGGTAGGGACGAGGGGCCCCTGGCAAGGGGCAACGACATGTCGACGGGGAGGTGTGGAGGGGCGAGGCAATGCCAGCCCCCCCCCCCCCCCCCACCCCAACAAACCACTGCCCAAGGGACCGTTCCAGGTGGGAGGCCAGGCCCCAGCACGAGGGAACGAGAGTATTGGAGAAGGGAGAGCAGGCGAGAGGGGTGCAGGGTAGGATGGGGGAAGAGCGGGCAGAAAACCGTAGAGGCCAGGCAGGGGAGAAGCAAGACAACAACCATCGAGAGGGGAGCCATCGTACTAGCAGGAAAGCTAGCGCCGGGGGCACGCAACAAAGCAGGGCCGCAGCGCACCCCCAACAGTGGGGAAGGCGCCAAGCAGGGGAGGGGAGGGAACACCCGTCAAAGTCGGGAGAGCAAACGGGGACAGGAATAGGGGATAGAGGGGCAAAGGAGGGGCATACAGGGTAGGAGGGAAAAGGGAGAGACCGCGGGGGGCACACAGGGAGCAAGAGACCGGGGAGGGGAAATGCAGGGACGAAGGGACAAAAGAGACCAGAAAAGGAACAGGGCTACAAAGTGCCACAACCAAGGGCTCGAAACAAGGAACCGCTGCAAGCACCCACCCAGTACGGTCTGTGGGCGAAGGGGGCCCCCCAGAGTGCAGGGGACTAGCCGCGTGGCGGACACACAGTGGACGGCCATGGCGGGTGCCCCCGGGACAAGGGGAAACCCCGGAGCACAGAGACCCGACCGCATGGGGAGAGCAGTGATAGCAGCCATCCTGGACGGCCCCCTAACAAAGGAAAGCCCCGGAGGGCAGGGGCGCGTCCACCAGATAAATATGGTTAATCCCACAGGAACGAGGGGTCAGAAGCCCCCCCACCAGGATAATCACCTGGAACGCAAGGGGACTTAACGGCCCAGTGAAGAGATCTAGAGTCCTCACCCACCTCAGAAACATGAGGGCCGACATAGTCTTCCTCCAAGAGACGCACCTGAGGGAGCAGGACCAACTGCGGGTAAGAAAGGGCTGGGTGGGAAAAACCTACCATTCCTGCTATGGGACAAGGGCCAGGGGGGTGGCGATCCTGATCGGCAAGAGGACAATGTTTAGGGCGACAAAGACGGTTACAGACCCAGGGGGGCGGTATGTCATGGTCAGCAGGGCCCTGGATGGGGCACCGGTAGTTCTAGTCTACGTGTACGCGCCCAACTGGGATGACACGAGTTTCATCAAAAAGACCATGGCAGAAATCCCGGACATAGCGACGCATCGACTAATCATGGGGGGCGGGGACTTCAACTGTGTACAGGATCCAAAGACGGACAGATCAAACCCCAAAACAGGGAAAACCTCAAGCATGGCAAGGGAACTCAGTCACTTTATGGAGCAGATGGGAGCAGTGGACCCCTGGAGGTTCGCCCACCTCCAATTCTCCTTCTTCTCCCCAGTACACAACGTGTACACCAGAATTGACTTCTTTGTGGTGGGGAAAACGGTGCTTCCAGGGATAGACAAAGTGGAATGCTCCGCAATTGTGATATCAGACCACGCTCCACACTACATGGACGTGCGGCTAGAGATGGGAAGGGCCCAGCGCCCCACATGGAGGTTGGACGGTGCCTTACTAGCTGACAAGGCCTTCAGCGAAAGGATAGCACGGGCCATAGCAGAGTACACGGAGAACAACCAAAACGGGGAGGTCTCACCCTCCACGTTCTGGGAAGAGCCTAAGGCCATTCTAAGAGGGGAAATCATTGCCTTCAAAGCACAAAGAGATAGGGAGGAAAGGGTGGCTAGGCAGAAGCTGGTGGACTCCATACTGGAGGTTGACCGTAAATACTCCGAGGCCCCGACCGTAGAGCTCCTGGCGGAGAGGAAAGAACTACAAAGGAACTTTGACCTGCTCTCCACCAGGAAAGCAGTGCACCAACTCCGCCAGGCGTGCGGGACCCTGTACGAACACGGAGACAAAGCCAGCCGAATGTTGGCACACCAGCTGAGAAAGCAGGCAGCCACCAGAGAAATTGCACAAATCAGGGGTACCGGAGGCACGTTGGAAACAGAACCAGAGAGGATTAACAAAACCTTCAAGGCTTTCTACCAAGAGCTGTACACCTCAGAGCCCCCAACGAGGAAGGCAGGGATGAACCGGTTCCTTGATGGACTGGACATACCAGTCGTGGGAGAGGTTAGAAAACGGGACCTGGAAGCACCACTAGCACTGGGAGAGATCATGGACAGCATTAGCTCCATGCAGACGGGTAGGCACCGGGACCGGATGGATTCCCGGCGGACTTCTTCAAAAAATTTGCGACAGCGCTGGCCCCGCACCAGCGGGAGATGTTCACAGACTCGCTAGCTAGGGGCACACTGCCACCCACGTTAGCACAGGCCTCAATCTCGCTGATACCTAAGAAAGACAAAGACCCAACGGAATGTGAGTCATACAGACCCATATCTCTGCTGAACGCAGATGCCAAAATACTGGCCAAAAGGCTAGAAGACTGTATACCTGAGGTGGTCACAGAGGACCAGACGGGCTTCGTCAAAGGTAGACAGCTTACCTCGAACATCAGGCGCCTGCTGAACGTGATAATGACCCCCTCCGGGGAGAGAACACAAGAGGTGATCGTCTCCCTGGACGCAGAAAAGGCCTTCGACAGAGTCGAATGGAAATACCTCACAGAGGTACTGGAGCGGTTCGAGCTTGGAACAGGGTTCACCGCTTGGGTAAAGCTCCAATACAACGCTCCCATGGCGAGCGTACGGACCAACAATACCAACTCCCAATACTTCCAGTTGCACAGGGGCACCAGACAAGGATGCCCACTGTCCCCGCTGCTGTTCGCACTAGCAATCGAACCGCTAGCAAAAAATTGGAGGGGAATCCGAAGGGGAGGCAGAGAGCACAGAGTCTCACTCTATGCAGATGATCTGCTCCTTTACATCTCGGACCCACAAAGCAGCATGGACGGAATCATCGCGCTCCTGAAAGAGTTTGGAGCCTTCTCGGGCTACAAACTCAACATGAGCAAAAGCGAGATCTTCCCAGTACACCCGCAAAAGGGGGGGGGGGGGGGGGCAGCACTAACAGGACTGCCGTTCAAACAAGCCTGACACAAATTCCGCTACCTGAGGATCCAAATAGCCCATGACTGGAAAGGGATCCACAAATGGAACCTCACCAGCCTGACGGAGGAAGTACAAAAGGACCTGCAAAGATGGAACACACTCCCACTCTCCCTCGTGGGGAGAGTCCAGACGATCAAAATGAACGTACTGCCCAGGTTCCTCTTCCTGTTTAGATCCATTCCGATCTACATCCCCAAGGCCTTTTTCAAAGCGCTGGACAAACTTATCATGGCGTTCGCAGGGGGGAGGGGGGGGGGGGGGGGGGGGGGGGGGGGGGTAAAAATGCTAGGATCCCAAAGAATGTCCTACAAAAAACAAAATCCAGGGGGGGGCTAGCCCTCCCAAACCTACAATTTTACCACTGTTTTCCTGAGGTGAATCCTGTTTGGCTGGCGGTCAGCAGCAACAGCCGAGCGAGTAAGGGGATGAATCCAGGAGCCAGAAGCCGAGTGGGTGCGTGCGGAGGAGGCCTCCTGCATGGGGACCTCCCTCCGGGCCCTCGCCACGGCAGCACTCCCATCCCCACCCAAAAAACACTCCACCAGCCCAGTGGTGACAGCCACCCTCCAATCCTGGAACCAACTGCGGCAGCAATTTGGCCTGACCAAAATGTCGGACAAGGCTCCCATCTGCAACAACCATAGGTTCACACCAGCACTGACTGACGCCACCTTCAAAAGGTGGATGCAGGACGGAGGGACACGGACAGTCAGGGACCTATACACGGACGGCAGGATCGCAACACTGGATGAACTGACAGAGAAATTTCGGCTAGCCAGGGGGAACGAGCTACGGTACCCGCAGCTCAAAAACTTCCTACAAAAGGAGACAAGGACGTAACCACAACCGCCACGACGGACACTACTGGAAGACCTACTGGACGCAAGTATCCGAGAGAAAGGGAACTGTAGCGACATGTATGACCGACTGGTAGAAAGGGACGGCACCGTACTGGATGCAACAAGAAAGAAATGGGAGGATGACCTGGGGATTGAGATAGGGTGGGGACTCTGGAGCGAAGCACTGCATAGGGTCAACTCCACCTCCACGTGCGCAAGGCTCAGCCTGACGCAACTAAAAGTGATACATAGAGCCCACTTAACAAGAAACCGTATGAGTAGGTTCTTCCCGGAGGTGGAGGACAGATGTGAACGGTGCCAAAGAGGCCCGTCCAACCACGCCCACATGTTCTGGTCTTGCCCCAGACTTGTGGAGTACTGGACAGCCTTCTTCGAGGCTATGTCCAAAGTGGTGGGGGTGAGGGTGGAGCCATGCCCGATAGTGGCGCTCTTCGGGGTTTCAGACCAGCCAGATCTATTCCTGAGGAGGAGGGCGGACGCCCTTGTTTTTGCCTCCCTGATCGCCCGCCGTAGAATCCTGTTTGGCTGGCGGTCAGCAGCACCGCCCAGAGCTGCAGACTGGCAGACCTCTTGGAATCTCTCCAAATGGAGAAAATCAAATTCGCCATCCGAGGGTCAGACAACGGCTTCCACAGAACGTGGGAGCCAATTCATGCAATTGTTCCGGGACCTGTTTGTGGCCAACGAACAAGAGGAAGAATAGTCGGGTGGCCAAGAATCAGGGGAAAATGGACGGGAATCAGGGGAAGGTAGCCGGGGGGGGGGGGGCTACGGGTTCGTTATGGGGGTTTGTTCACATGGTTTTACGCTTATTTATTTTTCTTGTTAATTTATTGTTTATGTATTGGAGGGGAGGGGTTACTGTTTTTCTCTGTTGTGATAAAATTTGTTGAAAACTTGAATAAAAATAATTCCAGAAAAAAAAAGGAAGGACAAAGCCGCAAGCGACAGTCTGATGGCAAGCTAAGGCCCAAAACCAAATTGTAAATAAATGCCTATAAACATGTGCCTCGGCCATATTGGGGAATGTAAAATATGTATGCCGGTTAAAGGGGGCGGTCACAGTTGTTATTATGAAGATGCTTACCTGTAAATATACATGTTAATTTTTGCGTGTTTTTTTTCCTAATAATTTGTAATTTGTTGGATATAAAATATGAAAACTCAATAAAAAACATTTCCAAGACTCCATCTACACCTTCCGCTGCCTGGGGAAAGCGGCAGCATAATCAAAGACCCCTCCCACCCGGCTTACTCACTCTTCCAACTTCTTCCATCAGACGGGTGATGCAGAAATCTGAGAACATGCACGAACAGTCTCAAAAACTGTTCCCACTTCCCCACTGTTACCAGACTCCAAAACGACCCTCTTATGGACTGACCTCATTAACACTGCACCCCTGTATGCTTCACCCGATGCCGGTGTTATCTAGTTACATTGTGTACCTTGTGTTGCCCTAATACGTATTTTCTTTTATTTCCCTTTCTTTACTGTACTTAATGATCTGTTGAGCTGCTTGCACAAAAATACTTTTCACTGTACCTTGGTACACGTTTTTTAAAATAAATTTAGAATACCCAATTCATTTTTTCCAATTAAGGGGCAATTTAGCATGGACAATCCACCTAACCTGCACATCTTTGGGTTGTGGGGGCGAAACCCACACAAACACGGGGAGAATGTGCAAACTCCACACGGACAGTGACCCAGAGCCTGGATCGAACCTGGGACCTCGGCGCCGTGAGGCAGCAATGCTAACCACTGCACCACCGTGCTGCCGTCACCTTGGTACACGTGACAGTAAACCAATCCAATCCACTGCAACAGGATTAGAGTACAGGATGTCCTATTGCAGATGCATAGGGCCTTGGAGACATCACATCTAGAGTATGGTATCCAGTTTTTGTCTACTTGCCTCTGAAAGGATACAATTCCCATCGAGGGAGTGTAGCCAACGTTCACCAGACGGACTACAGGATTGTTGTACAGAGAGATTGGGTCGACTAGGCCTGTATTCACTGGCGTTCAGAAGAATAAGGGAATCTAATTGAAATGTTTAAAATTCTGGCAGGGCTGAACAGACTTGATACAGCGATGATCTTTCCTCCAGCTGAGGTGGGGGCTGGTGTAGAACAAAGGGAAGCAGCCTCAGGTTGTAGCTTGGACATTTTAGGACTGAGATGAGGAGAAATTTCTTCACTCAGAGGGTGGTGAACCTGTGGAATTCTCTACTACAGCCAAGTCACTTAATATATTTAAGAAGGAAATAGATTTGTAGACTCTAAAGGCATCAAGGGGTATGAGGAGAAAGTAGCAGTATGACACTAAGATACAGGATCAGCCATGACCATATTGAACTCTTCTGCCATTTAATCTCTCCTGTCCTCCTCCAATCACAGGCCTTCCTTTTGTCAGCACAAAAGATGTGCAACAGCAGGCGTACTGCTGTCTGAAAACAAAAAGAGAAAAAGCAAATATACAAATCATAGGAAAAATAGGAGCCAAGATTATGGTTGAAAATTGCGTTAGCATCGACATACCTTCCATCCTAAAATGCCCCCTCATCTGATCCTATTTAACCAATGATTGTGTCACTCATACTCGAGGATATTCAAACACTACAATCGACTTCAAAGACTCGAGTGATTGACCAGCCCAAGCCTGGCCATCCAATCAACCAGCAGCACCAACCCACCCTTCAGCACACCTATAACAACTGAGACTCATCTTGCAATTCAAAAGGAATATGGCATTTCTTGTAGAATCATGCTGGCACATTAGAAATGTAGGTGACATGTTGGTAACAAAGTAATTAAATGGCAGTGAAGTACTTAATGCCATGCCATGAGTGCAATCGGAGCTATTTAAGTGCATTACATAGAAGTTACAAGTCAGAAATAAGCTTTTCAGTACTGCTGGACTGTGCCAGAACACGCGGTCCCCACTAGCCTCTGCCTACCTCATTTCTGTCATCTAATCCCATCAACAATTTTTTTCCCTCTCTTGTATTCATCTAGCTTTCCCTTGAATTCACCTTTGCTTTTCCCATCAGTTACTCCTCACAACAGTGAATTCAACCTTCTCAACACTCCCTGGATCAAGGAGCTTTTCCTAAATTCCCAGTTGCTAGTTTTGGAGTGTCCCACAAAAATTAGAGCAACATTTCTACATCTACATTTTCAGGTGAAGCGTGAGATGGCAGGGTGAGGGGAGGTGGATGGGTGGTGCGCCAAGACGAAGAGTGACATTAGCCATGTTGTCGGTCATCCAGAAGCCTAGGCTAATGCTCTGGGGACCCAATTTCAAACTTGAAGGAATTTAAATCTGCAATTGAAAATTAGTCTCAGTAATAGTGACCATGAAAATTTAATTGAGTGTTGTAAAAACCAATTTGCTTCACTTATGACCTTAAGGAAGAAAGTTTGCCGTCATAACTCAGATCGACCGACGTATGATTCCAGATGCACTGCAATATGGTTAACTCTTAACTGCCCTCGAAATGGCCCAGCAAACCACTCAATTAAAGGGAAATTTGAGATGGGCAGCAAATGCTGGCCTTGCCAGTGACACACACATCCCATGAAAACATTTTTTTAAAGCTCCTTCATAATTTTTCAAGTCACCTCATGGTCTTCTATGAGATCCAAGCTGTTTAATCTTTTTTGACAGTCACACTCACTGTCAATTGCCCACAAGCTTTATGGAAAATAGAGGCCAAATGTCCATGGCACTCAAGGTGCACTTAAATCAAGGTTCTGTACACATGAAACGTAATTTCTCTATTTCTGAATTCCATTCCTCCGAGTGAACCCTAGTTCTTTGTTGCACTTTTTATTGCTTGCTTTTAACCTGCACTTCATCTTTTTTTTTAAATTTAGAGTACCCAATTATTTTTTTTTCCAATTAAGGGGCAATTTAGCGTGGCCAATCCACCTAGCTTGCACATCTTTTGGGTTGTGGGGGCGAAACCCACGCAAACACGGGGAGAATGTGCAAACTCCACATGGACAGTGGGATTGAACCTGGGACTTCGGCGCCGTGAGGCCGCAGTGCTAACTCACTACGCCACCGTGCTGCCCTCACACTTCTAATCTTAACGGTTTGTCTATCTGTACACCAAGCACTCTACCCTTCTTTACAAAATGATTTGCCGAAGAGTAAATGGTCTCTTTAATCTTCCTGCCACACCTATCTACTATATTGAATTGCATTTGGCATTTACATGCCAATTTTGCAAGTTTCAGGTCTTGTATTTTATCACAATCCTCCTCAGCATGAACCAAACCGCAATCTTGGTTTTCTTTCTTTGCAACATTGATTTTGAGATGGAGGCTTCACAATTAATAACCAATTTGTAAAAAAAACCACCCAATACACCTTTTGTTTACAAAAGGTCAGCAACAGCATGTTTTTTTTAAATCTTTCAATGTATTACAGAAGAATCAGACTATTAAGCTCAGCAAGCTAATTACTGTTATGGGCTATACACAATTTACCTGCTGTCAAGTCACAACTTATTTAAACTCCCGAGTGAATAGCATAGCTAAAATTTACAAGATAAATCTCTTCTGAACTTCATTTTTACCAAAGAAAATCGAAAAAAAATGGAGGTCTGTGAATGTTGCACCATTATTTAAAAAGGATGAGAAGTATCGGCCTGAAAATTAAGGACTCGTCTCTCTGAATTTGGCGATGGACAAATTATTCAAATCAATTACGAGAGACAGGATAATTAATATATCACTTTGGCAAGGATTGAACAGGGATAGTCAGTCTGGTTTTGTTAGGGGAAGATAGTGTCTTCCTAACTTAATCAAGTTTTTGAGAAAGTAACAAGGAGGGTTAAGTAAGGCTCATGCAGTGGATCTTAGCTACATGCATGTTAGGAAAGTATTTGTCAAGATCCCACATGGCAGACCACTCAGAAAGTTGAGATCCCATTGGAGACAAGGAAAAGTGACTAGCTGGATCCAAAATTATCACCTGATGGATGTGTTTGCAAATGGAAAGCAGTTTCCAGTTGTGTTCCACGGGGGCTCAGTGTTGGGGTCTTGGTTTTTTTCTTGTATATATTAGTGATATGGAGTTAAATGTGGAAGACATGATCAGAAAGTTTACTAATGACAGAAGAATTCGCCATGTAGTTCACTATGAAGGATAGCTGTCGACTCCAGAATGATACCAATTATTTGGTTGAGAGAACAGAAAAGAGGCAAATGAAATTCAATATGGAGAAGTGTGAGGTAATACATTTGGGGAGGACAAAAAAAAAAATGCAAATCCTCAATTTATGGGGAAGGTATTGAGAGGGGTTGAGGAAGTCATTGACCCTGGAGTGCATGTCCATAGGTCCCTCAAAGTGGGAGTGCAGGCAGTAAAGAATGCATATGGAATATTTTCCTTTATTAAGGGAGCTATTGAACACAAAAGCAAGGATGTAATGCTGGAAGTATACAAAATGCTGGTTAGGACACAGCTGGAATTTTGTGTACAGCTCTGGGTACCACATTGCAGGAAGAACATAATTGCTCTGGACATAGTGGAAGAGATTTACAAGAATGTCACCAAAGCTTGGAAAATTAAGTTACAAGGAAAGATCGGATAGACTAGAGTTGTTTTCCTTCGAACAAAGGAGGCTGAGGGATGACCGAATTGTACAAAATTATGAAGGGCCTGGACAGGTGGACAGGAAATATTTGTTTCCCTTAGTTGAGGGGTCAATTACCAGGGTCCTAGATTTCTGCAAATCGCCTCCTGCCGCTCCTATTTTCTATGTTTCTACTTACTGTTCTATGTTGGTTCTGAACATCACAAAGATTCTTCATATTTTATTCCACACCTGTCTTTGCAGCTCAAATTAAATGGTATGATGAAAGGTTGAATTAGTTTTAAGGTGTGAATAAGGACCTGGCCAACTTTCTCTTGTGAAATCTGACATCTCCATTACTCAAAACTAAAGCCTTTGGCCACCTTTGTTGTTTTTCTATCTTTGTTTCCATCCATCAATATTCTTCAAAAAGGAACCAGAGAATAACACAGTATTAAAACAGCCCCTTCCTTTTATACCCAAACACACGAAGCATGTATTAATAGTTTGATTTTAGCTTTCTAGGCAATAGTGTCACACTCAAATGGCAGGACAGGCTTACGGGACAGTTTGTTTTTCTCCTGGTCTTATTTTTCATGTTTTTGCAGTAGACTTCCATTGAATAGTCAGTAATCCCACCCAAATCCTTGACTTTCAGGGATTCAATCTGCATTGCTTAATTAATTGGAGCGACAAGCATGAATTTACGTCCATATTTTAGACAAATGGCACAGGGTACCTACCAGCATGTCTGTGGCGTGAAGATAATGTTTACTTGCCATACATCGCTCCAGCTTCTGTGGCACCTGTTTGATGTTCTCAATTTCATCAAGCAGATTTAGCACATGCTTGTGTTCAATGCCTTCAATCCACAGTTTACGTAACTCATCCCTTTTGCAGTGGAGGAGCATTTTGCAGGAAAGCAAATTCTCCTTCACCTGCTTGATCTTGTTGCGCGAGCTGGTGATACGTTCTGTGATGCTTTGGTATGTCCTGATGGCTGTGGTAAGTTCTGTGTAGTGTTGTACAATCAATTCATCCAAGTCATGGTCGCATTTCTCATAAGCTTCCTCCAAACGACTCTTTTCAGCTTCTCGATCCTGAACATCATCGCTTGTTGACAGAGTTCTGCAAGAAGATACAAGAAGTAGGATGACTTTCACTTTTATGTACCACAATCATTGACTAAAACAGGAAAAATATTTTTGTCCAAAACAGTTGTAACTGGCAATTTCAATATCAGAATAGTAATTTATTTTTACATGCTTTGCAACATTCTCTTAACTTCACTATTGACTATATTTTGGTAATTTAAACATTCAGTAGAATTTACACAACTAAAAACTTAGTATATCTTACTTTTCTGCATTCCAGTCACTGGACTTAATGCACAGTACATGAAAGCCGACAAATGTTTGTATGAGACTAATACGGTGCTATTTTAACGGAAGCCAAACTTTTCAGCAACCCTTTGATCACCAGCCCACAATAATAATAATAATAATCTTTATTAATGTCGCAAGTAGGCTTACATGAACACTGCAATAAAGTTACTGTGAAAATCCCTTAGTCATCACTGTGACATCCGTTCTGCTACACGGAGGAAGAATTCAGATTGTCCGAATACCAAGTTGTACATGATGGTATTATGTGAGACATTTGTGTGATCTTCCCCAGGAACTATCGCTTCAACGGCATGGATAGGAAGGAATCTTGCAAAAACAGAAGTAGTCATGCTGAACCAGTTAATTGTTTAATCACAATACTATTGCATAGTGCATTTCAATTTCTAAATTTTAACTGAGTTAAATGTAAAAACAAACAAACCTTCAATTGTACCTTATCAATCATGTTTGGTAAAAATTTAAATTTGCAGCTACCAAAAATGTAGATTACTTTAACCATCATGTTAACCACACTAAAAGGAGACTGCACCACTACACATGCATTGTGCAGCAAAAAAAAACAAACGGATTGCTTCCATGAACAAGTTACCACATAACAGGCTTTGATAATTTGACAACTTCACAGATCCCCATGTCACAGACAGAATGTATGTGCTCTGTTACTGCCCATAACCGGTATGTTTCGTATGGGAAGAGGTGCGTCTTTTCGTACCTTGAGAGGGTATATTTCATTTAAATACTTCAGCAGAAAGCTTTCATGGGATTTGGGCATCACTGGCAAGGCCAGAATTTGTTGGCCCTCCTTAATTGCTCTTGAACTGAGTGCCTTGCTCGGCTATTTCAGAGGGCACCGAGAGCCAACCAATCTTTTTTTACAACAGTTGACAATGGCTTCATGGTCATCATTGGACTTTTAATTTCAAATTTTTCTTGAACTCAAATTCCACCATCTGCCATAGTAGGATTTAAAGTTGGGTCTCCAGAGCATTGATCTGGATCTCTGGATTGCTAGTCCACAATGCCACTGCCTCCCCAAATTCTCACACTTACAGCAAATGAATGCAATGTCACATAGTCAGTTTCATGCATACACACGCATAGATTGGACATCGATAAATATAGTGCACTTTTACAGGTTACAGTTAATTCAGTCTTGATTTACAATTCCCGTCTCTGATGTGGCAGGCCTGTGGTTCCTCAACTGGGTTCAATAATTTAAAGTAGAAGTGAGGGCCTTGTGAATCAAAGCGTTCACAGAGGATTGTGAGGTTTTTTGCAGTCAAATATTAAAGGAGGTTCGTTCATAGCTGAACTTTGACATAGAAATAGGTTAAGCACTTTGATGACTTGCAGGTAGTTTTGGAATCTAGTTTTCAGATTTGCTGATGACTAATGGATCTCATGGGTCCCAAGATAATACGGTTGCAGTTTCCAAAACCAATTTTGATCAGATGACGCTGAGTTAATGCTTGTGGAGGCCCATTGTGATACAATGGAAAATATATAGCTGTTTAGATATTTCCTTTTGTCCAATATATTTCGTTTTGTCCAGCCATCGCTGCATCTGCAACCGCGACTCCAGAGACGTCATCCACTTACCAGTCTTCACCACAGCCACGCCAGAGCATGGTCTGGACATCCACCAACCTGTGAAGACAAACCGCAGCCCGACAGCGACCCTGAATGCTCGACCGCGCAGACCCACCTACCGACGCAGGAACCGCAAGCAAGGCGACAAATCCTCCATCCACACATTGACCAGAGTGACTAACCTCATTGGACACAACTATTCCCTTAACACTGCATACTCTCACCGTCTCCCAGGCTCGAAAAGAAGCAGTCATTCCAGGAAACGTGGAAAACGTGCAGGCGGGAGTGAAATAACACGGCCCCAAAGCCCTACTGCCTAGCTTACTCCTAGCTAATGTCCAATCTCTAGAAAACAAGCTAGACAAACTTAAAGCCAGACTCACTTTTCAAAAAGAACTGAGGGACTGTGTGCTCTGTTTCACGGAGACATGGCTCACTCCTGCTTCACCGGACTGTGGCCTACAACCAGAGGGTTTCTCAATCCACCGAATGGACCGTACGGCGGTCTCAGGCAATGCGAGGGGAGGTGGGGTCTGCCTCCTAATCAACACCTCCTGGTGCCTAGATGTAGCAACACTGGCGAGTTTCTGCTCCCCGGACCAGAATACCTGATGCTAAAATGCTGCCCCGACTACCTTCCGCGGGAGTTCAGCTCCGTTATCCAGACGGCAGATTACATCCCACCTTAGCAAACGTGAAAATTGCACTGGATGAAATATTCACCACCACAAATAGCCTTGAAATGAAACATCCCAAGGCCTTGTTCATTGCAGCTGGGGACTTCAATCAGGCCAAGCTCAAGAGCATACTACCAAATTACCACCAACACGTCACCTGTTCCACCAGAGGCCCAAACAACCTGGACCACTGCTACACAAATATTAAACATGCCTATCGCTCTATTGCCCGCCCACACTTTGGCAAATCTGACCACAAGGCTGTACTCCTGCTCCCAGCTTAAAAGCAAAAACTGAAGCGGGAAAACCCGCCAAAGAAAGTCGTGCATTTTTGGTCTGAGGATTCGGATGATCTCCTACGGGACTGCTTGGAGTCAGAGAACTGGTCAGTATTTAAAAACTCTGCAACCAGCCTGAACGAGTACGTCACTACAGTAACTGACTTCATTAGTAAATGTGTAGAAGACTATGTGCCAAAGAAACAAATCTGCGCGTTTCCCAACCGGAAACTCTGGATGAACAGGGATATCCACTGCTTGCTGAAGTCTAGGTCTGAGGCGTTCAAATCAGGCGACCCTGACCTTTCCAAGAAAGCCAGATATGATCTAAAGAAATCCATCAAAGATGCCAAAAGACAGTACCGGACCATGCTCGAGTCCCAGGCTAGCCACACGGACCCCCACTGTCTATGGCAAGGTCTGCAAGGCATTACGGGATACAAGATGAAGGCATGTAAAATAGTCGGCTCCAATGTATCCGCAATAGTTTCCTAGAACAGTATGTAATGGAACCTACGAGGGAACAAGCGGTCCTAGATCTTGTCCTGTGTAATGAGACAGGATTGATTCATGATCCCATAGTTAGGGATCCTCTCGGAAGGAGCGATCACAATATGGTGGATTTAAAATACAGATGGAGGGTGAGAAGGTAAAATCAAATACTAGTGTTTTGTGTTTAAACAAAGGAGATTACAATGGGATGAGAGAAGAACTAGCTACGGTAGACTGGGAGCAAAGACTTTATGGTTGAACAGTTGAGGAACAGTGGAGAACCTTCCAAGTGATTTTTGCTCAGCAAAGGTTTATACCAACAAAAAGGAAGGACGGTAGAAAGAGGGAAAATCGACCATGGATATCTAAGGAAATAAGGGAGAGTATCAAATTGAAGGAAAAAGCATACAAAGTGGCAAAGATTGGTGGGAGACGAGAGGACTGGGAAATCTTTAGGGGGCAACAGAAAGCTACTAAAAAAGCTATAAAGAAGAGTAAGATAGAGTATGAGAGTAAACTTGCTCAGAATATAAAAACAGACAGTAAAAGTTTTTACAAATATATAAAACAAAAAAGAGTGGCTAAGGTAAATATTGGTCCCTTAGAGGATGAGAAGGGAGTTTTAATAATGGGAGATGAGGAAATGGCTGAGGAACTGAACAGGTTTTTTGGGTCGGTCTTCACAGTGGAAGACACAAATAACATGCCAGTGACTGATAGAAATGAGGCTATGACAGGTGAGGACCTTGAGAGGATTGTTATCACTAAGGAGGTAGTGATGGGCAAGCTAATGGGGCTAAAGGTAGACAAGTCTCCTGGCTCTGATGGAATGCACCCCAGAGTGCTAAAAGAGATGGCGAGGGAAATTGCAGATGTACTAGTGAAGATTTACCAAAATTCACTAGACTCTGGGGTGGTCCCGGTGGATTGGAAATTAGCAACCGTGACACCACTGTTTAAAAGAGGAGGTAGGCAGAGAGCGGGAAATTATAGGCCAGTGAGCTTAACTTCCGTAGTAGGGAAGATGCTGGAATCTATCATCAAGGAAGAAATAGCGAGGCATCTGGATAGAAATTGTCCCATTGGGCAGACACAGCATGGGTTCATAAAGGGCAGGTCGTGCCTAACTAATTTAGTGGAATTTTTTGAGGACATTATCAGTGCAGTAGATAACAGGAAACCAATGGATGTGGTATATCTGGATTTCCAGAAAGCCTTTGACAAGGTGCCACACAAAAGGTTGCTGCATAAGATAAAGATGCATGGCATTAAGGGTAAAGTAGTAGCACGGATAGAGGATTGGTTAATTAATAAAAAGCAAAGAGTGGGAATTAATGGGTGTTTCTCTGGTTGGCAATCAGTAGCTAGTGGTGTCCCTCAGGGATCCGTGTTGGGCCCACAATTGTTCACAATTTACATAGATGATTTGGAGTTGGGGACCAAGGGCAATGTGTCCAAGTTTGCAGATGACACTAAGATGAGTGGTAAAGCGAAAAGTGCAGAGGACACTAGAAGTCTGCAGAGGGATTTGGATAGGTTAAGTGAATGGGCTAGGGTCTGGCAGATGGAAGACAATGTTGACAAACGTGAGGTTATCCATTTTGGTAGGAATAACAACAAACAGGATTATTATTTAAACGATAAAATATTAAAGCATGCTGCTGTGCAGAGAGACCTGGGTGTGCTAGTGCATGAGTCACAGAAAGTTGGTTTACAGGTGCAACAGGTGATTAAGAAGGCAAATGGAATTTTGTCCTTCATTGCTAGAGGGATGGAGTTGAAGACTAGGGAGGTTATGCTGCAATTGTATAAGGTGTTAGTGAGGCCAGACCTGGAGTATTGTGTTCAGTTTTGGTCTCCTTACTTGAGAAAGGACGTACTGGCACTGGAGGGTGTGCAGAGGAGATTCACTAGGTTAATCCCAGAGCTGAAGGGGTTAGATTACAAGGAGAGGTTGAGTAGACTGGGACTGTACTCGTTGGAATTTAGGAGGATGAGGGGGGATCTTATAGAAACATATAAAATTATGAAGGGAATAGATAGGATAGATGCGGGCAGGTTGTTTCCACTGGCGGGTGAAAGCAGAACTAGGGGGCATAGCCTCAAAATAAGGGGAAGTAGATTTAGGACTGAGTTTAGGAGGAATTTCTTCACCCAAAGGGTTGTGAATCTATGGAATTCCTTGCCCAGTGAAGCAGTTGAGGCTCCTTCATTAAATGTTTTTCAGGTAAAGATAGATAGTTTTTTGAAGAAAAAAGGGATAAAGGGTTATGGTGTTCGGGCCGGAAAGTGGAGCTGAGTCCACAAAAGATCAGCCATGATCTCGTTGAATGGTGGAGCAGGCTCGAGGGGCCAGATGGCCTACTCCTGCTCCTAGTTCTTATGTTCTTATGTTCTAATGCACCCCTCCCTGACGAGGTCAACGCATTCTATGCCCGCTTTGAGCAAGAGGTCAGCGAGAGCGAGCCCGCCACCCCAGAAGCCATGGATGAACTTGCATCTGAGATCACCACTGCAGATGTCAGAGCAGCCTTCTCAAAGGTCAATCCACGGACAGCCACTGGCCCGGATGGGGTGCCCAGACGAGCACTCAGGTCTTGCGCGGATCAGCTGGCGGGTGTATTTACAGACATCTTCAACCTCTCTTTACAACAATCTGAGGGCCCTATCTGCTTCAAGAAGACGACCATTATCCCTGAACCAAAAAAAAAGTCAAGCAGTGTGCCTTAATGGCAGCAGTGTGCCTTAATGGCAGCAGTGTGCCTTAATGACAATCGTCCAGTGGCTCTGACATCCATCATCATGAAGTGCTTCGAAAGGTTAGTCATGGCACGAATCAATTCCAGCCTCCCGGATGGCCTTGATCCACTACAGTTCGCCTACCGCTGCAACAGGTTCACGGCAGGTGCCATCTCCATGGCCCTGCACTCTACCCTGGAACACATAGATAACAAAGACACCCATGTTAGACTCCTACAGCTCAGCCTTCAACACCATCATTCCTACGAAACTCATCTCCAAACTCCGTTGCCTTGGCCTCGGCTCCTCCATCTGTAACTGGATCCTGAACTTTCTAACCCACAGGCCACAATCAGTAAGGAGAGGCAACAACACCTTCTCCACGATCATCCTCAACACCGGTCGGTGCCCAACAAGGCTGTGTCCTCAGCCCCCTACTATACTCCTTATACACCTATGACTGTGTGGCAAAATTCCCCTCCAACTCGATTTTCAAATTTGCGGATGAGACCACCGTAGAGGGTCAGATTTCAAACATGACGAGACAGAGTACAGGAATGAGATAGAGAATCTGGTAAACTGGTGCGACGACAATAATCTCTCCCTCAATGTCAATAAAACGAAGAAGATTGTCACCGACTTCAGGAAGCGTAGTAGAGAACAAGCCCCTGTCTACATCAATGGGAACGAAGTAGAAAGGGTCAAGAGCTTCAGGTTTTTAGGTGTCCAGATCACCAGCAACCTGTCCTGGTCCCCCCATGCCGACACTATAGTTAGGAAAGCCCACCAACGACTACTTTCTCATAAGACTGAGGAAATTTGGCATGTCAGCTACGACCTTCACCAACTTCTACAGATGCACCATAGAAAACATTCTTTCTGGTTGTATCACAGCTTGGTGTGGAGCCTGCTCTGCCCAAGACCACAGGAAACTACAAAAGGTCGTGAATGTATCCCAGTCCATCACGCAAACCAGCCTTCCATCCATTGACTCTATCTACAATTCCAGCTGCCTCAGAAAGGCAGCCAACATAATTAAGGACCCCACGCACCCGGACATCTTCCACCTTCTTCCGTCAGGAAATGATACCAAAGTTTGAGGTCACGTACCAACCAACTCAAGAACAGCTTCTTCCCTACTGCCATCAGACTTTTGAATGGACCTACCTCGTATTAAGTTGATCTTTTCTCTACACCTTGCTATAACTGTAACATTATATTCTGCAGTCTCTCCTTCCTTCCCTATGTACGGCGTGCATTGTTTGTACAGCATGCAAGAAACAATACTTTTCACTGTATACTAATACATATGACAATAATAAATCAAATCAAATGAAACACACAGACAGACAGTCTGGAAACTCCATAGACTTTGCATGTTGGCCCATCCTTGAACAATGCGATGTATAAATTCCATAGATGACCCTCCATATTTGTCCATGTGGACCTGTCCATAGTTATTTTGGAATTTGCTGGTTCTTGATAATGTCCTTTGTCCAAGTGGCAAAAGTGAAATGATTTGCAGCAGCCATCTTAACAGCTTGTTTGGGTCCAATTTTTATGACAAAGTTCTTAATATGACATGCCTGCACTGGGCATGATACAGAGCATTTCCAACATTTTTAATTCATGCAAATCAAAGAATCTTTCAAAGTTCAGATCACTACTTTGTTAATTTTAGGTGGAAAATATATGGGATAGTCCTCTTCTAACAAGAAGTTTCATAAACATGGCATTAAAAAACACATCCAAAAAAAACATGGAGTCAAGTCTCTGATGGATACTCAATTTTTTTTTGAGTAACATTATTCAACATTACTCACAAAAAATATGACTGGTTGCCTTGATCTGATATTTCTTAATTAATGTGCTTACCCCACATAAATCTAATTTTCATTGCAAGAACTGTGGACTGGGTAACTACTTTTCAGAAATAAAATGATATACACTTGGTAATTAAAATGCATGCTCAAAGGATATATGTGAAGGTATAAAAAACTATTGCATTAAATATATATTGCTCAAAGATCATAAATAAATTAGTTGTAAACACCAAATTGCTGCAGCTCTACATCAAGGATTTTTAGTCTATTGGGATTTTCAATTTTTTACAACAAAAATGGCATCAAACAAACAAAAGCAGAAACAAAGCTAAAGGTATCAAGGTACAGCACAAAACAAAAATCACTAATTGGTAAGAAAAAGACCGGATAAATCGGGGACAAAATTCCAGCAAGTTCCTTCCACCTATAAATGACCTGTCGGCACCTGAGCAGGATGCAGGCAACATTATAGGCCTACATTTCTACCACAGTTACAGAATGGAATGGCATGAAGAAAACAGTACTCCAGGAACCCCAGTGCTGAGGGAAAAGTGACTAACTCTTATAGCGCAATTTAAACTCTTTTCCAGATCCAAACCGGAACAGTCAGCCATCCTATAACTTTGATATGGCAAAATAACAAAGACAAAGAGAAGGAAGGGCACAACCAAACCTTACTATTTAGCCCAGTGTCTCCCAAAGAAGAGAGCAAGTGCAAGTGCCAAAAGCAAGAACCCTCAGCGGTCCCCCCTCATCCTCACCCAAATTCCTCAAGATGGATGACAGACCAAGCAATAGGAACTTAACCGTTCAGAGGCAGGCTTCCACCGAAGACAGTGCTCGCTCTGCTACAAGAACCTCGTTGTGAGCCACCCTCGTAAAGACGCCGTGTAACTTTTAAAACTGAACTTTAACCGAGCCAAGATTATCGGACAGATCTCCTTCATCGCAGGCAGCCATCATCCGGTGTGCGTCGTATCGTCACGGTGGGAAAGTTCTCAAAAGCAGCTGAACCAGCAAGGACCAGGACCCACCCCGCCTGCTGCCACTAATCAACGAGGATTAAAGCATATTGTCTCAGCTGAATAGTGCCGAAACACTGACTAACAAATATCGGCACAAAGTAAAAGCCATGCAAACCGAAAAAAAGACATAAAAGAGAGGATAAAAACAAAGATTGAAAGAAGAGCAGAGCCAGGGCTCGCAAACACGCAGCCCCTTCCACGCTCAAATCAAGTGATTCGCCTACATCAAGTTTAAGGCTTGGTTGGCACTTGCTGTGCAGGTACACAAATCCAATAAAAATTTGAATAAGATTCAGGTGCTGCTCAAACTATAATCTAGAAGCAAACAGCTATTTCAAGGGAAAAAAATAATTTTGTAGAAAAGGGAGAAAAAGTAGACAAATTAAATCTCGAAGGCAGCATGCCTATAAACCTATAAGAGGTGCTCCATTTTCAAACAAAAACAGAATTGAGAGAATATTTTGATTAACCTTATGAAAATACAAAACCAATCTAACAGAGCAAAATTTAAATTGATGTTCAAGAAATTGACGGGTTGGAGTACGCTTTTATCCCATCCCTTACAAGGTGTTAACGACCTGCTACATACTGGGTGAAGCGCAGCAGCTTGTCCAACCGACCATTAGTCACATGCGCTTGAATAATGAGTGTCAAATGTTATTTAACTGAGGGGACATCATAAACATTACTAATCTCATCCCCAATTTGAAACCACTCAATGGGATCACTGTAGAACCTTGGCCAATTCTGTCACTTCCCATTCATGAACACAGAAGCCAGCTGGAGCAACCCTACCAGCATTTGTTATGCTGAAATGCATTTTAATCATACTGACATATAAATTTACATGCACTTCTGAAATATGAAATCAAGTGATCACCCTAATGCATCATGGCCCTGTGACAAGTGCAATATGTGCATTGTACTGTATACTCTTCATTAAAATTCAGCCAAGAACTGTATATTGCCAAAGACAAAGAGGAAATTAAATTGGAAGAAAATGGTTTAGTCTACCACTCAAGTGAAACTCTTACCAGTCAAATCTTGTTGGAACATTTCATTGTGCCTTAAGTGTCAATTTTTATCATATAGAGATACATGGGAGATTGAAAATTCACATTTATAGATGTGCAGGTTGGGTGGATTGGCCATGATAAATTGCCCTTGGTGTCCAAAATTCTATGATTAACCTAGGACAAAAGTTCGGCATAACATCGTGGGCCGAAGGGCCTGTTCTGTGCTGTATTGCTCTATCTATATAGCGCTCTCAAATTCAGAGGGGGATGTGAGCAAGAACTTATTTTTACAAACGGAAGAAAGTTTTTACGCAACAAATGGTACTGACCTGGAACTCGCTGCCAATAAGGGTGGTGGAAGCAGATGCTTTCAAAAGGAAATTAGATGAGACTTGAAGGCAATGAACATGTGGGCCGGGTGGATAAGAATGAGTGAATATGGCTGATTGGTTTGATCTCCACAAATAAGTCAAATGGCCTCCTTCTGTGCCATACATGACTCTCTGCCTCTCTATCCAATGCACTTTACAACAAATTAATTACATTTGATGTGAAATCCTGCATTGATGTATAATGAGATGTGACAAAACAAACACCAGGAGTCCTCCCCCACCTCCACTTTGGTTTGTCGAATGCAATATTATGCACTCATGTGAGTGAGCAGATGGGTGATGGTTTAACATTTAATTTACAGAGTGGGACTTCTGACAATGCAGCACTCCCTCAGCACGGCACAAAAGGTCCCAACCTTAATTACATCCTCATGTTGGACATCAACGACAGCAAAAGACCTACCAATTGACCTGTGCAGAAAAACAGCAAATTACACTTCCGGCAAAATTTAGGGGTGTTATACCTGCGCTGTATCTAGGCAAGGTGAAACTGTTCAGACAAAAAAGCAAAACGTGTTCAAATTATTAAACAGTGTGAATAAAGTTTAAAATAAGTTCAAAAATCAAATTAGTCATGGAAAAATTAATCTAAAAATGTTTATGCTGGAAAATTATTCAGTTAATATGGGATAATTGCTCCACAGAATAATCTGGAAAGGTCACATAAATGGTCAGTTTGGCCAAGACAAAGTGGACAAAGTCAGAAATCAAGACAAACATAATCATTTCATGGAATTACAAGGTTGTTTTATTACTCAGCAAGTGAAACAGTCATGACTGAGAACCTAGTGGAGTGGTGCAGCGACAACAATCTTTCCCTCAATGCCAGCAAAACTAAAGAGCTGGTCATTGACTTCAGAAAGCAAAGTACTGTACACACCCTTGTCAGCATCAACGGGACCGAGATGGAGATGGTTAGCAGTTTCAAATTCCTCGGAGTACACATCTCCAAAAATCTGTCCTGGTCCACTCACGTCGACGCTACCACCAAGAAAGCACAACAACGCCTATACTTCCTCAGGAAACTAAGGAAATTCGGCATGTCCACATTAACCCTTACCAACTTTTACAGATGCACCATAGAAAGCATCCTATCTGGCTGCATCACAGCCTGGTATGGCAACCGCTCGGCCCAAGACCACAGGTCATGAGAGTCATGAACAGAGCCCACACATCACACGAACCTGCCAGCCATCTATTGACTCCATCTACACCTCCCGCTGCCTGGGGAAAGCGGGCAGCATAATCAAAGACCCCTCCCACCCGACCTACTCACTCTTCCAACTTCTTCCATCGGGCAGGAGATACAGAAGTCTGAGAACACACATGAACAGATTCAAAAACAGCTTTTTCCAAACTATTACCAGACTCCGAAATGACCCTCTTATGGACTGACCTGATTAACACTACACCCCTGTATGCTTCACCTGTTGCCAGTGTTATCTGTGTATCTTGTGTTGCCTTATTCTGGATTTTCGTTTATTTCCTTTTCTTTTCATGTACTCAATGATCCGCTCGCAGAAAAATACTTTTCACTGTACCTTGGTACACGTGCCAATAAACAACAAAGTCCAAAAAAATCCAATGCATGCAATGACTGACTGGCTTTAAATTTGTCATTGTCCAGGACATGAAGAAATGAAACTGTGTCCGACTGATTCTTACACGTCAGGATACTGAATTAGAACTTTCTTGGATAAGTTCTACGGTTACATCTCCAGAATGTGCTAAGTCTGAAGTGGAAATGTTCTCCTTACACATTTTAAAACAAACCTACATTTATATTGCATTTTTTGTGCAATGTTCTAAAATGCTTATTGTTGTAAAATTATAATGCAGCAGCAAATTTAAACCCAGGAAACTCCCAAACAAAGTGATAATGATAGTCTGTTGTTTTCCTAAAGTGATGGAGGGGTGAATACCAGACAGACGCTGGACAATGTCCATGCTTTTCTTCAATAAAGTATCATGGGGCATAACTGACACTATTTACTTTGAAAAATATTTTAACATTTTTCAATCTATTAAATAGAAAAGATAAACAAATGTACATGCATCAGCCAAACAGAAAAATAGAATGACCCCTCACAAAACCTAAATTGCCTCCCCCCGCCCCAACCCCCGCCTTAACAACAGTGACCAATTCCTTGAAATAAACACGAAACGGCTGCCATCTCCTGCAGAACCCCTCGATTGCTCCCCTCACGCTGTACTTCACTTTCTCCAGATGAAAGAAGTCCATCAGATCCTGCAGCCACACTAAGACACTGGCTGGAAATGGAGACCTCCACCTCAGCAGTACTCACCTCAAAGCAAACAGTGAGGCAAAGGCCAGGACATCAGCACCCGCGCCCGTCTGCAGCTCCAGCGAGTCTGGCATCCCAAACATGGCCACTAAAGGACAGAGCTCGCTCTTCAGAACTGCCGACAAGGTGCTGAACAACTCACAGGCCCAAAAATACACAAGCTTGGGACAAGATTAGAACATATGCGCTTGGTTAGCCAGACCTCCTGAACAGCACTCGCACCTGTCCTCCACCCCGAAAAAGCGACTCATCTGGAGTTTGTCATGTCTGCCCTAAAACAAACTTATGTTGGATCAAACCAAGCCTCCCGCATGAGGAGTTCACCCTGCGAAGGGCCTCACTCCACCCCTCATCATCCAATATAGGCCCCAATAAACTATCAAATTCGGCTGTGCCATGCCTCCTGATTGTCTATTCCTTTGAAGAATTGCCCCTCTCAATTCCGCCCATATAAAAGAATGACACCAGCTTGGTAGAACAGGTTTCAATGAACCTAGGTGTGAAAGGTTGGGGGAGGGGACCGATACTGGGCGAGATGTTTTCGAGAGGAAGTGGATGGGAGGATTCTGGGGGAGGGGGTGGGTGCTTGATGGTAACAAGGGGACGGGGCGGGCCAAGCACAGTGGGCAGGGCCTGGAATTATGAGGATGGTGGATACTGTGGGGGGGGGGGGGGGGGGGGGGGGGGGGGGGGGGGGGGGGGCTGAGAGACCCCCGGTTAGGATAGTTATGTGGAATGTGAGGAGTTTGTTGGAGGGAGGTTTTTCAGAGTCACCTCGGGGGTAATACTCGCGAATTTGGAACCCTGGAAGCATTTTTCGGGGTTCGAACCGGCTCAGGCGGCAGGCGTGTGCGGGGGCAGATTTTAGCCTTTGCCTCGCTGATTGCCCGGAGGTCAGCCTCTCCATCCTGTGACACAGCTTGGCGGTTTGGGGGGGAAAGAGAGAGAGAGAGAGACCTGCTCGAATTTCTTTGACTCTCGGGAAGATGAAGTATCAGCTAAAGGGGATGAAAGGTTTCACAATTCATGGGGGATGTTTATTATGCACTTCCCAGAATTGGTTGACATTGAACATGGGGGGGGGGGGGGGGGGGGGTGTTTTAAATAATAGAATGACACCAACTTCTCAATCCTCCCAGAAAAAGATTTCAGCAAGCAAAGCAGCAGACATGACAAAAAAAAATAGTGGCCCAATGTCGACCTTGATCATTTGGACCCTGCCAGCCAAGGACAGGCGAAGGTTATCCCACCTTTGCAAGTTGGTCTTAACTCAACTTACCAGACTAGTATAATTCAGTTTACGAAGTTGGGACCAACCTCAAGCCGCTCGGACCCCCAGATACGCAAAACTTGATCTGGCCAAGCGAAAATGAAGCATCCCCAGGTTGGTTCCCATCCCTCAGGAGTTCATTGGAAAACACGTCTCTTTTCCAGATTAAATTTATATCCCGAAAAGGAATCAAAATCCCCTATTAGTTCCATTCTATCACCCATAGTGGGTACCGGTTCCATCATATGAAGTAAAAGGTCATCAGCATACACAGACACCCTATGCTCCACCCCTCCCCTAATTATACCCTTACACTTAGTAGCACAGCGCTTAGCCCTGTTGCTTTACTGCGCCAGGGTCCCAGGTTCGATTTGCGGCTTGGGTCAATGTCTGTGCGGAGTCTGCATGTTCTCCCCGTGTTTGTCCTCCGGGTGCTCCGGTTTCCTCCCACGAGTCCCGAAAGATGTGCTGTTAGGTGAATTGGACATTCTGAATTCTCCCCAAGTGTACCCGAAAAGACGCCAGAGTGTGGTGACTAGGGGATTTTCACAGTAACTTCATTGCAGTGTTAATATAAACCTACTTGTGACGATAATAAAAATTATTACCCGAAGCCCACAGGCCGCAGCCACTCCCCCCCCCCCCCCCCTCATCCACATTCACTAGCGAAGACAGAACTGATAGTCTAGTAGCCCCTGCCAGATCTCAAAAAACAATAGCTCCCCTGCCTGCCTCCGCAGCGAAGGAATAATCAAAACCAAAGATCTTTCAATTCTCAATATCCCACCATGTGCCATGTATTATCCATATTGCTGCCTTCACCATTACCCCCCCCCCCCCCCCCCCATCCTTTCGCGAACAACATATACTTTGGTCACTCCCCATTCCCTCAAATAGAGAACAAGAAACGCCAGTTAACCGAAAATATACAGAATACGGAAACATTCCCAAGCAAAACCCTTCCCATCCACACACTGAAGTCCCATTTAAACCCTTCCAATTAAGTCACAGTTCCTGTTTCTTAACAGAAATCTCCGTCTCCTGCAAATGCATCAAAAAATGATCGAGTTATATGTAACTCTCGGGTACATTACTCCAAAACGCACTCCACTCAGAGAGCGCCAACTTCACCCTACTGAAGGCTGCACTCCTCTTCGCTAGGTCTGCCCCGATATACTGATAAATCCAGATGTTGCTTCCTTCCCATCTCCAGGTTCTCTCCCATTTCTGGACCAGCTCCTTCTTCTGGAAGCAATGGAAATGAACAATCACCACATGCGATGGCTTTTTTGCCCGAGGCTTCTGCCAGAGTCTTCGGCGGGCCCTATCCAGCTTCTCAAACATCTGGGAAAAATACTCTGTTGGCTTCTGACCCTCCATCCCCTCCTGCAGCCCCACGATCCTGAACTTCTGTCTCAACCTGTTCTCCAGGTCCTCGACCTTTGCCCTCAGGCTCATGTTTCTCTCCCTCACCAACAGCATCGGCTTCCAACGAGGCACTTTGGTCGTTATAAGATGACAAGAGGGCAGCACGGTAGCATTGTGGATAGCACAATTGCTTCACAGCTCCAGGGTCCCAGGTTCGATTCCGTCTTGGGTCACTGTCTGTGCGGAGTCTGCACATCCTCCCCGTGTGTGCGTGGGTTTCCTCCGGGTGCTCCGGTTTCCTCCCACAGCCCAAAGATGTGCAGGTTAGGTGGATTGGCCATGATAAATTGCCCTTAGTGTCCAGTCCAAAATTGCCCTTAGTGTTGGGTGGGGTTACTGGGTTGTGGGGATAGGGTGGAGGTGTTGACCTTGGGTAGGGTGCTCTTTCCAGGAGCCGGTGCAGACTCGATGGGCCGAGTGGCCTCCTTCTGCACTGTAAATTCTATGATCTATGATCTAAGATGTTCTCCAAACCTTTCAGCATCTCACCATGCTCTTTCACGGCCTGCCAAGTTTTTCCCCAATTGCTTCCGTATCGGGCTACGTGCGTCCTCAACAGACTTTGCAGGTCCACATCACCTCCCTGCCTTGTCTTTCAAAAAGCTTATTAAATTGTTTTCTCGAATTTGTGTGCCATTACCCCAGCCCGAATTTCCACTGTGACAGGAGCAGCCACACCCATGCAGGTCATCTCAGCCATCTTCCCTCCCAATGAGCTACGCACGCTCTCTCTTGCTCCATCGAGGAACTACCTCTCGTACCCTTCATTCCAGCAGCCTTTTACGTAACTTTCGACATCAGTGCCTCATACAATTAGATTAGTCGGGTTTGTCCACCAAATTCCCCCGGGATCGGGCAATAAAATACAAAAAATAAAGACCCTGGTGGGACCGATCTTATGTACGACCTTCTCCTACATTCTGCCACCCATTCTGCCTCACGGTAGCATGGTGGTTAGCATCAATGCTTCACAGCTCCAGGGTCCCAGGTTCGATTCCCGGCTGGGTCACTGTCTGTGTGGAGTCTGCACGTCCTCCCAGTGTGTGCGTGGGTTTCCTCCGGGTGCTCCGGTTTCCTCCCACAGTCCAAAGATGTGCGGGTTAGGTGGATTGGCCATGCTAAATTGCCCATAGTGTAAGGTTAATGGGGGGATTGTTGGGTTACGGGTATACGGGTTACGTGGGTTTAAGTAGGGTGATCATTGTTCGGCACAACATCGAGGGCCGAAGGGCCTGTTCTGTGGTGTACTGTTCTATGTTCTATAACTGATATTATTTGAGTATAAATCAGATCAAAATGCAAAAACAGTGACAAGGAGTGCTGTTTGGAATATGTAATAAACAGTGGAATTTATACAACATGTTCTGCTTGTGAGCACAATTCAAGGTTTGGCATAAATAATAGACAACCTTCTCCTTTTCCCAACATTTCCCTTTGGCTTGGGTCTCAGGTCAAGTGACAGCAGAACATTCCCTGGGTTGCCATCACTCAGAGAGGAGGGACAAAAAATGGCCCGGCCAACAAATGCTTTTAGAATGTAGGACTGAAGCATGCCTCCTCTTTTCTCACTACACTTACCTGATGACAGAGATAAGCAAACCGGAGGGATCTTTGCTCTTGCTGATGGCACTCCTGTACTTTCCTGCTTCACTCGCCATCTTTGTTGTGACTGACCTCCCGCGAGCGGGCGCGTGCGCTGATTGACAGTTGGAAGCCACGTCAATCACAGGGCTTCCAGCCAATCAGCGGCGGGAAAGGGCGGGACCTTTATCAAATGGGACCAGAAATATATATGCCTATATATTTATAACTCTACGGAGGAAACAAAACCATTTCGGCTGTTCAGTGTATGACGACGGCCTTTTTTCTTTCGCCTTTGAAAAAAAAATGGCAGGGCAAAGAACTACATTTCCCATCATTCCGGGACAGTTGACAACAACGGTAACTTTATTGAACAGAGGGAGGCATTTCTCTGGGCACGCTGGTGCCGGCCTGCCTTCCCCCGCGCGTGCGCGCACGCATCGCCGTCCTCCCCGCCCATCATCCAGGCGACCACTGGGCCAATCGGCGCCCCGATTCAACTGCATTGGCTGAGCCGGTGAGGCGATTGACCAATCGCGGTGGCCGTTGCTGTCAGGCGGGTTGCGGAGAGGCGTGATGGAGTGGACCGGCGGCGGCGGCGGCCTGTGACTGGGTTTCCTTACTGCGGACAGTAACTCCGGCGCCTCCTGAAGTTTTCCCCGGCTGGGATAATTATATTTTTTTTCCCCCTTCTCTGTATTTTCTGTTTCACTTGTTTTGAAATTAATGCTGGTGAGATGGGGGGTAGTGGGAGTACCAAACGCGTGTCCTTCGAAGCTGATGAAAATGATCAGATCACTGTGGTGAAGGGCATCAGGGTGAGTGTGGCACTGTGAACCAACTGGACCAATGCAAGTCTTGGCACTTTCTCATTCGCACTAACCTGCTCCTGTGGCTACGTTCTTGAAGTCCCAGGCCCTAAGTAAACTATCACTCTCATCGTGGAGCTGAACTTTTCCACCACTTTGCCAGTTTTCAGTGTTCAAATTGAGGCCTCTGTTTGAGCTGAGAACTTTTAAACGACTTTGCAATCCGTTGTTACTGGAAGTACATTGCTGAACGTATTTATTCAGTTGTAAGTGAGTTAAGCAATCGAGGACTTATATGACCCTCATAGAGTTTTTGATAGTTATGGTTTGTGTATTTTTTTAAAAAGGCCTCCTCCCCTCTGACCTGTTTCGGTATTATTAACATAGAACAGTACAGCACAGAACAGGCCCTTCGGCCCTCGATGTTGTGCCGAGCAATGATCACCCTACTCAAACCCACATATCTACCCTATACCCGTAACCCAACAACCCCTCTTTCTCCCCCCCCCCCCCCCCCCCCCCCCCCCCCCTCCAAACCTTAGGACTTTGTTTTTGGAGAATGGGAAAGCAGTATGTTCATTCATAGAATCATAGAACTTACAGTGCAGAAGGAGGCCATTTGGCCCATCGAGTCTACACCAGACCTTGGAAAGAGCACCCTACCCAAGCCCACACCACCCTATCCCCGTAACCCTAACTAACCTTTTTGGCCAAATTTATGATAGCCAATCCACCTATCCTGCACAGCTTTCAGGACTTGTGGGAGGAAACCGGAGTACCCGGAAGAAGCCCACGCAGACACTGGAAGAACATGCAGACTCCGCACAGACAGTGACCCAAGCCGGGAATCGAACCTGGAACCCTGGAGCTGTGAAGCAACAGTGCTAACCACTGTGCCACTAGGCCGCAGCTTTTCTTTTAGCTTTAGTGCTAATAAAGTTCAAACTCCTTGATAATGTGCCACATTTCTGATGTTGAAGTATGAGAGAACCTGAAAAGCAAGGTTTGCGTTACCATGGTGTCATTCATGACTTTGGAATATCTTGAAGTACACAACCGCCCGTTAGGTGCTTCCATAAACTGTGAGTGATAATCGAGTAGCGCTGGCAATCGATATGTGCACAGCATACTCTCCCAAATAATGCTATAAATAAATTGATAATCTGCTGCAGTGATGAGTGGTGAAGGATATGTTTTTTTGCTAAATACCCTGCTCCGTTTTGAAACAGCATCATGGAACTTTTATGCTCACCTGACGGAACAAGTGGTTTGATGTCTCATCCAGAAGACAGCAACTCTGACGATGCAGCATCCCCTTAATACTGCATTGCAATTTTTGCCTTGATTTTGTGGCCAAGTCTCTGGAGTGGGGCTCGTAGAATGATGCAACACATTTCACCCATTATGCTTGAGCTCGGCCTTTGAAAGGGCAACCCAATTAAACCCATTGCCCTGCCCTTTCCCCATGGCCCTCAAAATTCTTCCTCTTTTGAAAGTTATTGGTGAATGTATTTCCACTATTCAGGCGGTGCATTCCAGATCATGACTCATTGTCTTTTTAAAAGATGTTCTCATCTTTGGTTCTTTTGGCAGTTACCTTAAATTCGTATCCCCTGATAACTCTCACTTGAGAAACCCAAGGCTTATGAGATGGTTTTTAAAATAGTCATTCATTTACTGTTTTGCTTGGGGAGAATTGTAGAACTGGAAAAGAATGTTGATAAGATGATCAGGGTTGAGTGATTATGGAAGGTTTGGAGACATATCTAAAATCTAACTCGGCGAGACAGGCCACTGAGAATGAAGAAAACTGGATGAGGGGCATAAAGGGCACAAGTGAGCCTTGGCTTAGTGGTATCATCTTGTCTGAGTCATAGGTTCATAGATTGAAAGTTCCACTGCATACACATAATTTAGCCTGACATTTCATGCCAAAGAACTGTTCGTTTGGATGCGGCCAACAGCTTATGGTTGCCCTCAGCTAAAAGGTTCCATTTGAAGAGCAGCAGACGTGTTCCTCCAGTGTCCTGACTAACGTTTATCCCTCAACCAACACCATTAAAGCAAATTAGTTGGTCATTTTTCTGATTGTAGGGTCACAGTATGCTACTTTTGTCAACTTGACAGCTCTGCAAAAGTGCTTCATTGGCTGTGAATGTTTCTCCGGCATCCTCAGGGCATGAAAGACACTGTGTAAATAACTTCATTCTTTAATAGAAAGAAAGAACTTAGATTTTTTCAATGCTTTTCACAGCCTCAGGATGCTCCAAAGCACTATACTGCCAGTGGAGTACCTTTCATAACATAGAAAATGCAGAAACCAAACTGAGCACAAGGTGCATGAACAGCAATAAGATAATGACCAAATAATTGTTTTTTAAGGATGCTGGTTGAGGGATAATTATTGGTGAGGGCACTGGGGAGAACTCCAATACACTTATTTGATATAGTGCCATGAGATCCCTTGTATTATATTAATCTTTATTGTCACAAGTAGGTTTACATTAATACTACAATGAAGTTACTGAAAATCCACCTGGCGTCCACATTGGTGTGCAGGCTGGACTTCAGTTTGACATCTCATCTATAAGACAGCACCTCCAACAGTGCAGTGCTCCTCAGCACTGTACTGAATGATCAGGCTCGGTTGTGTGATCAAGTCTGAGGAATTGGACTTGAACCGTCAACTTTCAGTTGAAGATGTCACCAGTGAGCCAAAGCTGAAGTTCAAAGTGGCACTTAGGAAGAGATTGTTGGATGAATCAGAGATTCAGCTGCATTAAGAAATGGCTGTTTGAAAAAAAAACATTTTCAACTGTGTATTCAGCAGAAGGAAGGAACAAGAGGGGAAAATTAAAAGTGTCAGGGCAGCTCAGTTAACAAAAGAAAAATGAAGAGCAAAAGGGAGTTTCCAATAACAGACATCCTGTTCGGTCATAAAGGTAAGGGTAAAGCGAATGGAATGGTGATTTAAACCAGAAAATGCACAATACTTAAGTCGGGCAGTATCTGTGGAGAAAAACAGGGTTAATATGTCAAATCAGTGATCCCTCATTAGAATGGTGATTTGTCTACTGCAAAGTAAAGTTGTGCATATTGTGAACAGGATGTATAAATAATTTGTGGAGACCATGTGAAAATTCATGACATGGAAAGGGAACAGAGATCGGCTCAAAGGCAGGTTGTGTCATATTTCTATGATTGAAATACAGGGACTTTGGGCTTTTACTCATTCAGGGCCAGTGACTTGTGACTAAGTGATTAAGTCCAATTCTGTTTATATTGCATGGGATATTTCCTGGCGCATTACAGATTGCATTCCATAATTCCATCAATTTTTAATAACCCACAAATCAATGTTGTTTTTAAAAAAAGACTTTGCAGATAGAATTAAGGAACCAAATGAAAAACAGCTGACTGGAATGTTGTCAGTTTTGGTCACAAAATCCATTTAAAAACATTGGTTGCAATGCAGACAAGATCTACCTGTGACCCAAGATGTCACTTGTATGAGCAATGAGGAAAGATTGGAGAATTTCAACATGAAATTACCCTAACTGATGAATTATTACATACTCAGCATTGTTCTTGTCTCTTAAGAGCAAAATAAAAAGGAGCAGTATTGTTCAATCAACCCCTCGTACCTACTCCACCATTCAACATGATCGTGGCTGACCGTCACCTCAACTCCACTTGGCTGACTGCTCCCCATATCTATTGGATCCCAGAGATTAAAAATCTCTTGATTTTGAGTTTGCATTCACTGAACAATGAAGCATCTATCGCCCTTTTAGGTAGGCAATTCCAGAAATTTACAACGCTTTGAATGAGAAAATTTTCATTGTCTTTACCTATCTTCCATGGGGTGGCCACAATATTGGAAATCACCTTTTATCTACAATCATTTTTGTGGATTTATTTTTGCAGCTGTATGCCCTTCATGCACCCCCACCCCTCAAAATCTCCCTGTTTGTCTACACTGGACCTGACACTGAAACATGCAATCTTGCCTCCACTAATTCTGTGGCCAAACATGTCCTGAAGTGAGACGAGAACCCAGAACCTTCCGGCTCCATGTCAGGAGCACTACTAACTGCACCATGTGGGCTCCGAGGAAGACATGTTTTCTCAACTTGCTCAGACATAAGTGATCACTTATCCTGCGACTATGCTCAGTTCTGGATTCCGGGCAACACGGTGGCCTCACGGCGCCGAGGTCCCAGGTTCGATCCCGGCTCTCCGTCACTGTCCGTGTGGAGTTTGCACATTCTTCCCGTGTTTGCGTGGGTTTCGCCCCCAGAACCCAAAAATGTGCATGGGAGGTGGATTGGCCACGCTAAATTGCCCCTTAATTTTGTTAAGATCAAACCTCATTGTCCTAAACCCCAGCGATTATAGGTCCAATTTACTCAGCCTCTCAGCAGAGGAAAACCCTCTCAACCAAAGACCAAATTTGGTGAACCTTCACTGTGTTGGCCCACTGCAATGTCCTGTAGCGTACAACTGGATCAAGACTTCTTTATCCTTGTCATCTCATTCCCTTGCAATAAAGGCCAACATGCTATTTGCCTGCTTGCTGTACCTGCATGCTAACTTTGTGTTTGTTATGCAAGTATGCCCAAGTCTCAAGAAACATGAAAAAATGTCATGCCCTTCAAAAATTATTCTACTTTTCTATTTCTACCAAAGTAAATAACTTCACACTTCTCCGCATTATAATGCAGTTGCCACTCGCTTAAAACTCATTTGTCTGTAATATCCTGTCCTATTTGCAGCAGAACCTCCCAGGGGTACGTCGGCACGAGCAGTCACCTACATACCCTGATGAACCTTATCCAACAACCGACATGATGAAAGTGGTCAATATTCACCTCGAGGATGAACAAGGCCTTTTTGTGTCCTCCTTCCAGCTTACATTCCCATCTAACGTTCTATTGTAAGCAAACCTGGATACATTACTCCTAGTGATTTAGTAATGTTGTTCAAGTTATTAATACAGATTGTAAATAGCTGAGGGCCCATCACTGCTCTTTGCAGCACCAACTAGCTTCACCTGCCAACTTAAAAATGCTTTATTTAGCCAGATTCTTTGCTTATTGTCCATTAAATAATCCTCTGTACATGTTACTATATTATCCCAATTCCATGAACCCTCATCTTGCACATTAATCTTTTGTGTGGCACGTCATTGTATGCCTTTTGGAAATCCAAATATACGATATCTATCCATTTACCGACCATACTAATCACATTCTCGAACAAATCTTGAAAAGAATTGTCTTTTTCCTTTTTATATTATCACACTGGCTCTCGGTGCACCATTGAGACTTACTTAAAAATGAGTCCAGTATTTCCCAACTAATAATTTAACTGGCCTATAATTTCTTTCACCTTTCTTGAATAATGGAGTTACACCAATGACTTTACGATCTGCTGGGACCATTTCAAAATCTTGGGAATTCTGCAAAGTCAACTGCTAGTGCTGCAAATAGTCCTTTTCGAACCCTTGGATGTAGGTCGCCGCTTTTTGTCCCTTAAATTTTCACCAATACCTTTTCTCTGCTGAAATGTAATTATCTTGTGTTTCTCGCTCTTATTTGCCCTTTGTTTATCCTATACTCTGAAAGTAAATTGTGCCTTTTTTCCCATGCATCCTGACCAACCTGCTGTGTCATATAATGTGGGAAAGTGTAAAAAGTTGTTCTCTTGTCAGGAAGAGTAAAAAAGCTGAGGATAACTTAAATGGAAAATGGCTGCAGAATGCTGAGGTGCAGAGGGATTTAGGTGTTCTTGTGCACGAGTCACAAAATGTTAGTGCAGCGTGCAGTCAAGAAGACTAATAATAATCTTTATTATTGTCACAAGTAGGCTTACATTAACACTGCAATGAAGTTACTATGAAAATCCCCTCGTCGCCACACTCTGGTGCCTGTTCGGGTACACAGACGGAGAATTCAAAATGTCTAAATCTGCTGACAGCACGCCTTTCGGGACTTGTGTGAGGAAACCGGAGCACCCGGAGGAAACCCACGCAGACACTGGGAATCGAACCCGGGTCCCTGGCGCTGTGAAGCAACAGTGCTATCCACTGTGCCATCATGCCGCCCATACGGAATGCTATTCTTTTACTACGAGGGGAATTGAACATAAAAGTAAGGATGCTATGCTTCACTTATAGAGCCATGATGTGGAGATGCTGGCGTTGGACTGGGGTGAGCACAGTAAGAAGTCTTACAACACCAGGTTAAAGTCCAACAGGTTTGTTTCAAACACGAGCTTTCAGAGCGCAGCTCCTTCTTTAGGTGACTGGAGAGGTATGATCCAGAAACATTTATATAGACAAAGTCAGAGATGCCGGACAATGCGAGAATTTGCAGGTAATCAAATCATTACAGATCCAGAGAGAGGGATAATCACAGGTTAAAGAGGTGTGAATTGTCTCAAGCCAGAACAATTGGTGGAATTTTGCAAGTCCAGGCCAGATGGTGGGGAGTGGATGTAATGCGACATGAATCCGAGATCCCGGTTGAGGCCGCACTCATGCGTGCGGAACTTAGCTATAAGTTTTTGCTCGGCAATTCTGCGTTGTCGCGTGTCCAGAAGGCTGCCTTGAAGAACGCTTACCCGGAGATCTGAGGCTGAATGCCTCTGACTGCTGAAGTGTTCCCCGACTGGAAGGGAACATTCCTGCCTGGTGATTGTCGCACGGTGCCCGTTCATTCGTTGTCGCAGTGTCTGCATGGTCTCGCCAATGTACCACGCTTCGGGGCATCCTTTCCTGCAGCGTATGAGGTAGACTACATTGGTCGAGTCGCACGAGTATGTGCCGCGTACCTGGTGGGTACCAAGGTCATCCCCACACCCCCACTACTGGCCTTCAAACAACCGCGCAACCTCAAACAAACCATTGTTTGCAGCAAATTACCCAGCATTCAGAACAGCGACCACAACACCACACAACCCTGCCAGGGCAATCTCTGCAAGACATGCCAGATCATCGACTTGGATACCACCATTATACGTGGAAACACCACCCACCAGACTTTGTCTATACAAATGTTTCTGGATCATACCTCTCCAGTCACCTGAAGAAGGAGCTGCGCTCCGAAAGCTCGTGTTTGAAACAAACCTGTTGGACTTTAACCTGGTGTTGTAAGACGTCTTACTGTGCTCACTTATAGAGGGTACTGGTGAGACTGCATCTTGAATACAGAGTGCAGTTTTGGTTTCCTTATTTAAGTAAGGATGTAAATGCATTGGAAGCGGTTCAGATGAGGTTTACTAGATTGATACATGGAATGAACAGGATGCCTTATTAGGATAGAGTGGAAAGACTGGCCTAGTTTGCACCGGATGTTTAAAAGAGTGTAGGGTGACCTGATTGAACTATCCAAGATCCTTAATCATATTGACAAAAAATACTTTGAAGGGATGTTTCCTCTTGTGGTTGAGTTCAGAATGAGGGGGCACTGTTTTATAATTCGGGGAAACCATTCTCGGACAGAGATGAGGAGAATTTTTTTCTCTCAGGCTTGTGCGACTTTGAAACACTCCAGGCGGTGGAAACGGGATCACTAAATATTTTTAAGGCAGAGTGCGTAGGTTCTTGTAGGGCATGTAGGGGTAGATGGGGAATCTGGAACTCCAGATTAGCCATGATCTCAATGAATGGCAGAGCAGGCTTGAGCGTCCAAATGGCATACTGCTGCTTTATTTTGTATGTTCGTAGTTCTAAACTCTCCTGCTTTAATTCAGGTTTCCAACATGTGCAGTTTTATTATTTTGGAGATTTTCAAGATCAATAATCTCGGCAGAAGGCAACTGTAGTTGGATAATTGAAATATGATTTCAAATTAAACCAGGAAAATAGGGTCAGAGGACATAACGTTACTTTCCTGTTTGAATTTCACATGAATGTCGCAAAGAATTTCTTCACTCAGCAACAAATGTTTGGAATAATTGCAAGACAAGTAGTAAGGAGCATAAAAAATTGAGTTGGATGCTGTAATTAGACTTTGACCCATTACTGTCAAACTAGTTTTTCTTGTCTTTTTCAATTATCTGGCTCTTATCTCACTAATCTTATTTGTGGGATCTCTTTGTATGCAAATGTACACCACATTTCTTATATTACAGTAATGCCTACATTTCAGGAAAGTACTGTTGAGAGCCCCACTCAGTTTAGATACCAGGGTATCTCAAAGGGGTAACTTAGAACACAGGTTTTTAATTGTTTATTTTACAGTTTGGAATAATGTGAGGAAAGAAATGTAGAACAGTGAGGAATGGTCCAGTCGTCTTGTAACCATCCAAAGAAAATAATGTTTATTAAACTGTAAAATGCTCAACAAGAAAGGCCACAGTACAAAACAAATGTAACTACAACAATGGCTACACACACACACTGCACACGAATTGATCCCCTTTGTCATCTAGCTACATTGTTAAATTCTGAAAATGTCCCTTTTCCCAAAACAACATTCCATAACGTTTACCTCGATGAGCCAAATCCAACAAACAGTTAGTATCTTTATTTTTGGAAGCCCTCCTTCTGATTCAACCTCAAAACCTTGAGGTTTTCAAAACAGTTTTTTCAGCCTGAAGTTTACTTTTGGGAGAACTTCTGTTTAAAGCTGGACATGACAATGATCTTAGGTGCTCATCCGCTGTGCTTCTCTCCTGTACAGAGCTAACCCTACCACTGATATATCTTTTTTCCCTTTTGACCTTGTCCTATCTGAACAACTAGTCTTCGAAGTCATGTTTTTATCATCTGTGTGTGACACACATTGGTAGTTTTAAGTCCTGCTATTCTATAATCTAGTGTTCTCCACTTCACTGAAGTAAATATCTGTTCCCCTACTGCTAAGCTAATCTGCATATCAAAAACCCTTCCAAGCAGCTGAACCCTTATCAATTCCCCTTTATCCAATTCTTTCATCTTTATTTTCTTCAAACATCTTGGGCCATTGGAACCAGTTCTGGGGAAGGCGGGACCAGTACAAACCGGGCGGTCTGCACCTGGGCAGGACTGGAACCGATGTTCTGGGGGGAGGGGGGGGCGGTCAGCAACTGCTGTTGGGGAGGGTTTAAACTAATGTGGCAGGGGGGTGGGAACCGATGTAGGAAGTTGGAGGGAAGTAAAACGGGGCCAGAAACAAAAAGCATTAAGGAGGAAAGTGTAAGGCAGAAAAACCAAAGTCAAAAATGGCCACGGTACAGGGTACAGTGACTGAGGAGAGTGCGAAAAGGGACATGGTCAATGCAGGTTTGAGGATGTTGTACCTAAATGCGCGCAGTATACGGAACGAGGTAAATGAGCTTGTTGCACACATGGAAATTGGCCAGTACGATGTTGTGGGCAACACAGAGACGTGGCTGCAAGGGGATCAGGCCTGAGATCAAAATATCCATGGATATATGTCCTATCGGAACGACAGGCAGATGGGCAAAGGGGGTGGGGTTGCATTGTTAGTAAGGAATTTAGTTAAATCGGTAGCAAGAAGCGATATAGGATCAGAAGGCTTAGAATCTCTGTGGGTAGAGTTGAGGAATCGCAAAGGTAAAAAGACCATGATGGGAGTTATGTACAGACTCCCTCGCAGTAGTCAGGATGTGGGGCAGAAAATGAATCAGGAGATAGAAAAGGCTTGTAAAAAAGGCAATATTACAATAATCATTGGGGACTTCAATATGCAGGTGGACAGGGAAAATCAGGTTGGTAGTGGATCCCAAGAAAAGAAATTTGTGGAATGTAGAAGAGATGGTTTTTTTTGGAGCAGCTTGTGGCAGAGCCTATGAGGGAATATGCAATTCTGGATTTGGCGATGTGTAATGAGGCAGACTTGATTAGGGAACTTAAGGTGAAGGAACCCTGAGGGAGCAGTGACCACAGTATGATAGAATTTACCCTGCAGTTTGAGAGGGAGAAACTGCAATCAGATGTAACGGTATTACAATTAAATAAGGGTAACTACAAAGGCGTGAGGGAGGAGCTGGCCAGAGTTGATTGGAAAAGGAGCCTAGCAGGGAACACAGTGGAACAGCAATGGCAGGAGTTTTGGGGGTTATGAGGGAGGCACAATAGAAATTCATCCCAAGGAGGAGCAAATATGGTGAGGGAAGGACAAGGTATCCATGGCTGCCGAGGGATGCCAAGTACAGCATAAAAGCTAAAGAAAAAGCAAACAAAGTGGCGAGTATTAGTGGGGAACCAGAGGTTTGGGAAGCCTTTAAAAGCGAGCAGAGGACAATTAAAAAAGCAATAAGGGGGGAGAAGATGAAGTATGACTGCAAGCTAGCTAGTAATATAAAGGAAGATGGGAAGAGTTTTTTTCAATAGATTAAAGGTAAGGGAGAGGCAAAAATAGACATTGCACCACTGGAAAATGTGGCTTGAGAATTAATAATAGGAAACAAAGAAATGGCAGACCAACTGAATAGTTACTTTGCATTTGTCTTCACGGTGGAAGACACCAGTGGGATGCCAGAGCTCCAGGAGAACCAGGGGGCAGAAGTGAATGCAGTGGCCATTACTGAGGAGAAGGTTCTGGGGAAACTGAAAGGTCTGAAGGTGGATAAGTCACCTGGACCGGATGGACTACACCCCAGGGTCCTAAAAGAGATAGCTGAGAAAATTGTGGAGGCATTACTGATGATCTTTCAGGAATCACTGGAGACGGGAAGGATCCCAGAGGACTGGAAGGTGGCTAATTTAACACCCCTGTTTTAAGAAGGTAGGGAGGCAGAAGACGGGAAGTTATAGGCCGGTTAGCCTGACTTCGGTCATTGGTCAGATTTTAGAGTGTTATTAAAGATGAGATCGCAAAGTACTTGGAAGTGCATGGTAAAATAGGACTGAGTCAGCACGGCTTTGTCAAAGGTAGGTTGTGTCTGACAAATCTGTTCGAGTTCTTTGAGGAGGCAACAAGCAAGTTAGACAAAGGAGAACCAGTGGATGTGATTTATTTAGATTTCCAGAAGGCCGTTGATAAGGTGCCGCGTAGAAGACTGTTAAATAAGTTGAAAGCCCATGATGTTAAGGGTACGATCCTGGCATGGATAGATGATTGATTGACTGGCAGAAGGCACAGAGCAGGCATAAAGGGTCATTTTCAGGATGGCAGCCGGTGACTAGTGGTGTGCCTCGGGGGTCTGTGCTGGGGCCACAACTTTTCACAATATACATTAATGATCTGGAAGAAGGTCACTGGGGGCCTCACGGTAGCATGGTGGTTAGCATCAATGCTTCACAGCTCCAGGGTCCCAGGTTCGATTCCCGGCTGGGTCACTGTCTGTGTGGAGTCTGCACGTCCTCCCCGTGTGTGCGTGGGTTTCCTCCGGGTGCTCCGGTTTCCTCCCACAGTCCAAAGATGTGCGGGTTAGGTGGATTGGCCATGCTAAATTGCCCGTAGTGTAAGGTTAATGGGGGGATTGTTGGGTTACGGGTATACGGGTTACGTGGGTTTAAGTAGGGTGATCATTGCTCGGCACAACATTGAGGGCCGAAGGGCCTGTTCTGTGCTGTACTGTTCTATGTTCTAAGGTACTGAAGGTACTGTTGCTACGTTTGCAGATGATACAAAGGTCTCTAGAGGGACAGGTAGCATTGAGGAAGCAAGGGGGCTGCAGAAGGACTTGGACAAGCTAGGAGAGTGGGCAATGAAGTGGCAAATGAAATACAATGTCGATAAGTGTGAGGTTATGCACTTTGGAAGGAGGAATGTAGGCATAGACTTTTTTTTATAAATGGGGACATTCTTAGGAAATCAAGCACAAAGGGACTTGGGAGTCCTTGTTCATGATACTCTGAAGGTTAATGTGCAGGTTCAGTCAGCAGTTAAGAAGGCAAATGCAATGTTAGCATTCATGTCAAGAGGGCTAGAATACAAGACCAGGGATGTACGTCTGAGGCTGTATAAGGCTCTGCTCAGACCCCATTTGGAGTATTGTGAGCAGTTCTGGGTCCCGTATCTAAGGAAGGATGTGCTGGCCTTGGAAAGAGTCCAGAGGAGGTTCACAAGAATGATCCCTGGAATGAAGAACTTGTCGTATGAGGAACGTTTGAGGACTCTAGGTCTGTACTCATTAGAGTTTAGAAGGATGAGAGGGGATCTTATTGAAATTTACAAGATACTGCGAGGATACTGCCTGGATCGAGTGGCCGTGGAGAGGATGTTTACACCTAGCTAAAACTAGAACCAGAGGACACCATCTCAGACTCGAGGGACGATCCTTTAAAACCGAGATGAGGAGGAATTTCTTCAGCCAGAGGGTGGTGAATCTGTGGAATTCTTTGCCACAGAAGGCTGTGGAGGCCAAATCACTGATTGTCTTTAAGACAGAGATAGATAGGTTCTTGATTGATAAGGGGATCGAGGTTCTTGATTAATAAGGGGATCAGGGGTTATGGGGAGAAGGCAGGAGAATGGGGATGAGAAAATATCAGCCATGATTGAATGGCGGAGCAGACTCGATGAGCCGAGTGGCTTAAGTCTGCTCCTGTCTTATGGTCTTATGGACAGTACTTCATTGACTGCAAAATGCTTTGGAGAAACTGAGGTTGTGAAAGCCACAATATGAATGTAAGTCCTTATATTTTTCTTCTAATTTTTAATAATGTATTAAATTTTTCTAAGGCATATAATTATATTGAATATATGACCATTTTTGAATTAATTTCCTCTGCCCTCTTAAAGGCATTTGTTTGCGTTCTGTGACACAGTTCCACAAGTGGTTATCAATCACAAGCATTTTGCTCATCTGGCCATTTTTCACCTGTCAATCTTTGCAGTGAGTGCCGACAGATTATCGAACGGCAGATGACTTTGCAGCTCATTGCAGCCTTGTTCTCATCCAGTGTCAGATGCACACCATTTAGGATTGCTTTATTATGATATTGAAGAGGAGGATCAGTTGACTTCTGTTGGTCCTTATTTTTTAAATGTCTCTTCATTGGAGTTTTCTAAATTTTTAGACAAAAGAGCACAAAACAAGCAAAAGCAAGATAGGCAGCTACAGGTGTCAGTGTACAACAGGTACAGCCTCAATTCCCATAACAGCCTCCCCGAACATTTTTCAAACGGCAATCATTACAGCGTTAGGAACAAGACCAGATGGATCACGGACAAAATCCCCAACACGCTCCCCTGATAAATGACCCGTTTGTGCCCGAGCAGGATACAGGCAACAGTTTAGTCCTACCTAATACCCATAGCTTAAAAAAAGAATGACAAGAAGAAAACAATACCCGAGAGCTCCAGTATGAAGGGGAATTCACTGACTCTTACAGAGCAATTTGAACTCTTCCCCACACTGGAACAAGCAGCCACCTGACGTTCAACGTGGCAAAAAACGGACAAATTCAAGTAGAGGACTGGGCACAACCAGCTCCCTGTTAACAATCCATGGTCTCCCACAGAGAAAGTAAAAAGACAGCAAAAGGAACAGCTAAGAGTAAAGAATCAAACCCCAACTCCCAGAACCAAGGACAAAACAGATAATCGAATCACCAACATCATCCCCAACAGGGCAAAAGGCAACCTTGGGGTCAAGATTCAAGAGGAAAACTGGTCCCAGTCAGAGAGAAACCCAAATCAGCATGGAAGGGCCATCGGAGCAGAGCCCCCCTCCCCGACCACTGAGACCCATCAAAACAAGGCAAGGATTTGGCCACCCAAAAACCAACATAAATTGACCTCTGTTGACTTCCGGTGGCGCCGGCCTCATCGAGAGGCGCTCCCGCCGGTGTCCGCTGTTTACGGCGCTTTCGGGTATTTCCCCGTTTTTTCGCGCGCTCCCGATTTTCGTCAGCCTTTGGGGCCAAGCCGGGCCGGTTTGGGAACCGGCAAGAAACCCAGTGCGAGTGCCGGGCAGCCGGCCGGAACTGAGGCGTCTGGCCCAGGGCGTGCGGCATTTGGAGCGGCGGGGGCGGAGGCGAACCAAACACGAGGCTGTAGAGACGGCAGACCCGAAGCCAGGGCGCAATTTAGTGGGAATGTTGCACAGCGGGTGGCTCCCGCTTAAAATGTGTTTTTGAGAAGTCTGAAGTCTGGTCCCGGGGGAATTTTTTGAAAGAATTTTTTTTTCTAAGATTGAAGAAAGAAATATAAAAATAATAAGTCGTTAAAGGATGCGAAAAGCTGTTGTCAAGAAGGGAGGAAACGTGGGTTCGTCGTCAAATGAGGACCAGCAAAAGCACTGACAAGTTGGCGGATGCCGGACCGCATAGTGGTAACGCACTGCTTATGGTGGAAAAGGTGACCAAGATCATGGCTGTGGAAACGCAGTATGCGAGGCACATGGAGGCTTTGAGGAAGGAGATGGCAGTCGCATTGAAGTCATTGGAGGAAGCAATCGCCCCGGTGAGGGTAGCTGTGGCCAAGACATTTGCCGAAGTGAGAGAGCAGGGCGATGAAGGAAGTGGAGGAGGCCGTGTCGCAGCACAGCGACCAGCTCACCTCGATGGGGGAACGAGCTGCGGAGGGTGGAGGAGGTCAAGAGAGGACTCCGAGCAAAGCTCGAGGACTTGGAGAACCGCTCAAGGCGGCACAATCTGAGAATTGTGGGCTTGCCCGAAGGGACAGAGGGCTCGAGGCCAACAGAGCACTTCGCTAAGATGCTGGTGGAGTTGATGGGGGAGGGTGCGAACCCCTCCCGGTATGAGCTGGACCGAGCTCATCGGTCGTTAAGGCCGAAGCCCAAAGTAAATGAATTGCCAAGAGCAGTAATTATCTGCTTCCATAAATACCACATGAAGGAGAAGGTGTTGGGCTGAGCGAAGCAGAAGTGCGAATTTCAGTGGGATGGTGCTCAGAGTTCTGATTTACCAGGACTTGACGTAGGAGTAGGCAAAGAGACAAGCGGCGTTCGGCTGAGTGTACGCAGCACTGTACAACAAGGGGTGAAATTTAGAATGGTATACCCGGCGAAGCTGAGGGTGACGTATTACACCAAAGATTTTTATTTCAAAACAGTGGAGATGGCTGAAGCATGCGTGAAGCAGAAGGCTCGGGACAGATGTGAGGGGAGGAGCTGTGAGAGACTTTGGACTGTGATTGGGGAGCTGGAAAATGTGTAAATGCTGTAACTTTTCATTGACTTGCATTGTAATTTACTTCACTTCACATTGTTACAGAGTTTAAGATTTTGTTTGAGTTGATTGGCATTCTTTGTTGCGATTGTTATATGTCATTTTAGTGAATTGTATGGGTTGGATTGTTTTTTTTTTGGGTGTGTTTTTTTTTCTTGTGGGGGGGAAACGGTATGCCTTGGAGGGCGGGGGGGGGTGATTTTCGAGAGGAAGTGCAGGGGGGATTCTGGGAGGGGGGAAGGGGTTCGATGTTAATGATGGATATGGGTGGGTCAGGCTCATCGGGCAGAGCCGGTGGTATGATGATGGTGGATAAGAAGTTGGGGAGGCAGTTAACAGAGTAACGTGGGACGTGAGGGGGGTTAGGAGGTCCAGTCAAGAGGTCAAGGGTGCTTGCGCATCTGAAAAGTTTGAAAGGGATGTAGCATTGCTGCCGGAGACTCACTTGAGGGTGAAAGACTTAGGTGGGTGAGACTTAAAAAGGGCTCGGTTAGTCAGGTGTTTCTCTCTGGATTTGACGGAAGGGCTCGAGGCGTAGCAGTAATGGTCAGCAAAAGAGTACGGTTCCAGATGGAGAATGTGGTCGCAGATCAAGGGGGGAGATGTGTGATTGTGACAGGGGCACTGGAGGGGAGGTTAGTGGTGCTGGTAAGTGTACCTGGTCCCAATTGGGACGATGTGGAATTCGCAAAGAAGGTGTTTGGGGCCATCCCCAACTTGTACACACACAAATTGATCGTTGGGGGGGGTTTACTGGAACTTTGTGCAGGAGCTACGGTTGGACAGGTCAAGGCCGCGCTCGCTGGTCCTATCAAGGTGGGGTGAAGGCGTTGGCTGGGCTAATGTTGGAAATGGGAGGGGTGGACACTTGGAGGTTTCGGCACCCGAGGGAGCGGGAATACTCATTTTTCTCGGCAGTCCATAGGTATACCCGCGGATCAATTTTGTCGTGGTGGGGAAGGCTTTGCTGGCTGGGGTTAAGGGGTTGGAGTATTCGGCAATTGCAGTATCAGATCATGCACCGCATTGGGTGGATATGGTACTGGAGGAGGGGCTTGTACAGAAGCCAACGTGGAAATTAGATGTGGGACTGTTGGGGGACCTGTGACAAAATTGAAAAAGTAATTGAGGAATATGTAGGTTTCGATTGTGAGGGTGAGCTGTTGAAGGGAGTTGCCTGGGAGGCTCTAAAGGCGGTGGTGAGGGGTGAGGTGATTTTGTTTAAGGCCAAGGTGGACAAAGAGGAGAGGTTGGCGTGGCAGAGGGTAATAGATGAGATGCTGGAGGTAAATAAGAGTTATGCAAAAGATGGGGACCCAGCGGAGTTGGAAAAAAGGAAGGAACTGCAGGCCGACTATCTACCAGGAAGGCGATATGCCAACTGAGGTGAGCAAGGGGTCAGTTTACGAGCATTGAGAGTATGTTAGCGGGTCAGCATCGGATGGCAGGCGGCGGCAAGGGAAATTGTTCAGGTGCGGGACAGGGCAGGGAAGTTGGTAGTGGCTCCGGATCTATTGACAAGGTCTTTGAATAATTCTGAGAGTTTGTGCAGGTCAGAGCCACTTGGGGGAGACTGGGAGATGCAGGAATTTCTAGATGGGCTGGAGTCCCCGAGATTAGGCGAGGGGGGGGCAGGGCTTCATTAGAAGAAGCGATAGTGGAGCAGGAGATAAAAGATGCGTTTGGGAGCATGCAGTCGGGGAAGGTGGCAGGGCCGGATGGGTTTCCGGTGTAATATTATTAAAAAATTCAAGGATAAGCTGGCACCCCTGATCCTGGGGATGTTTGAGGAGGCATTAGGGAAGGGGGTGTTACCACAAACTTGAGGTCAGTCATCGATTTCCCGGTTGCTTAAAAAAGATAAGGGTCCGACGGAGTGTGGGTCGTATTGGCCCATATCACTTTAAAACGTGGACGCAAAAGTATTGGCAAAGGTACTGGCAGGTAGGCTGGAGGAGTGCCTCCCGAAGATGATAGGTGAAGATCAGACTGGGATCGTGAGAGGGAGGCAGCTCTTTTCGAAGGTCAGAAGGGTATTGAACGTGGTTATGGCACCAGCGGAGGGGAAGGAAACTGAGTTGGTTGTGGCATTGGATGCCAAGAAAGTGTTTGACCAAGTAGAATGGGAGTACTTGATGGCAGTTCTGGAGCGGTTTGGGATTAGTGGGCTGGGTAAAGCTACTATATAAGGAGCCGAGGGCGAGAGCCTGCACAAATAATGTCAGCTCGGGATATTTTTCTCTCCACCGTGGGACTAGGCAGGGATGTCCTTTGTTTGCACTCACGATTGAGCCATTGGCCATTGTGTTGAGAAGTTTGGGGGTATGGAAAAAGGATAGTGCGGGTGGGATAGAGCGTAGAGTGTCCTTGTATGTCGATAACTTGTGTCAATCGGGGGAATAATGGAGCTGCTTTGGGTGTTTGGGTCTTTCTCCGGGTACAAACTAAATCTAGACAACAGTGAGTATTTTGTGGCGTCTCGGGTGGGTGGGGGGGGGCTGCCATTCCGTAGGGCAGGGACTCACTTTAGATACCTTGGGGGGGGGGCTCCATAGGTACAACATTTTGTTGGTGGGGAGAGTGAAAGCTGATCTGGCAACGTGGGATGATCTCCCTCTGTCACTGGCCAGTCGGTTTCAGGTGGTTAACATGAATGTGTTGCCGTGATTTCTGTTTATATTCCAATGCCTGCCAAAGGCATTTTTTAGAGAGATTGAAGCAATGATTACCTCCGTTCATATGGGGAGGGAAGGTGGCCAGAGTTAGACAGGTGCCGCTGCAGAGGGGAAGGCAGGCTGGGGGTTTGGGTCTCCCGATCCTGATGTATTATTACTGGGCGGTGAATGTGGTGAAGCTGCGGAGCTGGGTCAGAGGGCTTGATTCCCAGTGGGTCAGAATAGAGGACAATTTGTGTAGGGGGTCGGGATTGAAGGCGCTAGCAACAGCGCCACTCCTAATGGCCCTGGGGAAATACTCAGGGAGTCCAGTAATAATAGCTTCATTGAGAATTTCAAAGCAATTTCGCCAACACTTCGGTTTGGGGGCAGGGTCAAGGGAAATGCCGATTCGAGGGAACCATAGATTTGAGCCAGGGAAGTGGGACGGAAATTTTCGGAAATGGGAGGAGAAGGGGATTAAAGCACTAAAAAATTTGTTTCTTGGGAGTAGGTTTGCAGGATTGAAGCAGCTGGGAGCGAAGTATGGGCTGCAGCGGGGGAAATGTTTAGATACATGCAGGTTTGAGATTTTGCAAGGGTGGAGGTACATAGCTTCCTAGTGGAACCGTCCTCTTCATTGCTGGAGGAGGTGCTGACAACAGGGACTGGAGAAGGGGGTAGTGTCGGCGGTTTACGGGTCTATTTTGTAAGAGGAGAAGGCACCACTGAAAGGAATGAAAGCAAAGTAGGAGGAAGAATTGGGAGAGGGTGGGGACGAGGGTTCTCATGTGAGGTGCTCTGGAGAGTGAACGCCTCCGGCTGATACAGCTAAAGATGGTACACAGAGCACACCTCAAGGCCGAGGATGAGCCAGCTCTTTGAGGGGGTAGAAGATGTATGTGAATGTTGCGGGGGGCCCGCAAATCATGTTCATATGTTTTGGTCCTGTCCAAAGCTGGATGATTACTGGAAGGAGGGTTTTAGGGTAATCTCTAAGGTGGTGCACCTGAAACTTGACCCGGGCCCTCGGGAGGCCCTATTCGGGATGTCGGATCAGCTGGGTTTGAAAGTAGGTGCGGAGGTAGATGTTGTAACCTTCGCTTCGTTGATCGCCCGAAGGCGGATCCTGTTGGCGATGGAGAGCAACCACTCCACCCTGTGCCCTGGCGTGGCGGGGGGACCTGTTAGAATTCTTGACTTTTGAGAAGGTTAAGTTTGAACTGAGTGGAAGGATGGGGGGATTCTACAATTCTTGGGCATTATTCGTTCTGCACTTTCAAGAATTGGATGACATCGAGCATTAATGGTGGGGGGGGAGGTGGCGTACTGTATGTGTTAATGGTGACTCTGGGTGATTCCTGATTCCTTTTTGTTATTTGTTTATATTAAAATGCGGGCAGTTGTTTGGGGGTTGGTGGAAGGGTGGGATTGTTGTTGATCTGGGGATTGACATTATATTCATTACTGCTTATTGTTTATTGTTGGTGGGTGTAAATTTGGGAGAAGGAGAAAATGTGAAAAAGGAGGATAATATATATATTTTAAATCGGCCTCTGTTTGCCTGCACCTCCAGGGCCCACCTTCCAACACAATTAGCACTAGCCCGCAAGGCCATGAAAACTAAGAAGGAGATTCGCAACGTCCCTAACACCTCACCAGTTCCAAAGGAAAATGAGGAACAAGAAGAGCAAGAACTGTCGGAATTAAACCCTTGGATGCACCATAATATGACAAAACAATGATCGGCCAACCAACCGCCATGTGGGTCCACATAACTTTCAGGAGGAATTAACCAAGGATAATGTCTGGGCTCGATCTTCAGACCTACTCTCAATGCCTCTCCAAATGTGTACCACCCACGTCTGGAACTCACATGCGTACCATCCCTACATGCCATCGCCTGAGGAGCAACAGGATAATGACCCACCACCGGGCCTGGTCCAGCCCAGCGTCACCAAGAGATGAAAGAACTAGCCCCCATAAACGACCATAACCCATCCTATGCAACACCACTGTAGCCACCTGGGGTGACCACTGCCCAAACACAAAATGGAAGATTGCATGGAATGCAGGGAAAATGGACATGTTGTTAAAAGCAAGCAGCTTGCAGAGCGCTTGTATATTAGGACTGCTGCAGAAACCAGTTTGGCTATTGCTGAAACCAGACAACGCTATGAAAAGAAACAGTTAGCATATTAATGAGGCGATACCGGGCGATCCCCAGGCACAAAAGAAACAAGTTAACACTAACCGATACATTAAATGGAAGGCCAGACTTTTCGGCGCCAAAGAAGCCCAAAACAATGAGTCCCAAGAACCGCCCCAGTGATCGAGATACAGTCCCGTTATTGGGGAATTCAAATCAATCGATTGGGAAGAGACCCAATCGATTACAAGAGTATAGAGGGTCCGCCCAGGTGGGCGCAAGACCCTGAGAGGAGTATAAAACAAGAGACCCCGACCCCAGCTCGCTCTCTGTCAGCCTCTCCTTGACCAGCTAGCCCTCCCAGCAGAACGCCGTTGCAGCAGAAGAACCTTGTGCAGGAGAGGTCTGGACAGAAGCCGCCAGCAAGTAAGTCACAATGCATGCTACGGGAATAGACACTCCTGACCCCTTTAGATCATGACCACTGGAAGCCTGCGGACCCAGGCCAAAGCTAGAAGCCGTTGTTCCCTGATCCGGCAGTCCCCTTATCCAGATAAGTATTTTGCCTAGTAGTGGTAGGATTAGCCTAGTCTTATAGTTTATATGCATGATTAGTAGATTACTGTAATATAATAAACATGTCTTGTTTGAACTTACTAATTGGTGTATGGTTTTATTGTTTTGAACTTGACCTTGAAACTTGTGGCGGTATCTTAACGATACCTGGCGACTCGAGAGCTAACGAACGAAACAGAGCCAAATTGAGTGTTAAGCGCACACATCCCCAAGGCTCAGCCCATCCTCTTCTGTGGAAAAACAGGCCCCTAAAGAAAACCTCACAAGAGAGACCACCCCGCAAGATGCACAACCTCCCAGAGTACACTAAGGCCAACCACGCCATAGAGTTCTGACAGCAGAAGAGCAGTCAGAGGGAGACCTAATTCCGGATAACAAACGGAATTTCTGCTAAAGGGGAGCTTGACAAAGTTTTTTCTTAACAGGATAAAACACAGTCTGTCTGGGACTGAAGAAGAATAAGTGCAGACAAAAGAAAAGGATTAGATCTGTCTGCAGGGGTCCTTCCTCAACCTTAGCAAGGACAAAACTAACCTCATCACCAACACCCTCCATCCCTCACTTCACTCCGGTTCTGCTCATTGGTGAACCTCTTCCACCATCTCTCCAGAGACGCGAGGTTCAGTCGGACTCCTCACCAGTTCCCACTTGTCTTCGCCTGCTCTTCTCCGGCTGAACGACAGGCCGTGCAATAGGACCTCAAACCGTGCGGTGGCGGGCTCCCACCAAGAACATTGTTCTCTCGGACACAAGAACCTCCTCATGCGCTGCCGCTGCCTTCATAAAAACATTTTGCAACTCCTGAAACAGGTTTTGAGGTCCTGCAGCACGGTGTCAGGCCATTCTTATGGAATAACTTCATCACTGGCAGCCATTATCCGCCGGTGAACGCTACGACTACCAAAATCCGCTGTGCCACCAAAGACAGGGCCCCATCCCAACCATTTCTGACTGCCGTGAATCAACAAGGATTAAAGCCTTTCAACTAGATTCAATAAACTTGAAACACTCACCAACAGCTCTTCTTGCATTGCAAGAACCATGCAGACCAGGAAAAGACAAAAAAAATGTGAACAAGGATAAAAATTATGATTTGAACATGAGCAGAGCTGGAGCTCACGAAAATGCAGCCTCTCCTGTGCTCACATAACACAATCTCCACCCTCCATTGGTCCTTTCTGTTAAAAACAAATCCTTGCATTTTTACAGAAGCAAAATACTTTGGATTGTGGAAATCTGAGTTTCTGATGAAAGGTCAGAGACCTGAACGCTTAACTTCCTTTCTATCTTCACAGATGCTGCAAGGCCTGCTGAGATTTTCCAGCATTTTCTGTTTCTGTTCTTTTTGGATTTATTGGTTTTGATTCACTGCAGTTCTGATACAGATCTAGTGGACAGGATCCCATTGAACCTTCCATTTGTGTCTGTTATAGCCAGTATTCATGTTGTTGCCATGTGTTAACCAGTTCAGCAAGATGCAAACTGATTGTGCATTCAATTACTGTTGTTGTCATTTTGCCAATCTGAAAAGTGTTATCATGCATCATGTTAAGTGGTTGCTTGCGTATGATCCTTTTTTTAAAAGATTATGCAAGAATTTTTTTTTTGCTTTAACAACATAGCCATCTAATTTTTTTTTAATTTGACAGCTATTTTTCCCAATTAATGGGCAATTTAGCATGGCCAATCCACCTAACCTGCACATCTTTGGGTTGTGGGGGTGAAACTCACACAGACACGGGGAGAATGTGCAAACTCCACACGGCCAGTGACCCGGGGCCAGGATGGAACCCAGATCCTCAGCACTGCAGGCAGCAGTGCTAACCACTGCGCCGCCCAAAACAGCCATCTAATTAAGTCATTCGGGTTATTCCTCTTCGTCCCAAGAATGTAATCCTGAACAGAGAGGTTCCCTTTTCTCCCCAGGTTCTACGTGCTTCTGGTCAAAAGACACATTTAGATTTTTGCTAACCATCTCCTGTTCCATGCAAATCTGCAGTGTAAGTTCCTTCCAACAACAAGAAAATTTGCTGCTTGAAAATTCTCTTGACGACTAGTCCAGATTAACTTTTAATTGTTTAAAAGTATGAATCCTTGTGCCAATAAATTGTAAATGTTACGTTTTCTGGTCTGCAGTCCTCCCAACACATGGTATCGATATTTTGTTCGGTAAATGAAAAAACAAAGGTTTGGTCAGTGAATCTTTTCAAATTGTGCTTAAAAAGTCAACACTAAAAGGGCAATATACATAGAGGAATATGTATATTTTGTTAGAGTAATTTATTGTTCATCAAGCCTGCAAAAGACACTGAGCGTTGATTTTCCGTTTCTGGTGTCTCATCTGCAGTGTTTGAGCGTAGATAGGAAAAAGATGCTACAAAGTTGAGTGTATCAAAATCACGGATTTGTGGTCCTGCTGTCTATGAGGCCAGGTTAAAAACCAATCACCCTCACGTATAGAAATAACACATTCTCAACTTAAGTAATCAATTTTTTTTCTTGATCTATAAGCTATAATTTGTATTTGAATAACCCCTTTACCAATTGTGCCTTCAGCTACTTGGGTTTCATGCTGTGAAATTCTCTCCAACTCCCATTTCCTTTTTCAGACCTCCTTAAAAGCCAAGTTAAAGGTGCCATGTTACTGCAAGTTGGACTTGAATAAAGAATTTCAAAGCAACGTGCCATGTGCAGGGGCAGGGGCAGCACGGCAGCATTGTGGATAGCACAATTGCTTCACAGCTCCAGGGTCCCAGGTTCGATTCCGGCTTGGGTCACTGTGCGGAGTCTGCACATCCTCCCCGTGTGTGCGTGGGTTTCCTCCGGGTGCTCCGGTTTCCTCCCACAGTCCAAAGATGTGCAGGTTAGGCGAATCGGCCATGATAAATTGCCCTTAGTGTCCAAAATTGTCCTTAGTGTTGGGTGGGGTTACTGGGTTATGGGGATAGGGTGGAGGGTTGACCTTGGGTAGGGTGCTCTTTCCAAGAGCCGGTGCAGACTCGATGGATCAAATGGCCTCCTTCTGCACTGTAAATTCTATGATAAATATGAATAACAATCTGGTTGTAAACAGCACCAGCCTTTCCAAGTGGCACTCTGTGATGTGAAATTATTAGCTGAATGCTATTCTTAAGCCAACCATCCTCCAGATAAGATTAATGAAATTAGCTTCAATTTTAAAACATTTTAAACTCATATTTTATAAAAGATTATCTTAATTCAAAATTAACTTTCAAATTCTGATATTCGGTAAAAGTCATGAAGAGGTTTCGAATTAGATTCTGCCATATCAAACTGAGAAGAGTTTTGGTTGTACTCTGGAGTTATCTGCTCAACTTTACAAGTTGTGCAATAGAAGTGTGTGTTTCCCACTTTGAAATTTCTGTAAGTTAATTTTGAGTTGCCTCTCTTGAAAGTTTGCACTTCATATCTATTGGGGGATAAGCTTTCACAGCAGGTTAGCATGTGTAACAGCATATCAATGAGCTATCGGTGAAATGTGACATACTGTATCTCTGCAAGAGAAGCTAACTGGAAAATTCAGAAGCGATAAAACCAGCCTTGCAAGTGGAGATATTTATCACATGTTGAAAACATAAATTTTCTCTAAAATTTTACATTAAGCAAGCTCAAGTGTGGAGATGTGAAAAATATCTCCACACCTCACCAATCATATGTGTGGTATGAAATGAGATTTCTGTTGCTGAAATTATTCTGCTACCCAAAAACAAAAGTAAATCTCTGAGAACATGACTGTCATGAACGGCTAAAGGGTTTTATGAAAAAAGATGATTTGTGATATTTTGTTAATTTTACTATTATGTGAAAGATATTTTGGATAATTTCGGTTCACAAAATTAGGAACTTGATCTGAACAGGTTTTCGCTATTTTCTCCAAACAGCTCTCTGACAGTGTCATCAACCGTATGCGAGATGCTTCTCCACCTGCTGAAAAGCCACAGTCACCTCCTCCAGGACCACCTTCATCAACAGGGACTCGGCCACCTTCTCCAGTCCAACCAATAGGTATTTAGTAACTGTATTTCTGATAACCAGTCTTCTCATTAATTCGATAAAGGCAAATTACTGAGGATGCTGGAATCTGAAACAAAAAATGCGGGACAATCTCAGCAGGTCCGACAGCATCGGTGGAGAGAAAAGGGAGCTAACATTTCGAGGCTGGCTTTGGCAAAGAGTCATCCAGACTTGAAACGTTAGCTCCCTTTTCTCTCCACCGATGCTGTCAGACCTGCTGAGATTGTCCAATATTTTCTGTTTATGTTTCTCATTAAGTCTGATCCAAATTAATAATCTATCCAAACAGCCATCCATTATGCTTATAACCTGTGTTCGATGACAATCTGTTGGACAAGTTTCTGCAAAATGGACTTGATGCATGTGTAAACACAGGCTCGGAACAGCAAGAGTGAAATAGAATTAGAGTGAGAAACAAGCAGTTGAAAGATGATGGTTCCTGGTTACATATACAACAGGTTACATTTATGACGGGTGAAGGAACACGATCAAACTAAAAATTGTTTTTGCCATTAAAGGGCATGGATTTCAAGATGCGATTCAACCATACTTTTGGAAGGGGTTTGGAGATTGTGATCCTGTTCTGATGGAGGTTTCTGAATGAGCCATCAGTGAAATAATGGACATGGTTGCGTGGCAAATGGATAAGATCATTAGTTTGAACAGGGAACAGAATTGCAAAGGATAATTTCCTGGGAAACCTCATGGGTCGGAGGAAAAGCTGGTGGATGCCCCATAATGTACAATAGTTAGACTGTTAGGATATCTTCATGAGCACACATTTGTGCATTAGTGATTTGCTTGTGTGATTAGTGCCAACTTCTGTCAAACTCTCGGAAAGCCTCGAAGGTAATGATGGCGATTAACTGAAATGTTAATGAATGGAATTCCAGCACTTTCACTGTCAGTTTGTGGTTGGGAAAGAGCTTTAAATAATCAGCGACAAGTTCAAAGCCAGCTTGTTTATGCCTCATCCAAAACTCTATATCATATCCCCAGTCCTGTCCTCCGATCTGACTATGGGCAAACCTGCACCTCTTCATTCCATCATCACGTTTGGCTCTTTCGCTCTCCCCTCCTCCTTCATCCCACCACCATTGATGCGCATCCATGCATTTATTGTCTTCCAACTTAATTTCTCTAATATTCTGCTTGCTGAGCACCTGACAACCACTCAATAAGGATTGCCAAGACCTGCTCCCCATAAGTGATTTTGTGTTACATGCCAATCACTTCTCCCTTCACCAACCTCCTCTGACTTATAGTACCCTAACATACACGTATCAGATTCCTTTCCTTCATCATAAATCCCTCAGAGGCAGAGCCCTGGCTTCTTTAATCTCTTGTATCTCTGAATCTTGCTTCTTGCTGGTCTGTTCTGAATTTCAATACCCAGTCCTTTTACTGTAACTGTGCCAAGCACCTCCACTTGTTTTATCTCTCTGCACTGTTTAAAAATCTCCTCATAGCCTATCACTCCTAGCTCGTCTCCAAATACCTGCTCAATGTTCAAATTCTGCCTCCTCCCACTCTACCCTCGGTGTTTTCCTACAGCTGAGTTGTTGATGATCACCAGCAGAATGATCATACCAGTAAACCAAAACTGATTTGTCAATTACAGTGACACGGTGGTTAGCACTGCTGCCTCACAGTTCCAGGGACCCAGGTTCAATTCTGGCCTTGGGTGGCTGTCTGTGAGGAGTTTGCACTTTCTCCCCGTGTCTGCGTGGGTTTCCTCCAGGTGCACCCATTTCCTCCCACAGTCCAAAGACGTGCGGGTTAGGTGGATTGGCCATGCTAAATTTCCCCCTTGTGTCAGGAAGGTTAAGTGGAGTTACTGGGTTACAGGGATGGGGGTGGAAGCATGGGCTTAAGTTGGGTGCTCTTTCTAGGGGCCGGTGCACACTCGATGGGCCGAATGACCTCCTTCTGCGCTGTAAATTCTATGATGTATGGTTGTCTTGAGAATTATGGGAAAAAGTATGAGGACAGGTTATAGAGATAAAGCTTGCATTCCCTTGAATATAGAAGATTAAGGGGGTGACCTAATTCAGATATTTAAGATGATTAAAAGGATGTGCTGGGCTAGATGGAGAAAAACAATTCCCTAAGGTGGGGAGTTTTAAAAAAAAATAACATTAGAGCTCAGCTGTTCAGGCGTGAGTGATGTTGGAAAGCCTGTCTTCATATAAAAATAGTGGAATCTGGAATTCTGCCTGAAAAAGCAAGGCCAATTAAACATTTCAGATTGAGATTGATCAGATTTTTGTTCGGCAGTGGTATGCACGGTTACAAGCCCCGTGTAAACAGCCGTGATCTGATGGAATGGTGGAGCAAGCCAGAGAGGCTGACTGGGCTTGTCCTGTTGTGATAAATGTAGAAATTGATACCTATGTTATTTCATTTTGTGGCCGTAATGTTATTAAAACCCTCAATTTAAAATATATGCTGTGTGTGTCTCGACTAAAGCAGTCATTGAGGTGTCTTTGAAGGTGAGGCAATCATTGCTTTTAACCATTTATTTATTTACAGAGAGCTGGCTAATGGAACATGGTTTTGATTGCAGGAGATTCACTGGGGTACAGATCATTTGAGGGACGATGTTTAGTCCTAGCTAAGCAGGTCATGGGACAACTTGGTGAGATACAGATGGCGTAATTAATGGTAGGAGCTAGGTCTGTGTCGTATGTAGTTTTGCCAAATGCTCTTAGGCTGAGCAGAAGGGTCTGACAAGATGGAAGGATTTTCAGGTTGTTCCTCAATTGGTCTCGCTCCAAAAGTCTGCACAGATAAGCATGTAACTGGATTGTTAACTTTATTTTCAAGTGACATTTGAACTGTATTGAGTTGCTTAATTTGAACATTGCAGCAGGTGCAGATAGTAAGTTTAGATTTTTCCTTTTATTTGAGAATTGTTTTGCTGGTTATTGTAAAGCTATATTTGATAATGTGGTTAGTTCTGTGTTTAAATTAACAATTGTTTTAACATAAAAGATACCTATTGGTCACTGTCATCATTCCTGGCGTGAAGTATCCTTTCCTCATAGTTTTATAAATTGAAAAATTGTTTGGGGTTTCACATGCGGTAACCTGGAGTCTGGTCAGGTGTCCTAACTCTGTTTCTATCTCAAGCTGAGAGTGGACATCTTGAGAACAATGGATTGGACAACATCAAAAACCACTGGTCTTGCAAGAAACCAGATCTCTCAGGGTTACACCCCTTACTTAACAAAATATCCCATGTGTGAGGCAGTAGACTCAGCCCATCTTGGCTCCGATTCACTCAAGTGATAAAAAATATGTTTCTTGTAGTGTCAGTCAGGAGGAGTAAGACCTTCTATGTCTTCATTAGTAAAATGTCATGATGTTTTCTATTAAAATTAATGGATCTGAGATGTGGGGAAACTAGTTAAAATACTCAGGAGTTTTGTGTCTTCAGAGTTAAGTGGCTCCAAGTGTGCAGAGTATTCTTTATAAATGTATTGTAAAATTAAGCAGACATATTCAGCACAGAATACATAAAAAGCAGAACTATCAGTGCAGATTTATGCTGTCTTTTAAGAGATCCTAGATGTATGTCTTATGCATCAGACTAATTTGTTTTTATTTTCTGCTTCTGCTTTAGCAGAAGTTGTATCAACTCAGTTTGGTTTTTGAAAGGAAATGGAACACTTGAGCGCACTTTAACCTTTAAGGTTTGCATTAACTTCAATGCTGCGCATCGATAAATCAATTGAATTCCCTCAGGAAAATGAGGGTGCAGGATTGAACTCGGACTGGACCTTGAGAAATCAATTCAACATGTCTATGCGGCTTTTTAAAAAATAATATTTTTGACGAGACTACATGTTCCCCAGGATAGATTTTCAAAGATGTTTCAACATTATCCTGATGTAACATTTTCTTGTTTTTCGCATTATCGCGGCCCAGTTATTTAAAATTTCAGGCTATCTGAAATACAATATGCAAGCAGGATAGCCAAAATCTGCATTTGCCGTTTGTTTAAATAAACACATTTGACTAAATTTTCTGGAGGTTGCAAACAAAATGTTAAATTAAACAGGCTGGTTATGGTTTAACATACTATGAAGCCTTGGTGAGGCTTATTTTCTTGTAATCATCCCTATTTTCACTCTGTATTCACGTTGCTACTCAACACCTGTGGTTTGAGTCATATTTATAAAATGGATATTTTTATGAAATAGGCCATTTTCCATTCTTGAACTTGCACGATGCCAATGCTTCTGGAAGAAGGAAAGTTGTCTCACCCGGGTGTTCTGCTTCAAGTTTTGTCCTTTCTGCAGCATCGCCTGCAGTGTGTTACTGTTATTTAAAGCAAAAATATATTCCGTCTTGACTCGTAGGTTCCAACACTTGGCAATGTGCACTTCAGTCAGTTAGATCCACAGAACTTGCCAGCTGCCATGTGGGTGTATCAAAGTAAATAACTACCGTGGGGCTTGCAGCACCCTGCTGCCCTGCTAAATAAGTACAGAATGAAGTAATTACATTGTCTGTCTTTAAAACGTGTCAGTATGTTGTATTGATGTGAGATTATTCAGAAAATTGTTAGTTTTTATCAGAAAATACACCTGTGGCTTGCATTAATTAGTCACGTTTTGAACCTTAAAGTTGTGGTTTTATTTTTGGCCTGTTGGTAAAATAAGGAGGTCTTGTCGTGTATTCTCCCTCTATACTGTATTTTGTGATGGGACCACTGAGGTTGCTAGATAGGTGATTGGTACTGCAGTTTGCAGTTTAGATAAAATTATCCAAGTTTCCATAAATGAAGAATTAGCTTTTGTTTTCATAAACCAGTATTTTTATTTTCTGTGGAAGAGGATGGAAGAGCACAGCAGTGGGGCAAATCAGTGGAATTTGTCACCAATAAACGCATATCTGAATTACAGCTTCATGCTATATGTCTTATGTCTGATGCATAAGACATAAAACAACTTGCCACCTTGCTCTGCTGGGCTGTGATGACAATTTTGTATTTGTAATGCAGTGACTTTTCTTCCAATGGCCTGTTAAATCAATACACTTTGTAGTCGGTTATTTTTACAGAGCTTTATTTTTCTTTGGCAAGACTGGTAACGTTTTCTTCGTTTGACATGATGCATGAACCAGTGCCATTAATATACCTTGTTTCAACTGCAATATTTTAATAACTTAATCAATGTTATGGTAAATCCCCAATGCTGTATTCCTCCTTTCAAACAAAAACTAATGAGATTGCACTCAATAATAACCACCTTAACAATTATGACTCAATTCCCTGAAATGTTAACGGTCGAATAATCACAAATACAATTAGCAAAAATTAATTCTACCGTTTGCATGATGGGAAACTCTGACAGTATTAAATAAAACATATGCAGAGTCAACCATGACACAAGAATTCCCTCGCGGGTTAAGGGAATCGCTGCGCCTTAAGTATTTGCATGTGTTTGCTCACCTTGCGTTTGGGTTCTGGGCAGGTATCAGTGAATCATTGGGAAAGGGTTGCAGTTTGTGAAAGGTTACTTGAAATCAGTGACAGTTCCAAGATTTGGATCAAGTATACTCTTGTCACTTTTAAAAGCAGTTTGTAAATAAATTTTATCTCCCAGTACAAATATTCTTGGGTGTTTGGATGCTCTGTTAAATGTAAGCTTTGGATAATGGCTTTTATGTATTTTAACAATAGCTGGAACTGTAAATATTAACTTAACTATTTCCTCCTGCAAGAAACACAATATTAGGAAACTAAATTATCGTACATTTATTGTTACTTGATTGTTGGTTGTAGCTTGTTGAGCATTTGACTCATTGACCTTTTTTAGACATCCATGAGGTGTGGGCAGCTCTGGCCAGGCCAGTATTTAGTGCCTCTCCTGAATTGCCCTCAAGAAGCTGGTGGTGAGCTGCTGTATTGAACCATTGCAGCCCATGTAGAGTAAGTATACCCATAGTTCTGTTCAAGAGAGAGTTCCAGGATTTTGACCCAGCGAAGAAACGGTGATGTGTTTCCAAGTCAGGATGGTGGGTGACTTGGAGGGCAACTTCCAGGTGGTGGTGTTCCCTTGCAACTGTTGAATGTATCTACTCTGTCAAATCTCCTCAGTATCTTGCATGTTTCAAGAAAATCACCTTTCGTTCTTCTAAACTCCATTGAATATTGCCCCATTTAGTTCAACCTTTCTTCATAAGATAACACACTAATTTCTGGAATAAGTCAAGTGAACCTTATAATTCATAGAATCCCTACAGTTCAGGAGACGGCCATTCAGCCCATCAAGTCTGCACCAACCCTCCGAAACAGCATTTTGCCTACGCCCACTCTTCCATCCTATCGTCCTGACCCCACTCATTGATGATGTCCAATCCACCTCCTGCTCATCTTTAGACTTTGGGAGGAAACCGGAACCCGGAGGAAACCCATACATTCACGGGGAGAACATCAACTTTGTATTGCCTTCCATTAAGGTTAGGGGTGATCTCAGTGATGTGTTAAAATGGTAAAGGAATTCAGTCGAGTAGATGCAGAAAAGGCTTTTCATCTTCGGGGTATCCAGAACAAGAGGACACAACTTAAATTTTTAAGCCAGGTCATTTTGGAGAGGAATTGAACACTTAATCGCAGTAAGTCTTGTGGTAACCCTCCCTACAGACTGTGGGTGTTGGGTCATTTGAACTTTTAGGACAGATTAAAGGTTTTTTGAGGTCAAGATATCAAGTAACAACCTCCCCTAGTTTTATTTTGTTTTGCAGCCTGTTTATTTGAACATGTGGAACCTTAATTTTTTGCACGGTTAAGCCATCTGAGGTAACTTGTGAGCACCCTGCATGGAACCTTCTTGGCCATCTAATTTGCTCCTTAATTGGAAAGAAAAGAAAAAAAATTGTAATTGGGTCCATTCTAAGGAAAAGAAAATCTAAGCACAGCTGCAACAGAAAAGTTATGGTGTTATTTGTAAAGACAGAGTTAATGAGGTGTTTTTTTTAAACTGCCAACAAATTTGACACCTGGTTCATTACTGTTTTTATTAATTACACTGAAATAAGGAGCACAGTGGACTTCAGGTGGCAGGCAACATGTAGGTGGAGGTCACACATCAGGTTCGAGTCTTTGGTTTTTGGCCCTTTTAACAGTTTCTGGGGGGAGTTTGTGGATAGACTGATCCTCATAGGGTTGTGGACACGAGAGGATGTCTAAATCCCAAAGAAAGTACATTGGGAGACAGGGTAGTCCACTAGCAGAATTGACAGCGGTATGAAGTGCGGTTGGAGGAAAGATGGTAGGATGAAGCTCACCCAGTGTGGCTGCTCCCATTGCAATGGATACGCTGGCTGGGGTGATGGCTGTGGAGTTTGAGCGGCAATTTGCCAAACCTTTTGAGTGGCAAGGGAAGGAGATGAGTGGCAAGGTGGAAGAGTCGCTGGCCCCAATAAAAGGAGGCTCTTGGAAGATCTCCGAGATGGTGCAGGAGCATGCAGAGGTGCTGAAGGGGGTGGAGAAAGCACTATTGTGACATAATGACCAGCTCGCCTCAGTGGAAGCGGAGTTGCTGAAGGTGGAGGATAGGAATAAGGGCTTGAGGGTCAAGGTTGAGGACCTAGAGAACGGCAAAACCTCAGGATCGTGGGGCTGCCTGAAGGTGTGGAGGGCCTGAAGCTGACAGAGTATTTTGCAAAGATGTTCGCGAAGTGATGGAGGAGGATCCCGATCCCCCCCCACCTTCGATTTGGATCGGGCCCATCGGTCGCTCCAGTCGAAGCCACGGAGGTCACGAACGAGCTCACATGAACTGTGGTTGTCTGCTTTCACAGTTACCAGAGGAGATGAGCCAAGCAGAATCGGGAAGTGAGGTGGGAAGACAGTGGTATTCATATATGCCAAGATGTCACGGTGGAACTGGCGAGAAGGCATGCAGCTTTTAACAGGACGAAGTCAGGGCTTTTCAACAGTGGAGTGAACTTCAGGGTGGTTTACACACGAGGCTGAGGATCACACGCAACAGGGGCCATTATTTTGAGACAAAGGAGCAGGTGTTAGTGAAGGCAGAAGGATTGCGGTTGAACTCAGGACGCTGGGTCTTTGGCATTGTGGTTGGGATGAGGTGATATGATTTGCGGTTCGGGCCCATTAATTTCTTTGTACGTTAGTTGCCGTTAAAGTTTAATGTTATTCGCTGTGTTTTTGTGCTGTGGGTTGCCTTTTCCTCTCGGGTGATTTCAGGCTGCAGAGGGTATGCAGGTGGGTCGAGGGGAGGAAAATGGAATCAAGTGAGGAGATTAGATTATTCCTTACAGTGGACATGGCTAATATGCAGGGGCAGTGGGGAGGGGGGGGGGGGGGGTTTGAGGTGAGTGACCCCTGGATTGGTTAGTAATGTGAAATGTGCGGGTATTGGGAGGGCCGATGAAGGGGTTGAGTGTTTTCGCCCACTTGGAAGGAGGGCTGATGTGGTGCTGCTGCAGGAGACCCATTTGTGGGTGAAATACCAGTAACGACTTTGTCGGTCAGGTGTGAGCGGCGAGATAAATCGCGTGAGGTGCTGGTTGAGAAAGAGGCAAGGGAGGACCGCCAAGTGCTGAAATATGAAATTTTGGAGTTTGATGGCATGTATTTGGAAGATCCTAGCAGGAAGGTACTGCAGACACATTTTCGTCGGTTGTCCATGGGCAAAGCGGTGTGCCAGTTGAAGTGGGCAAAAGGAACAATGTCCAAATATGAGAGAGAGCCAATCGTTTGTTAACTGGCCAGCTTAGGCGGCAGACGGTCTCCTGGGAGATTGGTCAGATACAGGAGGTGAGTGGGAGTTGGCGTCCGCTCCAGAGAATGTGAATAGGGCATTTGAGGAGTCAAAGGCTCTACAGGATGGGGCCGCCAGGAGACGAGTCTGATTTGGTGGAGATTTGGAAGTGATTGGAATGTCCTATGGTGGAGGAGGGGAGTAGGGAGCCACTGGGGATTGAGGTTCGGACGACCATAGGGAAAATTTGAAATTTGACATTTTGAAATGGGGCTCATATTTGTGTTGTGGGTTACGTTGCTTTATAGAAAGCCCAGGACGAGTGTCCGTACAAACGATCGGAATTCCCGATACTTCCGGTTGGATAGGAGAATGAGGCAGGGTGTCCTCTGACCCTTCTCCTGTTTGTGTTCGACATGGAACCATTATCCATTGCACTGAGGCAGTCAACTAAGTGGGGGGGGGGATATTTGCCAGACCGTTTGTACATCTTGGACCCGGTCCCCATGGTTGGCTGTTGACTCAATTTGGAGCTTTCTTGGGATACAAACTGAACTTCGGGAAGAGCAATGCCATTTGGTTTCTCCGCCAGGGAGGGGGCTGGATTTTCAGTGCTGCTGCTCCATGTGTCGACCTCCCACATTGGGTTTCTGGGGGTGCAGGAGCTCGAGATTGTTCATGGCATCGTAAATGAATTTTTCAAGCCCGGTGGGTAGGTTTGAGGCGGATTTACACAGGTGGGATAGCCTCCCTCTGTTGGCTAGCAGGTTCAATCGATAAAGATGAATATTTTACCAAGTTTCTATTTTTATTCCCATGCCAGCCTGTGTTTTTGAAAACGGCGTTTTTTCAGGGAGTGGAGCAGTTGATTGTTTTGTGTATCTAGGCGGACAAGGCAGCCAGAATTCAGAAAACGGTGCTTAAAAGGAGTCGGCAGTCAGGCGGTTTGGCTCTGCCGAATTTGATTTATTACAACTTGGCGGCAAATGCCGAGAAGGTGCTGGGCTGGTACGGAGACCAAGTGGAAATTTGGGTTAAAATTGAGGCGGGTTCATGTCAGAGGTTGGGGGTTGCGAACCACGGTGGTAGTGCCACCCGTGTTATCCCCAGGAAGTACTCAGGCAATCCAGTGGCATTAGCGATTTTGTAGATTTAGAGGCAATTTCAGCAGCATTTTAAATTGGGGGCAGTGTCGAAGATGTTGCCGATATGTGCGAATCACCTGTTTCAACCGACGAGATTCGATGCAAGGTTCCGGGCCTGGGAGGAGTGAGGGATTTGTTTTGAGAGGGCTGGTTTGTAAATTTGGAGACGTTGACAGAGAAGTATGGGATCCCATGGACCAAAGCCTTCCGGTATATTTTGCGAGGAAGATCTTTCCGACGTTCCCAGTGATGCTGCCCTCCTCGCTGTTAGAAAAGTTCTGTTGGTATCAGGCATGGAGGAATGGGGAAGTACCTCGAAGGTTTATGGGAGGAGTCTGGAGGAAGATGGAAGGGGTTAAGGCTAAGTGCAAAGAGGAGTTGGGAATGACGCTGGAGGAGGGGGTGTGGTGTGAAGTGTTGCGCAGGGTGAACACCACAATTTAATGTGTGAGATTAGGCTTGATTCAATTAAAGATGGTGCAAAGGGCACATTTAACAAGGCCGAGGATGAGCCGGTTGTTCGAGGGAGAGGAGGACAAGTGTGAGCGGTGTAGGAGAGGCCAATCAGGTTCACATGTTCTGGCCTTGTCCTGAGCCTGGGGAGTTTTGGAGGCTCATTCTTCAGCAGCAGTCTGCAAATGTGCAAATGGAGCCCAATCCCCTAGGGGCCGTATTTCAGGTGCCGGACCTGCCGGTACTACAGACCAGGGTGGATATTTCAGTCTTCGCCTCGCTGACTGCTCATAGGTGAGTCATGTTGGCGCAGAGGTCCGCGTCTCAGCCAGGTGCGTCAGTATGGCTGGGAGACTTAATGGAATTCCTACACCTTGAAAAGTTCCGTTCACCTTGAAAGGGGCGATTGAGGGGTTCTATAAAAGATGGTGCCCGTTCAGTCTATATTTCCAAAAGTTGGTCACAGTCAGCTGCTGGGGGAGGGAGGAGTACGGTTTTGGGAGTTGGGTTGGAATGTGCTGGGGGGGACTGTTGTGGGTCTTTTTTGTCCTGTTTGGGGTGGGGTCTGTTTTCTTTGTTATGTATAAAATGTTAAAAACGTAATAAATATTGCAAAAACAAAAAGAAATAAGGAGCATAGTGTCGGGATTAACATTTTTAACAATCTTTTCCATATAGGCTGTACTTTTACTGTCACTTTGTCACCTTTACAGTTTCCGTATGAACTATCTGGTTTTGTGAAATGAAAACCCATCCGATTGAGTGGCATTCATCGACCATAAGGTTGCCTAAATCTTGACCTTTATTAAAGTGAGGAATTAATAATAATTGCTTATTGTCACAAGTAGGCTTCAATGAAGTTACTGTGAAAAGCCCCTCGTCGCCACATTCCGGCGCCTGTTAGGGGAGGCCGGTACAGGAATTGAACCCACGCTGCTAGAATTGTTCTGTGTTGCAAGCCAGCTACTTAGCCCACTGTGCTAAACTAACATCTGGGCTTCATATGCTCAGAGTAAACTCAAGAGTGCAGGGCACCACCAACCATCAAAACTGAGAAAATTAGATGTGTGTCGAAAACATAAAAAATGGCAACTGCAGTAATTGAGATAAAGCATAAAATGCTAAAAATAAACAAGAAAGTAGATCGGCATTTACAAAGAAACCAGATAGGCTACTTTTCTGGAAACCTCTGTCAGAACAGGAAAGTAGAAGCCAACCAAGCCACTTTATTGGTCTGTATATGTTGATAGAGTGGCAATCGAGCCCTGATCAGTGACCATTGTCTTTAAGAGTTAACAGTGCTAACCACTGTGCTACCATGCTGCCCTAGATGTTGTTTGACTGCTGAGTGTTTCTCACTCAGACTTTTCTGTTTAATTTCAGGTGTCCAGTGTCAAGATATTTTACATACATTTTAAATGAATTTGTTGTCTTTATCCTTCAAACAGTACTTAAAATATATTTACCCAGTCGTTGCATTTCAAAGTAAAATTGCTCTTTGGCTCACATGGTAGCACTGGCTTATTCCCCACAATGGCTTTGAACAAACAATCATGACTGACATTTGCTTATCCAGTTAATCACCTTGGTTTCAAAGTAACGAATGTGTCCTGTTTTTTTTTAAAGTTCCAGCAATGAGGTTTTGAATAAGGCTGATGCGAACCCTGGGGAGAGAGAGGAGAAAGGTTTCTTCTTGATGACTTTGTGCACATGCCTTGCCAACAGCTTAGCATGACGATGGGGAGCCTGTCTGATGCTTTGAATCTCAATCTGTCCATGATATTGTTTGTAACTTATGTTCCATTTGATTTATGAATCGAAATTACTCCAATCAGATGGCTAAATCTTCACACAACTCACACTAAATTGCAGTGTTGCAGCATATAGGATGACATTGTTTTGCCAAATCATTCTCGAGGATCTCTGACTTAATGTTCTTATCAGAAAGGCCCAATCTTTGAAACTGATGGAGTGAGATTTACAGTTGCTTATGTTTCAACATGATAAAATGAGAAATAATAAAATCGCTGAAGACCGATACTTTCAGTCTTCTGCCCTCTTTGGGGAATAAAATTGAAATAAGGTACATAATCTTAGCCTTGGTGATGCTATAATATGCAGCCTAAAAGTCACCCAAATGTATTGGGACAATTTCAAAACCTGCACAAGTTTTGGTTTCAATGCGTGCTTTTGTATTGCTCAAAGAATCACAGAGATTTAATGCTGATAGTTGCCTGCCAGTCAGATAGTTCAACATCGTGACATGTGCATTTTTCAACTTTCAACTGTAATCGTTGCTAGCTGTAATTGGTGGCTGATGATGAGCATATATTGAAGCTTGGCCTTTTAATATTAGCTACAGTCAGAAGAACAAAGTTGCATCTTCTGGGAGCCATAAGAGACCAAGTAAACTGGCTGCTACATGTCGCAATCATTTTTCAATTGAAAAATGTTGCCACGTTGAAGGCCTGAAATTCTTCCAATGGATATCAAAAGATTGCTGTTTTCTTGAATATTTTAATAACTGCTGAAATGTATGACTTTGAATATGATCCTCTTTGAGAATTCAATTTTATGATCCAATCATTACCGTGGATTGAAACCACTGTAAACACTACTGACAGACTTCCAACCATGGGAACTTTATCCGGATGAGGATTAGTGGGTCCCTCTTGATGGAACACTAATTTGGAAGAACCAAATCTACAAACTAAAATGTTGAGAATTTTAACAATTTAAGAGGGCACAATTCAAAACTTTTACAATCCTTCCTTCGTTTTTTAAAAATCTTGGTGGTGAAATTTCCTGAGTTAGAATTCCGAGAGGGCATCACTCTGAACTACACTTGTGCATTTCTAAAGGCTGGAAGCCATTTATCTGGCCTGTATCTCGGCTTTAAGTGAGCATTACAGCCAGGTAAGAGAAGAGAGGAGTTGTTTTGATTTTGTTTGGAAAAGAGGTGGTAGAACCTGTCCAAGGTTAATTTTAATGCAGTTAATAATGGTACAGCAAGGTGATTCTAAATTAATTTTGAAGTCATAAAAGCATGACAAAACGGTGTCCCTCCCTCCTACCCACACAGGCTAAAATCACCACGACAAATCAAAGCCGAGTGTACACTAACATAAGTCCCCCTTTACTCCTGCACGGTCAAAGGCACCACAGACCCATCACAGCCTCCTCTCTTCAGATACCAAGCAATCTGCACCCAGGCGGAAGCCAAGAGCAGATTCATCCAACAAAACCCCAGTCCAAAGAGGAGATCGTGGGGTGGGGGCTATCCTCAATCTAAGCGAGGACTGAACTAATCCCAACCAATCACCCCTTCCCCTGCTCGGCCCCACTAATCTTCCACAACACCAAAAAGAAGTACAACTACACAAATCATATTGCTCATAATTGACCCAACATGACTGCTAAATCAGGATAATCAGTGATCATCATCCGTCTTCAACATGACAGTGCACGCCAACCCAAAGATATGCGGCATCAGAAGGCTGTTAAACTCTTTGTCTTTCACAGACTATATCCTCTTCCTCAACCCCCTACCCCCCAACTCTAATGACAATTATAGTCTATAGTGAATGATTTTATGCCCTGCCAGGATGCAGTATGACACAGATCCAGTTGCTCCATGCAGGAGACTGCTAAACTGGCTCTTGCTCTAGCCACATCTTATTTGGAAGTGGACAATATAACTTCAGCAAATTTTGAAAGTGTACCTAAAGCTAAATTAGAATTAGGATTATCTACAGGGCTAAGAAAGCTGAAGTAATTGAAAATGTAGCAACCCATTTAAATATACAAGCAGTGTCAGACAGACCCGGTACTTCGAGAAGTGGGGAAATTGAATCAGCTAAAATTCAATTACAAAGGGAAATAGAAATTTAGAAATGCAAGAAAGAGATGAAGAGAGAGCGCTTCAAAGGGAACCAGGAGAAAGAGAACGCTTTGAAAATGCGGATGTTAGCAATGGCAGAAATAAAAAAAAGGATAATGAGAGAGAAAATCGAATTAAAATGCAGCAAATTGCAGGTGGAATAACAAAGCTGGATGAGGAAGAAAGTTGCTCCAGACCGGAACCTCGTGGGGAGATGTTTAGATTTGTACGGCACTACCAAAATTTGATGAAAGGGATGCCGAGGTATTTTTTAACTGCTTTTGAGAAATTGGCCAAAGAGTTGAAATGCTCACAAAATATTTGAATGTTGCAAAGTAAACTTGTAGGTGGGGCTCGTGAAGTCTACAGGTCTTTGTCAGAGGATAAATCTGGGGATATGGGATGGTGAAGAGAGCTATACTGAGTGCAAACATCTGGACAGACTTGCATTGATTTGAAAGGTTAAACAATGTAATTTGGTAGGTAGCTGAGAGCATTAAAAATAGAAGAAACCTATGAGGCCTTTAGAGAAGTAATTCTGTTGGAAAAATATAGCCACTCGTTACCTGCAATGATAAGAACTCATGTGGAGGAACAAAGGGTTCAACACAAGACATGCAGCAGAGCTTGCTGATGATTGAGTTAGTTCGTAGGTCAAAGCCTTTCTTTCGACGCTCTTTTAAATCTGCGAAAGATAGAAAATGGGGAGGTACAAAAAAGGACAGTCAAGCAAGAGAGTGAGTAATTGAAGCTTCCAAGGAGAATTCACCTCAAACTAAACGAGATTGTTCTGAGGTGATGTGAGAAATTATGAACGTTAGATGCTTTCATTGTAAGAAACTGGGCCACACTAAGTCAGTATGCTGGGATTACACGGAAGCTGGTTGGAATTATAAATCTTAAAATGGAAAATATGGAATCTCCTGGAGAACAGGAGAAGCTGGTGGAATTTATACATAGGAAAAGACTAAACAATGGGAATGTAAAGTGTGCACTAATGATACAGGGGCAGAGTGACCAGCAGGTGGCTGATGTGTTTAAGGATTTTGTGTCAAGTATTTCCATGTGGACATAGTAGAATGGGGAAAGATATATAGGTGCAAGTCAGCCCCTCATGTTGTGGGATAAAAATATTTGTTGTCCAGAACGGATGATGAAGGAAGAGGTTTTGATCAGCAGCACTCATGGCAGAACAAGAAAAATTCCTTCAATAACAATAGACTTGCATAGCATCATGAAGACGAGACAAGTGATTGGAGGAACAGTAGAAACATTGCAGAGATTCACTACATTTTAGGGACTGGTGTGCAGGATAACAGACAGTAGTGATGCCTACTGTGGTTTGTTATGACACCCTGCATCAGGACAGGGGCAATTCCAACCCCACTTGACACGGAGTCACAACAGAATTGAAATTAACTATTTACTCTTCGAAAATACCCCAAGTCTTTGGTCCTTGGCTGCCCAATAGCTGTAGTCATCAGGGGCGGCATTCTCCCCTACCTGGTGGGACGGGGGGTCCCGGCGTAGGGGGGTGGCGCCAACCACTCCGGCATCTGGCCTCCCCAAAGGTGCTGAATTCTCCGCACCTTTGGGGGCAAGGCCCGCTCCGGAGCGGTTGGCACCACGACGACTCGCGCCAAAACCGGCACCAGCGGCCTTTCAGGCCCGGCGCTGAGGCTGGCCGAAAGGCCTTCGCCGGTGAGATTCTCTTCCGCTTCCGCCATGGCGGAGGCCGTGGTGGCGGCGGAGGAGAAAGTGTGCCCCCAAGGCACTGGCCGGCCCACCGATCGAGGGGCCCCGAGCGTGGGCCTGGCCACCGTTGGGGCATCCCCTGGGGTCCGATCGCCCCGCGCCCCCCCCCCCCCCCGGGGGCCCGCTCGCACCGCCGATCCCGCCGCCACCAGAGGTGGTTCAAACCTCGGCAGCGGGAGAGGCCTCCCAGCGGCGGGACTTCGGCCCATCGTGGGCCGGAGAATCGCCGCAGGGGCCTCGACGTGGCGTGATTCCCGCCCCCGCCAATTCCCGGGTGGCGGAGAATTTCTGCCACGGCGGGGGCGGGATTTTCAGCGGCCCCGGGCGATTCTCGGACCCTGCTGGGGGTCGGAGAATTTCGCCCCAGGTTTGTAAATTTAAACAGAATTAATTTGTGTTAATAATAATTATAATAAAATAGGCAGGAAATACAACTAGTTAGCTATTATCTAATTCATAACCTTTTTTTAACTCACCCCATCCTCTACCATACACACACACACAGGACAGGGAAAAGAGGGATGTAAAAAAGAATAATCAGAAAAGTAAAAGGATAAAAGTCTCTATTTCAGATGGGCATCTTCCAGATAGTCTTTTAGCCGACAAATGAGTGTTCTTGCTTTCAGTTTGTCATGGTTTTCATTGTAGTTTCGTCGCTGTCACTTTGCAGCACCAGGGTCCCAGGTTTGATTCCCGGCTTGGGTCACTGTCTGTGCAGAGTCTGCACGTCCCCGTGTCTGTGTGCGTTTCTCCCGGGTGCTCCAGTTTCCTCCCCCAAGTCCAAAAAGACATGCTTGTGAGATAATTCGGACATTCTGAATTCTCCCTCCGTGTACCCGAACAGGTGCCGGAATGTGGTGACTAGGGGCTTTTCACATAACTTCATTGCAGTGTTAATGTAACCTTACTTGTGACAATAAAGATTATTATTATTATCAGGATCTCAGACTTCTCAAGTCTCAAACAGCAAGCAGTAAAATGTTTCTTTTGAGAGAGAGAGAGAAAGCAAAAGATTGAAAACCACCTGGCTGAACCCAATCACTGTCTGTCACAGGCAGAATAAGATATTTGGCCGATCTATTCGCCATCACCTAACCAATCAAACCAAATCCCTCCGTGCCAGAAGGTCTGAGTTCTTCTGTTCTAAATTTTCATAGCACAGTGTGCTATATTTTGAGTTCCTCACTCCTCTGCTCAACCTAAAGCTATATGTCCATTAAATATCCATGGATCAAAAAATGACGATGAAGTGAAAGAAATGGGAAATGAAGGAATGAGCAGGAAGGAGACTTGCAAATTGAACAACCAATAGAAAATCCAGGTACATCTTGGGCCCAGCCAGCTCAAGAACAATATTTCTGGAGGCATGGTTGGTTGCTGCTCTTATTGCAAAGGAAGGGATAAAATAAATTCATTTTTCGCAGTGGTCTGTATGCCATGTTGAATTTTTATTACCATCTGGAGTGTGGCCCAACCCAGGCAGAAATATGCTGTCTTTCACTTTGCAAAATCCATAATGTTCTATAACATAACGAATGAATCACCAAATCAGTGCTCTCAGACATTGTGATTGGATCACAAAGCTTGTTGCCACCATGATACCCTGTTGACAGAAATTATTAGGAGACCCTTGGATTTGTCGACAATAACTAAATTTGAGATTGCAATGACTAATGTAATTCTGAAGTTTTTGTGTCATCACCCCTTCACCTTGATGTGTTACTGACTTTCTGGGTGTTCGCCAGTGTGGTAACAGAGCTGCACTGGGTTTGAAATGAAGAATCATATTTCAGGGACCTATTGCAGTACCTAAAACTGACCTTCCAGCTTTTTTGTACATACAAGTTTCTTTAAATTTATGTTGTGGTTCATTTGCTCTTCATGTAATTTATCTGAAACCACAATAGAACATCAGTATATGTACATTATTATTTGCCAATGTTATGCTCGACCTGTTGCACATCATCTTATTATTCATAATCAGTAATCATAGCTTCGAAGCATAAGAATAAAGCATGCTTTGCATTTTGTCACATAGTGATCGCATCCTTTAATTGTCTAATCAGTGATCTTCCATCGATCATGCCACAAAGTGCTAAAGAGCAGCATCTTGTAGAGTGATATGGAAAGACCCTTTGCTGAAAATAATTTAATGTTTTTGGTGACACATTGCCACTTTAATCTCCAGATAGTCTGCAGGCAAAAACACTTATAACAAAAATATTCAGTTTTGCAGCCTGTGCTGCCCACTCACTTAGTTTTAAGGCTTAATGTTTGAATGAGACTGTCAGGTTGTTATGATGCATTTTTGAACCTCCACATACATCTTGGATCAAGGGAGATTTTTCTTCTTTGTTTGTAATGGATAAACGGCAGGTCTACTTGCCACCTGCCTTGCAAGAAGAGGGTAATTTGTTTGAAACCATTTTGATTCACGGATTACAGTGGAAGATGAATGGTTTGCCAGAGTTTGTTATCTAATAATGGCTGAAAGCAAAAAAAAAAAAAAAATCCTCTTCCCACTACGGCAGACATTAATTGAATTTACCATTCTACCTCGAAAACTGATATCTGCCAGATGTTATTTATCAGTTTTGAGCATCAGTCTTGGTCCACTCTTTTTCTTCATAATCTAAAATTTTCAGATGCTGTATCAGAATTCTGTTGTGTGGCTTTCTGCTCAAAGTCATTGGTATCCAAGGCAACCATTTTAGTCGAGTGAAGTGGGGCAGGGAATAGATAACACTGCAAAGGATTGCATCAAATTATAAGGAGACATTAATAAACTTGTGGAATGGACACATAATTGGGAAATTAATTTCAATACAGTTAAGCATGAGGTGGTACATAGTGATAAAATTGGTCTCAAAATGTTTCGTTCTTAGTGCCCTGTTCAGACTGCATTGTTTCTCTATTATCAGTCAGTTCAGTTCACCGGTGTCCTTCTGTCTACAAAAGATGATGAACATGCAGCAAACAAATCCATTTCAGATAGGGTGTGCGATTCCACTTCATATGACGTGCCTTTGCTGATGGCTAAACAAGCCAATTCTTGAAAATCAGGTTCTGCCTCAAATGCTGCCTATGAAGCTACCAGGTGTCGCTGTGGGGGTTTTTTCAGTGTTGGTCCCTATTGGCCAAGCCGCTATCACCACTTGTCGTTGTGGTCATGCATGCCAGCCTACAAGAGAAGTCACTGATTTTCTACCGTCAGCTCATGCGCTAAATGTCTCCATGTCACGTTGGCGAATATAATTGAAGCAGAACATAGCTCGAGCTTCCTCACCATACAGAAAATCCTTGGGTATACGACCGTCATCCATCCTGGGGCTATGCCCAAGACAAACAAAGCCGCCTCTGATGATGAGTGCTTACCAATTTGGGAGCTCTGACTTTGAGGGAACTGCTGTGTTCATGATTTTGGCATACCAGAAGATCCAGCGAATCCCTACAGTGCCAAAGGAGGCCATTTGGCCCATTGAGTATTCACCAACCCTCCAAATGAGCACCCCACCTAGGCTCGATATCCACCCTATCCCAGTAACCTGCACATCCCTGGATGCAAACAGGCAATTTATCTCAGTCCGGGCATATCTCAGTCCAAAAATGTGCAGGTTAAGTGGATTGGGCATACTAAATTGCCCCATAGTGTCCAAAAGGTTAGGTGGGGTTACTGGGTTACGAAGATAAGTTGGAGGTGTCGGCTTAAATAGGGTGTTCTTTCCAAGGGCCAGTGCAGACTCGATGGGCCAAATGGCATCCTTCTGCACTGTAAATTCTATGAGTCTCATTGATTCTATGAATTTAGCATAGCCAACCCACCTAACCTGCACACATTTGGACTGTGGGAGGAAGCCAGAGAATAAAATACCCATAATACGCCACAGGAATACATGATGGAAATTGTTCTCTATTCGATTGAGCAAATATCTCAGTTACAATTAGCCGCGCATTGAGGAGTGCGTTATGGGCCTCTATTTGATATTACTCATTGATCATTGTTTAAGTCGATCTTCCACTCGGGCGAGTTTCATGCTCGTGAACCATTCAGCTGATTATCTCTGAGCTAACACTTTGGGGAAGAAATTCACACCAGACCCTCATTTTCATCTTATCTTCCTCTGCTTCAAATAGTTATGGGGTAGTAATGTTTTTTATGTCGTCTTATGTGTAGTTGATTTTTCCCATGAAGTTGCTCATGGTTCGAGTAGCATCAGGGGCATAGTTGCAATGTTTTTACCTCTAAACTTTTATGGTCATTGCTCAAGTACTCTTTGTGGGACAGAGCCTAACCAGATCCTACAGTCAATAGAGGGTAATAATTCCAGTTCCTTTTCGAGATTGGCAGCCGTTGACTGCTCTCGATGTTATCTCCTTTTTTTCTTTCTGTACACCTTTTAAGATTTCTTTGCTTTTTTTTTGGTATTCAATCAAACTGTAATGCCTGAAATATTGATTTCTTCACATAGATGATCTCAATTTATATCTAAGTTGGCGGATCTCCCGCAGTGTTGCTTAAGGTAAATTCGATGATTTGTTGGCTTGTAAGACCAGAAATATTGTACCATGTAATGCACAATGTATCATTCTGCTATGAAGACAAAGCTGTATCGCTGTTGAGTAAACAGTGGGTGAGGTCGGTCAAACTTTTTAGGCTGCAGATCAGAATCCAGGATGACTGCAAGCATTCAAACTTCTCTTTTCACCTGCTCGGGGGAGTTCCTCTCCAGGTGCAAACAGCTGATTGTTTTTATACTTATTTTAAAAATGTGATGGAAAAATATTCATTGTGATAGTATGAGATTTTTATTGTAGTGTTTTAAAACTTTGGCATAATACCTTGTCAGTATTCTCCATTGTAACTTTTGATTTTATTGTCAGTTTCAAAGTGTTAGATTTATTTGCTTCTTAATAACAATGGGTAAATTTATCAGAGGCCTGAAATAAATCAGATGTGGTATTTACCCAACGGAGAGAGAAGCAGTGTCAACGTTCGGATCTGTGACATTGTATCGGAATTGGGAAAGTTAGAAATATAATAGGTTTCAAGCAAGTGAAAGGTGAGAGGCTGGGGGAAAAAAATGGAGAATGGTTGTGATAGTGGAAAACAGGAGAAGTTAAGTCACACAAGAGTTTGTGATGCAAGGTCAAAGTGAGTGGTAATGGGACAAGAAACAAAAGATGTGTCTGGAGGAGGTGTGAATGGCAGAGTAAGCTGGTTGCTGCCCAATGATCACTGCAGAGAAAATGTTAAAGTGCTGAGTGAGAACATACCAGTGTTTGGCTGTGAAGTGTTTAAGGAACAAATACCAAGTTCACGGGGACAGTGCAAGTTTATGCCTGAAGGATCTTCGGATGAAGTGATGAAACAGTCTCAGACAAGAAATGCCTCCTTTATGACAACAAGGGAAGTGGGAGAAACTGGAGCAGTAAACAAGTTAAAAAGAACATTCAGTCATTTTGTTTTTAATTGTGATTTTAAATTTCAGCTCTGTAAACTGTATATTTTGTTGAAGCCTGAGCAAGGTTATTTATACCTTGTACACTACAGTATGCTCGTCTGGTATGTCATAAAATTGCCAACAGCTGAGTTGCGCTTCACCAGCAAGTTTGGGCTGCTGTATCCAATCTGGTTGTGGGTCAACTACCAGGGCCAGGAGTTCTACATGGACACACCAGAGGAGGCGAGCAGGTTTTTGCAAGACTTGGGTGGACTGTGGAGATACCAGTGGTGGCAAGCGTTGGTGGTTTTCGGCCGGATTGAATGTTGTAGCATGTTTTATATCATGTGGGTTATTGTGGTTGTGGGTAGAAGTGGGAATTTGGAGGAGTGGGTACGAGGGATTAGCGACGCTTGTCGAAGTGGGGCCACCATGCTAGTGGATAGGCTAGTTGATGGAGGGAAGTGGGGGAGGGTGGTTTTATTATTATTTTTCTCTGTTCAGGGTGGTGGGGGGTGGGTTGCTGACGTGGATGGAGTTGGTGCAGCGCAGTTGCTTAAAGGGTGCTGGTGGATGAAACGTCCATATGTTTTGGGCATGTCCAAGGTTGGAGGCGTCCTGGAACAAATTTGCGAAATAGTGTTGAAGATCTTGGGAGTGGAGGTGGCGCTGAGCCCGTGGGTGACGATATTTGGGGTGTCGATGGATCCAGGAGTGCACGTGGGGCAAGAGGCTGACATGGCGGCCTTTCCCTCCCTCATAGCCCGGAGGCAGCTTCATGTGCTGATGGGACTCGGAGCCAACGAAAGTGGGGCATGGGTAAGTGACGTAGCAGACTTCCTCCATCGAGGAATAAAAAAATCAAGTTAGCCTGAAGAGGGGTGGAGAAGGGGTTCTCCACAGGTGGAGGCTGTTCATTGACTTTAAGGCACATTAACACGTCAGTGGGAGAGGGGTCTTTGGGTTTTGGTGGGCTGGGTGTAAAAAGAGGGGGGTAGTACTGGAATAGTGGTAATTGTGTATGGTTTATAGGGAGGTGTTGGCATAGTGGTATTGTCACTGGACTAGTAATCCAGAGACCATGGGTAATGCTCTGGGGACCCAGGTTCGAATCCCACCATGGCAGATGATGAAATTTGAATTCAATAAAAGATCAGAAATTTGAATTCTAATGATGACGATGAAACGATTGTCGTAAAAACTCATCTGGTTCGCTTGTGTCCTCGAGGGAAGGAAACCTGCCATCCTTACTTAGTCTGGCCTACATGTGACTCCAGATTCACATCAATGTGGTTGACTCTTAAAATGTCACTCGGCTCGAGGGCATTTAGAGATGGGCAACAAATGCTGGCCTTGCCTGCAATGCCCACATCCCATGAAAATAATTTTTTTTAAATTACTGTTGTTTTGCTCATTTCTGTCCTGTACATTTTGAAAATACTTGCAATTAATTATTTTTTCCAAAAAAAAAATTGCTCCCTGTTGCAAAAGCTATGTGAATCTTTCAGCTTTGTTTAAACCCTCAGGAACTTAGTCTTGTTAATCTAAGTATGAAGTACCACTCACTCCCTGCATGGGAAATAAGAAAGAGTCACTATTTCTATCTCTGCGTGCTCTCCAGTTCGTTCTTGCAACGTTCAGTGATATTTTGGGAAAACTAGTAATCCGATCCAACAATGGTTTTCCACATGGACTCCTCCCCCAAGTCCATCTCATGGCAACGTGAATCACATGGGCTTTGTACCCAGCTGAAGTCTTGTACCCAGCCACTCTTATTGGAATTAAATAGACAATTTAAATAAGCATTTACAAACTCTGACATTTCAACCACCTCCATGTGAGACTTTGGAAACTAACAATCCATCCACCATTAGTGCAGCTGCTGTGGTCATTTTATGCAGGTGTAAATATCTTCCACCTTTCCAGCAAAATAATCTGGGCCCTTTTAACCACCAAGCTTGTGTCATGTGAGAGTACCTTTAAGAAATGGGTGTTTTTTATAGAATAGCTGTAGTGGGTGTACCTTTAAGAAATGCAGTGATGTCAGAGTGTGGGTGGAGCTGGGCTGCCTTGTCAGCTTTTTACTTTCGTTTTAGGCTGTTTGCTGCAGGGTGTGTTTTAGTTTCGTTTTGAGAGCTGGATAGCTGCAGGCAAAGCAAGCAGCTGTAAGGATCTCTCTGCAAGCTGCAGACTGACTTCAGCTCATTTGAGGATTTCAAAGTGGTACATGTCTTAGAGAAGTTGAACCTCATGTGTTTCTGTAAAAGGGTTCTTTTTTTTGTCTTATGGATGTTGCAAGGAAAGATTAAGAGTTACTTCGAGAGTACTGTATTCTTATGGGGATTTATTGTTGTTGATAGTTAAGATGTTTACTGTGGGTTTATAAAGTGTGAACTGGTTTCATAAATAAACATTGTTTTAATTTAAAAGTACTGTAAATCTCTGTTACATCACACCTATAAGGTAGGCCCGTGTACTCCCCAGAACCACAATCTATTCAAAGTTGTGGGTCAGGTGAACTCCATGATAAACTTTGGGGCTCTCTGAACCCTGGCCCATAACACTTGTCGTCGGTCAGAATTCAGAATGGGTCACATGGTGCCCTTCATTCCTCCATTGTACCCTAACTTGAAGAGTTCCTAAACACAAGAATCACACAAACCTCATTTTGGCTATTTTTGATACTGAAAATAATAGTTGACTTAGTTTTTTTAAATTTAATTTAAGCTAGTTTTCTGTCTAGTTACGCTGAAACAATTCTGTGACGGTGTGAGTTCAGGAGAATGGATGATCTGTCATGTTACCTTGAGATATTCTCAGTTGTGACACATACAGACCAGGCAGTTGTCAGCTGAATTTCAACTAGGTTAGGAATAGAGGTGTTCCATTTGGTCACAGGTCACTCCTGGTTGTTGATGAGTAGCTCGTGATGATTTGTAATATCCACTTGGGATAGGTTCAGGACGTGTTGCTCATATCAGTCTATCTGGGTTCACACACGAAGGAAACTCATTGGATAAGAGTGTTCGAGGGCTGCAGGCACCCATGGAACAATGCTCCATTGAGAGGAAATGCCTTCAGAAGAAGGCAAGAGAACGTTTGAGGGAAGAAAACGTGTTTTATTTTGCATGTTTGCAGTAAAGCAGCTGACTTGCGATTGAGGAACTGAAATATTTGTTTTAGTTGGTCATTTCAAGGAAAAAGGTGGTGCCAGGACCAAAAGATGGAAGAAATGCAGAGGATCGCACAACACTCTTTGATGCTTGTGTTTCTCCTAATTTTGGTAGCCGTTTTTATGCAGCCGATAATCTTGTTATCTGTATAGCCGTTTCGCTGATGAAAATAAAATCATCTATCTTTCACTCTGTCCCAGTATTTCTGTCACATGTTTGTCAAGTTCACCTGTTAAATTATGAATAATCAAAGAGTCTCCCAAACTAAGACTGTAATTTCTGAAACAGCTTTTCATTTTGCTCCCATAAGAATTCAGATTCCCGTTTCCTTTGTCGTGGCCCAGTTAATGTGCTACTAGGTATTTTTAGCTCTCTTCGTCCTTACCAAGTGATTTTATGCCCAAGTGCTCTTAATCCACCATTCAGGGCACAGATGATTCATGTTGAAGGAGCAGGTATCTATTTTGAATGTCAGAGGTTTGCCTCGTTGTACATCATCCTTGTGACAGACATTGGTGCTTTGTTCAAAAAATATATTGGAAAAAAAATCAGTCTTCATGAACATATACAATTAAAGTATATTTTATGCAGAAATTGATGGCAAGCATCTTTGGTGGTGTATGCTGATGGAGGCGAATGATATGTGTCCAATAAAGCTGCTGCTGCTGAAAAACCTGATCATGTATTGTTACGGTGATCTCTTTCTTGTTATGGCTTGGTGGGATGAAATGAAGAAAAATGAATTGAAATGTTAGAAATCATTTATCACAGCTCTTTATGTATTCTGTCTTATTTCTGGAATGCTATTGTCACTTTTTTGATGGCACTGTCAGCATTTTAAAATATTAGCAATATCATAGTAATGGTTTTTTGATGGAACACTGTAATTTTAAACTGTTATGATACAGCGATTATTCCAACACTCTGGAATAACACCATGCCTCCTCCAGACATGTAGTTTCCTTGACTGAATTAGAAAGCTTTGCAGTATCCTTGACCTATTTTCTCCAACCTGAAACCACAGGAATCATGTTGTTTTATGATGTGAGAAACATTGGGAGATTTTGAAGCGTTTTGTCCTAGGCAGTGATGTACAATATAATTGTGACATGCCTTTTGAAGTTACGTAATATCATTTATTTTGTTCAAACTTGGTTAAAAAGAACCAGCACATTATTTTGATTTTGGTTTTTTAATTTTTTTTTATTCTCCTCCTCTTTCAGATTTTCTCCCAAATTTACAATAATCAGTAACAAATATGTCAATCCCCATATCAGTAACAACAATCCCATCCTCCCACCAAACCCAAAACATTAGCCCGCATATTCACATAAACAAATGGCAAAAAGGAATTGGGGATCACCCATAGTCACCATTAACAGACACAGCCCTCCCACCCACACACCCCAACTAATGTTCGATGTTATCCAGTTCTTGAAAGTGCATAATGAATAATGCCCATGAATTGTGGAACCCCTCCATCCTTCCCCTCAGTTCAAACTTAACCTTCTCAAGAGTCAAGAATTCCAACAAGTCCCCTCGCCACGCCAGGGCACAGGGTGGAGAGGTTGCTCTCCATCCCAACAGGATCCACCTTCGGGTAATCAACAAGGCGAAGGCTACAACATCTGCCTCCACACCCGTTTCCAACCCTGGCTGGTCCGACACCCCGAATATGGCCTCCCGGGGGCCTGGGTCCAGTTTCACGTGCACCACTTTAGAAATTACCCTAAAAACCCCCTTCCAGTAATCCTCTAGCTTTGGACAGGACCAATACATATGAACGTGATTAGCGGGGCCCAGCCCGCAACGTTCACACACATCTTCTACTCCTTAAAAGAATCGGCTCATCCTCGCCCTCGTGAAGTGTGCTCTGTATACCACCTTCAGCTGTATCAGCCCCAACCTCGTGCACAAGGTGGAGGCATTCACTCTCCGGAGCACCTCGTACCAGAACCCCTCCTCCATATCCTCTCCCACTCTTCCTCCCACATTGCTTTGATCCCTTCCAGTGGTGCCTTCTCCTCTTCCAAAATAGCTCCGTAAACTGCTGACACTACCCCCTTCTCCAGTCCCCTTGTTGTCAGCACCTCCTCCAGCAATGTGGAGGCCGACTCCACCGGGAAGCTCTGTATCTCCTTTCTGGCAAAATCTCGAACCTTCATGTATCTAAACATTTCTTCCTGCTCCAGCCCATACTTCGCTTCCAGCTCCTTCAATCCTGCAAACCGACCCCGAAGAAACAAATCTTTTAGTGTCTTAATCCCCTTCTCCTCCCATTTCCGAAATTTTCTATCCCACCTCCCGGCTCAAATCTGTGATTCCACCGAATCGGCATTTCCCTTGACCCTTCCCCCAATCCGAAGTATTGGCAAAACTGCCTCCAAATTCTCAATGAAGCTATTATTACCGGACTCCCTGAGTATTTCCCCGGAGCTATCGGGAGCGGGGCCGTTGCTAGTGCTTTCAGTCCCGACCCCCTGCACAAACTCTCCTCCATTCTGACCCACTGGGAATCAACCCCTCTGATCCAGCTCCGCACCTTCTCCACATTCGCCATCTAATAGTAATACATGCGGTTCGGAAAACCCAAATCCCCTGCCTGCCTTCCCCTTTGTAGCAGCACCTTTCTCACTCTGGCCACCTTCCCTCCCCATATGAACGAAGTAATCCTTCCCTCAATCTCTCTGAAAAAAGCCTTTGGCAGGAAAATCAGCAGGGGTTGAAAAGTAAACAGAAATCGCAGCAACACGTTCATTCTAACCGCCTGTACCCGACCCGCCAGTGACAGAGGGAGACAATCCCACCTTGACAGATGAGCTTTCACTCTCCCCACCAAACTTGAAATGTTGTACCTACAGGGCCCCCCCCCCCCCCCCCCCCCCCCCCCACTCCCAGGCAACCTGCACCCCCAGGTACCTAAAGTGAGTCCCTGCCCTACGGAATGGCAGCCCCCCCACTCCTGCCCCCGGCCGAGACACCACAAAATACTCACTCTTGTCTCGATTTAGTTTGTACCCCGAGAAAGACCCAAACACTGAAAGCAGCTCCAATATTCCCCCTATCAATACACTCGGTTCTGACACGGATAACAGCAGGTCATCAGCATATAAGGACACCCTATGCTCTATCCCCCCCCCGCACTATTCCTTTCCATACCCCCAAACGTCTTAATGCGATGGCCAATGGCTCCATCGCAAGTGCAAACAGCAGGGGTAGACATAGGACATCCCTGCCTAGTTAAAGGGTGGAGAGAAAAGTATTCCGAGCTGATGTTTGTGCAGACACTCGCCCTCGGCTCCTTACATAGTAGCTTTACCCAGTTCACAAATCTTGGTCCAATCCCAAACCGCTCCAGAACTGCCATCAAATACCCCCATTCTACCCGGTCAAACGCCTTCTCAGCATCCAATGCCATAACCAACTCGGTTTCCTTCCCATCTGCTGGTGCCATAACGACGTTCAATATCCTTCTAACGTTTGAAAAGAGCTGCCACCCTCTCATGAACCCCGTCTGATCTTCACCTATCACTTTCGGGAGGCACTCCTCCAGCCTACCCGCCAGTACCTTCGCCAATACTTTTGCGTTCACATTCAGAAGTGATATGGGCCTATACAACCCACACTCCATCGGATCTTTATCTTTTTTTAGCAACAGGGAAATCGATGCCCGCCCCAAATTTTGTGGCAACACCCCCTTCCCTATCGCCTCTTCAAACATCTCCACTATCAGGGGTACCAGCTTATCCTTGAATTTTTTATAATATTACACCGAAAACCCATCCGGCCCTGCCATCTTCCCCGACTGCATCCTTCCAATCGCATCCTTTATCTCCTGCTCCACTGTCGCTCCTTCTAATGTAGCCCTGTCGCCCTCCCCTTGCCTTGGGTACTCCAACCCATCTAGAAATTCCTGCATCTCCAGGTCTCCCCCAGGTGACTCTGACCTGTACTACCTCTCATAAAATTCCACAAAAACTTTGTTAATCAGATCCAGAGCCATCACCAACTTCCCTGCCCTGTCCCTCACCTGAACAATTTCCTTTACCGCTGCCTCCCTCCGGAGCTGACCTGCTAACATACCCCCGCCATATCTCCATGTTCATAAACTGCACCCCTTGCTCATCTCAGTTGGCGCACCGCCTTCCTGGTAGATAGTCGGTCAAAGCTCGCCTGTAGTTCCTTCCTCTTTTCCAGCTTCGCTGGGTCCCCATCTTCTGCACAACTCCTATCCACCTCCAACATCTCATCTATTACCCTCTGTCGCGCCAACCTCTCCTCTTTGTCCACCCTGGCCTTAAACAAAATCACCTCACCACCGCCTTCAGAACCTCCCAGACAACTGCCTTCGACACCTCACCTGTACAGTTGAAACCCACATACTCCTCAATTACCTTTTCAATTTTGTCACAGAACCCTTGGTCCCCCAAAAGCCTCGCATCTAATTTCTACCCCAGCCTCTGTGCTACCGCCTCTCCGCCTCTTTTCTTCTCTCCTCCCCCCCCCCATCAGTTTGTGTGTATCCAAGTCAGGGATGGCCCCAAACATATTCTTTGCGAATCCCACATCATCCTAATTGGAACCGTATACACTGAACAGCGCCACTAACCTCCTCTCCAGCGCCCCGTCACAATACATTATTTTGTTTTCTTTTAAATAATTTTTATTCACATTTTCACAAAAAAGAAAACAGTAACAGAAAATTCAAAGAACAAAAAGAACAAACCCCCCCCCCATATATACAAAAGAGAAACAATAAATAAACGCCCGTCGTTAGCGAAGATTCAACCCAAAACAAATACAAAGAGACACCTCCTCTCCCCCACCCCTCCGGGTTGCTGCTGCTGCTGACCTTTTGATTTTACCGTTCTGCCAGGAGATCTAGGAATGGTTGCCATCTCCTGAAAAACCCCTGCACTGACCCCCTTAGGGCTAATTTCACCTTCTCCAATTTAATAAATCCCACCATATCGTTGACCCAGGCTTCCATGCTTGGGGGCCTCGCATCCTTCCATTGAAGAAGAATCCCCCGCCGGGCTACTGGGGACGCAAAGGCCAGAACACCGGCCTCTTTTGCCTCCTGCACTCCCGGCTCCACTGCAACCCCAAATATTGCGAGTCCCCAGCCTGGATTGACCCTGGATCCTACCACCCTCGATACCGTCCTTGCTACACCCTTCCAAAACTCCCCCAGCGCTGGGCATGCCCAGAACATATGGACATGGTTTGCTGGGCCCCCAGAGCACCTAACACACCTGTCCTCACTCCCAAAAAACTGACTCATCCTTGTCCCGGTCTAATGAGCCCTATGCAGCACCTTAAACTGTATGAGGCTAAGCGTCCGCCCACGTCCCCTCCTTAATCTCCACACCCAGCTCCTCCCATTTACCTTTCAGCTCCTCCACCGAGGCCTCGTCTACCTCCTGCATCACCTGGTACGCTTCCGAGATCCTCCCCTCTCCAAACCACACCCCTAAGAGCACCCTGTCCTGAACCCCATGTGGCGGTAGCAGAGGGAACCCCGCCACCTGCCGCCTGACAAACGCCCTTACTTGCATGTACCTAAAGGTGTTCCCCGGGGAGAGCCCAAACTTCCCTTCCAGCTCACCCAGGCTCGTGAACTTCCCATCTATGAACAGGTCCACCTGACACCTGCCCTGTGCCAACTCAGGAACCCGCCATCAATTCTCCCCGGAACAAACCGGTGGTTTCCCCCCTATCGGGGACCCCATCGAGGCCCCCACCTACCCCCTGTGCCGCCTCCATTGCCCCCAAATCTTGAGGATAGCTGCCACCACCGGGCCGTGGCATTATTTTGTTTTTAATAAACAAAGCACTCATTAACCTTTATGTTAACTGAGTTGAGGTATCGTAGTTCTGACGAAACGGTTCATGACTCGAAATGTTAACTCTGTTTCTCTCCTGATAGATGCTGGCAGGCCTACTGGGTGTCTCCAGCTTCCTCTGATCTTGTTTCAGATTCTAGCATCAGCAGCATTTTGCTTATTTTAGTTTTGAAGAAAAATGTTGCTTTGATATAATAAAGGAGTGTGTAGGACAAAGGCTTTTACAGAAATCCGTTTATCCTGTCCATTTCAATTCATGTCTAAACTTGTTATCCAAATAGTAAAATGTTCATCAGTGTCTAACCCATTCATGAATCTGGTTTCCTAATCACTGTGAAGAATAGAGAGGATGAAAATCAGTACACAACAATGCAATATGAATTCAACTTGAGTCATTGCACCTTTTTGTCTTATTCACTTGTCCTTCAAATGGAGTCGACTTGCTAACGCAGACATGAGTAAAAGTTGCTCCTGTTATGACATTCTACTGATTACTGTCGCCACGTTTATGTTTTTTACATAGATTTGCTCAGCGGACAGTGCCAAAATCAGTGCTTTCATTGTTGCCACAGAAGTAGATTTATGATGATTCTTTACTAGAAACCCTCTGTAACCGTCATCTTTCCACAGCACCCCTTTGATTACAACCCTCTGACCATCATTGAAGACTGCTATCATTGGCTTTAAACACCTTTAAGTACTTTGATTCAGAATTTTGATTGCTTCTTTCCCCTTAATGGAGAAATATTTCAAATTCACTGACCTGTTAATCATTGTGTTTTTTCAAACGGTATTTACGAATCCCTGACATATCAGTGTTTGGTATCTTGTAATTGCGAAATCTCATGCCAGGATATACATTGCTTGGTGCTTATTAACCATTGGAGCCACGCTTTGGCCAGGGGCTGGTTTAGAACAGTGGGCTAAACAGCTGGCTTGTAATGCAGAACAAGGCAGCAGCGCGGATTCAATTCCCATACTGGCCTCCCCGAACAGGCACTGGAATATGGCGACTAGGGGCTTTTCACAGTAACTTCATTGAAGCCTATTTGTGACAATAAGCGATTATTATTATTACATCATTTTAGTTTAGTATATTACTTTTTGACATTATTACCCTCTACCCACCTCCAGAAGAAATCAATGTACTGGAACATAGAACATAGAATGATACAGCGCAGTACAGGCCCTTCGGCCCACGATGTTGCACCGACAAGGGAAGTCAAAAACTAAAGGCCATCTAACCTACACTATGCCATTATCATCCATATGCTTATCCAATAAACTTTTAAATGCCCTCAATGTTGGCGAGTTCACTACTGTTGCAGGTAGGGCATTCCACGGCCTCACCACTCTTTGCGTAAAAAACCTACCTCTGACCTCTGTCCTATATCTATTACCCCTCAATTTAAGGCTATGTCCCCTCGTGCTAGCCACCTCCATCCGCGGGAGAAGGCTCTCACTGTCCACCCTATCTAACCCTCTGATCATTTTGTATGCCTCTATTAAGTCACCTCTTAACCTTCTTCTCTCTAACGAGAACAACCTCAAGTCCATCAGCCTTTCCTCATAAGATTTTCCCTCCATACCAGGCAACATCCTGGTAAATCTCCTCTGCATCCGTTCCAAAGCTTCAACGTCCTTCCTATAATGAGGCGACCAGACTGTACGCAATACTCCAAATGCGGCCGTACCAGAGTTTTGTACAGCTGCAACATGACCTCACGGCTCCGGAACTCAATCCCTCTACCAATAAAGGCCAACACACCATAGGTCTTCTTCACAACCCTATCAACCTGGGTGGCAACTTTCAGGGATCTATGTACATGGACACCGAGATCCCTCTGCTCATCCACACTGCCAAGAATTTTACCATGAGCCAAATATTCCGCATTCCTGTTTTTCTTTCCAAAGTGAATCACCTCACACTTCTCTACATTAAACTCCATTTGCCACCTCTCAGCCCAGCTCTGCAGCTTATCTATGTCCCTCTGTAACCTGCAACATCCTTCCACACTGTCTACAACCCCACCGACTTTAGTGTCGTCTGCAAATTTACTCACCCAACCTTCTATGCCCTCCTCTAGGTCATTTATAAAAATGACAAACAGCAACGGCCCCAGAACAGATCCTTGTGGTACGCCACTCGTAACTGAACTCCATTCTGAAAATTTGCCATCAACCACCACCCTCTGTCTTCTTTCAACTAGCCAATTTCTGATCCACATCTCTAAATCACCCTCAATCCCCAGCCTCCGTATTTTCTGCAATAGCCGACCGTGGGGAACCTTATCAAACGCTTTACTGAAATCCATATACACCACATCAACTGCTCTACCCTCGTCTACCTGTTCAGTCACCTTCTCAAAGAACTCGATAAGGTTTGTGAGGCATGACCTACCCTTCACAAAACCATGCTGACTATCCCTAATCATATTATTCCTATCTAGATGATTATAAATCGTATCTCTTATAATCCTCTCCAAGACTTTACCCACAACAGACGTGAGGCTCACCGGCCTATAGTTACCGGGGTTATCTCTACTCCCCTTCTTGAACAAAGGGACCACATTTGCTATCCTCCAGTCCTCTGGCACTATTCCTGTAGCCAATGATGACATAAAAATCAATCTCTTCCCTGGCTTCCCAGAGAATCCTAGGATAAATCCCATCAGGCCCCGAGGACTTATCTATTTTCACCTTGTCCAGAATTGCCAACACTTCTTCCCTACGCACCTCAATGCCATCTATTCTAATAGCCTGGGTCTCAGCATTCTCCTCCACAACATTATCTTTTTCCTGAGTGAATACTGACGAAAAGTATTCATTTAGTATCTCGCTTATCTCCTCAGCCTCCACACACAACTTCCCACCACTGTCCTTGACTGGCCCTACTCTTACCCTAGTCATTCTTTTATTCCTGACATACCTATAGAAAGCTTTTGGGTTTTCCTTGATCCTACCTGCCAAAGACTTCTCATGTCCCCTCCTTGCTCGTCTTAGCTCTCTCTTTAGATCCTTCCTCGCTTCCTTGTAACTATCAAGCGCCCCAACTGAAACTTCACGCCTCATCTTCACATAGGCCTCCTTCTTCCTCTTAACAAGAGATTGCACTTCTTTGGTAAACCACGGTTCCCTCGCTCTACCCCTTCCTCCCTGCCTGACTGGTACGTACTTATCAAGAACACGCAATAGCTGTTCCTTGAACAAGCTCCACATATCCAGTGTGCCCAACCCTTGCAGCCTACTTCTCCAACCTACACATCCTAAGTCATGTCTAATGGCATCATAATTGCCCTTCCCCCAGCTATAACTCTTGCCCTGCGGGGTATACTTATCCCTTTCCATCACTAACGTAAAGGTCACCGAATTGTGGTCACTGTTTCCAAAGTGCTCACCTACCTCCAGATCTAACACCTGGCCTGGTTCATTACCCAAAACCAAATCCAATGTGGCCTCGCCTCTTGTTGGCCTGTCAACATATTGTGTCAGGAAACCCTCCTGCACACATTGTACAAAGAACGACCCATCTAATGTACTCGAACTATATCTTTTCCAGTCAATATTTGGAAAGTTAAAGTCTCCCATAACAACTATCCTGTTACTTTCGCTCTTTTCCAGAATCATGTTCGCCATCCTTTCCTCTACATCCCTAGAACTATTAGGTGGCCTATAGAAAACTCCCAACAGGATCACCTCTCCTTTCCTGTTTCTAACCTCAGCCCATACTACCTCGGACGAAGAGTCTCCATCTAGCATCCTTTCCGCCACCGTAATACGAAACCGTAACAGCCTCCCCGAACAGGCGCCGGAATGTGGCGACTAGGGGCTTTTCACAGTAACTTCATTTGAAGCCTACTCGTGACAATAAGCGATTTTCATTTCATACTGTCCTTGACTAGCACGCCACACCTCCCCCTCTTTTGCCCCCTTCTCTGAGCTTACTAAAACACCTAAACCCCGGAACCTGCAACAACCATTCCTGTCCCTGCTCTATCCATGTCTCTGAAATGGCCACAACATCGAAGTCCCAGGTACCAACCCATGCTGCCAGTTCCCCTACCTTATTTCGTATACTCCTGGCATTGAAGTAGACACACTTCAAACCACCTACCTGAACACTGGCACCCTCCTGCGAAGTCAAATCTGTGCTCCTGACCTCTACACTCTCAATCTCCCGTACCCCAAAACTACAATCCAGGTTCCCATGCCCCTGCTGAATTAGTTTAAACCCCCCCCAAAGAGCACTAACAAATCTCCCCCCCAGGATATTGGTGCCCCTCAGGTTCAGATGTAGACCATCCTGTCTATAGAGGTCAGTTGACAACTGTCACTTGACAACAGCCCCTCCACAAACCACCTCAAATTAGGCTGACCGCACTGCACGTGTGCAAATTTCCCCAGAACAGCTGATCAGTAGCTCTGCTCTGCTGCCCTCTGCTGGATGCTTGCCTTCACTCAAACTCCTCGTGTCTTCTTCGCAGGTACACCTTCAAATTAGGCTGACCGCACTGCATGTATGCAAATTTCCCCAGAACAGCTGATCAGTAGCTCTGCTCTGCTGCCCTCTGCTGGATGCTTGCCTTCACTCAAACTCCTCGGGTCTTCTTCGCAGGTACACCTTCAAATTAGGCTGCCCGCACTGCACGTATGCAAATTTCCCCTGAAAAAACTGATCATGTCGTCAAACACTTCAAATTATGCTGAGCTGTTTCAGTAAAATGCTATAGAGACAAAAATGGACACGATACAAAATAAAAAGTTTGAGGAGAAATGGCCATGGCTCATATAACGATCCCAGAAGATTTTGCTGAATACTTGTTGGACATTGGGTTGGGATGCTTCTTCGATGAGGAAACTCATTCAATAGAAGAAAATACGCCAAGATCGCCGTCCCCCAAACCCAACATCCACCATGGTAAAATGGAGTCTTCCTCAAAACAACCATGCTGAAAGACCTGGTATGTTCGGCAGTCAGTAGACGCAAATTTGGCCTTTTGAAACTGTGGAGTACGAAGCACTCCACTCAGGCGATTGAACACAAATAACCCCCCAGCATGATAACTGGCTTAATGGCATCAGTCAAAATTCTGTCCCCGGGGCAGCACGGTGGCGCAGTGGTTAGCACTGCTGCCTCAAGGCGCCAGGGCCCCAGGTCCGATCCCGGCTCTGGGTTACTGTCCGTGTGGAGTTGGCACATTCTCCTCGTGTCTGCGTGGGTTTCGCCCTCACAACCCAAAGATGTTCAGGGTTGGTGGATTGGCCATGCTAAATTGCCCCTTAATTGAAAAAAAATGAATTGTGCACTCTAAATTTATAAAAAAAAAAGACTCTGTGCCTAGGCCGAAAAGATAGTCGGAAACCAAGATTTTGGAGGAAACCTAAGAGAGGAATACTGTTGCACAGCGATAATAGGTGGAATTCTCCCATCCCACTTGTGGCAGGCTTCATGGTGGGCTGGAACGGAGAATTTAGCGCCAGGCAAAAAGTCGCAAACCTGCCCGCATAATAACAGTTAGCAATTCTCTCGATGACGGGTCATTACCTCGTGGCTTGACTGTGTCTATACAGGGCTGCAGATGGAATGGTGATGGTAATTGGGGCTTCTGAAGCCTCTAGATGAGGTAGTTGAGGTCCACATGGGCATGTCACGGGGATGGGCTCGAGGAGGAGGGTCCACCACATCAACAATGGGATCCAATATTAGGAGGGGAGGCTGGAGAACAACAGAAGAATGCTCTACTTTCACATAGTGAGGTTCGAGATAGGAATGTAACATCCTGAGCTACAGGTATTCGGTATTTATGAAGCCATGATGTGGAGATGCCGGCGTTGGATTGGGGTGGGCACAGTAAAAAGTCTTAATACACCAGGTTAAAGTCCAACAGGTTGCCTGTGTGTCCATAGTCTTCTGATTTAGGCTTTGATGGCCTGGTGGGTGAAACAGAGTGCTGCCTTCTTCTTGATGCTGCAAGTCTTGTTCTTCTGGTTGTCATACATCTGTGACAGTCTCCTGACGACATGTGGGCTGTAGAGAGTGAGATGAATGTTTTGCACCGTTATTTAAATATGTGCCCAGATCTTTGACCCTGCCAGCTGACAGGTGGGACAAATCCGTCCCTGACCTGCCAGGGGATTTGGCCCGATACTCACCTGTGCATAAGTAATGAGCTTCCGAACATGCCATTGAGTGCTAGTTTCGGCCCTTCAGACCAACAAGTTGGGTGTTGCCAAAATTGCCTGCCACTGCACTTTGTTTCATAAATGGAAAATTCCACTCTGCTGCCTTTGTAATCCAGAGGCCGAGACAAATAATGCAGAGAATGTGAGTTCAAATTTCAGTTTGGCAGATTAAAAAGTTGAGTTCAGTTTTAAATAAATGGAATGAAAACCGCTACCTATAAATGTGTCCAAAAGCTGTTGAATTGGTGCAAATAAAATCAAATGAATGTCCTTATGTAAATGAAACCTGCCATCCTCGGCTCGTCTTAGCCATGTGTCACCTCTATCCTACAACAATGTAGTTGACTCCTAACTGCCACCTGAAGTGGCCAACTGATGCTCAGTTGCCTGGCACTGAGAATGAAAAGAAAACTGGTCTGACTACTCCATTACAATCTGGCCACTGACATAATGAAGACCACAACAAATGTATGCCCAGTCTGGTCAATTCTGTAAAGTGCTCCAGACAAACACCTAAAGCATGGCACCAAGTTGTGAGGTTTTGAGCCTGACATATTTGAACTTCCGATATCGTAGCTCTTTATCAATGTCCCAAAACATTCCCAGCACCATCTCCGAGATATGTCCTTTTACGCCATCAAATCAGATGCAGCACATTGGTCGATCATTGACTCTCAGTGACCTTGGGAGCTTCATCACTGACACCAGATCCCATGTGATATCATGGCTTCAGGTCAGGACAAAGAATCCCCCTGCTGATTGCCACCCACTGCTTTCCCTTGGTAATGAATCAGCAAGAACACATTGTGAACACACTGGATGGAGGGGTTGTTTATTCTTGATGGAGGGCTTCAATATCCACCATTGCCTTTCCTTTGGAGCTAAGTCTGATTCCTGGAACTTTGGATCTAGCAGCAGTATTGGGCTACATTCACCTCGGGGACTGCAGCAATTCAAGAACAAGACCCACCGAGATAATACTAAACAGATACAAATCATTGAATGGACCGTGGTTGGAATATTGTGTCCAGTTTTACGTGGTGTTCTTTAGGCGAAACTTCAAGCTGATGAAAGTCGAGAAAGGAGTAACAAGGAGTAGCCGAGATAAAGGGCTTTAACTTTGAACCAAAACAAAGTTTTTTTTTACATAAATGCCAAGGAGATTAAGTTCAGGTACAAGCATTAAAGCTTGCGAGGCCATTTGATGGTTTTACCGACGCAGTCAAATTGAGCTTTGGATTTGCATCTCATCCAAAAGACTATATCTAGTTAGCAACATTCCCTCAGTTCCACATTTTGGTGCGAGCCTAAAATAGGGGTTCAACTGCAGAGAAGAGCTTGAACTCGTAAATTCTTAGTCGAAGACAAAAGCATGATCAACTGATCCAAGGTATGCACATGCATGTATCATAGAATCATAGAATTTACAGTGCAGAAGGAGGCCATTCGGCCCATCAAGTCTGCACCGGCCCTTACAAAGAGCACCCTACTCAAGCCCACAAATCTACCCTATCCCCGTAACCCCCATAAAGGATATTTTGCATTCAAAGGGTGGGGGAAACTGGAATTGAAATAGATTATATACATTTCAATTAGTTATCTCAAGATTGAAAACCAATGTAGGAGTTAGAAGGTGTTGAAAACCTTTTATTGAGCAGAAACAATGACTAGAGGTAACAGAATTATTTTCATACACAACAAAAGTAGAATTCAGCACAGGGTCATTCTGATGATCAGAAAGTAATTTTTATCTATATGCTGTACTTAATCTTTAGGGGGCTGGTTTAGCACACTGGGCTAAATCGCTGGATTTTAAAGCAGGCCAGCAGCGTGAGTTCAATTCCCGTACCAGCCTACCCGAACAGGTGCCGGAATGTGGCGACTAGGGGCTTTTCACAGTAACTTCATTGAAGCCTACTCGTGACAATAAGCGATTTTCATTTCATTTTATTATTGTCACAAGTAGGCTTACATTAACACTGCAATGAAGTTACTGTGAAAAGCCCCTAGTCGCCACACTGCAGCACCTGTTCGGCTACACGGGGAGAATTCAGATCACCTAACAAACGAGAATTCAGAATGCCCAAATCACCTAACTTTTGGGACTTGTGGGAGAAAACAGCAGCAGTCGGAGGAAACCCACGCATAATACTGCAGTGTAACAGTATATTTAATCAGTTATGAAACTCTCAAATTGATATAAAAGGAAGAAATATTACTGTGGAAGTGCACTGCTCCATTATTGTAAATTTACCAATTTATGCAAAATGCTGGTGTGTTCAGCAGTTGAATGTCGCATTGCCCTTGAAATACATTTTAAACAATTCACTTAAACAATTTTGCTTAATGCTCATGGAGAAATGGAAGGAAATTAAACTGTAACAGCAGCTTTTGCTTTTAAACATTTTTGTTTACTTTGTTTCCCTGCCTGAAATTAGAGTTCATTTTAAATCTGTTTTAACATTATTTGAAGGTGGTGGAAGGATGAACGATACTGACGTTTAAGCAGCATCTTGACAAATATGTGAATAGGATGGGAATAGAGGGATATGGACCCCGGAAGTTTAGAAGACTTTAGTTTAGACGGGCAGCATGGTGGGTGCAGGCTTGGAGGTCCGAAGGGCCTGTTCCTGTGCTGTACTTTTCCTTGTTCTTTATTCTATTTGTTCCTGACTGTAACTCCTACAAATTGTGATTTTTGAAGTTTTATTTGATCTAAGCCTGAAATTTCTGTCAGTTGCTGTAGAAGTGCTCGGAGTTATGCCACCAAATACAAAACAAATATCTTCCATGGAGCGACCAGTCCGTCACATCTATTGAATTCCAGCAAGGTGAAAATTGTAGGAAAATAAGAAATCCACAGGCCTCATTCTAGGAAGCTGAATAGGAACACAGGAGCAGGAGTTGGCCATTCAGCCTGTCGAGCTTGTTCCACCATTGAATACGATCATGGCTGATCATCCACTTCATTACCCCACACAATCCCATATCCCTTCATTCAGAAATCTGTCAATCTCTTGCCTTAAACATACTCAATGATTGAACTTCAGGTTCCCTCTGATTTTGAAATTGTGACTCCTGGTTCCAGACTCACCAACCAGGGGAAACATCTGCAACAGACCCAATAGGAGTGCAAATTGGGGTCAAACAAAGGCTGTGTCATTGCACCATTTTCCTCGCCTTAACATTCTACCTCATTTCCATGAAGCTCCCACTGGAGTAGAGCTACTTAACAGGACGAGTAAGAAACAAGCGAACTATGTCACTTCCATTCCAGAGCCAAGATCACTCCAACATCTTGTCATCGAACTGCAGTTTGTCAATAACACTCGCTTATGCACACTGAGAGGCCGAGATCCAAAACATTATCTACGCATTCACTGAAGCATATGAAAGAATGGGTCTTACGCTAAAAATTAGGAAGACAAAGGCTTGCTCCTGCTGCACAAAACTACCACGCCGCCCCCCCCCCCCCCCCCCCCCCCTCCACCTGCCTCGGACTATCAAGTTCCACAACAAACTATTGACCAATATTTATCATTCTCGCACATTGATAGCCTCCTCTCAGCAAGGACAGTCATCCATGAAATTCAGTATCGCCTCCAGAGTACCAGTGCAGCCATTGGTCATCTGAGGGAAAGACCATTTGATAAACTATACCAAGCTCATGGCCTGCAGGGCTGCAGTGCTGCCTGACTTCCTGTATGCCTTAGTGACATGGGCAAGTTACAGCAAGCACCTTAAATCCCTTGAGAAGGATGCCTCCACAAAAGCCTGGTGCTGCAGTAGCATTACCTTCTCTCCGTCCAACATCACATCCCCAGTATTGAGGCACTAGTTCTGGTTAATACGGTTTGCTGAGCAGGCCACATCCACATGCCTGACACAGGACTCTCAAAACACACTCTCTACTCTTGAGCTTTGCCACAGAAAATGTTTACGAGGAGGGCAGAGGAAATGTTTCAGGGATGTACTGAAAGCTTGGCTGAAAATATGCAACATTCCCACTGATTTGTGAGTATCTCTTGCTCGAGACCACCCTAACTGGAGAAGAAGCATCTCGGAAGGTGCCAACCCTTTTGAACATCTCCAACAGGCCCAGGCAGAGGCCAAATGCAAACAACAAAAGAAGGGTACCAAAATCCAAGCATCCCATCCATGTCATGAAACACTACTTGCCTCACCTGTGAGAGTATGTGAAGATCCAGAATTGGGCTTTTTACTCACTCAGACACCCACAATGCTGGAGTAGAAGAAAGTTATACTCTGTACAAAGAGACTGCCCAAGAGGAAGAAACTTGAATAATCCCACTTTCCAGCTCTTGATTTGCAGACCAGTAAGTTGTGGCATGTGAAGTGCATTTCCAACTTTTTTATGCAATGGGGCTTCTGCATCGCCTCCCCTTTGCAGGCAGTGAGTTCCAGACCCCTTCCCCAACCAGGGGGGGAAAAGAATTCTCATCCACCGTGAAAGAATACATTATAGATGCATGTCAGGTCATCTCCCACGGAATCCATAAAGCAATAAATTTGATGCAGCAGATCTTTGATACTGGAAAAGGGCACATTTATGACTGGCCAAAAGCAGCAAGATTTCTACTTGGAACAGACTTCAGGTCGTGAAGGGAAATATCTTGGAATCATTCAAGAAACTGTTAAGTAATGTGGCAAGGGGCCAGTTTCCTCTGAACATTTCAGCTGGAATGGGAGAAATGGTTACCTTCACCTACATTTACCATGTGATCTCAAGCTCCACGCCCACCTGTAACAATAAAAAAACGGAAAGGCTGGGAAATACTCACGTCAGGCAGCATCTGTATTGTCTCCAGATCAGATATGGCAGACACAATCGTCGACTCTTTTTCCCTGTGGTGCATTTGAGCACCGAGCAATCCCCTTGCAGAAATCGAGGAGTGGCCCCAGTCATTAAATAAATTTGAAACATCTGAATTAAAAATGATGCTTTAAATTGTTAGAAGCAGAAATGCAGCACAAGCAACTTTTCTAACACTGACATGAAGGCAAGTACAGAAATGTATTTAAACTTATTACAAGAGAGTGTAGAAGAGCCTACTGGTTCTTGATTTGGAAAAAATAACAGAACTCTGAAATGCTTCAGTTCTGTAACCTTCCTGCGGCTTAGCTGCAAGGAGCAAGCAGTGATTAGTTGTTAACTACTCTGTTCCAGTTCTGAACCACATTTTCCTGCTGTGTTTTTGCCATACATCACAACAGTCCAATAGCTTTCTTATGCAACTGTTTGTGATTTATTACCGTTTAGGAGGAACCTAAAAATCTGCCTGCACATTTACTTCCTTGTAAATAAATGGAGTGGAAACTATTCATGAATCTGTCATGATGAATGCAAGTCACTTGCCCTCCGAATTCTGTGAGATATTAACATTTAGTGGCATTTCTGATTTAATTTCTGATTTAACATCACAATGAAGCGCCAGTGCAATGGTACAGGAATCCATTTTTTTCATTAACGCACGTGTAGTTCTTCGGCTAATTCTCAAACTATGAAAGCAGTCTTCATTTCACGGGCTGGCCGTGCACAGCCATGATATCAGAATTGATTTTCACAAACCTCATGTTGATTGTTCAGCCTCATGTTGATTGTTAGGACTTCAATCAAATGCATGAAATCAGCATCAACAAGACAGTGGTCTGTATCTGTTTCCAGGACAAAAAAGCAAAAACCTAGATTGATATTCCATCTTTTTTGGTCAGCAGATGTTTCAAAGTGCTTTAATAATAAGGTTGTATTGTCACAAGGCAGATTACATTAACACTGCAATGAAGTTACTGTGGAAAATCTCCGAGTCGCCTGTTCGGGTACATTGAGGGAGAATTCAGAATGTCCAGTTCACCTAACAGCATGTCTTTTGGGACTTGTGGGATGAAACCGGAACACCCGGAGCAAAGCCACGCAGACACAGGGAGAATGTGTAGACTCCGCACAGACAGTGACCCAAGCGGGAATCGACCTGGGACCTTGGCGCTGTGAAGTAACAGTGCAGCTGATAAAATACTTTTTTGGAGTGTCGTGTAGGAAACATGGTAGGCAGAGTGTGGCAGGATGGGACAGAGTGCATAGACATTAAAAATAAGCAGCAAATAGGGTCAAACGGGGAAAAAATGATAAAAGGGCAAAATTAATAGCTTTTAAATGCACAACATTCGGCATAATATAAATGAATTAGTGGCACAGATTGCGATTCATGGTGAGGTTCGAGGGGCTGGTTTAGCACACTGGGCTAAATCGCTGACTTTTAAAGCAGGCCAGCAGCATGGTTCAATTCCTGTACCAGCCTCACCGAACAGGCGCCGGAACGTGGCGACTAGGGGCTTTTCACAGTAACTTCATTGAAGCCTACTCATGACAATAAGCGATTTTCATTTCATTTCATTATGATCTTAATGTTAAAGAGTTACGGAGAAATGGTTACAAGGAGATCAGAGCTGGGAACGAAATATTCTCAGGTGTGTGACTTTTCGTAAGAACTGGCAGGAAGGAAAGGGTGGTGGAGTAGCTCTGTTAGTACGGGATGGAATACTTATGATGGAAGTAAATTATCTTGGATGGGAAGATGTAGAATCCACATGGGTGGAGGTCAGAAATAACATGGGGAAGAAAACACTGGTGCGAGATTGTCTATAGGCCCTGCAACAGTAGCTATAATGTTGGACAGAGAATAAATCAGGAGATAACAAGTGAATGTAAATAAAGCAGTATATAATGATGGGTCACTTTAATCTTCACGTGAATTTGGGGAAATCAAATTTGCAGAGGTAGCTATGAGGGAGCGTTATAAAATGTATTCAGGATAGTTTCCTCGAACAATATGCTGTAAATCCAACCAGAGGTCAGGCTGTTTTTAATATGCTAATATGGAATGAGGCAAACAGTGTGAGATCCCCTTGGAAACCGTGACCATAACACAAGAGAGTTGAGCATTCAATTTGAGAGTGAGAAGCTTGGGTGAAAAGCAAGTGTGCTAAAGTTAAATGGAATTACAAAGAAATGTAACCCAGTGAGGAAGAAGGATTCTCGGAAGGGGATGAATTAACCACGGTGGACCAAGGAAGTCAGATAGTGTTCAACTGAAAGGAAAAACATGCAACGTGGCTAAGGTAAACTATCATGGGCATGTGTAACTGTGTTAGCAGCTTGATATTTTTTGTGCTTAAGTGCTGGATGCCGACTTGAAATCTCAACCGTGAGTAAATAAATTATATAAGTACATGAGGAAATTTAATATCTCAAATATAAATAGTGTTTTTTAAACTCTAAAATTGAAGATACACTGGACCCAGGGCCTGAGAATAGTTGTGTATTGCTCCTGAACCTACTGATCTGTCAGCTGGGTTTTCGATTATCTTGTAAGTAAATTCACTTAACAAGTGATTTCTAGATTTTAGTTCAGTGAAATACTTGAATTGCAAAAGTTAACAATGAAGAAGATGATTTTCATATTGGCTTGAGTACACCTAATTATATAAGAAAAGCTGCAAAGATGATGTACACTGCTATGAAGTGATTATGTAAACATCAAAAATAAAGCTATTATAATGCACACCAGATAGCTGTACCTGAGACTGGATTCTATAATCTCTCCCAGCTATCACTATTAAATTATATTTGTGTATGTACATATACATATTTGGGTCTATCGTGGATGCTGAATATGTTACAGCATTGAAAAAGGTCATTTGGCCTATTGAGTCCATATTGACTCTTTCGAAGATCAACCTTGTTAGTTTCTCTATCGTTCTTTGCCAATATACTTGCCATCTTATTCTCCTTCAAGTTTTGTTCAATGCCCTTTTTGAAGGCTGCTGTTAAATCTATCCACCATCCTATCAAGCATTTCAAATCCTCACCTCTCACTGTATTAAAAAGGTTTTCCTCATGCTGCTGCTAGTTCTTTCGTCAATCACCTTAAATCTGTGTAGAGTGGTTATCGATCCTTCAGCCATTGGTTTTCTTCAGTTTCTTTATCTAAACCCTTCATGATTTTAAGCATCCTTGTCAAATTATCCTTTAGCCTTTACTGCCGAAAGGGGAACAACCAAAACTTCCCTAGTCTCTTCATAACTAATCCGTCATCCCCGAATCTATTCTATATCTTTCTGCATCCTCTCGAAAACCTTCATGTTCATCCTGAAGTGTGGTTCAGAGAATTGGACACACTTCACCAACTGGGGCTGAATAGTTACAGCTGCATAGTTTTAGAAGAACATCTTGACGTTATCTTTCTGCCTTTGTTTACAAAGACAGGATCTCATGTTTATTTTTAAAAACCTGTTTTGTTAACCTATCCTGCCACCATCAAAAGCAAATGACTAAAGATCTAGAAATCTGAAATTAGAATCAGAAATGCTGGAAATATCAACAGGTCAAGAACCACAATGGGCAGCACTGTTGCGTCACAGCTCCAGGGTCCCAGGTTCGATAATGTGTTGGTCACTGTCTGTGCGGAGTCTGTACGTTCTCCCAGTGTCTGCATGAGTTTCCTCCGGGTGCTCCGTTATCCTCCCACAAGTCCTGAAAGACGTGCTGTTAGGTCATTTGGACATTCTGAATTCTCCCTCTGTGAGCCGTACTGTGGCAACTCGGGGATTTTCACAGTAACTTCATTGCAGTGTTAATGCAAGCCTACTTGTGACACTAATAAAGATTATTAAAAAACTTAATGTGTAATTCCCAGCCTTTGGCCTGCTCTTCTAACCACAATATTTACATGGTTGGTTCAGTGAAGTTTCTGGTCAAGGGTAACTCCCAGGATGTTGATAGTCGGATATTTAGCAATGATAATGGCATTGAATGACAAGGGGAGATGGCGAGACTCTGTCTTGTTGGAGATGGTCATTGCACAGGTGTTCTCGAGGTGCTTGCACCATGTAGGTATTGGGTGCTTCAGTGTTGTGAGAGGTTCTGAATGATACTGAACGCTTAACATTCATCAGCATGCCCGCAGACAAAATGTTTCTATGTCATGCATTAATCTCGTCCCTTTTATAAAGAAATATGAAAATCACTATTTCATCTGATTCCATCACCCTTTCAGGATCTACATCTTGATTCCTAAATGCATCAGAAAACTTTTTAAACACACTGGATTTTATCCAATTGTCTGATCTATGTTCAGATGATTAGCTTTTCCCCACCTCGACCCCTTTGTTTTCATTCCATTTTAATTAACTGTCTTTAACCATTTATTTCTATTTTGTCTTTTTTATTTATGTATTTATTCCCCCCCCCCCATTTTATCCCCCTTTCATTACCTTTTCTCCCCTTTGCTTGCCCCTTCCCCCTCCACCCCCATATCTACATCTGTCACAGCTTACCCTCTGATCTTAGTTTCTCTGCTGCCTGGCCTTTCACACCTTTTGTTCTCTGCGGACAGCCATAAGCATTCTTTTCCCTTGGTTTCTGTGGCATTAAGCACTCTTCCCTTGGCTTCTGTGGCTATGACTCATTGTTCATTCCCACCACCCCCCCCCCCCCCCCACCCCACATTATAAATATCTCCCACTTTCTATGTCTTTAGCTTTGCCAGAGGGTCACCTGGACTCGAAACGTTAGCTCTTTCTGACAGATACTGCCAGACCTTCTGAGATTTTCCAGCATTTTCTCTTTTGGTTTCAGATTCCAGCATCCACAGTAATTTGCTTTCATCCAGTGTCTGAACTATGTTGCTCTTTCCAAGAGCCGATGCAGACTCAATGGGCCAAATGGCCTCCTTCTGCACTGTAAATTCTATGATTCTATATGTCACACAAATGGACATGCCTCAATATGCACACACATATAATTATTATAGTACATAAAGTTATCAATTTTAGCACTATTTGTTACCTGTGCATTTTGGAACATGTCTGTGGTGTCAGAACAGTTTATTTGATGTGCCATTCACTCATATTAAGCTTATTCGACATCATGATCTTTCTTGTTGTGAAGTTCCTATCTTTAAATGCCGATGACATTGACGTAAAGTTGTTCTCAGGTTGTTGGGCTGTGAGGGTGTTGAGCATAAATGCCTAAATACCTAAACCCAGAACTGAGAGTGTTGCACCTAAACAAAATGAGGTAAATGAGCGTGCAGCGCACATTGAAATTGGCGGGTACAATGTTGTGGACGTCACAGAGACAGAGCTGCATGTTTGGGATCTAAATATCCAAGAATATATGTCCTATTGAAAGGACAAGCAGATGCGCAGGGCAGCTGGATGGCCTTGTTTATAAGAAATGAAATTAAGTCGAAAACAAGAAGCGATGTAGAGTCTGAAGGCATAGAATCTGTGTAGGTAGAGTTGAGAAATCACAAAGGACAAAAGACCCTGATGGGATTTATGTACAGGCCACCTCGCAGTCTTCAAGATGTAGGACAGAAAATAAATCAGGTGATAGAAAAGGCATATATGAGTCGGGGGGTCAGAGGTGAGTGTAGTTGCCAATACAAAAGGGAAGGTGCTGGAGAAGCTGAAACGTCTGATAAATCACCCTGACTGGACAGGGTTCTGAAGGAGATAACTGAGGAGATTGTGAAGGCATTAGTAATCTTTCAGGAATCACTGGAGTTAGGAAGGGTCCCATAGTGGAAAATGGCTAACACAAGCCTCACACCCCCTCCGCCTTGCCGGGCAGCATGGTGGCACAGTGGTTAGCACTGCTGCCTCACAACACCGAGGTCCCAGATTCGATCCCGGCTCTGGGTCACTGTTTGTGTGGAGTTTGCACGTTCTCCCCGTGTTTGCATGGGTTTCACTCCCACAACCCAAAGATGTGTAGGGTAGGTGAATTGTCCACACTAAATTGCTCCTTAATTGGAAAAAAATGAATTTGGCACTCTAATTTTTCAAAAAAATGCAACACCCCTGTTTAACAAGGGAGGGAGGCTGAAGGCGGGAAATTATAGGCTGTTTAGCCAGACTTTAGCCGTTGGGAAGATTTTAGAGTAAATTATTAAGGATGAGATTGTGGAGTACTTGAAAGTGCATGGTAAAATAGGGCTGAGTCAGCACGGCTGAGTCAAGGGGAGGTCATGTCTGACAAACCTGTTAGAATTTTTTTGAGCAAGTAACAAGGAGAGACTGGACGTGATCTATTTGGTTTTCCAAGTTAACCTTAAGGTAATCTTGAACTAGGACGGCAAGTTCAAGGTGTTGTATAGGAGACTGCGAAATAAGAAAGGAGCCCACAGTGTTAGAGACAAGCTACTGGTATGATTATAGGATTTGCTGACCAGCAGAAGGCAGGGAGTGAGGATAAAGGGGTCTTTTTCAGGATAGCAGCCGGTGACTAATGGTGTTCTGCAGGGGTCAGTGTTCGGACCGCAACTATTCACAATACAGATTAGTGATCTGAAAGAAGTAACAGAGAGCATTGTACTAAGTTTCTAAGTTTGCATGTAATACAAAGATATGTTGGGCACAGGAAGTGTTGAGGAAGCGAGGAGGCTGCAGAAGGAAGTGTACAGGCTTGGAGAGTGGACAAAGAAGTGGCAGATGGAATACAATGTGGAAAAGTGTGAGCTTATGTACTTTGGCAAGAAGAATAGAGGCATAGACTATTGTCCAAACGGGGAAAGGCTTCAGAAATCTGAAACACAAAGGGGCTTGGCGTCCTAGTTCAAGATTACCTTAAGATTAACTTGCCGGCTCCGATGGCAGTAAAGAAGGTAAATGGCCTGCAAGCATTCATTTTAAGAGCGCTAGAGTACAAAAGGAGATTTGTACTGCTGAGGCTGGATAAGGCTCTGGTCAGACCTCATGTGGAATATTGCGAATTGTTATGGGCCCATATCTAAGGAAGGATGTGCTGGCTTTGGAGGGAGATCCAGAGGAAGAACGAAGTTTCAAAGCTGAAGGAGGACATGACAGTATGATGAGGGAACTGAGTATTAGCAATTGTAAAATAAAGAGGTAAATCCCTCAATCAGCAAATCCCTAAGCCAGTCAACACCCACTTTGTACCGATTAATTTGTATTATTTCGGCCCCCTTACTTGTTGAAATGGTTTTTCCCATGAATGGCCATTGCATTTTTTGCCGAGTATTTTGCAACTTGTCATTCAGATTATTATTTATAAATGTGGGTGTAAGGTATTGTTTCCAAGATTCTGGAAGCCTCTCATTTCTCAAGTGCTGCTGCAGTTGGCATTGTGTGCGTTGAACTGAGTTGTTTCAGATTAAGGACAGAAAAAAAGGACAAGGAAATTAGAGAATACCCAATTGAGATGAGAGAGGGTGATAAATTGCTTCATTGAACGAAGGGAAAATGTTACCACCCTACTTCTGTTTTTTAGTCATTACTCAAGAAAAGCAATACCTGTAAATTAGATTAGTTGATTCACATTTCAAGATCTTAAATATGAAAAACAAAACCATGTTGCAGATTTTATCAGCAACCTTGTATTTTGCTGAGGGCAAACTGAATAGAATAAAGGTACGTTTATGGGGTCACTGTGATGGTGCTTCAATGTCTTGTGGAATCCGTCTTCAATGAATACTTATTTGATGAACTGAGATAGAGTATGCTTAAATCCAGGATCAGTAGTCAGTTTTGTTTCTATTCCCTGAATGTTTGTCCTGTTTTTTTTTAGTATGGAATGATATGTCTGGACTGTACGCAGAACAATACTTTTCACCTCTGTTCACGTGACAATAAACAAACCCATTTTGAATTGCATTGATCAGTGAGCAATTACATATTTACAACGTGATAACTCCCCTTCCAGCAGGAAAATATATTCTGAGGTGCCCTTGTTGTAGATGCTGCATAAGATAATATGTGAAATATATTTGAACAGCTCCATTCAATTGCCTTATTAAAGATTCCTATGTGCCATATTTAAATGCTGTTTGAAAATTCTTGTTAATGGGCGTGGTTAACTCTCAATAGGTCATTGTCACCCGATTAGCTCTGTTGCCTTTTCGGTCAATGATAGCTCAAATAGAAATGTAGGAATCTTTCTGCTGAGTGCAAAACCTGTTTTTAGTTTGGCTGCAGATCCATTGGAGACTGTGTTATTCTGTCTTTTGATCGACATTCTGCTCCTTGATGCTGCAATAAATGTTGGACGTGCATTAACACGAGCGTATGAGTATTTAAGAATTTTAAGGAACAGTGCTTGTTATCCCAGCTGAACAGCTTCTCACCATGACCCTTAATCATTTTGTTGAAGAGAGAACATTTTCTGGCCATTCCTACCGGCAAGATTCTGGTCCAGGTGACCTGTCCTGCTGCAGACTCCAGCGGCAGAGGTTGCGAACAACAGGAAAATCAGTTGACAGCAGCTGGACTGGAAGATCAGCACGTACACTTGACGTCAAGCTGCCTCCATGTGTGTACTTTTGGTGACAAATCATGGAGGAGAGCTCCTTCCATCTTCTACTGCAAGCAAGCAAGGCAAGAGGACTGTGAAGATAAATCATTTTATTACAAGGAAGAAACGGCCAGAGATAGAAACAGGCAGAGTGTCTACTGGTCAAGATCTCTCTCCTGATTCTGTTGGAGAGAGCTGTTCAGGAGAGTCCAGGGCAGGACAGAGCACTGCTCATGTTACCTCAGTACAGAGCTCCAAAGCCTCTGGTGAACAACCTACAAAGAAGAAACTTAACTCTGGAACAAAGCAGTATAAAGATGATTTTTTGAGGTATGGCTTTGTGAATTGTGCCGATGAAAAGCTCACGTGCGTTAGATGCAGGGAAGTACTGGTAGATGAGAGGAGAAGTTTCAGATTTTGAAAGACAAATGGTGGGTGAAAAATTCCTTTTTGAGGTGGGACCCCAGAGTGAGTTGTTAACTTACAGCTGACTCCAAGTGAAAAGACTATGGTGCTGTACCTGACCAGTGCCAGCACTATACAAATACTCCAAAAACTCATTAGGCTGTCCACATTCTGGTGTAGCATTTCCCAGGAGTGTCCTGTGCTGAATAAAACAAGGATTTTGTTGCTATTTCCCTTCATGAAGACCTACATGTGCGAGGTTGGATTGTCCGGTCTCTCAAAGGTGAGGATGGCAAAAAGGAATCTGCACCTGTTACGCACATTGGCCTCTCCTCCTGTGAACCTGATTGGAGTGAGATCGTCAGGACCAGGCAGGACATCGTGAGGACCCGTTTTGCATTAAAGATAAGTGAACGAGGCATGTGTTGCAAAGGTCTGCCGGATGGGTTGTGAAGGTCGACCGGTTAGCAAATGTGGGTCCCAGGGGGAAAAAAGTTTGAAAAACACTTATCTAATCATTTGCTCCCTGATTCAACTTAATTGACCTATTTTAGTCATTGTTCAATACCTTTTCACAATTTGAACCGTGATTGAATAAAGTTCACCTGTGGGAGATGTTCACAAATTCACTAGCTGGGGACATGCTGCTTCCAACTCCAGCACAAACCTCAATCTCGCGTATACCCTGGGAAGACAAAGACCCGACTGGATGCGGGTATTGTAGGCCCATTTCGCTGCTCAATGTAGATGCAGAAATACGAACCAAGATCCTGGCCAGCCGACTGGAAAATTGCATGCCAGAGGTGGATCAGACAGGCTTTGTTAAGGGTTGACAGCAAACATTGAACATTAGGCGCCAGCTGAATGTCATAATGATCCCCCCCCTCCCTTGCCAGAAAGAGAACACCTGAGGTGTTGATCTCCCTGGATGCAGAAAAGGCCTTCAACAGTCAAATAGAGGTACCTTATAGAGGAACTGGAGCGGTTTGGGCTTGGAGCAGGGTTCACCGCCTGGGTGCAACTCCTGTACAGCACTCCCACGGAGAGCGTGCGGACCAACACCACCAGCTCTAAATACCTCCAACTGCACAGTGGCCCAAGGCAGTGATGCCTGCTGTTCAAGCTTGTATTTGCCCTCATTATTGCCCTTAGAACGGCAAAAAGCTAGAATGGATCCAGAGAGGGGGCACAGAGTCGCGCCCAATGCGGACGACCTGCTGCTCTGCCAGGTCAACCACACCCACATGTTCTGGGCATGTCCCAGACTTGTTGGGTTCTGGGCAGCCTTCTTTGAGGCAATGTCCAAGGTAGTGGGGATGAGGATGGAGCCAAGCCCGAAAGTGGTATCCAAAAGAACCATAAGGCTCAAATGGCTCCTACCAGGTTTAATCTGCTTACTTCAGATCTCAAACATTGATCTCACCAAAATCTTATGAATGGAAAAATAGTGGAGGCCAGGTTTGGGGTGGGACTTCGGAATCTGGACATTTTTTGGCAGATCGAACCCCTCTGTCAGTGTGAAAATTCAGGCCAGAGTTAACAATTCAGGTTGATGACTTCTCTTTCATGAACACCTTGCAAAGCTATTGGTGAAATAGATTTAATAATAAATGTTAAGTAAATTGAAGGTGAGAATGTTAGAACAGGAACAAACGCTAAGGGCTGTGATAGGATAGGCTGTGATAGGGTTTGGTGGCGCAAGGGTCATGCAGAAAGCAAAAGGTGTCTGAAGGAGGTGTGAATGGAAAAAGGATTTCAGGCTACCACCTGAAAACAAAGAAAGAAGAAAACAAGAAGTCAAACTAAAACTTGCACAAAAAGTTCTTTCAGTCCTTTATTTTACTGGCTGAGAGTTCAGACAGGGAACATATTTTCTGGGGTTCGCAACCTTCTATCAGGAAAGAGCTTGTCTGCAATCTTTTTCTTTCTAACGTTTTCTTCATGTGAACTAGTTAATGCACAGGGATCAATGTTTCCTCGAAATATTGTTTGTTTTGAGTGGGTTACAAACTCTGCTGCACCATCTTGTTGTCCAGAGGCACCTGTCTTTACCAGAGAAGAAGATGCTTCCCAAGACATTGTCAGAGTGGAGATGGTTCAGACGCGTGAAAGATTTAAAATTGATGAGAGGTGCAGGCAGGTTCAACTGAGGTTTTGAAAAAGAAACTGGGTCATTATCTGAAAAGGAGAAAATTGCAAGGTTATGGACAGAATACAGACTAGTGGCAGTTTAGGTGACTTGCTCTTTCAGATGGCCAGAACAGAGGGCAGCAGAGCAGAGCTACTGATTGGCTGTTCCGGGGAAATTTGCATACGTGCAGTGCGGTCAGCCTAATTTGAAGGTGTACCTCTGAAAGAGACCCGAGGAGTTCGAGTGAAGGTAAGCATCCAGCAGAGGGCAGCAGAGCAGAGATTGGCTGTTCCGGGGAAATTTGCATACGTGCAGTGCGGTCAGCCTAATTTGAAGGTGTACCTCGGAAAGAGACCCGAGGAATTCGAGTGAAGGCAAGCATCCAGCAGAGGGCAGCAGAGCAGCGCTACTGATTGGCTGTTCCAGGGAAATTTACATACGTGCAGTGCGGTCATCCTAATTTGAAGGTGGTTTGTGGAGGGGCTGTTGTCAAGTGACAGTTAAACCCAAAACACTTTCTCAGTGTTCCCCCCCCCCCCCCATCGCCTCCTCTAACCAAAAAAAACCACGGTCTTTGGGAAGCGGGAGCAGGGGCCTGTCGTGAAGGTGAGTGAGTGCCTTTAAATTTGCTTACCTTTCAGCGGGAGCAGCGTTTGAGGGAATATCAGGTAAGCTCTTCCTTTCTTTTTCTTGTTTTTTTTAAATCTAGAGGTGATGTCAGGGAAGGCAGTACAATGCTCCTCCTGCAGAATGTTTGAGGTGAGGGACGCCGTCAGTGTCCCTGCTGATTTAATCTGTAGGAAGTGCACCCAACTCCAGCTCCTCAAAAACCGTGTTAGGGAACTGGAGCTGGAGCTGGATGAACTTCGGATCATTCGGGAGGCAGAGGGGGTCATAGATAGAAGCTTCAGGGAGGTAGTTACGCCAAAGAATAAAGATAGATGGGTGACGGTGAGAGGTGCTGGGGGTAGGCAATCAGTACAGGGATCCCCTGTGGTCGTTCCCCTTAGTAACAGGTATGCCGCTTTGGATACTGTTGGGGGGGGACGACTTACCAGGGGTCAGCCATGGGGTACAGGTCTCTGGCACAGAGTCTGTCCCTTTTGCTCAGAAGGGAAGGGGGGAAAGGAGTAGAACATTAGTCATTGGAGACTCCATAGTTAGGGGGATAGATAGGAGATTCTGTGGGAACGAGAGAGACTTGCAGTTGGTGTGTTGCCTCCCAGGTGCCAGGGTCCGCGATGTCTCAGATCGTGTTTTCGGGATCCTTAAGGGGGAGGGGGAGCAGCCCCAAGTCGTGGTCCACATAGGTACCAACGACATAGGTAGGAAAAGGGATAGGGATGTAAGGCAGGAATTCAGGGAGCTAGGGTGGAAACTTAGAGCTAGAACAAACAGAGTTATTATCTCTGGGTTGTTACCCGTGCCACGTGCTAGCGAGTCGAGGAATAGGGAGAGTGAGCAGTTGAACACGTGGCTGCAGGGATGGTGCAGGAGGGAGGGTTTCAGATTCCTGGACAATTAGGGCTCATTCTGGGGTAGGTGGGACCTCTACAAACGGGATGGTCTACACCTGGACCAGAGGGGTACTAATATCCTCGGGGGAGGTTTGCAAATGCTCTTCGGGAGGGTTTAAACTAGTTCAGCAGGGGAATGGGAACCTGAATTGTAGCTCCAGTACACAAGAAGCTGAGAGTAGTGAGGTCATGAGTAAGGTTTCAAAGTTGCAGGAGTGTACCGGCAGGAAGGAAGGTGGGTCTAAAGTGTGTCTACTTCAATGCCAGGAGCATCCGGAATAAGGTGGGTGAGCTTGCTGCATGGGTTAGTACCTGGGACTTTGATGTTGTGGCCATTTCGGAGACATGGATAGAGCAGGGCGAGGAATGGTTGTTGCAGGTGCCGGGGTTTAGATATTTCAGTAAGTTCAGGGAAGGTGGTAAGAGAGGGGGAGGGGTGGCATTGTTAGTCAAGGACAGTATTACGGTGGCTATGAGGACATTTGATGAGGACTCGAATACTGAGGTAGTATGGGCTGAGGTAAGAAACAGGAAAGGAGAGGTCACCCTGTTAGGGCTTTTCTATAGGCCCCCGAAAAGTTCCAGAGATGTGGAGGAAAGGATTGCAAAGATGATTCTGGATAGGAGCGAAAATAACAGGGTAGTTGTTATGGGGGACTTTAACTTTCCAAATATTGACTGGAAACACTATAGTTCGAGTACTTTAGATGGATCCGTTTTTGTCCAATGTGTGCAGGAGGGTTTCCTGATGCAGTATGTAGATAGGCCAGCAAGAGGCGAGGCCATATTGGATTTGGTACTGGGTAATGAACCAGGACAGGTGTTAGATTTGGAGGTAGGTGAGCATTTTGGTGATAGTGACCACAATTCGATTATGTTTACTTTAGCGATGGAAAGGGATAGGTATAAACCGCAGGGCAAGAGTTATTGCTGGGGGAAAGGCAATTATGATGCGATGAGGCAAGACTTAGGATGCATCGCCTGGAGAGGAAAACTGCAGGGGATGGACACAATGGAAATGTGGAGCATGTTCAAGGAACAGCTGCTGCGTGTCCTTGATAAGTTGGTACCTGTTAGGCAGGGAGGAAGTGGTCGAGTGAGGGAACCATGGGTTACTAAAGCAGTTGAAACACTTGTCAAGAGGAAGAAGGAGGCTTATGTGAAGATGAGACGTGATGGTTCAGTTGGGTCGCTTGAGAGTTACAAGTTAGCTAGGAAAGCTCTAAAGAGAGAGCTAAGAAGAGCCGAGCGAGGACATGCGAAGTCTTTGGCAGGTAGGATCAAGGATAACCCTAAAGCTTTCTATAGGTATGTCAGGAATAAAAGAATGACTAAGGTAAGAGTAGGGCCTGTCAAGGACAGTAGTGGGAAGTTGTGCGTGGAGTCCGAGGAGATAGGAGAGGTGCGAAATGAGTATTTTTCGTCAGTATTCACACAGGAAAAAGACAAAGTTGTCGAGGAGAATACTGAGATACAGGCTACCAGGCTAGAAGGGCTTGAGGTTCATAAGGAGGAGGTGTTAGCGATTCTGGAAAGTGTGAAAATAGATAAGTCCCCTGGGCCGGATGGGATTTATCCTAGGATTGTCTGGGAAGCTAGGGAGGAGATTGCTGAGCCTTTGGCTTTGATCTTTAAGTCATCTTTGTCTACAGGAATAGTGCCAGAGGACTGGAGGATAGCAAATGTTGTCCCCTTGTACAAGAAGGGGAGTAGAGATAACCCCGGTAACTATAGACCAGTGAGCCTTACTTCTGTTGTGGGAAAAGTCTTGGAAAGGTTTATAAGAGATAGGATGTATAATCATCTGGAAAGGAATAATTTGATTAGAGATAGTCAACATGGTTTTGTGAAGGGTAGGTCGTGCCTCACAAACTTCATTGAGTTCTTCGAACAGGTGACCAAACAGGTGGATGAGGGTAAAGCAGTTGATGTGGTGTATATGGATTTCAAGCGTTTGATAAGGTTCCCCACGGTAGGCTATTGCAGAAAATACAGAGGCATGGGATTCCGGGTGATTTAGCAGTTTGGATCAGAAATTGGCTAGCTGATAGAAGACAGAGGGTGGTGGTTGATGGGAAATGCTCTGACTGGTGTCCAGTTACTAGTGGTGTGCCACAAGGATCTGTTTTGGGGCCGTTGCTGTTTGTCATTTTTATAAATGACCTGGAGGAGGGTGTAGAAGGATGGGTGAGTAAATTTGCAGATGACACTAAAGTCGGTGGAGTTATGGACAGTGCAGAAGGATGTTACAAGTTACAGAGGGACATAGGTAAGCTGCAGAGCTGGGCTGACAGGTGGCAAATGGAGTTTAATGCAGAAAAGTGTGAGGTGATTCATTTTGGAAGGAATAACAGAAAGGCAGAGTACTGGGCTAATGGTAAGATTCTTGGTAGTGTGGACGAGCAGAGAGATCTCGGTGTCCATGTCCATAGATCCCTGAAAGTTGCCACCCAGGTTGAGAGGGTTGTTAAGAAGGCGTACGGTGTGTTAGCTTTTATTGGTAGAGGAATTGAGTTTCGGAGCCATGAGGTCATGTTGCAGTTGTACAAAACTCTGGTGCGGCCGCATTTGGAGTATTGTGTGCAGTTCTGGTCGCCGCATTATAGGAAGGATGTGGAAGCATTGGAAAGGGTACAGAGGAGATTTACAAGAATGTTGCCTGGTATGGAGGGAAGATCATATGAGGAAAGGCTGAAGGACTTGAGGCTGTTCTCGTTAGAGAGAAGAAGGTTAAGAGGGGACTTAATTGAGGCATACAAGATGATCAGAGGATTAGATAGGGTGGACATCGAGAGCCTTTTTCTTCGGATGGTGATGTCCAGCACGAGGGGACATAGCTTTAAATTGAGGGGAGATAGATATAGGACAGATGTCAGAGGTAGGTTCTTTACTCAGTAAGGGCGTGGAATGCCCTGCCTGCAACAGTAGTGGACTCGCCAACACTAAATGCATTCAAATGGTCATTGGATAGGCATATGGACGATGAGGGAATAGAGTAGAGGGACTTTAGAAGGGTTTCACAGGACGATGCAACATCATGGGCCGAAGGGCCTGTACTGCGTTGTAATATTCTATGTTCTAAATGCACAATTGGCTGAATGGCCTCCATTTGTGCTGCAGGCATTTTATGATTCGAGGTAGCTTATGTTTTGTAAGTCACTGAACTGTCACAAGGTTGCAAACAGGCTGTTTATTTCAGTGCAAAAATGCATTGAAGATGGAACTCGATGGATTCTATGCTCATTTCAAGCAGGAAGTCAACAAACCGTTGTCAACTGTTCCAACTGCCTCGGCAGACCCATACCTACAGTCTCAGAAGTCAGATCGGCCTTCCTGAAAGTGAACCCACAGAAAGCAATGGGTCCTGGTAGAGTCCCTAGTCGTGCACTCAGATCCGACGCAGACCAACTGGCAGTTGTGTTTGCAGACATCTTCAATCTCTCCCTATTCCATTCCAAGGTTACCACCTGCTTCAAGAAGACTGCCAGTGCCAAAGAAGAACCAGGCAACATGAATCAATCATTACCGTCCGGTGACCTTGACGTCTACCATTATGAAGTGCTTCACGAGGTTGGTCATGAAACACATCAACTCCACACTTCTAGAATGCCTTGATCCGCTGCAATTCACATACCGCCATAATAGGTCCATAGCAGAAGTTATCTCCCTGGCCCAACACTCATCCCTGGAGCATGACGACAGCAAGGACTCGTACGCCAGACTCCTATTCATCGACTACAGTCTGCATCATAGAAAGCATGCGAAAGGCTGCTTCACAGTTGGATACGGCAACTGCTCGGCCCAAGACCATAAGAAACTACAGAGAGTCGTGAACACAGCCCAGTCCATCACGTGAACCCGCCTCCCATCCATTGACTCTGTCCACATTTCCCACTGCCTTGGGAAAGCGGGCAGCATAATCAAAGACCTCTTTATCCTGGATTATTCTCTCGTCCAACTGCTTCCATTGGGCAAAAGATACAAAAGTCAGAACACATACCAACAGATTCAAAAACAGCTTCTTCCCCGCTCTTACCAGACTCCTGAATGATCTTCTTATGAACTGAACTGATCACTCGATGCATCTTCTCCACAGGGGCTGGTTTAGCACAGGGCTAAATTGCTGGCCTTGAAAGCAGACCAAGGCAGGCCAGCAGCACGGTTCAATTCCCGTACCAGCCTCCCTGAACAGGCGCCGGAATGTGGCGACTAGGGGCTTTTCACAGTAACTTCATTTGAAGTCTGCTTGTGATAATAAGCGATTTTCATTTCATTTCACTCTTGTGTGCTTCACACAATGTCCATGTATTTTATTATCATAGAATTTACAGTGCAGAAGATTTACATTGTGTATTTATTGTGTGTCCTATGTTTTTTCATGCATGGAACGATCTGCCTGGACTGTGGGCAGAACAATATTTTTCACTAGACCTTGGTATACGTGACAATAAATCGAAATCTTTTGAGCATTTTTAATATGACTAACTATTCATTCCTCTGCAACATGTACAATTTATATTTCCATGACCTCACCTGGATTTTATTTGACTTCTTCAAACGATTTTTAGTGTTCATCACCATACAAAAGTGTTCGTTGATGAATTGAACCTTTGCACCCAGTTTTGCAAATTGGCTGTTAACTCTATAAATTGCAAAATTAATCTCTCTTCACTGTGCACTAATTATGTGCCTTGTACCAAACTTAATTGAAGCCAACATTGCATATGGGCAAGACCTGGATGTTTCTCATAACCGGCCGCTTTGCAAGCTAGTGAATTTGTGCTCAAATATGGGTAGCAATCAGGCTCTACCCACAAGGTTCAATCATCAATGGCTGCAGCTGTAATCTTCAATCGTTTTTCTGACCATATTCTCCTACAACTCATTTGAAGCAGTTGTTAGGCATGGCATTGATGCTTTTTTGCTGAAACTTCACTCCACTTATGTGTACTCTGAGGAAATTCATTTCTTCCAATCAATAGCCTCAACAGATTATCTTAGATGTCCGGTTTTCCTGTATGGAATGATCTTCCTGGACTGTACGTAGAACAGTACTTTTCACTGGACCTCTGTACATGTGACATGTGACATCGAACAAATCCAATCCAACCAAATCAGAAATGCCTTAAAACTGAAAAACGTGTTGATCTGAAAGTGAATGAGCCATCAGAGTTGTAAAAGCATCATGCCTTGGTGTGATTGACAGATAAATAATTGTTACAATCCCAAATGGTGTTATAGCTCCGTCCCAGAATGGAGCCCTTATTCAACAGACTGTAACTACTTTTTTTTTCAAAACGGGGAGGAACATAGTCACAGGACCACTAATTAGTTTTAACAACAAGGGAAAAACATTTATTGAACATGAAAAAATTGGATTATGATACAATACGACAATTTACCCCCCCCCCCCCCCCCCCCCCCCTTAGCTTAACAATTACACAGGTTTTAAGGTTAACACAAATTACAAAGTACATCTTAATCTACAATGGTCTAATTCACACAAAGTCCCTCTTAAGCACACAAGATGACTGTGGGCAAATACATTTTCTCCCCCCCCCCCCCCCCTGAACCCCAAGTGAGTATTTGTGGATGCCTTCCTCAGAATCCCCCCTCCCCCACATCGGCATTTCCCTTGACCCTGCCCCCAACCCGAAGTGTTGGCGAAACTGCCTCCAGATTTTCAATGAAGCTATTATTACCGGATTCCCTGAGTATTTCCCCGGAGCTATCGGGAGCGGCGCTGTTGCTAGTGCTTTCAGTCCCGACCCCCTGCACAAACTCTCCTCCATTCTGACCCACTGGGAATCAGCCCCTCTGACCCAGCTCCGCACCTTCGCCACATTCACCGGCCAGTAGCAGTACATCAGGTTCGGGAGACCCAAACCCCCTGCCTGCCTTCCCCTCTGTAGCAGCACCTTCCTCACTCTGGCCACCTTCCCTCCCAATATAAACAAGGTAATCCTCCCCTCAATCTCCCTGAAAAAAGACTTCGGCAGGAAAATCGGTAGGCATTGAAAAATAAACAGAAATCGCGGCAACACATTCATTTTAACCGTCTGCACCCGACCCGCCAGTGACAGAGGGAGACCATCCTACCTCGCCAGGTCGACTTTCACTCTCCCCATCAAACTAGTGATGTTGTATCTGCAAAGCCTTCCCCACTCCCGGGCAACCTGCACCCCCAAATACCTAAAGTGAGTCCCTGCCCTACGGAATGGCAGCCCCACCACCCCTGCCCCCACCCCCGGTTGAGACACTACAAAATACTCACTCTTGTCCAAGTTCAGCTTGTACCCAGAGAAAGACCCAAATACCTGCAGCAACTCCAGTATTCCTTCTATCGACGCACTCGGCTCCGACGCATACAGCAGCAAGTCGTCGGCATACAAGGACACCCTATGCTCTATTTCCCCCCCCCCCCTCACTATTCCTTTCCATGCTCCCGAACGTCTTAATGCGATGGCCAACGGCTCAAGCACAAACAGCAGGGGGGGACATAGGACATCCCTGCCTTGTCCCACGAGGTGGAGAGAGAAGTATCTCGAACTGATATTGTTCGTGCGGACACTCGCCTTCGGCTCCTTATATAATAACTTTACCCAGTTCACAAATCTTGGTCCAATCCCAAACCGTTCCAGCACTGCCATCATGTACCCCCATTCCACCCGATCAAACGCCTTCTCGGTGTCCAGTGCCACTACCACCTCTGTTTCCTTCCCTTCCGCCGGTGCCATAACGACGTTCAAGACCCTCCTAATATTCAAAAACAGCTGCCTCCCTTTCACGAACCCTGTCTGATCCTCACCTATCATCTTCGGGGGGCACCCCTCCAGCCTACCCGCCAGTACCTTTGCAAATACCTTTGCGTCCACATTAAGAAGTGATATGGGCCTATACGACCCACACTCCGTCGGATCCTTATCCTTTTTAAGCAACAGTGAAATTGATGCCTGCCTCAAGGTTTGCGGCAGCACTCCCTTCCCTATCACCTCTTCAAACATCTCAACCATCAGGGGTGCCAACCTATCCTTAAATTTTTTATAATATTCCACCGGAAACCCATCCGGCCCTGCCACCTTCCCCGACTGCATCCTCCCAATCGCGTCTTTTATCTCCTGCTCCAGTATTGGTCCTTCTAATGTAGCCTTGTCTCCCTCCCCTAGCCTCGGGTACTCCAACCCATCTAGAAATTTCAGCATCTCACGGTCTCCCCCGGGTGGCTCTGACCTGTAAAACCTCTTGCAGAATTCCTCAAAAACCTTGTTAATCAGCTCCGGAACCACCACCAACTTCCCGGCCCTATCCCTTACCTGAAGAATTTCCCTTGCTGCTGCCTCCCTCCGGAGCTGACCTGCTAACATATGCCCCGCCTTGTCTCCATGTTCATAAACTGCACCCCTCGCTTGCCTCAGTTGGTGCACCGCCTTCGTGGTGGATAGTCGGTCGAAGCTCACCTGTAGTTCCTTCCTCTTTCCCAGCATCGCTGGGTCACCATCCTCCGCATAACTCCTATCTACCTCCAACATCTCATCTATTAGCCTCTGCCACTCCAACCTCTCCTCTTTGTCCACCCTGGCCTTAAACAAAATTACCTCACCCCTCACTACCGCCTTTAGAGCCTCCCAGACAGCTGCCATTGACACCTCACCCGTACAGTTGAATCTTACATATTCCTTAATTACCTTTTCAATTTTTTCACTGAATACTTGGTTCGCCAAAAGCCCCACATCCGGTTTCCACCCCAGCCTCTGCACTACCCCCTTCTCCAGCACCATATCCAACCAATGTGGCGCGTGATCTGACACAGCAATTGCAGAGTATTCCGACCCCTTGATTCCAGCCAGCAAAGCCTTTCCCACCACAAAAAAGTCAATCCGCGAGTATACCCTATGGACTGCTGAGAAAAACGAGTACTCCCGTTCCCCTGGGTGCAGGAACCTCCAAGGGTCCACCCCTCCCATTTTCACCATTAGCCCAGCTAGCGCCTTTGCCCCCCCCCCCCCCCCCCCCCCCTGATGGGACCAGCGAGCGCGGCCGTGATCTGTCCAACCTTGGCTCCTGCACCAGATTCCAGTTCCCCCTCACAATCTGCTCGTGTATGTCCAAGTCAGGAATGGCTTCAAACACCTTCCTCGCAAATCCCGCATCGTCCCAGTTGGGACCGTATGCACTTACCAGCGCCACTAATCTCCCATCCAGCGCCCCGGCCACAATCACATATCTACCCCCCTGATCTGCCACTACCTTCTCCATCTGGAAGCGTACCCTTTTGCTGACCAACACTGCTATCCCTCGAGCCCTTCCATCAAATCCAGAGTGAAACACTTGGCTAACCCAACCCTTTTTAAGTCTCACCTGGTCCTTCACCCTCAAGTGAGTCTCCTGCAGCATTGCCACATCGGTTTTCAGACTTTTAAGATGCGCAAGCACCCTTGACCTCTTGACCGGACCTCCCAGCCCTCTCACGTTCCACGTACCTATCCTTACTGGGGGTCCCGTCCCCGTCCCCCCCAACACACCTTTGTTATCCACCATCAACATACCGCCGGGCCCTGCCCATAAGCCTAAGCCGCCCCTATCCATTGTTAACATCGAACCCCTTCCCCCCCCCCCCCCCGAAAACCCCCCCTACCTTTCCCCCAGAAACAACATCCCCCCCAGCATCCAACCCTTCGTCCCCCCCTCTCGCTCGCCTCGTAGGCTCATTGACGCCTGCTATCCAGGCTCCGATGTCCGCAGCCCTCCTCTCCTCTCACCTCCGTTCACTAGCTGACTGACTTTAGCTAGCTAGTGCGGGTGGCTCCCCCCGCTAAGACATATCATCCCCTTCCACCCAGTCCCAGAGAAAAAAAAACCAAACCCAACAATCCAACCCATACAATTCGCTAACATAACATTTAACCATCGCAACACAGAGCGCCCATCAACCCACCATTAACTTAAACTCTATAACAATACAAAGAGAAGTAGATTACAATACAAATGCGTAAAAAGAAAGTTATAACATTTATACATTTTCGGGCTGTTCAAACACAGTCCACAGTCTCTCTTCCAGCTCCGCTCTTCATGTCTGTCCCAAGCCTTCTGCCTTCTCGAACGCCTCAGCCGCATCCGCTGTCTCAAAATAAAAGTCTTTGCCATTATACGTTACCCTCAACCTCGCTGGGTACACCATACCAAACCGTACCCCCTTCTTGTACAACGTCGCCTTCACTCGCCCAAACGCCGCTCGTCTTTTTGCCAATTCCACCGTCAAGTCTTGGTAGATCCGGACATTAGAACCATCCCATAGTATCTCCCGATTCTGCTTCGCCCAGTTTAACAACACCTCCTTCATCCAAAACATGGAATCAGATAATTGCTGCGCTTGGCGGCTCGTTCACTTTGGGCTTCGGCCTTAATGACCGATGGGCTCGGTCTAGCTCGTACTGAGAGGGGCTCTCACCCTCCCCCATCAGCTCCGCCAACTTCTTAGCGAAGTATTGTGTTGGCCTTGGGCCCTCTGTCCCTTCGGGCAAGCCCACAATTCTCAAATTATGCCGCCTTGAGCGGTTTTCCAAGTCTTCTAGCTTTGCTCGGAGACCTCTATTAATCTTCACAGCTCTCCGCAACTCATTTCCCATCGAGGTAACCTGGTCGCTGTGTCATGACATGGCTTCCTCCACTTCTTTCATCTTCTTGCCCTGCTCTCTCACCTCGGCCAATGCCATTGCCACCGCCACCTTCAATGGAGCAATTATCGGGGCGATTGCTTCCTCCACCAGTAACTTCAATGCGGCCGCTGTCTCCTTTTTCCAGGCCTCCATGTGCCTCGCAAACTGTTTTTCCAGCTCCCCCGCCATCACCTCGGTCATCTTCTCCACCGTAAATAGTGCGGCCCCGCTTTGCGGTTCGCCTTCCGCCATCCTCTCACCACTTTTATTCGTCTCCCCTTCAGCAGCGACCCCGCGTTTTCCTCCTTTCTTCGACGCTGCTTTTCGCATCCTTTAGCAGCTTATTGTTTTTCACTTTCTTTCTCTTCTCCTCTCTCTCCCTCCACCCTTCTGTCCTTCATCATCTGAATTATTCTTTTTTTTAAAGACAATGGGGAGGGAAAAAAAACTTCACCAAACCTCTTTAAATTTCTTTAAATCTTCCAGCTCTCTTCCTTTCCCCTCTGTACTCATCCAGAACGCCCCTGGGACCAGGTTCCAGCCTTCTTTCTTTCTTCTTCCTAGGTAGGAGCCATCCGTTGGTGTCCTGGACTCGGGCCTGCCTCCTCGTAGCTCAGCCCCCACCTGCTCTGACCCCGACGGCGCGCTGGGCCCAGGACCTCAGCCCCCGCCGCCCCAACACCCGCGCAGGGTTCTTCACCGGTTTTTAAACCGGCCCGCTGGCTGCTCGCGATGGCCCGAAAGGCCGACGGTAGTCGGGAGGTGTGTCGAAACTCGGGAATTTCCCCGAAATCGCCGTGACCCGCGGCCACCATCGGGAGCTCTTCGCGCTGCGGCCGCCCTGCGCATCCACGCCACCGGAAGTGTACAGGATTTTACTTGAGGATTACTTTGTTTCGGCTGCTGTACAAACTGTTACCAATTGCTTTCAATCACAGTTCCCAGATTCTATTAAAATGACGATTTGCCTCTGACGACCCCTTTTCCACTTTAAATCTGGTTACTGTAATTGTCTCTTTAATTAATTACACTTTATTTCCTTTTCCAACAGTACCTTTGTCTCTGTTCTGTTAACTCCACTTGTCTTAAGACATTCTGTCCCAATTCCCTGCTTATTTAGACTGTAACTAGGTCTTTGGGAAGCTTGCCTCTTTGCAGCTCCACTGTTTTTTTTTTCTGGCAAAGTTGAGAGATGTACTGTCTCCAATTGCAACATATCCAGCTAAAACATAAAAGTTTTTCCACCCTTAAAATACTTCCAGTTGCAAAGCAATGACTGCTACTTCAATTTGCCCTGCAAGCTGTAGCCGTCTAAACTCAATAGAAACATAGCTGTAACTTACTAACCCTCACTCATACAAAAACCTTGATCCAGCATGAATCGAACTAGGTTTTACCCTTCCAGGTACAGAAACATTAAATTCAATCCACTTAGAACGACACCTTATTTGGAAATGATTACCAATAGAAATATTAATCCTTTAAAACTACCTTTTTTTTCCAAATGTGAGTATGTATAAAGTTTAAAGTAAACATGACTACTTTGCACAATTAACAGAATATTGCAGAACAGACTCAAAGAGCCGAATGACGTATTCCTGCTTGGATTTTCTATTTTTAACATCCATGAGCAAGAAAATTAGCTTGACATTATTAAATTATTGTTTGTTTTCTCCAGGTTGTAAAATTGCCTTTCCCTTCTCCGTATCAGTAACAGGGGTTTTGGAGAAATGCTGGGGCTTAAGCATCAGAAATGCTGCATGTCTCTACATCACTCTGAGCAGTTCAGTTTACTCACGTTGCAAAACAACTCCTGCCATTACCTCCTCTGTTATAAATGAGTCTTTTCAATCAACTATAGACTCTCACCTCTGTCCATGTTCGTCCTTCTGTTAATTCCTTTTATTGAGCCCGATCGCTATCATCACCGAAAGAACCGGTAAGCGCTCTCAAATCCTGACACTGCGCGGGAGCTTGATTGATGTCAGTGCAACTCTTTCTTAAACCAAGGGTGTTTCAGTGGTGTTGACACTGCCATTTACACTTATTTTTCAGCCTCCCCACCCTGTCAGGGAGAATAATCTATTTGAATTCCTTGATGATATCAACATTCATTGTTCAAACTGAGATATTCAAATTATGAGAAAAAAGTAAGAGGAAATTCTAATTTTTCATTAAAATTTGTTTATAGAGGAATTATTTTTGGTCAAACTCTATGATGTACATTGAAATGAATTCAAAGCACTTTAATGGCTCTGTTTTGACAGTTCAGTTTTGCATCTTTCTTATCCCACCCAGGAGTGAGAACCGTCCAAAGAAAGGCAAAAAAGAATAACATAACTACAATGATAACTTTATTGTACAGGAGGCACATGTTGTCTTTTAAGAATGTCGCTGACCAGTCTCTGATTTAAATCTGCATCTAGATCATGCACCGCAAGCAGAATACTGTCAAATTTGCTGCGGATTTGGGGAAACAATTTAATAAGAACATTAGAACTAGGAGCAGGAGTAGGCCATCTGCCCCCTCGAGCCTGCTCCACCATTCAATTAGATTATGGCTGATCTTTTATGGACTCCGCTCCACTTTCCTGCCCGAACACCATAACCCTTAATCCCTTTATTCTTCAAAAAACTATCTATCTTTATTTTATGCATCTTTATCTGATGCTTCTTGCAAATCCAACGCCATCTCTGAAGAACTTCGGTGCAGTAAAAACAGGACACTATAAATTGGGGGGAAAAGACAGCCGATATGCTTACTTCAGAAGGACTGTTGACCAGAAGAGGCTGAAAGAGATCTGGAAGTGATGATAGGCGCAACCTTTATCATGTTAAATAATTGCAGGGAAGCAATGGAAAAAGCTCGCAGAATATTGAGCTGTGTTGTCGAATCAACATTGTGTACAACAGAGACCATCTCATGTAATTCTCGGAATGATGCTGAAGCTGTGTGGCACTCTAATCAAGTGACACTTCTCGTAATGCACTTAATGATGCCATTTTGCATAAGGCAAACTTCTAAGTCAGACAAACGATCGAGAAGGGCCAGAAGGCTGATAACCAATGTAATGATTCAGGTCTGTGGGCAAAGTTGAATAAACCTCATTCCTTGGTAATTCTATCCCAAGTTGTAACTGTTCTATTTGCACCTGCACCAGATGGTACTGTACCACATTTTAGGAGAAAATCATCAGCATTTGATATGAGCAATTTAGTGTTTGTTACAAGCCTTATAAGAGATTAATTTTATTTCTATTTTGTTATTGGGCAAGTCTTACCACCAAGTTTATATGCGGTCACTCTCCCCTCCACCGCACCACCGCAAGCAAAATAAAATAAATTTTTAGCATACTTTGATTGTCATGAAATAATACTTAGAGCAATGATCTTTTGATACGTAAGAAGTAACCTCTCCCCTCGTGTGCTATTTAGGTACCCCAGCCATAGTGGAGCTTGTTTTTCCAATATAAAACTTTGGATCAAACGAATACATCAAAATTGTAAATAATTTTGATAACATCATGATTGCATGCAGTGGAAAAGAACAACGCCTCTGTGTCTGACACAATACTGCTAAACTGTTAATGGCATGGACTGTCGTTCTAATGAAGTACGAGTCTTGTTTCTCTCCGTGGATGTTGCAAAATTAACTAGTTTAGATGACCTGCTGAATGATGGGAACATAATGGTTAAAATAAAGTGCTGCATCTTTGAATGGTCTACTCACTCGGCTACATCAGTGTTGTTTGTTTTCTACCAGAAGGTGGCCCAACACTAACTAGTGCCTGTAGAAATGGAAAGATGAAAATTTGACATGATGGATTTTAAGATGAAAGGTTCCCCAGATGGCTACGTGGTAAATGCTGACCATGGATAGTTACTGGATCAAAAGATTTGAGATGAGACAACAAATCTGAACTGATGCAGAAATTGGGGCATCCTTGGAATAAGCAGTGGGAAGAAGTCAGCCAGGGATGCCTCTTTCCAATTTCTATCCAGTCTCTTGCAAGTATGAAGGAAAATCTTAATAATTAGTTGTGAATTTCTCCACGTTTGGGCCATACGCAAGTATTCACTACATCCCCTTATTTGGACAAAGTAATTATGGGTTGCATTCCTGCAAGAACATAAGAAATAGGAGAATGAGCAAGCCCTGTTGACCCCTCAAATCTTCTTCGCCTTCTAATAAAACCAGGCTCATCCACAAGCTTTCTCTTCACTTCTCTTGTGTTCAAAAATCTATCTCAGCTTTGAATGTACCCAAAGATTGAGTATCTCCAACCCTCACAAGCAGTGACAGGCAATCTGGGACCACGGGGCCCAGCAGTGTTCTGAGTGCTGCCCACGAGGCATTTTGTTGACCATTGCCCAGGCGCAGGGTTGCTACATTCCACTGGTTTCCATCCGTGGCGTGTAACCTTTTTTCCAACTGTATAACAAACATCATACACATGTACAGAAAGCGCAAGTGAAGTGAGGCATATGTGCTGATTGCACACAACATTGACTGTGAGAGCTGTTCGCTCCCTCTGCATCCAATCAAACCTAAATATTTATTTTGTGTTTACCACTTGAGGTTGATGTCAGTTCTATTCAGATATAAATGATTAAGTATTTCATTAGGATACCGAAGAACAGGGCAGCACTGGCACAGTGGTTAGCACTGCTGCCTCACACGCCGAGGACCCAGGTTCGATCCCGGCCCCAAATCACTACCTGTGTGGAGTTTGCACGTTCTCCATGTGTCTGCATGGGTCTCACCCCCACAACCCAAAGATATGCAGGGTACGTGGATTGGTCACGCCAAATTGGGAAGCACAGTGACTTTACAGCTCCAGGGTCCCAGGTTCATTTGCCGGCTTGGGTCACTGTCTGTGCGGAGTCTGCACGTTCTCCCTGTGTCTGCGTGGGTTTCCTCCGGGTGCTCTGGTTTTCTCCCACAGTCCAAAAATGTTGGGGTTAGGTGGGTTGATCATGCTAAATTGCCCTGAATGTCCAAAAAGGTTGGTTGAGGGTACTGGGTTACCAGGAAAGGTGGAGGAATAGGCTTGGGGAGGGTGCTCTTTCTAAGGGCTGGTGCTGATTCAATGGGCCAAATGGCCTCCTTCTGCACTGTAGATTCTATGAAATTGCCCCTTAATTGGAAAACAAATTTTAAATGGATACCGAACCAGACCCCCGACAGTTGCTAGAGTAGCGGGCAAGAATCCCAAACAATATTTCAATTTGCGAAACTGAGGAAGGGATACTTCACCCTCAGGAGTGAGCAATAGATATCTTTTGTGTTAAAACAAACTTTAATTTAAACACCGAATTAACCACATTAACATCAAAGAAATAGCTTCACAATTATCAGTTAAACAGTTCTTAAATAAAAGGAAAAACAATCTGCACCTGCCACTAATTCCAATTAAGCAACCCAATGCAGTTCAAATTCTCCTTCTCAATAAAGTTAACAAAACAGGTTATTTGCTACGCTGTGCAGATTTTGGAGAGAGTTCCTTTCAATGGCAGATCCAGTACACTACTCTCAACCGATCAACATTTGGCAAAACTTGCTATTCAACTTAAAATCCTAGAACACACAGCAAAAGTACGGACAGACCTGGCTTCTCCCATTATTGCATTATCTGTGTCCCACTAAGTTCCATGACCTGCTTTGCTGGAGCAAAATACAATCCCTCATAAATGATCTACACTTTAGGGAATCTCCAGCAATCGCAACACTATTTCATTAATCCTTTACCAGTAACCAAGTAAGTGATTGCCATGAATGATTACCTCATCCTTTCCGAGTCTTGAATTGCATCTTTAGTAGACACACTGCCATTATAAACCAGGGTTTTTCATAACATTACTGCAACAGAATATAAAGTATAATGTCCAACAATTTCGACATTCATAACAATTTTCTATAACTTGTTCTGAAATCTTTGGCATGTATTAAATGTGTTCAATCTTATTCAAGGAACATAGTTAGTGAGCACACCTGATTGTAATCCTGTGGGTCACTGAGATGCAGAAGGATCACTCATGCGGCCCACTCACTAGCCTAGGTTGCTGAGGGCTGTTCCAGAGCAGTGAATTCCCAAGATTTGAAACACAGAGTGAAGTAACTCTTGATATCAGTGCAAAATGGCCATCCTTTTAACTTGAGACACTGCCCCAAAGTGTTGAAATCTCCAGCCAGAGAAGCAAACTTTGAGTCTTCTATGTTTCAATTAAATCACTTCTCATTCTTCTAAACTTCAAAGTGTTCCACTTAATTTGTCTTCATTGGTAACCCTTTCATCCCAGGAATCCATCTATTGAACCTTTGTTGTTTCCTTTCGAAGACGAGAATATCTTTCCTGTGGTGCAGTTATCAGAACTGTATCCAGTACTCCATGTGTGGTCTCATCAAAGCCCTGCACAATTGCAGCACTGCCTCCTTTCTCTGGACTTCCAAATCCATTGCAATTAAGGTCAGCATATCATTTGTCTTCCTAATCGCGTGATGTGAGTTACGACGGACAACCGAGTTTTGGATGACCTCAAGATTATGAAGAGGAGACTGGCCAGGATTGTTTTGGAATGTTCAAGCGTCGTGATAACAAAGGGAACGGATGAATGTTTGAGCAGCAGAAGAGCTGAGGCTGGGGTAGAATTCGGTTATGAGATAGAAATGGACTGTCTTCGGAATGGTGTCGATATGTGGAGAGAATCTCTGGAGGGGCTAAATCGCTGGCTTTGAAAGCAGACCAAGGCAGGCCAGCAGCACGGTTCAATTCCCATACCAGCCTCCCCGAACAGGTGCCGGAATGTGGCGACTAGGGGCTTTTCACATTAACGTCATTGAAGCCTACTTGTGACAATAAGCGAGTTTCATTTTTCAATTCATTTCAGACAGCTCGAAAAGGATAAGGAGGGATAGTTTGTTCGTCATATAGAATTCAATTTGTGGCTTTAACCAGAAGCATTTTTGTGCTGGAGAGGAAACTTGATTGTTATTTGCAAGACAACCTGAATTTCCTTAGTAACTGAATTGTTTTGTACTGGTATTGTTCTGGTATACATTCTTTGTACCATCTCAAAGACCTTTGCCCCTTTTCTCAAGTGTGGTCCCCAAAATTTACCTCACTATTCCAGCTGGGGTCTAAACAGTGTTTAGAGAGCCAAGGATTCCAAATGCAATTTTTTTTTTTCCTTATGCTTTCTCAATTTCTCCTGCCACCTTCAAAGTTTTGCGGACAAGTTTGTCCAGCTCCACACCAATTTAAAATTGTACCATTTAACAATATAGCACGGGATATTTACTTCATATTCTTGCTTCCTTTGAAAATGAATCATGAGACGTTTCTCTGCTTTAAACTTCATCTGCCATGGTTTCTACCTATTTCACCTGCCCCCCTGGGGTCTCTTACTGTTTAATGTATTTCCAATTTAATATCACCTGAGAACTTATTTTCCGCTTTGTACCAAGGTCATTAATGTGAGTGGATAACAAAGATAAAGTGGCCCCAGCACTAACTCCAGGGAAAGACCACAATATACTTCCCTCCAGTCTGAGAACAAACTGTTCACACGGACCACTACTTACTGCCCAAGCCAATTCCATTCCGACCCTGACAATGCCTCTTTAATCCCACAGGTTTTAATTTTGCTAACAAGCCTTTTAGTGGTATTTGTCAAAATGCTATTGAAAATCCATATATGCATCAACTGCATCATGCTCATCAACCCTCTCCGCTGTTTCATCAAAAAATCTTGATCAAACCCACAATGATTTTGAGCACAGTAATAATCTAGTCTTGTTTTACAATGGAATAGTGACATTGCAGATAAGTAACATTTTAAAAAGTCAATAAATAAGTAACCACTGAGAGGGGTCACAAGTTTGAGATACTGTTCTGAAGCTTTTACTCACCAGAATAGATAGCAAAAAAGTCACCCACTGACAAGATAATCTGTTTCATTCTTTTGGTGGTGAAGGATTAACAATAGTTCTGTGAACTAATGACAGATACTTCACACACCATAGCTTCACTGCCTGTGTGGACTTTGAAGATATAAATATATGCGTTATACAGAAAAAAATGCTCTGGTTTGTTGTTCTATTCGAATATGTTGAATGGTCCCAATAGACCCATAGAGAAATTGGTTGCAAATTGCTTCATCGCAGTGAGTACTTATTCGTGAAGTCCACTGATTGTTTTTTTTTCCCATTTCAGGCAGGGAAATCAAGTTCACAATGAACTGTCTCTCTGCCACTGCAGAAGTCTCATTAAATGTATTTAAATTGAAGGCTATTTACAAATCTCCCCAGAAGTCCATGATGGTTAAATCTCACACAATTGGTGATGGCAAGTGTTTCATGGATTTTTACTTGCATCCAGTAAGTAAGACTTGTACACGGAAAGGAAAGAGATCGATTTTGATTAGTCATTGATTGGTGACTGACCTATGTGAGCTGGCAAGTGAGAACTACTGCATTGGTTAAGATTTGGCACAAATTCTTTCCAGCCTGAAATGCAGTTATCGAAATGCAAGGAAATCAGAGCCAACTCTATTTTAGGGGAACTTTCGGGGGAGAAACAGAAGCATTATTGAAATTTTGGAAATGAACAGCCAAACATATCCCATGGAGGTATGGAAACTACATAGTTCAAATGGAAAGCCAAAAGATAATGGGCAATGTATAGAATGTCCTATTCTAAGCAGCATTATTATTGTCGCAACTAATGTTACTGCATATATTATTAGAGTTTGGGATCAAAACCTGTTTTAGAATTGTTCCATTTGGTAGAGGAGGAGGAATTTCTGAATCTGTACCCCACTGAATTTGAAATCTGGCTGGTATTTGAAATTCCTGCACTTGATGCGCTTTTCTTTGATTGTTATTTACTTTATAGTCAATAATATAGTGCTTCACCAAGTTGGCAATTTTTGGGTGGAGTAATGAGCTGGCTTCTGACTAAATTGTTGAGAATAAGGGGAAAATAAATACAGACCGTTCTTGCACAAAAGGCCATTTACAAACAAATTGAGACAATTTTTCTGTCATTTCAGCTCCAGGTGCCATTAATTCCCTTTTTAATCTTCACTTATCTAACATATCAATATCCATTCCCTTGTCGACAATGCAAGTACACATCTTGTCCACAAAGTAATTTGTTAACTTAATATTGCAGCCTACAAGGCACAATAAGAAATGATCTTCATGAAAATTGCTCTGTTCATTAATGATGAAATGCTGATAATGTGGAAATAGTTCTCATGTTCAAAATCAGCATAAAGTGCGTGGCTATCTCAATCATCAAGATGAAGCAGCAATGCAAAACTTTTGTCAAGGTCTGTCATTTCAGACGAAAAATTAAATCAATCAGTTTTATGGTGCATCTAGTATGTGTATTTGCCATGTTTTGTGGACACAGGTTAGATTCTGCGTTCAACACGCGCGCGTACTCACACACACACACACACACACACACACACACGCGCCTATGAACGTTTATTCCACAACGTGTACTATTGCTTTCATAATTTTTACTTTTCCTTTTCTACAGTTACCGATGAGGTGAGAAGACAAATTTCCGAAGAACTGGCACAAGAAAGAGCCAGACAAGATTTGAATCTTCAAAAGAGGTTAGTTCTCGTGTTGTATTCCTTTATTTCCCCTTACTTTATTTTTTTGCAGTCACCATTTTGATCCATGAATGCTTAATGGAGAGAATGAGGAATTCAAGAAGTTGCACTATAGTATATGTGGTGCTAGTTTTCAAGCAGCAAAACTCAGGCTTTGGCACCCAAGAGTGGGGCTGGAAATGACTGCGCACTGGTCTCGGGGGTCATTACACGTGTACGAATCTTCAAGGCTTCTTCCTAGCATGGTTGCACAGTAGTTGGCACTGTTGCCTCAGCGCCAGGGACCCGGGTTCGATTCCCGACTTGGGTCACTGTCTGCGGAGTCTGCACATTCTCACCGTGTCTGCGTGGATTTCCTCTGGGTGTTCCGGTTTCCTCCCACAAGTCCTGAAATACATACTGTTAGGTGAATTAGACTTTCTGAATTCTCCCTCAATGAACCCAAACAGGCGCCGGAGTGTGGCGACTAGGGGATTGTCACAGTAACCTCATTGCAGTGTTAATGGAAGCCTACTTGTGACAATAATAAAGATTATTAATATTAAAATCTTCCCTTGCATTCTGGCATGCTGATGTTAGGTGCTTTGTCCCACTATCTGCTCTTCCCTTGCTATCTGGAATATACCTCCCTTAAATGTGAATTATTTTATCACTGATTGCAGTTTCTGCATTCTTTAGCGAAATTAAAATTCAATAACTGATTCTAACATGGCTCTTTCCACATTTGTGTGATTAAACATCAATTCACTTGAAATACAAATGTTAAATTACATTTTGTCCAAACTGGAATGAAAAATGTATTTTTCATTCCAGTTTGGATCAAATTCCCATCTGCTTTGTAATAGTGATTGCACTTCAAAGCAATTAATGGTCTGTGAAGTGCTTTTGGAAACGTTGAGAGATGCTATAAAGTTGTATATAAATACAAGTTTCTGTTTCCATTTTTACTCTGCATGCATAACAAAGAATGTTGAAGGCTATTTCAGTGGCGCACCTCCACTTAGGACAGACCTGGTCCCTTCTTACATATAATGTAAAACCATGTTCCATTACCCTGGTCTTCTCCACCCAGGTCCAATGAGTTAAGGTTGCAGAGTTGTGATGGTCTGAAAAGATGGCATTTGCTCCAGTGATTAGCCAATAACTCTTATGTTGATACTTGATTAATATTGACCTCGGTAATGCTGATTGTGTAGTATAAAGTGCCGTACCCACAAAGTAGTAACTCACTCCTTGTTTCAAGGGTTGTTAAATTTCAACTTCCCCGTGGAGAGAGGTCACTCGGCAGTACTTAGTTATCAAAACAATGAAGTATCAATAGGAATTATATGCAGCAATGAGATTGCCACAGCATCATAGGAAGAAGTATTTATTTCATAAAGCTATTCACAGAATGAAATGTTTCAGAACCTGTTATTTATCACATTCGTTCATCATAATCTCAGAAACACATGTTCTCTACATATGCTCCTGTATTTTTAACCAAATTTTAGGTCATCCTTCATTAATCAGTTTCGACACTACTGAATCACAAGGATGAGTAAATGGGAGCTACACGTGCGAGGAAAAGGCAGGTCTCTTTCCCTTCATTCAAAGGAGCTGCACAATGAGGTCATAAAAGTTCCATTGAAAGGTGGAATTCCTTGAGCTCAATACATTCCGATAACAAGCTGTGCTTGAATTTAAACCATTGAGCCACAGGATTTGCAGCTGTTTCACACCTTGCAGGAAAAAAACAAATCAGAAGTGCCAGAAATCTGAAATGAAAACAGTGGAAATTGATAAGAGCGACCAACATCAGAAGAAAGATTAAGCTAATAATTCATTTGCATTTCAGTCTCAAACTGTGATGAGCAGGCAGGAACAATCCATTCATTGGTGTGTCCAAAATAGGAGGGTGAAGACGACAATCAGTATGACGATCACCAGTACGCGTACTCCAATTGCTTTCACAAACAATTGGTTTATGGATTGGTAGGGTCAACTGTGACACACTTGCCCTGAGTCAGAAGGTCACGGGTTAAAGTCCCACTCCAGAGATTTGAGCACCAGAGCTTAACTGACGCTCCAGTGCGGTACTGAGGGAGTGCTGCATTTTAGATGAGATGTTAAACCCAAGATGCTGTTTGCACTCTCAGGTGAACATAAAAGATCCCAAGGCACTATTTCAAACAACAAGGGCGTTCGCCACAGCATTATGGTCAATATTCCTTCTCCTTCATAGCCAGTCCCTCCAATTGGTTTTGAGATTGCTGAGAAGTCCAGTGTACGATCTGCAGACTCTGCCAAAGATTGCTGCTTGGCACGTTAGATCAATGAGTTGTCAGGATGTTTGTGCACTCTCTCCGATGCCTTGACTTCACTTCTGCAAGTTCCTGATAAAGTCTTACAATGTGTTCACTGCCTTCCCAGGTGAACCTTTTTCTCCATTCTGGTCAATCACAAGTTAGGAACCTTCCATAAGATGGCAGGAGACTTGGCCCCTTCAAGCATGCTTTGATCACATCCCCAAATCATTTCTGTCGTCCTACTAGGAACCTCCTGCCATGACAGGGTACCAGTCGGGCAGTTGCTTTGAGAGTCTGATGACTGATGTCGAAATAACATGCCCTGTAAAGGGTGGCGAGGGTGGGGGGGGGGGGCATGATTTTAACTCCTCATTGGCACCACTCGTGGTACTTAAGCAGTGCTTTGAGGTGCCTGACGTAAGTTGTATCCAACGTCTCCGAAGTATGAAGGAGCACTGGATCACTGCTGCCCAGTGAACAATGTCTTGGATCTCTGGTTTGAGATCCTGGTCCTCAAATACTCATTTCCTTCGGGGTAATATTTATTCCCCCATCAACATAACTGAAACAAATAAACTGATCATTATCACATTGCTGTCTATACTTGCTGTGCACAGGTTGGCCGCCACATTTCTTACAACACTGACTACAATTCAAAAGTACTTAAATGGTTATAAAGCTCTTGGGAACATTGGGGATGCAAGAGGCACTCAATGAATACAAGTTTGCCCATTTTACTTTAGTAGGGTCTGTATCTCATTGGGGACTTGCGTTTTGATTGCTATGTTTCAGATTGTGACATTCACTGTGCCAGTAAGAAATGGTTACACTTGAACCACAGAGTGAATTTGATTCAAAAGCCATTTCGCACACAGCCTCTCTGAGATATATTTTTGGTGAACTAGGAGAGGCAATATAAATTAAAGGATGCAATTCTAAATGAAGTGCACTACAGGTGGAACTGAATTTGACGCGCACAAATTGTTGGAAGAAGCAACCAAGTTGAGAAAGTGGCTGAAAAGGTATTTGGGATCCTGGGTTATGTTGCAATTGTATAGGGTGTTAGTGAGGCCACACCTGGAGTATTGTGTTCAGTTTTGGTCTCCTTATTTGAGAAAGGACGTACTGGCACTGGAGGGTGTGCAGAGGAGATTCACTAGGTTAATCCCAGAGCTGAAGGGATTGGATTATGAGGAGAGGTTGAGTAGACTGGGACTGTACTCGTTGGAATTTAGAAGGATGAGGGGGGATCTTATAGAAACATTTAAAATTATGAAGGGAATAGATAGGATAGATGCGGGCAGGTTGTTTCCACTGGCGGGTGAAAGCAGAACTAGGGGACATAGCCTCAAAATAAGGGGAAGTAGATTTAGGACTGAGTTTAGGAGGAACTTCTTCACCCAAAGGGTTGTGAATCTATGGAATTCCTTGCCCAGTGAAGCAGTTGAGGCTCCTTCATTAAATGTTTTTAAGGTAAAGATAGATAGTTTTTTTCAGAAAAAAGGGATAAAGGGTTATGGTGTTCGGGCTGGAAAGTGGAGCTGAGTCCACAAAAGATCAGCCATGATCTCATTGAATGGCGGAGCAGGCTCGAGGGGCCAGATGTCCTACTCCTGCTCCTAGTTCTTATGTTCTTATGTTATAGAACCATAGAGTACAAGTAAGGAAGTTATGGTAAACCTTTATAAATCACTCGTTTGATCTGAACTTGGTTGTGTCCAATTTTCGCTAAGATGAGGGGCCTTTGGAATGGTTGCAAAGAGATTTATGAGAAAACTCTATCTCCTGCCAACAGAAGATGGCCGTTGATGCCCATCTGTGCAAGCATGCTAGCCTGTGCATGCGCAGAAAACGACTACTCACTGTGCCCAGCACCTCAGATTTTGGTCTGTCAGTTTGAAGGGTTGAGATGATATTTGTAAGTTGATCAGAGCTGCAGGCGAGAGATGAATGGATTATGTGTGGTCGTAGCAGTGCCTGCCAGGACAACAATGTTGCCAACCAAAGCTCAGAAAGAAACTGTGAGGGAGTTAAACCACTGAAACAGTGCCTTGGACAATTGCCCATTGCATCCTTCGAGTGGTCTTGGGGAGTTGTGGAGTGAACGTTTTTGGGCACAATGATTTTTTTTCCCTGGTTCGGAGTCTTGTCTGATGTTTCTTATAGTATCTGCATTTGCTTAAAATACCTTTTGAAATTCATGCGAAAACTACTCTGACACCTTATGAGTATCTCTGCTCCTGCCAGCTGCCTACTCCGTTGCTCGCAATGACTTAGCAGAATAAAACGAACTGCCCATGCATGGCATTGGCAACAAAGACAAATTTCTGAGAGTGGCTTATTCGATTATGATGGTCAATGAGAGAATCTGGGGTTGCTCTCTTCAGAAGAGTAAAGTTGAAAGGAGATTAGACAGTGTTATTCAAAATCATGAGTTGTTTGGACTGACAGAGAAAACAATTCCTATTGACACATGGATCGAGAACCAGAAACCCCACACACAAGGTGATTGGCAAAACAGCCAAAGGCCACATGTGAAGAAACATATTTTTGCAGTGAGTGGATAGGATCTGGAAAGCACTGTCTGAGAGTGCGGTGGAGGTAGATTCAATTGTGGCTTTCAAAAGGGAATTGGATAATTACACGAAGAGGAAAAATTTGTAAGTCTCAAGGAAAGCTGGGAGAGCACAACGAGCTAAATTGCTTTTGCAGAGAGCCAGCACAAATGGCCCCCTTCTGTGCAGGACTCATTCCATGATTATGTGGCATTGAGAGAAATGTGATCAAATAAAGCAGAAAACTGAAACAATTCAAGGGAAGATTTTAAAAATATGTCTTAAAATAGATTATGCTTAGAATGTGGAATCCCTGCCATAAATCAGTGCAGAAACAGTCTGTTAATTATATTTAAATGTATTAGTTACTTGAAATGATGAATATTGGAGAACAAGCAAACAAGTGGGACTGGATTAGATGGCTGTGTGGTGAAAAACTTGGCCACAGTCATGATGAGCTCAAGTTTTGTTTGGTGCTCAGGTCTCTAATTGCATAAACTCCCAGCTTTTCTGCATGTAGTGCTATTCGATCTTTCACTCCCACCTGCACAGCCAGAACAGACAGATGGAGCTCAGTTTAATGTCTCGTCCAAGGGATACCATCTCCAAGAATGTTTGTGTATCACTCTGGAGGGTTGTGCTAGATTATGAGCTCCAGTCTTCTTGCCGAAATCCACAACCTGCTGACTCAGAAATAAGTGTGCCCAACAAACCCATGTTCTAATGCATTTAAACTTGCGAGAGCCAACTTGGAGTCCAGTAACCACTGACTAATTGACATTTCCAGATAATGTATGTGAAAAATAACAAGTTAATTGAGCTAGATTTAGAACTTGTCCTCATAATTTGATCATAGCAATATAAAAAGGTGGATTTTTTTCAAATGATTTATGATTATCAGGAACTGCATTTCATATAAGCAAGATAAATATTGTGTCAAGGCAGGGAAAATGGCATACTTTCATATAAGCTGCTATAAATAGAATCTGTATATAACTGGAGAAAAAGAAGTGATTTAGCACTTTAATAAGCTTTGAAAAGTGTCATTGTGAATAGTGGTAGACGGAAACCAACACATAAAAATGCTTTAGTATTGGGATTGTCTGAATAAACTGAAAATGTGACAGATATTACATTTATTGATGCAATGTCAGGAAGTTGCGATAGCTCAAGTGTTAATGGGTGTGATGAATCGAGGGAATGGACAAAGTAGATTTCAGAACTTCCTCTAAGTCCAGACAAGTTGATAAAGAAATATATTATTTTCAAAATATATTAATTTCATCCAACTAAATAGTTTTTCCCTTAATCTGGCAATAGTTTGCCACTCGTCAAGCTATGGCCATATAAAACTTTTGTTTATGTTTCAAAATCTGGTGGAATGCAAGCTCCCTCATGTGTATGTTTAACAACACAGTCTTCAGCCCTCATTCAGTACAATTTGAACAACAAAATCTGCACATAAAATTGGATAGGTGTTCTGGCCCAACCGGAGGCCACAGGGTCTGCAACATCAGAGAGTCCCCTTGGCCTTACCTGAAGATAATCTCCCCAGATGAATGGGCAGAGCTACACCCTGAAGCAAGGGTTCTACAGACCTAAATACCTTGGCCCAAGTGTGGGCCGGCGGGGGAGACCCTTCAGGGAGCAGGAGTTGAACCAAGTAGGTTAAATAAATATTAAGTTTTTCTAGTCATCGCTCCTGTGTGGTTGCTCGCCTACGATAGGATTTGTGTATCACTTAAGTCTCCCCATATGGCAGACATTCCTCTTCCACAATCTATCCAAAGAAACTTGGGGGTCACGTAGATAATCAAAATATTATGAACAGGTACAGAAAATAATCAAGGTTCATCAAATGCTCGTCTTTACATCTGCAGGGCGGGGTAGAAGCAGTCTGTTAATTATCTTTAAGGGTAGGTTGAAAAAGTTCAATATTGGAGAACAAGCAAACGTGTGGGACTGAATTAGGTATACAAAGGGTTGCTTCAGCTCGACAAAGCTTTGGATAGATCACAGATAGAATACTATGAGCGGTTCTGTGCTCCACACCTCAGGAAGGGTATATTGGTTTTGCAGGGGAGTGCAGTGTGGACTTGCCAGAATTATGCCTGGACTTCAAGGCTTCAGATGAGAGGTGACACAGACTGGCGTTGTATTCCCTGATAGTTAGAAGGTTAAGAAGTGATTTGATCAAAGTTCTCAGCATATTAAGGAGAACTGATTTGGCTATTTCTGCCAGTTAGAGAGTCGAGGTGTAGGGGGCCTTGTTTAAAAATTAGAACGAAGGCTTTCGGGGATGAATTTAGAAAACATTTCTGCACTGACAGGATGGCAGAAGTTTGAAACTCTAGTAAAGAATAAGAACCTTTTATTGTCACAAGTATGAAGTGAAAAGCCCCAAGTCGCCACATTCCAGCACCTGTTTGGGTCAGGTGGTATGGGAATTGAACCAGCGCTGCTGGCTTTTTTCTGCATCACAAACCAGTTGTATAGCCCACTGAGCTAAACCAGCCCTATTCATGCAGCCCTACACCGGAATGATTCATATTAAATAAATTGTCAATTTTTGATACAGTACTGCATGTAGTCCTAGAAATCACCATATTGTAAGAAAAATATGAATGCACTAGAGAGGGTAGAAGAGACTGAAGAGAATGTGGGCTGGAAAATGTGCGTTATAAGCAGTGATTGATGGGCTATATTTGTTTTCTTTGGAACTGAGTAAGTTGAGGGAAGAACTAATTGAAGTCTATGTAATTATGAGGGGTCTGATAAAATGGATAGGTATGTCCAGAGGTGCCCAGATTTAAAGTCAAATAAACTTTGGTTTAGTTTGCACTCCAACTCACAAAGTTGACATGCCAGAACATGTTGGGGCCATATGACTCCCACATGTGCTAATTTGATAGTAATTGCACTTTGAAGATTTTCATTTATGTATTTATTCCGCAGTCCTTCTTCATTCCTTGATCTCCAGATGTACATTAAAAATGCCAAGAGAAGTTGGCACTTCAATTGCATCAAAGAAGACTTTTCCTGCCCAATCTATTTGGAATAGGAGATGATGTTACTAGACTATGGTACCTGGTTTAATCCCATATTCTAATGAAATGGATGTAGTTATTGTATGTTGCCGAATGTATTTGTGGTCATGTAGGGCATTTGCATAGTTGCACATTCAGTATCAATTTCCAGTGCAAAGTTGCCTTGAGGGAATTGCGCTGGGGTTCAAGAAATTGAGATAACGATTAGGAGCAAGGACTTGTTGTTTTTAAAAATAGATTTTAATTGTTCACAAGTTCAGGGAGAGTGGCATTTGATTTAATATTTGGAAGCATAACAAAATACCAAGGAATGAAATCGGAACTAGTTGCATTGTTTGAACCAGTTCAGGTGCAGCGAACAATCCATTTCAACGTAATTCTCTGAGCCTGGAAAACTGCAGCCCAGGGAATACATCCAAAGGACATTTTTTTTTCTGAATGCTGTAAGAACGTTTAAGTTGCTCCCTCCCTTTTTCTTTTCAGAATTAGATCAGTGCTTGATTACTAAAATTGTGGCGAGTCAGATTAATTTGGGAAGTTTACCATTACCAAAGCTCACGGTAGTATGCAAACTGCATCTTTACTGTATCAGTAAGTGCTGCAAATTGGCTTTCCTGTCGTGCAGAAGCTATGTATTAATGTAGTACACTGGAATTATAAACTGTGAATTGACACATACAGTTTTTCAGGAAGTGTTCATGAATGCTGCCAGGTTGCATTCAGCAAAATACCCAGGAAAGAAAAACTTGAATGTGTGACTCTTGCGCACGTCTGTGCAGCTTGCTCAGGAACAAAAAAAGGGGGCTGGAAGAAGGGAGCCTGCAGCTCCCTCAGAAGGAAAGACCAGGCAGAAACAACAAAAAAAATCAAAGTTAATTGAAAGTGATACCACTTTTGTAATTATTTTGTGTTTTGCTGTTTTAATCGAAGTTCAAATGAAGTGTGCTTTTATATGCCTTGAAAGTGGATTATGGCTTCTGCACTCTGTCAGGCAGCTGTTTAATCCAAGAAGCAGTATATTGAATCATTATTTCTAGTGTGAGATTGAACTGTTAAAGACATGTTGATGAATAATACAACCGACTATTAGAAGAGTTTTTACTTTCAATCAAATCCATGTGGCTTAATCTTCTCCTTCCTCTGTGCACCTGTACAATTGATAAGACAGTTGATGTTCCAGGACTGGCTGTTTGCTATGGCTGCTGCCATGGTCTGTAATCTCCATTTGAGATTTGACCGTTCTTGATGAAGGCAATATATTAACGCTGTACTTGGTGGGAATCAGTCACTAGTGTTCCTGCACAAGACTTTGAACAGATAAAATGAATACTGCAATCACTGCATGTAGTTCAATTTGAGAAACTTAATGAAAATGCTTTTCTTATTTATTCGTTCATGGCATGCGAGTGTCGCTGGCTGGGCCAGCATTTGTATTGCTCATGCCTAATTGCTCTTGAGAAGGTAGCAGTAAGAAACCTTCTTGAACTGCTGCAGTCCATGTGACATAGCTGCACCCCATTGCCGTTGTGGAGGGAGTTCTAGGATTTTGATCCAGCGGCAGTGAAGGAACGGCGATATAGTTTGACGCAGGGTGTTGAGTGACTTTGAGGTGGCTGTGGTCCCAGGTAACTGCTGCCCTTGTCCTAGGTGGTAGAGATCAGGGGTTTGGAAGGTGCCATTGAAGGTACTTTGAGTTTCTGCAGTGCATCTTGTGATGGTACACATTGCTGCGACTGTGCATTGATGGTGGGGGGAGTGAATGTTTGTGGAAAGGCTGCTCATCAAGTGGGCTGCTTGCGTGTCGTTGGAACTATACTTATCCAGGCAAGTGGGAGTATTCAATTACACTCCTGACTTGTGCCTTGTGGACAGGCTTTGGGGTGTCAAATAATGCATTACTTGCAGCAGAATTCCCAGCCATAGTATTTATATGGCTGGTCAAGTTCAACTTCTGATCAATGATAACCCCCCAGGATGTTGGTGGTGGGGATTCACTGACAACTCATGACATTGAATGTCATGGTGAGAAGGTTAGATTAGCTCTTGTTGGAGATGGTCATTGTTTGTGTGGCATGAATGTTACTTGTAGAGGAAAGCTTACATTACTGTAACATTCTGCAATTTCTGCTGGTTCTGCCTACAATCTTAAGTGCATAAACATTGAAAATGTGTTGTAAAAACCAGCCAACTCATTGGCAAATTTAAATAATAACTTGCCATGTACTTAGCAATCTTATCCGTACCCCACCAAACAATAATAGATAAGTAAAAAGAGAACACCAACTTGCATTTCTATCGTAGCTTTCATAATTCTAGCATGTCCCAAAGCACTTCACAGATCATTAAATAATCTTTTGAACTGTAGTCTGTGGGGAATGTTTGAAAATAGTGCCTTTAAGAGGTTCTGTAACGTTTCCACCATAAATGTATCGCTTAATATCTTAGACATAATTCATCTTTCTGAGTATGAATTAGAAGACATTTTGTGACTCTTAATTCAAACAATAACCTTTGAGAGCACTGAAAAGCACTGAAATTATGAAATAATATGGTATGACAGTAGAAAGCTAGGATGGAGCGCAAGCTTTGAGGAGAACCCAGGCTGCAAGGAGATGTATACAATTTATATACAGAGGGTGCAACAAGGGAGCTGGTGGAATATAATGTGGGGAAGTGTGACATTTTTCAGTTTTATAATAGAAATGGAAAAGCAGAATGTTTTTGAATGGTGTGGAACTTTCAAATGTTAATGTTCAGAGGGACTTGGATGTACTCATGCAAGGAACACAATTCGCCTGCAGGTACAGCAAGCAGTTAGGAAGGGCTATGGGTTGGAGGACAAAAATAAGGAAGACTTCGCTACAATTATGCAGGACTTTGGTGAGACACACCTGGAGTACTGTATGCAGTTTTGCCCTCTATATTGACTGAAACAATTACATCTCTTAGAGGTGGCATTGCAAAGGTTCACTAGGTTGGTTCTGGGATGAGAGGCTGAGTAAATTGGGCCTTTTCTCTCTGGAGTTTAGATAAATGAGAAATGTTCTCTTCAAAAGATTCACAATTCCAAAGGGGCTTGACGGGGGAGATTTTGAGGGGTTACTTTTCCTGGCTGGGGAATTTAGAACATGGGAGCAGAATATCAGGACAAAGAAAGCTCATTGGAGCTGTGATAAAGAGAAATCTCTGCACGTAAGTGTTGCGAATCCTTGGAAATACCTACCCCAGAAGGTAGTGCATGTTCCATAATTGAGTATGTCAAGGTTGAGACAGATGTTTGGTGTCTCAGAGAAATGAGGGATATGGGCAGTGGTGGGCAAGAGCAATTGAGGCTGAACATCAACCATGGTCGCATTTAATGGTGGAGAAAGCTCAAGGGGCTAGGTATGGTCCACTTCTGAGATTATTTTTTAATTACTCTTTAATTTATTGAGGAAAATGCTGTTCAGTGCTTTTTACGTTGTCTGTTGAAGAGGAAAATGCTTTTCATTTAAGCCATAGCTGAAAGAAAAAGGTGTTGAACTTCCACAACAGCTTGAAATTCAATAGCGCCTTAAGCAACAACAGTTTGCAATCATAAAAGCAAATTACTGCGGATGCTGGAATCTGAAACCAAAAGAGAAAATGCTGGAAAATCTCAGCAGGACTGGCAGCATCTGTAGGGAGAGAAAAGAGCTAACATTTCGAGTCCAGATGACCCTTTGTCAAAGCCAAACGGGGGAAAGATAAGAGAAACAAGCCCAGACCTCCTTGGAAGATGACAGTGATAGACGGTAAGCTAATGTGTGAGGGCCCTTTATGTTGATACCCATATTCTTGATTTTTGCTCAGTAAGAAGTCTTACAACACCAGGTTAAAGTCCAACAGGTTTGTTTCAAACATTAGCTTTCGGAGCACTGCTCCTTCCTCAGGTGAATTTTTGCTGTTATCGTTTTGATCCATGGATGCTGAATGGGCATGTATCATTAAGTCAAGGAGCAGAGTTCTGTTGGTGTTCGAACAGGAGAACTCTGACTTCTTGACACCCAAGACTCGATTTTCAAAGACCCAAGGAGCTAAGTTTGAATCCTGAATGTTCAGGGGAAGGACCTGCTCTTCTTCCTCTCTTTCTCTCCTAGATCATAGAATTTACAGTGCAGAAGGAGACCATTTGGCCCATCGCGTCTGCACCGGCTCTTGGAAAGAGCATCCTACCCACGCCCACACCTCCACCCGATCCCCATAACCCAGTAACCCCACCCAACACTAAGGGCAATTTTGGACACTAAGGGCAATTTATCAAGGCCAATCCACCTAACCTGCACATCTTTGGACTGTGGGAGGAAACCAGAGCACCCGGAGGAAACCCACGCAGACACGGGGAGAATGTGCAGATTCTGCACCGACAGTGACCCAAGCCAGGAATCGAACCTGGAACTGTGAAGCAATTGTGCTAACAACTATGCTACCGTGCTGTCTTCTCTCTCTATCTCACTCTAATACCGCCGCAACTGGTCCACAGCAGACACTATCACCCTGGCGCTACACTCATCCCTGAAGCATCTCGACAACAAAGACTCCTACGTCAGACTGCTATTCATTGACAACAGCTCCGCCTTCAACACCATAATCCCTGTCAACCTCATATCAAAACTCCAAAACCTAGGACTTGGCTTCTCCCTCTGCAACTGGATCCTCGACTTCCTGACCCATAGACCGCAATCAGTAAGGAAAAACAACAACCCTCCTCCACAATAGTCCTCAATGCTAGCACCCCGCAAGGCTGTGTATTTAGCACCCTATTGTACTTCCTATACACACGTGACTGTGTGGCAAAATCTGGCTCCAACTCCATCTACAGGTTTGCTGATGAAACAACCATAGTGGGTCTGATCTCCAAGAATGATGAGTCAGAGTCCAGGAGGAATATAGAGAACCTAATGGCATGGTGCAATGACAATAATCTCTCCCACAATGTCAGCAAAACTAAAGAGCTGGCCATTGACTTCAGGGCTCAAAGTATTGTATAAACCCCTGTCTAGATCAATGATGCCGAAGTGGAGATGGTTGACAGCTTCACATTCCTAGGTGTGCACATCACCAGCAATCTGTCCTGGGCCACCCAGGTCGACGCTTCGACCAAAAAAGCACAACAGCACCTATACCTTCTCAGGAAACTAAGAAAATTCGGCATGTCCAATTGATTCTTCAATTTTTACAGGTGTATCATCGAAAGCATCCAAAAGGCTGCATCACAGCCTGGTATGGCAACTGCTCGGCCCAAGAACATAAGAAACTACATGGAGTCGTGAACACAGCCCAGCCCATCACGAAAACCCACCTCCCATCCATTGACACTGTCTACACCTCCTGCTGCCTTGGGAAAGAGGGCAGCACGAAGGCCTCTTTCCCCCGAAGTTATTCTCTCTTCCATCGGGCAGGGAAAAAAAAATCTGAGGCCACATACTAACTCAGTTTTTAAAAACGCTTCTTCCCTGCCGTTACCAGACTTCTGAAGGACCCTCTTATGGACTGAATGATCTCTCCATGCATCTCTATTGAGTAGCACTACACTCCACCCGATGTCTATGTATTTACATTGTGTAATTATCGTATGTCTTGCGGTTCTCATGTATGGAACAATTTGCCTGGACTGTGCATGGAACAATACTTTTCACTGTACCTCGGTACATATGACAAATCTAAATCTCTCTCCCTCTGAGTGGCAATCCAATGCTGATTCTCTCCCAAGGAAGTTGCCGCCTGTAGAAACTGATGCAATGCATGTGGATGATGTCACCAAGGCAGTCCAGGATGAATTCTAAGGCATGCTGGAGGTAACTGTATGAAGGTGGGAAGAAAGATCGTTGCTGGAGATGTGCTGGCTGTGAATCGTTAGTCAAGAATAGATATACACAGGGCAGTCTGAAGGCATTGAGCTCTGAGAAGAGGAGGACGGCTTGGTTCCTGTCAAGCTTTGGTGGAGTCAAGGAAGGGTAACCTACAACAATCATGTTGAAAACAAAAGCAATTGGTGACATTGGCCATGGCCACCTTGATGCTATAAGAAGGGCAAAAATGGTACAGAGGAATTTGAACAGGAAGATTTGAGGTCACCAGGAGATTGATACATTTGAAGATCCTGAGGAGGAAATAAAAGTTAAAGATGGGACAGTAATTTGAGCATATGGATGGTTTACAGGTGGATGTTTTTTGAAGAGGGATTGATTTTGATACAATGCTGAAAGAATGGCGGTAATTGAGGAGACATGGTCAAAACAGTGCAACGGAATAGTCAGGGGCTCTCATTTAGGGATGGAGATGTCATGAAAAATGGTGTAGAGAGTAGATGTGGGTAAAGGTAGACAAGCTAACTTTAAGGGTAAGATTGAGTTAATATGGTAAAACGGAGCAGTTTACAGATCAGTCTTTGCGTTCAAGTCATAAAATGAGGTGTTGCACAGTGTAGAGGCTAGGGGAGAAGAAAACAGGCAAGGAAGTTGGCATGTAGCTTTGGAGGAGGCAGTGTACAATCAAGATTTTAACTGAGAGGCAGGAAGGATGGAAGGGTTTTGATGCTGAAAGAAGTAATGGTGCCAAAGCTGTGGGGATAAATCAACTTCAGGCGTATTGTCATCACACTGATTTAGATGGATGACGAAATATCTACCGAGATGAGGAGGCTTCATTGAGTGGAAAGGAATTGCACTCATAAGTCACATTTTGGTGAGGGCCAGGTGTCAGCAATTCTGCTTGAGCCACTCGTCATGATGAAGCTTTATAGGAAATGTAAATATTGTCTCTCCAGTGATTGAGAACTCCACATCAAGGCATGTTGACCGCTGCAGCACTTGGACCTATTTTATTTTTTTCAATGAAGGCTGTTAACTTTAGGTGCCCTGCAATTAAAAGTTGTCTAATGCTGGCAAGCTGGTACAAAAACTTTTGTGATCAGAAAAAGTTCAAGGAACAGGATTCTAAATTCAGTACTTAGTAGTTCATGGAGAACGTGGCTTTTTCACTAACTGTAGGCTGAATTAAAGCATAATTTAAGAACTTTTCTCCTGCAGATTGCGTTCCCACATATATGCAGCATGGTCCATCTCAAGGCGGCTCAAGGGAAATTTGCAGACAAAACGATCACTTGAGCTGATTAGAGGGAGGAGGTGCAGAATGTGCTGGAACTAAATTTTTTGACGGCAATAGTAAATTAAAACTAGAACTTTGATTAATTGGGGGGTAAAGATACTTTTAACTCCGAACACAGCCAGTCACTTGAAGAATGAACTGAACAATTCCTGATTGGACAACAAAATGCACCTCGGTTTGTAGCGTTGAGTAGGATAGAGTATCGTAGAATTGCTGTAGTGCAGAAGGATGCCATTCGGCCCATCGAGTCTGCACCCGACCCTCTGAAAGCGCACCCAGCCAAGGTCCACGTTTCCACTCTGTCACCATAACCCAGTAACCCCACCTAACATTTTGGACATGACCGAGCAATTTTGCATGGCCAATCCACCTAACCTGCACATCTTTGGACTGATGGAGGAAATTGGAGCACCTGGAGGAAACCCACGCAGACATGGGGAGAAAGTTTAAACATCGCACAGTCACCCAAGGTTGGAATTGAACCCATGTCCCTGGTGCTGTGAGGCAGCAGTGCTAACAACTGTGCCACCGTGCCACCCTTGTAACTGACCATATGTTGTGACCCAGGAAAGCACTAAGAGACAATGAAAATCCTGTTACGGTAGACTTGGCATTTTCTTTCCTGCTTTTCCCCTGCAATACAATGAAGAAATATACCGAGACATAACGTTATCCTTTTAACTTTTAAAAATGGCTCAAGTTTATGTAAGACAGATGGGTTATTGGGTGAAAATTAAATAAATTTGAATCATCTCAATTTAGCATAAGCTCCAGTGAATTTGAATACACTGCGTAAGAATGTAGGCAATCTGTCATTAATTGGCAGTAAGGTGCTGAAACTAGGTTCAGAGAATTCAAGTATTTTCAGTGATGCTGAGATAATCATCTTGGGCACCTGCTGAAGTACAGAACATAGGAAAAAAACTATACAATGCATCGAACATGTTGCGCTTCACAATTTAATAACTGGGCACAGAGTTATTGTACCGTAGCTCAGTTAAGTGCTTACAGTATACAAATAAAATCAAACTAACATGCTTGTTTGCATGGTTTTAGGTTATATTCATCTATGAAGGTGTCCCTTATGTTGGATATTATTTATGTTTCATATTTCAGGATAAGGAACCATATGTTCCCAGAGTTATTAGTTAGACTTGCCCCCGAAACCTTTAGCTCAAAGCCTGTGTGCCCACTTGGTTACTGAAACTGTGAGGTGATCTCGCTGCAGCGAGCCAGGTGCCTGGGACCTGAGTGATCAGGACCTCCAGCTGGAAACTGGATTTCCTGAACCAGTCAGATTGAATGTTTTGAGAAATAAGCCGTACAAGGACCAAAAAGCGGGAAGGAAAGATTACATCAAGAGCAAAGAATGAGACTCCACACTTGCAATAATTTTCAGTGCCAGAGAGGTTGATTGACATTAATTAACACCAAGTACATGGTTAAGCACCATTTACCTCGTTAGAATTACCTAAGCAAAATCTGGCCCTATGTATCTTTCCAAGGTTTGCTGTCCTTATTTTGCACGACAGCTCTGTAATTATTCTCTGTATTTCGTCACAGAAATTAAGCTTGCTCTTGGAACCCAGCATGTAAGTCAGTCAAAGCTGGCCGTCCAAATCCCCATTCAGTGGCATGCAGATGGCTCCAAAAACTGAATAATTCAACTACTCAACTTTATATTTTTTTTTAAATTCCTAATATCAAATGGTGGTACTTTTTTTTTAATCTTAATTTTTGAGCCGAGACCAATGTCAGTGGGTTGATGAACCATGGGAGAAAAAACACAGCGTAGCTCGAACCTCTCCACACGAAAGCACTTTTCAACAGAGGTAACTGTCAAGAGCATTTCTTCACTGCTTCAATGCTAAGTGTATGAAGGCCAACTGCAATTGACCATACTATTCCATTAATGAATAACGGCTCACACAACATTGACCGCGAATCAAACTTTAGGATTGTCTTGTTTTGTATTACTTAGTTGCACACGTGGTGTCCATCGACTAACTTATTGAATTGTGTTGTGTCTGTAATCTGTCTTCCATGCAAAAGGAAAGGGTGATGAGAAAGTTGTCAATTTACTTACCTAGTTGCACAACAACAGAGACTGCTTACAACCCCAGCATCCTATTCATCCATGAATTGAACTTACTGCCGAGTTCTTGCTCATCATAAAGACTGAATGGTTCCATCTAAATAGTACCATCTGCCTCCACCTACGCCCTCGGCCCATCTTCTGCTGACATCAATTCCCATGGCTATGTCACCTTCAAACTTGATTATTGCTGGGCTTTCACAGCCATCCACCAGTACTCCATTCTCTGTCTTCAGGTGACATCCCATTTAGCCACCATCCCTCTCCATTTTGGTCAAGTGTTTACATCCCCTCGTGGTCTCCAGTCTCCTTAGCTCTGTAACTATTTCAGGCCTACTGCCCCTCTCATGGAACTCCTTACCTTTGCGCTGCCTTGGAACTGCCGTGTCTACAATCCACCTCCCCATCCTCCCTTAAAACTTTCATTTCAATCCATCTCTTGACCAAGCTGTTGGTAGCCTGTCTGTCTCATTTGGCTTGGCACCCATTTTTGTTGTCTTGTTTTTTCTTCAAAGCATCTTGGATGTTTTCTATGTGAAATGTGCATGTAAATTCATTTTTTGAGAGTAGATTGTCAAATGAGGAAAGTAGATATTTAAACAACTTTGTACTGGACACTGCCTTAACCTTTCAATCAGCTAACATGAACACAAAATAGGGCAAATGATTTATCGAACTGCCGTTGGTTTTCTCAAACATTTGTCCATTATGAATGGAAATTAAACTGTTTCACTTGACTGACAACCGATTCCTGTGCTGCGCTGCCTTTTTGAGACTAAGCTGAGAAAAATATCCGGAACGTTATTCTGAGCATAAATCTGTGAACAATACCGTAGTGTTAAAGATTGTATTCCTCATCTTGTTTGAATGCAGAATCCTAACTCAGGTTGGTGATCTCACGTTGAAGTATATATTGTTGGTCATTTCACTCATTAGCCCTCTTGGCTTTTGAAAATGTTGTAATGATCCATTTGCATTTGATAGCAGTTACCTCCTACGTTGCTGTCTTTAATTGTGTGCTCATCAAAATTTACTGTTGGTCGTTCAAGCATAATTAAATGTTTAAATTGGACAGTTTTCTTAACGCTAATGTCTTCAGCATCTTAACTCCATACCACAACTACTTTTTTCATATTTTGCCTGAATATCTGTGATAGGTTTAATTCTTCTCGGATTTTTTTAAGGAAACGTTTCCGATCACACACACACACACACACACACACACACACACACACACACACCCCCCACCACCCCCAATTAAATTTTGTACCCATCAAAAGTGAGGAAGCCCATGTCATCGTTACATGATATATCCCCAAATTTAGCAGAATGGAGTTTGTGCGAGGGCCAGAGGAATGCACTTTATTATAATAAAGCTTCCATTGTAAATGCAGTGTTTGTCACAGTTGAATGATGTTCAGTGTATTAGAAAAATCAAACTAAGTATTGACCTGGGATACCATGGGGTTGAAGAAGTCAATTTCATATTTCACACCAAGTACTTTTGGCAGCTTTCCCACAGTCCAGCTAAATTGCTATTGATAACAAATTTAGCTCTTGTCACTCATAAAAATTCAGGGGTACAGTTAATTTCAACAAATTGTTAGCTTGTGCTTTTAATGCTTCAACAGTTCTCTCTGTAACTATGGCGGTGAAGAAGCCTTATTGACACTGTTGCGGTTGAGAGCACAGTGAATCCACAAATCCCAGCGTCACTGGGATCAAGGTGTCACTGAATTGAGGAGGCTTGGCTGCCATGATGAACAACCCAATTAACAAACAGGCCACATGCTGGAGGGATTAAATTTTCCAGGGACTTATTGCTCTGCAAATGTGTCAGTAAATGAATCTTTGTAATGGACGGCATTTGTCTTCGTAGTGAGGAGGCGGCTGCAAAGAGCAGCAGATGGTGCTGTGCCTCATGAACTTGAAGATAAGCTCCATGTCTGGTGGCTGTTGTGCTATTGTGGCTGCTCTGAGTTCTGCGCAGGAATTCTCTCTAGCCCAGCAGAGCAGCACACACGTCTCGAGTGGAATGTGTTGCTGTAGAAAACATGCAGCCGAGCTTGCTTTGCAGATGAGTGGCATTCATGTGTTTTATCAAAGGATGCCAGTCACCCAGAAACGCACTTGGTCTCTTGGTGTTCTAATACTGGTTTGGTGACTGTTCAAAAATCCAGATTGTTCTTCACAAATGTAAATAGTGCTTCAGTATCTGTGTGTTGCTCAAACATAAGGTAAAATGTCAGATTTTAATCTGTGATCTGTAAATTTTAGGAGTCTGTCAGGTATTTCAATAAGTGCCATGATGTTAGCTAATTTTGGTTTCTCTGGGACCAGATCAGCTGTTTGTCATGAGAAGTGGCTGCAACATTCGGGCCTGCTTGGTCTTTCTGTATTTTTTACGGTAACGTTTTTCTATTGAATAGCTGATGCTGCCTTTTGAAGAGGTCCTTGAATAATTTGATATTGCCCTTGGAGAGTACCAATATGAAATCTTCCCACTTGGCTGTTTCATGAACAGGATCCTTGGCGAGTGTCAACATTTTCAGGCATCCCTGATTCACACAAGTTTGAAAAGCACCGATTTTAAAGAGTGCAGAACCACCGACAAAGAGCCTGACTCTAATCAAAAACATGCCTGCGTTTTCAGGCAGTGTTTATTTGTCTCTGAAGGAGCAATATTCTCCTGACCAAGGGGAAAGTGTCCCCCCCCCCCCTCCCCCCCCCCCCGGTGGCACAACTGAATCTGTGGCACAACTGAATTTTTGTTGTATCCCAAGTAAGCCTGCCTGTCCCATCGTGTTTTTGCTGGTTATATGCAGATTGTTGTTTCCTTGCTATTCATATTTTCAGACTGATTTTGTTCAATTACTGCCCTTAATTGTTCTAATTTTGCACTTTCTGTTGATCTTTTTAAGCTTCATTTGTTCCATCTTCTCCACTTTGTGTTACCCATCACCTTCTTGGCATCTTGTGTCACCTCAAGCTCTCCAGATTCTCTCGGTCTGACACCTAGACCTAATGTTTAGCAGAAAGATGTTCTCCACAGCATTTAGAACTGCGCTCCCAAGAGCTTCTGTTGTAAAAGCGAGTTCTATTCGAAAGGAAATAAACATTTTCTCATCATGGTTCTCATGTAAGACCCTAAATTTGGAACTTGCACAAGGATTGTGACAATGCTATTTGTGACAGATGTGACGAGAGTCGAGCAGTCCTATTTCAAGTGTTGGGTTATTGCTTAAGAACCATTCCAGGTAATTGATTGGCCATGCCTCAGGAACAATCTCAAACAGTCCTTGCTACAGAAGGCTAATCTGACCCTGAGTATGCACCTTTCTGCACTCGTGAAGCAATTACAAGTGAGATGTGCAAAGATAGTGCAGTTGGCATTCCAAAGCACTTCAAGCACCAATTCATGATGCTTTGAAATACAGTCGCTGTTATATAAGAAAAAATGGCAATCAATTTGTGCACATCAAGTTCGCAGAAATAACGAGGCCAATCAGTGACCAGTCTTTATTTGGTTGAGGAAGATCGCTTCCTCAACCAAAGAGGGCCGGCCCTGTGCTGCTGTGAATTCCCACTTAATTGATCCCATCCAAGTGCGCTTTGTGTGCTTCTCCACATAGTGATATGGGCTCTGTTGTATTTACCTGAACAGACAGGACTTTGATTTAACATTTGGGCCCAAAATCAGCCTCTCTTATGAACTGCACAAGGAAGCGTCAGCCCAGTTTACATGTTCAAGCCAGCTTGAAAGCAGAAAATTCTGATTCCAAAACGAATGCTATCAACTGAGCCAGGCTGGCATACAAATATTTCACAAGGCTTCCTTGGCATCACTATTATATGGGTGATCCACATAAGCATGGTGTATTCATTTGGTCAGAGTATAAAAGTAGACTGACAATATAGGACCTTATTTAGTGTTCATGTATATTGGGTTCCCTGCTGCGTGGTTACTGTTCTTAATTCTTTTACTATCACAAATGTTATACTTTGGAAAATAATGGCATGCAAGGTAAAAGATTATGCAGTAAAACAAATGTCAGTTATTATGGTGTTTCCAGCTGGATTCCCGTGAAATATGGGGCAGGATTCTCTGTCGACGGGATCCTCTGCTTCGCCGGCCATTCACTCACGCTCACGGTTTTCCCAATGGCATGGGGAGGCCCACAATGGGAAACCCCAATGGCCGGCTGGCAGGAAGGAGGATCCCGCTGCCAGTCGGGGCACGCCACAACAGAAAACGGGTGCGGCGGGACAGAGAATACCGCCCATGATGTGTGGCCTGTGATTGTTGGAAAAAGGACTGTCATTCTCTACAATTTAAATGGGGGGGGGAAAAAACAGTAGATCTGCGACTTGCTTTGTCCAACTGAATTATTAAAAGCATCCAGCAAAACTCTGGTATTCTTTTCATCCATAACTTTCTGCGAGTGTTTGGTACTGCGTTGCACAGTGTAAAAGAACTGCTCGTTGCAGCACCATCTTCGTGGTGGTAGCGTTGGGATCAATTAAGTGGGAATTAACAGGAGCACACGCAAAGAGGAGCCACTGTAGGCCATTTGGCTCATTACGCCTGCTCCGCCGTTCAGTAAAATGATGGCCGATCTGAATGTGGCCTTAAATCCACTTTCCTGCCTATTCCCATGTAGTACAACATTGAAGAGTATTTGCATAAGTGCTGCTTTTCATAAGACATAATGGTACCAAACACTAAATCAACAAATTTTGTAGCATCAACTCAGAGCAGTAAGAAGTTAGAAAGTAGTAGTCCAGGTACTGAAGGTTAGTGATTTTAGAATATGATTTTAGGGCAGCACGGTGTTGCAGTGGGTTAGCCCTGCTGCCTCACGGCGCCGAGGTCCCAGGTTCGATCCCGGCTCTGGGTCACTGCTCGTGTGGAGTTTGCACATTCGCCCCGTGTCTGCGTGGGTTTCGCCCCCACAACCCAAAGATGTGCAGGCTCGGTGGATTGGCCACTTTTAATTGCCCCTTAATTGGAAAAAATGAATTGGGTATTCTAAATTTATGAAAATAAAATTTAGAATATGATTTTATAGAAAGCAGCAGTTCACCTCTTTGGAAGGGGCATGGTATAATCATACGGTTTTCAAGGCTATTTAATATTTTTTTTATTTGTCTTGATTGGGTGTGCTCTTTCGGACTTTATTTGTTGCAAATTGAAAGTGTCATATCTTCACTGGCCTCAATTTCACGTAAATGTTGCTTCCCACATGACCAATTGGAAAGCTCAGAATACAACAGTAAGTAACTATATTCTGAAGGCAACGCTAAAAACTAGGCATGCCAAATCCCATTTGTAGAAATAGCTGAGCTTTGAAAAACAACGCTGACATCACAAGGACATATGCGAGCGTTCATCATTCGCTTCCGTGTAAGCGGTTCTACATTGTCCTGTTGATTAACAAAATGGGAGCTTAAATTGGGAATAACATAATCATAGAAGCATAGAATTTACAGTGCAGAAGAAAGCCATTCTGCCCATCAAGTCTGCACCGGCCCTTGGAAAGAGCACCCTACTCTCCACCCTATCCCAGTAACCCCACCTAACCTTTTTTTTACACAAAGGGCAATTTAGCATGGCCAATCCACCTAACCTGCGCATCTTTGGACTGTGGGAGGAAACCGGAGCACCCGGAGGAAACCCACGCAGACACTGGGAGAAAGTGCAGACTCCGCACAGACAGTAACCAATCCGGGAATCGAACATGGGACCCTGGAGCTGTAAAGCAATTGTGCTGACCATGCTGCAGTGCCGCCCTCTATAGATTATATAACTTGTGAACTTTAATCTGGTCTTCCACACAGGACCGCTTAGACCAAGGCTGAGTAACCGGAAGATGAACAGACGGAGATATTTTGCGCTACGTGTTTCGTGCAGGGTTTTATGCTTGCTATCACTTTTGCATCCACTACATCCAGTTATTCTTGCCATTAAATCAAAATGTTCAGCTTGTTTCTTCGGAAAATAATTCGATGCACTTGCAATGCAAGGTAAAAAAAACTCAAACACACGATTAGTCTGGAATTTCTTCCCAAAAATCTCTCAACTGCATAATTTATTCAATTGCATTAGCTGTTTTTTTTGAGGGGGAAACTGATACGGCAATTAATTTTATCATGTTCGCAAAACTCCAACTTGAGTTTGATACGGTCCAAATGCCAGCAAAACGAACCGTGTGAGAACTCCAGTCACAGATTCCTTCAATCTGAACCCTGAGATAATGAATATCTAATGAATTAAACAAAGGAAAAAGCAGTTACCAGAACAGAATTTAAGTGGGATCGACTGTATAACAAAGACATGATGCTCAGTGCTCCTGCCTGGTATTCATAATGATAAACTTCAGAAAGATGACAGATGATGGTGGCAATCAATGTTGATGAAAACTGCAAATTAGTTTCAGGCTTCATACACCAGAGAACAGGGTTTTAAAAAAACAGACGGGGGATGGAAGTACCATGATAATTATTGGTAGAAATCATTCCAGGTTTATAAACTGTTCTTTACCTTTAAAGCTTTCTGCTTCTTGTCAAGATGTTTTGGAGATTAATATAGATTAGCGATATGTGAAATTAACTTAGATTGTCTGAACAGTAAATATGTCGTCCTTCTGATATTCATAAATACAGCTATTTACATAAATTAGCACGAGAGAAATTTTCAGAACATAATGATCCAGTTTCAAAAATATATGTGGCATCACTTTCTTTCTCTTTTGATTTTTATCCTTCATTCCCTTTTGCCCACTTCTCTGGGAAATGAATGATACCATAGGTGCCGGCAGCTTCCTGACCTGCACCCTGCTCAGCCTTCGCATATGTATCAAGAAACTATGCGGTGATTTTCAACTGCTGGGTTTGAAACCAGCAAATCCGGTCTCAAGCCTGTCTGGGAGCAGCAGGGCGCGCCCACTCATACTCTCAGCCGGGCGACGTTCCAAATGCCCAGCCAAAAGAATAGGAAACTGGTTGCCAAGAGCCATGGAGATTAGCCTCCTGCCAAATGAGGCCGAGATGGATAAATCTGTCAGGAAATTGGGAGGAAACCAGTGGCAAGGAAAGCCACTACTCCTCCCCCACTCAGTCTTCACATTAAGGTGGCAGGTTAAGCCCACTGCCTTAATTAAAGATCAACTTATGTATCTGAAGATGACCCATGCTGGTTTTTTGGTGTCCCGGCCATCCACAATTTAATGTTCCAGGTGGCCAGATCAGGGCAGAAAAGGAGTGAGTAAGTGACGTGGTGGCTTTGCTGCTGGACTAGTAATCCAGAGATACAGGGTGATGCTGTGGGTTCGAATCCCACCATTGCAGATGGCAGAAGTTGAGTTTAATAAAATACTTGAATTTAAAGTCCAATGATGACCATGAAACCATTGTAGACTTGTTGTAAAAACCCATCTAAAGGGTGGCACAGTGGTTAGCACAGCTGTCTTATGTCGCTGATGACCTGGGTTCGATCCCGGCCCTGGGTCACTGTCCGTCTGGAGTTTGCACATTCTCCCTGTGTCTGTGTGGGTTAAACCCCCACAACCCAAAAATGTGCAGATTAAGTGGATTGACCACGTTAAATTGCTCCTTAATTGGGAAAAAAAAATAATTGGGTACTCTTAAATTTTTTTTTTTAAAGTAAAATCCCATCTGGTTCAGCAATGTCCTTCAGGGAAGGAAATTTGCCTTCTAGGCTGGCCTACTCTTGATTCCAGACCTAGAGAAATGTGGTTGACTCGAAAACGACCAAATGAGCCACTCAGTTGTATCAAACCACTGCAGAAAATTAGATAATGATTGAACCCAAGTGGACCGGCATCGACCGAGGCACCAGTAGCGATAATGGCAAACCCAGCCCTGTCAACCCTGTAAAGTCTTTCTTGCTAACATCTGTGGGCTTATCCCAAAATTGGGAGAGCTCACAGACTCGTGAAGCAACGGCCTGACATGGAATCAAACCTTCCAGATCATGTCCCACATGCCACCATCATCATTCCTGGGTCACTCCGGCCAGTAGGACAAGACGTGCCCAGCAGAGGTGATGGTGGTGAACAGTCAGGTGGGGAGTTGCTCCCCTCCCATTGACTCCGGACTCCATGAATTTTCATTGCATCAGGTCAAACGTGGGAAAGGGTAACCCCTTGCTAATTACTGTGAACCCTGCTGTGTAGCATGCCCGTCGTGCGAAATGGGAAAGATTTTGAGTAGATCAAGCAACTCCAGGCTGTAATCCATGACGCACTGTGGGCCATAGCAGTAGAATTGTACTCAGCCACAATCTGTGACATCATGGCCAGGCACATCCCCCACCTACCATTACCACCAAGTCAGGGGATCAAGCATTATTCCGTGAAGAGTACAGGAGGACATGTTTGAAACAACAACAGGCAAATGCTAAAAAATGAAGTGTTAATCTGGTGAAGCTACGACACCGGACTGCTTGCGTGCCAAACAGCATAAGCAAGCGATAGACAGTGTGAAGCAATTTTGAAACCAATGGATCAGATCAAAGCTCTGCATTCCAGCTACATTCAGTTGTGAATGGTGGTGAGCAATTAAACAACTAACTGGAGGAGGAGGCTCCACAAATATGGTTATCCTGAGTAAAGGAGGAGCCCAGCAAATCATTGGAAAAGATAAGGCCAAAGCATTTGCACCAATCTGCAGCCTGAAATGCCAAGTGGAAGATCCATCAATGTTTCCTCCGGTGGTCCTCAACACCTCAGATGTCTCTGGAGCCAATTCAATTCACTTCACATGATATCAAGAAATGATTGAAGGCGCTGGATACTGCAATGGCTATGGTCTTTAACAATATTCCAGCAATACTGCTAAAGATTTGTGCTCCAGAATGTGCTGCACCACTAGCCAACTTGTTTTAGTACAGCTACGACACTGACATCTATCTGGCCAATTACCGCCTCATTGGTTTACTCTTGATGATCAGTTTGCTGATTCAGCACAATTTGCGACGACTCAGATACTGAAGCAGTCCGTGTCCAAATGCAGCAAGACCTGGACAATATCCATGCTTGGTCTGACAAATGGCAAGTAGCATTCATGTCACACAAGTGCCAGGCAATGACCATCTCCGACAAGAAAGAATCTAACTATTGCACCTTGACATTCAATGACATAAACATGGCTAAATTCCCCCACTACAATACCCTGGGGGTTACCATTGATCAGTTTCTTGATCAGAAACTGAACTGGATTAGCCATATAAATACTGTGGCTGCAAAAGCAGGTCAGAGACTGAGAATCCTACGGTGAACAGCTCACCTTTTGGCTCCTCAAAGCCTGCCCACCATCTACATGGCATAAGTCAGGAGTGTGATGGACACCCACCATCCACAGTGCTGTTTGGGTGTTCCAGAATTCACTTACCTGGATGAGTGCAGCTCCATCAACACTCAAGAAGCTCAACACCATCCAGGACAAAGCAGCCTGCTTGGTTCGCACCCCACCAACAAACGTTCATTCCCTCCACCACCAATGCACAGTGGCAGCAGCGTGTACCATCTACAATTTGCACTGCAAGAACTCACAAAAGGTCCTTATCAGCATCTCCCAAACGCACGACTACTATCATCTGAGAAGAGTAAGGGCAGCATATATATAGGAACACCAATACATATAGGGTGGCACCAGGGACCCGGGTTCAATTCCAGTCTCAGATGACTGTCTATGTGGATTTTGCACTTTGCACTTTCTCCCCGTGTCTGCGTGGGTTTCCTCTGGGTGCTCCGGTTTCCCCCCACAGTCCAAACATGTGCAGGTTATGTGGATTGGCCATGATAAATTGCCCCTTCGTGTCAAAATAGTTTGGTGGGGTTACTGGTTTACGGGGATACGGTGGAGATGTGGGCTTAAGTCGGGTGCCCTTTTCAAGGGCCGGTGCAGACTCGATGGGCCGAATGGCCTCCTGCATTATAGGGATTCTATTCTGTGACCACTACCTGGACGCTCGCCATCCTAACTTGGAAATATATCGGCATACCTTCACTGCCGCTGTGAAAATTCTGAAACACCCGCCGTAACAGCACTGTGGGTGCCCCTGTATTGCATCAATAATAGCAGTTAAAGAAGGCAGCCCACCGCCACTTTCTTTTTATTAAATTTAAAGTGTCTAATTCATTTTGTTTCCAATTAAGGGGCAGTTTAGCGTGGCCAGTCCACCTACCCTGCACGTTTTGGGTTGTGGGGATGAGAGCCACGCAGACACGGGAAGAATGTCACACGGACAGTGACCTGGGGCCGGGATCGAACTCGGGGCCTCGGCTCCATGAAATAAAAAAATGAAAATTAAAATTGCTTATTGTCACGAGTAGGCTTCAATGAAGTTGCTGTGAAAAGCCCCTAGTCGCCACATTCCGGCGCCTGTCCGGGGAGGCTGGTACGGGAATCGAACTGTGCTGCTGGCCTGCTTGGTCTGCTTTAAAAGCCAGCGATTTAGCCCAGTGAGCTAAACCAGCCCCTCCTGAGGCAGGAGTGCTAACCACTGCGCCTCCATGCTGCCCTCCCACTTTATTGAAGGAAATTAGGGATGGGCAAAAAATGCTGGCCGAGCCAGCGACTGAATTTTTAAAAATCTGCCCCGCCTAGATTCTGGCAGGATGGTGGTATTAAGGTCCACCCTCATCCGATCGAGATCCATACCCTCTCCCCCACCAGAATCCTTGAATGCCAGCGGACCATTCTGCTGTCAAGGGGGTTACAATTATCTCAATCATGTTCTCATTCAGTGTGTAGTTACTAACAGGCATTATCCAGAATGAGAGCTGATTAAATTTGGCCTTCGTATGCTTGAGAAATTGATATTTCTTGCTTTAATAATGGTTGAAAATTAAAGTACTATATTTTCTGCCATTAATCTTGTGAAGTTCTGGGAGTGAAATGAACTCCCTCAACAAAATTTGCTTCGTCATAATCTACCCCTTTCAAAGCTTGCTAGTTGTCTCCCATAAGAAACTGTCCTTGGATATGATTCTTTAGGTTAATGGGCCTCATCAAAATCTCAAATCAGTCTCCTTACATTGAAAGAAGTTTCACAGGTCTGTTTTTTGTGCACAAATACATATAATGCCAACACGTGTGCGCGCATGCATAGTTCTGTGCAGAACATTCAGCTAATCTCATTCTTGAGTGTTCAGTGTTCCAAGCAAAGTAGAATGATCACAGATCCCCTACAGTGCAGACGGCCATTCGCTCTGCACAAACTCTGTGAACGAGCACCCTACCTAGGCACAAGCCCCAAACCTATCCCTGCAACACAGTAACCCCGCCTACCCTTTTGGACAATATGGGGTCATTTATCATGGCCAATCCACCAAACCACATCTTTGGACTTTGGGGGGAAATCGGAGCACCCAGAGGAAGCCCTAGCAGACACAGAGAGAACATACAAGCTCCACACAGACAGTGACCCACGGTCGGAATTGAACGCGGGTCCCTGGCGCTGTGAGGCAGCAGTGCCAAGTAATTGACTTTTTTGGGGACCGTATGCTGAAAACAGTGAGCAGAACAGTTCTTCACCTATTATGAATTCCCAGGTTAAGTCAAGACGGGAGGTGGGAGTCTTGGATTAAAGAGATCAAATGACCAATAGGATCAGTTCACAGTTTTGCACGATACCTCTGAATGCATTGACCCAAAGGGTAGAATACCTGCTTTCCCTTCAGCTGGAGCTGCATTCTCAGGAAACAAGAATTATGCCCTGTTTAATGCAAACCACACCAAACAACTAGTAATAATGGAATTTGATTCGATCAATGTCCCAATTCTGCCATCAACCACACTCAAAATCGCAATGAAGAATTGGTTTGGCATTATTAAAACAAAACTGAGGAAGCAGTTTGAGCTGCTTTTTGCCACAAGTGCAGTTTTAAATCTACTTTGACTGGGAGAATTACGATGGTACATCACCAAACTCCTACATTCTGACTCAGTTTCTTCAATGTCGTTAAGTACAGGGGCATTGCAATAAGCTCGTTTCTGTATTGGACTGAACTACTATCAAGATTTATAGAATTAAGGCTCTGTTACAAACACTTAAAATTGAAATAAGAATGGAGGAACTGTCATGTGGTAGAATTATAAGTGACTTATATGTTGAATTGAAAATACATAGTTAATAGCAGCAATACAAAGCTCAAGGTTCTTATTCATGCATACAAACGTTCACTCTGTTCAATATATTTTAATCGAAAGGAAAGAAATTAGGATAAATGAGTCTCATTAAGAAAGAAACCCCCTCAAGGGCACTTGTAAAAATGAGATTTTTAAAATCAATATGACATGACCTTTTTTCAACCAAACTTCTTGAGATATTAATATTCATTGATTTTTATATGTGGATGTATTTACCAGGAATCCTGTTGTATTAACTGCAAAGAGTAAACCCAGTTAATAGTCCCTGAACAATTTGCAACTTGGATACGTTTTATTCCACAGGTGAAGGAAATGTGTTTATCTTGAGTTACATGACGAAATGCCAATGCAAAGCTGTTTCATTTCATGCTCACCCTAAGGTTACGTACAAAGACCTGACTCCAGATTAAAGCTGAATGGTAATCCCTGGAAGAGGGATTCTCGCTCTGCTGTGTAGTTGAGACAAGTGGATTTACTCAAATCCTCAGCATTTGTGTGAACAGAAATTGAGTTCACCAACACTTTTGTTGGTTAAGTGCAGCCACTATTATTGTAGGATAGGTTTTATTTGTGATTGTTGCACGGTAATTATGGGAAATAGATTTAATTTCGATACTTAATGAAGTGGGCGAATATTTGTTGTCCAGAAGGAGAAATAATCATTTTCTAAAAATGTGTTCTTTCACTGGTTGTGGGGTTCGCTGGCGAGACAAACGTTTATTACCCAACTCTGATAGCACAGGAGAAGGTGGTGGTGAGCTCCCTTCTTGAACTGCTGCAGGCCATGTGTTGTGGGTGCACGCACTGTGCTGTTAAGTGAAGTGGTTCAGGATTTTGACCCAGTGTAAGTGAAGGAATGGCAATATTGTTCCAAGCCAGATGGTGTGGAGGGGCACTGGCAGGTGGTGGTGGTGTTCCCATGCATCTGCTGCTCTCTGCTTCTGCGTTGCAGAGGTGGTGGGTTTGGAATGTGCTATCGAAGGACCCGAATGAATTGCTGCAATGCAGATTGTAGATGGTGCACACTGCTGCCACTGTGCGTTAGTGGTGGAGGGAATTAAAATTTAAAATGGTGGATGTGAGACTGATCAATCAGGCTGCTTTGTCCTGGATGGCATTCAGCTATTTGAGTTTTGTTGGACTTTATTGTAGATGGTGGACAGGTTTAAGAACGTCAGGAGGTGAGTCAACTTGTTCTCGTACCAACAATATTGAGATTGCTGGTCCAGTTCAGTTTATGGTAATCCCTAGGATGTTGATTGAAGGGTATGCAGTGATGGTAATGTTATTGACTGTCAAGGAAGGATGGTTGGATTCACTTTTGTTGGAGATGGTCGCTGCCTGGCACTTGTGTGGTACAAACGTTACTTGCCACTTATCAACCCAAGCCTGAATGTTGTTCAGGTTTTGCTGCATAGAACTGCAAATGGTGCTGAAGATTGTGCAACCAGCGAAAACCCCAGTTCTGACCTTGTGATGGAGCGAAGATCAGTAATGAAGTAATTAAAGGTAGTTGGGCCTGAGACACTATTCTGAAGAACTTGTGCGATATCCTGGGACTGAGATGAGTGACCTCCAACAAGCATAACCATCTTCCTTTATGCTGTGTATGACTCCAGGTGCTGACAGTATTTCCCCCTGATTCCACTTTATCTCGGACTCCTTGATGTCACCCTTGGCCAAATGTTGTCTTGATGTCAAGAGCAATCACCCTCACCTCACTTCTTGAGTTCAGCTCTTTAGCCCATGTTTGAACTAGGGAGCAGAGTGACCCTGGTGGAACCCAAACTGAGCATTAATGAGCAGGTTATCAGTGAGTAAGTACCATTTGATAGCACTGTCGATGACTCAGTTAGCTGATGAATGAGAGTAGACTGATGGGGCAGTAATTGGCTAAGTTGGATTTGTCCTGCTTTTGATGGATTCATCATACTCCAAATGGCATAAAAGATTTAGAATTTCAAAACAAGAACATTAAGCTTTTTCTGGTCTCTGCGGTTGAGCTTCCTGGTGTTTTCAACTGTGTTGTCAAACAGTTGAGATTACTGCAGGAATTGGGCACATATTTCCGGTTATGGGGGTGGCAGCTGCCGCCCCGATTTCTTCATATTGTTTTGGCTCTATTTGACCAAAGTGGTAGTTGTTATAAATATTTCCCATATACTTCACTGAAGGACTGAAAGAATGAATTTTTTACAAAGTGCAATCGTCGTTATTTTTAAAAATTTCTTTCTCTTATAAATTTAGAATACCCAAATATTTTTTTTCAATTAAGGGGAAATTTGTGGCAATCCAACTATCCTGCACATCTTTTTGGGTTGTGGAGGTGAGGCCCACGCAGACACAGGGAGAATGTGCAAACTCCACACAGACAGTGACCCGGGGCCAGGATCGAACCTGGGTCCTCGGCACCATGAGGCAGCAATGCTAACCACTGCGCCACCGTGCCGCCTGTGCAGTTATGTAGATAAATGCAGCCGATAATTGCACACATAGAATCAAGGGGCAAATGTCAAATTAGCTGAATGACCAGTTAAATCCGTTTCCGTGGTGTTGGTTGCAAGAGGACATTTGGGCCTTTCAATGAATATTTATCACTTTTTTTTTGTCATTATTTGAGTAGGCAAAGCAGTCACAGACTTCCGTAGCTTCCATAATCAGCAATTAAGTTTACGTATATTAGATCTAGGAAATTGACAAAAAAGACACTGACCTAATTTATGGGGAATAGTTTTATACGATCTTTGCTCTGAAATGAGAATAGAGGCTTGGCTTCGTTCCCAGGGATTTAAAAAACATCTATTTTATAAGGAATGTTTTCACTCAATCAAATATTGTTTTATTTTCAAAAGCCCAAGCCTCTGCATTTAAATTATGATGAAAATTATGACATACGATAAGCAAAGCATGAAATTTCCATGATGCTGTGTCTCGCTGTCTAATATGTTTAACCCCTGACTCTTTTTGTTCATCTCATTAACTGCTTTTATATTAATGCTTTTCTGAATTGGGATTCTCAAGACTGGCACCCACGAACCAGCTCTCACCATTTGCATTGCTAAACGAGCAGTTGACTGAAAGAATGTTTCCTTCATTAAGTCTGCCTCGAGAATAAGGGAGCCAGATTTAAGAGTGGGATATAAAAACCTAGAACTGGCTTTTGGATAACTGTCTCCCAAGAAATGAAATAAAATAAAATGGCATCTGAAAACGCAGCTTTTGTAAAGCCAATCATCCTGCATGCCATAGGGAGAACTGATGTATTTTGTTCATTCTTTGAATGTGGGCGTCACTGATGAGGCCAGCAATTATTCCCCGTCCTAGACAATTGAGTGGTTTGTTGAAACCGTCAGAGGACATCTGAGGGTTGATCACATTGATTTTGCTCTGGAGTCAGATGTAGGCCAGACAGGGTCATCAAGGAAGATTTCCTTCTCGGAAGGACATTACTGACAATTCGGTAATTACATGGCCACCATTACTGATACGTGTTTTCTCTTGCAGTTTTATTTATTGACTGAATCTAAATTCACCAGCTGTTCTGTTCAGATTTTAACTCATGTCTCAGGATAATTTGTCCAAGCCTCTGGATGACTCATCCAGGAACATCATAACTGTCTTCCTGCTGACCTCATTCAATTTTGGCAGCCTGTGATGGAAAGACTGAGAACAGGCCAGGAGCTGGTAAACCAGCATCTAGTTTTGCATCCATTTCCACTCTGGATTTCAAGAGACCATGCTCCCTACTTTGGGAATCCGTCTGACCTGAGTGTGGCATCTTTGAGGACTAATGCAACCAAGAGGTACAGTGGCATTTTTCTTAACCATAGGGAACTACCTTGACGACAAGCCAAAGAAGCCTGTTATTTTCAGGTGGTGCTTTTGCAAAGGGGGTCTCTGAGGGGCATTGTTTTTTTTTCTTGGGTGGGGGGGGTGGGTGCGCGGGGTGCGGGGGTTGGGTGGAGGGCCAGTGAGATACGACAACATCGGTCACAACCTGAGCAGCAAGGCCAGAGCATGGGAAATGTATTACAAGTGGGTCAGGCACTCCCCATCAATCTTGCAATTGGGTGACTTCCATAGGTTGTAGGAGCTGGTTGCCAGCATATTTATTGGTATCATACCTTCAAAGGTCTGTGGGACCCCCGGTGTCTGCCATCATTGTGGCTCCTTGAATGTAATTGTGTTTGAAGATTGAATGTCGTGGCTTAAGGGAATTGCAGTCAGTAATTCTCCTTTAGAAATCTGTTTGCGTGTATCATGGGATAGCATTAACAGATAATGAGCTAAACTCCACTGGTGCTGCACAAGAAAAATATTGAAGACTACAGAGGGAAGACAATCATTGAATTAGTATCAGTGACTTTTCAATTCAAACACATTTTTCTGAGAGCATATTTATTTTCCTTGCACAGATAAATGTTTCACAAGCTGCCACAACTGTTCCCTATCCAGAACATGGTGAATAAGTGGCTATGGTGTGTGCCGTCAGATTAGAATAATAGACCACCTACCCAAGCACGATTTGTATCCCATTTAGTGACAAAGCACTAAAGGTTTTCTGAATACCTTGGGTCGCAAAATAGTTTGATTAAATGCAAATTTGAGGTATTTGAGGCTGATCAGCGTTTACCGATATGGGTGAATCATAGAATCCAAACAGTGCAGGAGGCCATTTGGCCCATCGTGTCTGCACCAACCCTCCGAAAGCACACACTATCTAGGCCAAAATCCCCACCCTATCCGCGTGACTCCCACCTAACCGTAAGGGAAAATTTAGAGTGACTAATCCACCTAACCCGCATATCTTTGGACTGTGGGAGGAAACTAGAGCACCTGGAGGAAACCCATGTAGGCGCGGGGAGAACTTAGAAACTCCACACTGACAGTTGCACGAGGCCGGAATCGAATCCGGGTCCCTGTTGCTGAGAGACAGCAGTGCTAACTTCCATGCCACCGTGATGAAACCATCAATTGATGGTGGAAATCAAAATACTAAAATGCTAGAATTATGAAGCATGTCTGTTGCCATCTTGAAAGATAAAAAGATCAGTTACAATCTTTGTCAAAATATATATTCTGCCCTGTCTTCAAGTACTCAACTGAAGTTTAACTTTATATTTGATCAGGTGATTAGAGTTTGTAAGTTATGTTCTTTTTAATGTGGGACGGCGAGGAAAGGTCCACAGACTGAGGGAAACGACAAATCATTTAGACTTGATGTGCCCGAATTTTCTAACACTTGGTGGTTTTATGGCAATTGGGTAACTTTATTGAAATCTGCGAAATCATCCATTTATTTTTGATTAATGATTGATTTTGTAGCATTCATTCAACGCCAGTCTGATTTAGTCTCCAGGTTTGGTTGACTCCTGGATAAGCAAAAGAAAAACTGGAGCTCTTGCATGAGACTTTTAATACTGGGAGCATTTTTCAACTTCCCACACTCTAACACTAGTTGATTATTTTGTACATACGTTGAAAGTGCAGTTCCAATGTGGGTGTTCCAACTTGCCTGCTAGAATTTTATTACAGGCATTATTTTGAGGGTTTTCTTCTATCGCCAGACAACAATACGCTTGCTTGCGGCTGGATTATCCAGTGGCCAAGTGCGTGGGTGTATTATTGCACAAATTGTGGACTGTACATCTTCCAATTTAAATAAGACATATCCGGGAGTTTAACTTCTGGTTACAGTTGGATAATCAAACAAATTTGACTGCCTTCTGTATGTCTTTTCCAAAGGAAGTACCACTTTGTGTGTCAGACAAGCAGACCTACTGTGGTTATATTGCAACAATCGGAGAATTCTGTCCGCTGCACAGCATTATACAAGAAAGAAGGATATCTTGCTGTCAGGATAAAACATCAGTAACGGGATCGCTGTGAGGATACTAGAGTGGTGTGTTTCCACCATCACAAGCACCAGCGAGGAAGTCCTTGGCCTTTATACCAGGAAACATTGCGACTGGCTTGACAAAAGTTGCCAAGAGATAGAGGAGTTATTCCAAAGTAATTCCTAAGTTTCCACAGACTGGAAACTTCATCACACCTCAAGAGAAAATCCACAATCTGGTGCACGTTTGAAGGGAATGATAGCGGATCAGAACCTGAAACATGACGAACATATGACGGGTAGAAAGAACACGTGAGATCCAGCAACTCGCCAGTTTTAGCAATTTAAAGAAGGGCTTAATGGATGGTAGATGCTCTCCAAACAATCTAAACAATTGCCAAATTCCAAAATGCCTTCAGTTCCACCAGATGATGGCAAAAAATATTACCGGAGCATTTGAACCGGGGGAGTGAGATTAGGTATCTGCAGGTTAGGGACTTTGCGCGAAAGGTCTGGAGGGGGATCCCTAGGTTGCCAGGATATACCCTTCTGGAGCGACTGCTGCTCCCGGATGTGGAAGGGGAAGGAAGAATTGGTGATATATACAAGTGGCTGGAGGAGCAGGGAGGCGAGCGGGTGGTGAAGATCAAGGAGAAATGGGAAGGGGTGTTCAGAGAGGAGATCAACTGGGGAGCATGGAGTGAGGCACTGTGTAGGGTAAACTGGACCTCCTCATGTGCAAGGATGAGCTTGATACAGTTTAAGGTGGTGCATAGGGTGCATATGACTCAGGCGAGGATGAGTGGGTTCTTTCGGGGGGTAGCAGATGAGTGTGAAGGGTGTGGGCGGAGCCAGCGAATCACGCACATGTTTTGGGGTTGCGAAAAATTGGGAAGATTTTTGGCGCGAGTGTTTGCGGTTTTAGCCAGGGTAGTCGAGGAGGAGGTGGACCCAGACCCTTTGGTGGCGATATTTGGTGTTTCAGAGAAGCCGGAGCTCATGGAGAGGAGGAAGGCCGATGTCTTGGCCTTCGCCTCTTTGATTGCACGGCGGCGCATTTTGTTGGAGTGGCGGACGGCATCGCACCAGGGGTGTAGCGGCTTGGTTGGGTGACCTGTACAACTTCCTGTGATTAGAGAAGATAAAATATGAGTTATGGGGCTCTTCAGGGGATTTTTAGGTAAGGAAGGGGATGTTCGTTTGAGGGGCTGTTGGTCACAGGGGAGGGTGGGATGAAAAAGAGGAAATAATTGTGCAGACTGTATAGTTGATTGTTGGGAAGCATGTTTCCTGGGGTGTTTATTTGCTGTAACGTGTTTTGATACATGTTTGTAATAAAATACATTTTTTTTAAACTGTGAATTTCTACAACTGTTACCACACCACTATAAAAGCATTCAAAACACTTTGCTCAAAGCATCTTTAAGTTGTATTTACCATGATTTAGGTAAACAATGCAACATTTTCTTTGTTGTGCAAACTCACGATCCCACAAGCTGCAATGAAATGAATCATTTTGTCTGTTTCAGTACTCATCACTGTGGAAAGAATGTTAGCCAGAACTCTATTCCGCTAAGGAAGTTTCAGCTTCATAGTATCTTCAGTAAATGTGACTATTGTCTTTCTAATGTGGTTTTATTTGACAGTAGACAGAAAAGGAACCTTGAGATAATATGGGTGAGGAAGAACGTTCTGCCCATTCAAGCTTGCCCTTGCCAAAAAAAAACAATGGTCCATTCCTGTTCCCAACTGTTTATTGAATGATGCTAGTGTTTTTGCTTGTACAATGTTACGTTTGCTCTTCATATGAAGAACTAGTAACACTGGTCAGAATTTGCCAACTTGGGAGCTGAAGGGACCAGTAACACATCACATGGCATGTTTCTCCGCTGAGTCATGACTGAACTTGGAAAATCGCTGGACAGATGTTTTGTTTCATTTATTTTTCTTTTTTCATATGCAAACATAAAACACACAATGTAAGTACATAGGCACGAGCATCGGGTGAAGCATACAGGAGTGTAGTACTGGTCGGTAGAGAAGATTTGTGAAGAGATCATAAGAGGGTCGTTTAGGAGTCTGGTAAGAGCGGGGAAGAAGCTGCTTTTGAATCGGTTAGTGTGTGTTCTGAGACTTTTGTATCTCCTGCCCGATGGAAGAAGTTGGAAGAGTAAGTATGTCGGGTGGCGGGGGGGGGGTCTTTGATTATGCTGTCCGTTTTCCCAAGGCAGCGGGAGGTGTAGATAGAGTCGATGGATGGGAGTCGGGTTTGTCTGATGGAGTGGGTGGTGTTCACGGCTCTATGTAGTTGCTTACGGTCTTGGGGCAAGCAGTTGCCATACCAGGCTGTGCTGCAGCCAGATAGGATGCTTTCTATGGGTCATCTGTAAAAGTTGGTAAGAGTCAATGTGGACATGCCGGATTTCCTTAGTTTCCTGAGGAAGTATAGGTTGTCAGAACCTGCAGCCTTTACTGTGCCCAGTGCATGTAGCTAATAATACCACATGGAATGCGCCGAAGAAACAGATACTGAAATCTATGATGGTGATAAAACTTGATATATTTGGTAGAAACTGGCTGCAAAGATTTATCTTGGTTACAGATCCACCATATTTTTTATTTTTGAAGTGCTGATACTCATAAGTTTTAAGATGGCCTTTGATATTTATGTAGTTTTAAATGGTCACATATTTTTCTTTGCCTTCCTTGTTTTCAAACACAGACTTGAAAATGATAAACGATACGTTCATGATGAAATTAGCAAGATTCTCCAACGCGAACGAGATGCAGCAAGTGATAGTCTAATAAACACTGTATTACGGGAGAGAGCGCTGACTGAAGAGGAACGCGTGAAAGCCAAGCATGCTGTAAGTAGACTGATAACCTTAGCTTACTGACTTATCATCTGGCTTTAGAATTATATACTCTTAATTAGAAGAAAATTGCTGTCGGTGCTCATGGTCTAATTTGCTATTTCAAAAATGTGTAACATCAGATAATAGGAGCCTTCACATATTATAAAATCCATTGCACTGACTCCGTAGAAAATCTCCAGTAGTCAAGTTATGGGTGAAATTGTCAATAATTGTGGCTGCTGGTATTATTTTGGCAATATGGTGTTCATTGCTGCTGGGTCTGTGTTGGCAGACATGCTGTACTTTGCAAATTTCTCCCCTGAAAATTAGCTTGCATGCAATTTGGTAAAGTCCTGCTTCAGGGCAAACTAAAATTTTCAGGATGTTTGGTGGGTAGAATGAGCAATATTGATGATATTTTCCATCACCATTCATGACTATGTGCTAGAGAAATTGATCTGATCTGTTGGTTGCGGGATCGTATAGTCTTTCTATCACATGCTGCTTCAGTTGTTGAGTATACACATAATCCTGTGTTGTGCCAGGTTGGCACCTGTTTGTCAGTCTACTCCTGGCATGCTCTCCACACCTCCATTGAGCCAGAATTGTTCTCTCTCTGGCTTGATAATGATAGAGTGACAGGTATGCTGGGCCATGAGGTTTGCAAATTGCGGTTATATACAATTCCTTGCTGATGGCCCACAGTGCCTCATAGATGCCAGTTTTGAGCTGCTAGATCAATTACAAATCAACCCCATTTAACATGGTGGCATTGCTACACAACATGATGCATGGTTTCATAAGTGTGAAGACAGGACTTTGCCTGCACACGGATTGTGCGATGGCAACACACAACAAAGCTGTCACGGGTAAATGCACCTGTGGTGGGTAGGTTGATGAGGTCAGATAGGTTTTTCCTCCTCTTTGGTTCGCTCACCACCTGCCACAGACTCAGTGTGGCAACTATGTCCTTCGGGCTCAGTCAGCAGTGGTGCTACTGAACCACTCTTGGTGATGAGCATTGAAATTCCCCAACCAGATTGTGTTATGTGTCCCTACTAGCCTCAGTGCTTCTTGCAAGTGATGTCCAACATGGAGGAGTACTTAATTCATTAGCTGAGGGAGGGCAGGCAGTACCTGGTAATCAACAGGAGAATTCTTTCCTACGTTTGACCTGATGCCATCAGACTTCATGGAAGTCAATGTCGCTACTATGTACTGCTGTAAGCCACCTGTGGTGGACCTGGCCTGTTGGTGGAAAACAACATACTCGGGGACAGTGATAGTGTCTGAGATATTGTCTGTGAGTTATGATTTGGTGAGTATGATTATTTAAAACTTTTGCTTGACTAGTCTTTGCAACAGCTCTCCCAATTTTGACACATGCCGTAGATGTTAGGAAGGAGGATTTTCAGGGTAAACTGAGCTTAGTGTGCCATTGCCGTTCCCTGTGCCTAAGTCAATGCTGGGTTGTCCATCCAGTTTTTTTCCTTTTCAACTTTTCTGTCGCGGTTTTGTACACCTAAGTGGGTTTCCAGGCCATTTCACAGGACAGTTAAGAGTCAAGCACATAGTGTGAAACAAAAACAGAAAATACAGGACAATCTCAGCATGTCCGACACATCTCTGGAGAGAAAAGAGAGCTAACGTTTCGAGTCTGGATCACTCTTTGTCGAATGTAATCAGTTGTGATGCCCCCATCACTAAATAAGTTCCTAACATTGTATTCCTATGCTGTGGCTATTAATAGAAATTGTGAGAGTGTGGACATCAGTATGTGCCTTGGCTCTGATGACTCTATTAGCTTGAATGGCCTGTGAATACATCCAGCCCAGGATCTGAAATGACTGTTGAGGAAAATTGCTTGGTAATCGCAGGCATGCAGAGAACTACATTGTAGGGTGAGTCACTATCTTGAAGGGATGGGAAGGAGGGAAGATTGCTTTTAAGCATTTGCGAATAACTGTTCTTGACCAGAGAGACGGTAACCAAAGTGCATTGAAGAGATTGTACAGGAGGTCACCTAAAACACGGCTACCTGTGTTTCAACTTGCACCAAGTCCTGTTTCCCTACCACATTTGCCATCGCTGACCTTTATTGACTCCCAGCTAAGTCATGACCTGATCTTAAAATTCCTATTCTTGGTTTCAAATCCCTTCCTGGCTTTATCTTTTTCTTTGTAATCTCCTCCAACCCACATCCCTCCCAAGATACCTGCGTTCCTCTAATTCTTGTCCCTTTAGCACCTGATTTAATTGCTCCATCGGTGGTGGCTATGCCTTGAAGTACCTCTGCCCAAAATTCTGGAATACCCTTTCTATACCTCTCTTCCTCTGTTCCTCTCTTACCTCCTTTAAAACGTTCCTTAAACTTTTGATCATCTTACCTAATTTCTCCTCATGTGGGTTCATGTCAGATTTTGTTTCATGATGTTCCCATAAAGTACTTTGGTACATTTGTTTGTTACATTAAAGGCGCAGTATAAATACAAATGTCATCATTGTTCCACATTTGTTAGTTACTGTGCTACCATATCCTTTGTCTTATAGTCATCCTATTTCATCACAACACGGTTTCTAACCAGCCGAACTGAAGCATACATTGTGTCTGACTTGACATCAAAGCAGTAGCATTGGCAAAAGTCATTATGGAATCTACAGCCATCATTTCTAAATAATGCCTTTCAAGGTTTTTATTTAAACCCGGCTGTGAAAGAAGCATTTCCTCAGTAAATATCAGAGTATGTTCAGAGACATCTTCAGACCAGTCACTGGTCCAGTGTTGGATTCACTGTCACCAAGTCAGTTGTTATTTTAAACCCTATCATCAAATGTTTTTTTCACTTGCCCCTCCTTCCCCAACAACGTTCCCAGGAATTATGAGTAACGAGTTGGGATAATCCATAATGATCTTTCCGTGAAGAATTGATCTATTTTATCCTTCAGAGGTTTATGTAAAACACCATTAGCTTGTTTTATCCTGTCAGAAAAAACTGATTTATTAAAATCATCTAGCTATTTGTATGCTTCAAGAATTTTATTGTAAGTGTATGTGATGCATACAATGTTGTGAATCTCTTTTTTTTTAAATATGTGCATATCTTGTGAATTCAATATTGAGTGACTTCTGATATTTGGCATTTCCACCTTCAGGCTATTTTCTGTGTTGGTTTCAGACAGCTATTAACTTTGCCACTCTGACCTGCCAATAGCTCCCTTTGTAGAAAGTAATTCCTGAAGTGATTGGTAGCTGACATCATTCACCACCACCCCCCTCTTAAAAACACACACTTAAATATAATTGTGCTTTTTTTTTTGGTCAATTCTTTAGCTCTTCGTCTTGTTGATTGTACTTGAGGGGTCAACTCACACAGTTCAAAACACCAGCAAGCTTGAAAAGAGTAGGGCAGAAGGCCAACTAAATCAGAAAGCAGTGGTTAAATAATACCAAGTTTGTATGACTGACTGAGGGCATTCACATTTGAATGATTGATTAGGCAGATTGTGTGTAAAGCAGGCCAGGTACACAGTGGAACCAATTCTCTCTTGCGTTAGGCTAGCTTGCCAAATTTGTCGATCACAGCTTTAATTTCTCCGATTAACGTTTTAAAAGAAGAATAAATACTATTGTTGAATTCTATGCCAGTGCTGTACTTCTGTAAAAATGATTTTAAGTATCATTGCCTAACTTAGGGCAGCATGGTGGCGCAGTGGTTAGCACTGCTACCTCATGGCGGCGAGGACCCGGGTTATATCTCGGCCTTGGGTCACTGTCCATGTGAAGTTTGCACATTCTCCCTGTGTTTGCGTTGGCCTGACTCCCACAACATAAAGATGTGCAGGGTAGGAGGATTGGCCACGTTAAATTGCCTCTTAATTAGATTTTATTTTTAAAGTATCATTGCCGCATTTCATATAAGAGATGTCACAGTGGTTGCTGAACAGAATTTGAAAAGTTGTATGGTAACGGATAAAGCAAGAAAGAAAATCCAAAGATTTTCACTGCCACATGCAAAACATTCTAGTTAAGTTGAACTTTTGCCAGAAAATTAGCAATTTCCCAGCAAATGTAGGGCCTTTTCATAAGCCATATTGTATTGACATAGCATCACTTGAGTCCCAATAAATGGTGAATAAAGTCAGCACCAAACAAAAATCCATATTCAGGAAAATGCAGAATACCGTTTAACACAACCTCGGTGTAATGATCCTATATTTTCAGGTGGACTAGCTGCTCCAGTGATTTGTTGAAATGAACTGTCATTAAATCATTGCAAGTTGGAAAATAGCTTTATTGAGCTGCTGAAGTTTCAAGCTGACTTCTTTCAAAAACTAATTGAATGCAGGGTTGTCATCTCATAATGAAACTGAATTGTAGCTGCACATGCATACTGGGAGTCTTGTAAAACGTGTTTTTGGGCTGTATCAAGTGCATTGAGCAATAATAGGGGATGAGAAGCATTGAGGCTGAAGGTGCATGGGCTTCTCTCACTCAGCCTTCATAATTTAATGTGACGAATGTCGAGATTTCTGATCTATTGTATTTTATGTATTTGGTGCAGTAAGGGTTAAAAGCCCGGGTCAGTGTGTGAATGACTGCTGCAGTAGTATTTTTAAATTTCTGATTTAAAAGGTAACTAGGTTTTTGGGGGCCAGGGATGCAATTAAAGCGTTGTAAAAGCTTGGTCTAATGGATTTGTACTGGGAATAAAATGGTTCCCTGTGGGATATTTAATTAGAGACATTGTGCTTCAGCTTGGTAAGATGGATGTAACTCATGGGAGGGGCTAGAGTATCGGGGATTTTGCAGACGAGAAGGCATTTCAGTTGGGAGTTGAAAGTCAAACCATGAAGACAGTTTCTGAATACTTTAGCGAGAGATCCTGCATTGTACTGACGGGAATCGGGTCTATCTCTCAACAAAAGTCTCAAAGAACATCTCTTGAGCAAGTATGCCCGGATTAACTAACTGCATTTAAAAGTGGATTGAGAGCTGAGATGGTTTTACTGTTTGAGGGGGATGAAGGTAGCAGGTAAGGGTGTCACTGTATTGATTAGCATTTTTTCAGGGGTGATTTTAAGTTTTTTTTCTTGTGTGATGATCAAGATATTTTAATACTGTGTTAGTAGTAAAGTTTGTTTCAATATACCACATCCCTATTTTGCGTGAAATCAATCCTGGAATGAGGTATCCTCTCCTCACAATCTTCCAAAATTTAAATGAAATATTGGGGTTTTTGTCCAGTATCCTAGCAACTGTTGGGGTCTAGTCCAGAATTTTAAAAGAATCTTGGTTTGAAAGGTTGGGTGCCAGGGGTGCAATTAAAGCATCACAGAAAGCTGGGGTTAATGGAATGTTCTGATCAAGGAGATTCCCTGTGGAGTTAATTAGATTTCAGCTTGATAAAGTGATGGCTTCACCTGGTAATGACCAGGTATCAGGCATTTTGCAGCAAAAAACGGTTCCGTTATGAGCTGAATGAAGCTGTGACCAGAAGGCAAGCAGTTTGCTCTTACTGCAGTTCAGTTAAAATAGATTAACAGTCTTTAAAGCAATGCAGACTCGTCGGTGAACAAGGGGAGCTGAAACAACAGCTGAAGAAATATGGCCAGGGTTTCTGCATGGTTCTGACAGGCGTCAGATCATTTATTTAAAGCTGTGCCAAAGATATTTCTTTCACAAAGAACATCTCGATAAAGCAGGTATTCCTAAGTGCCAATGATTGAACAGTGGATTGAAAGCTGAGCTAGCTTTTTCCTTGTTGTTTATGTCGAATAAAGATAGCATTGGTATTGTGTTCATTGTATTGAGTGGTATTGTTTAAGGGGTAATTGTAAGCTGTTTTCTCATGTGATAAACATATTTAATAATAATCGCTTATTGTCACAAGCAAGAAAAGCTTCTAGTCGCCACATTCCAGCTTCTGTTCGGAGAGGCCGGGGCAGGAATTGAACCCAGCGGTGCTGACCTTGTTCTGCATTACAAGCCAGCTGTTTAGCCCACTGTGCTAAACCAGCTGTTGGTAATAAAGTTTGTTTTAATATACCATATCCCAATTTTGCGTGTAATCACCCCTGGAGAGAGGTATCCTTTCCTCACAGTCTTACGAAATTCTAATACAATATTACAATTTCTGTCCAGAATGCAAGCCACTTTTGGGATCTGGTCCACAACCGTAATATTTGTCAGAACATCAGTGGAAATGTTGGATGTTTAGTCAAGCAGAGGAGATAATTAAGCTGGGAGGAGGAGATTATACCAAAATGATGCATGGGGTTGAGAGACTTTAGTAATAATAGTAATCTTTATTAGTGTCACAAGTAGGCTTGCATTAATACTGCAGTGAAGTTACTGTGAAAATCCCCTAGTCACCACACACCGGCGCCTGTTTGGGCACACTGAGGGAGAATTCATAATGTCCAATTCACCTAACAAACACGTCTTTTCGGTATTTGCGGAAGGAAACCGGAGCACCCGGTGGAAACCCATGCAGACACAGGGAGAACGTGCAGAGACAGTGATCCAAGCCAGGAATTGAAACCGGGTCCATGGTGCTGTGAAGCGACAGTACTAGCCACTGTGCTACTGTGCCGCCCATGTGAAGTTTGACGTTTGTTCTCTTTAGATTAGAGAAAAGCGAGGGCAAATTTAACACTGGTTTTCAAAATGATCAAGGATCTTGATAGAATAAAAAATAACTTGTTTCCTCTGATATGTGGACTAAGGGGACAGATTCAAGATAAATGACAAAAACTGAGGAGAGGTGAGAAATTTGTTATGAGTCGAGTTGTTGGGACCTGGAATATATTACCCGAGGGGGTGGTGGAAGCAGATTCAGTGGTAGCTTTCAAAGGAAATTTGTAAAGGAAAATATTGTAGGGCTTTGGGGAAGAAGTACTATAATGAGATTAATTCCTAAAAATTCCTCTTCCTCTGAACCAGCACAGGCATGAAGAACCGAATGGCTGCTTTTGTGCTGTGATTCTGTGAAAACCTTATGGTTATGAAGAGAATTGTATCTCCTACTGGAAAGCCGTAAGTTATTGCCAGACAAGTTGCCTGATAACATACAAGGGCAAAAGTGTGCCACAACCTCAATTAGCTGCAAGGGCAGTCAAGAACAAATGGACATTGTTCAGTGAAAAGCCAAACTCAATGCCAGTGCCCAATTTCACCTGTCGTTCACAATGTTGCGTTGAATATATCTTCATTGTAGATCTGTGCAAAAGGCTACAATAATGCATAAACATAAGGGTGCCGTTAATTACCATGGCAACACAGATGCATAACCAGCACTGAAGTACAGTCATAGTTAAATCAAATGGATCTCTTTGGTTTGACAATTTAATACAAAAGTATTTGTCTCTCCTTTGTGGTATTTGTTTCAGTGTTGCCTTTCATATGATTCTAATTTAATCTATTAGCTTCTAAATCAATTGTTATTAATCTTGATAAAATTGCTATCTGCGCTCATGCTTAAACTGATGTGATAAAAGGTTCTAAATTTCTATCACTTACACAGAGAATTAACTTGGCTCAGGCACAAAATTGAAGCTTATTTCAAGAGAACCGGTTGAAAATGTTGTGCTGTGTAATGATAGCATGCCAATGCACTGATGGCTCATCGTCACATTTTTCAATCGAGTTAAATGCTTTTGCATCAGTAAAGTAAAAGAATATGGAGACCAGACAATTGAAGATCAATAGTTTGTGTACAGCTGACCACAGGTAAACAGTTCCCTGACGCCAGTATCAAAGCCCCATGCCCTGCATCACATACAATCCATACAGTGCAGAAGGTGGCCATTCAACCCATCAATCCTTCACCGACCCTCCGAAAGAGAACCCTACCTACCCCTGTTTGCCCACTCTCTCTCGTAACCCCACCTAACTTTCACACCTTTGGACAACAGGAGGAAATCAGAGGAAACTCAGGCAGGCAAGGGGAGTACATGCAAACGCCACACAGATAGTCTCCCAAGGCCGGAATGGAAACAGGGTCCATGGTGCTGTGAGGCAGCAGTGCTAACTACTCTACTACTCTGACTGACTGTGCAGCATTGTTTCTTCCACACCTTTCTGAAAATGAAATGAAAATCGCTGATTGTCACAAGTCGGCTTCAATGAAGTTACTGCGAAAAGCCCCTAGTCGCCACATTCCGGCGCCTGTTCGGGGAGGCTGGTACAGGAATTGAACCGTGCTGCTGGCCTGCCTTGGTCTGCTTTAGGAAGCGATTTAGCCCAGTGTGCTAAACCAGCTCCACCTTTCAGTACTTCATCCAGATCGCAATTCTTAACATATGTATTGTCAACTACTTCTGGTAGCCTAGTAATGTACCACATGCAGCAAACATGCATTGATCAATTCAAGGTCTACTTAAAAAGAAATCATTCTTAACTGGTCAGTCCACAACTAAATCTTATTACAAGACAAATAGCACATTTTTGTTGAATGATTTTTGAACACTGAATCACTGAACAGGTAATAACAGAACTGTGGTGCAAATGAACAGATGAGCTAATGTATTCTATTTTGGTGGGTATCTTGGTCCTAACTAGTTCAAACAAGTTCTGCCACAGTGTAGCATGAAAACCCCAAACTGTAACTTGGAAACAAAATATACTCTTACGTTGTATATTTTTGGCTCAATTTCCCTGAATTTTCTGCAAAGGTTTAATCCTCATGTACATTATTGCACATTTTTAATATTTGTAACATGGTTCAAGGATTTTTTTTTTTTAATGTTAGCGTTCTTGGTGCTGGTGAAATGGGACGTTTTCTCATTTTTAGTATCTCGTGTCAGGCACCCCCAGGTCAGTTAAATAGCACTTACATATACAGTAAAGTATCCAGCCAGTGGTCTGTTATGTGCGTTGCCATTGTTACAATTAGTGGACAGAGAGGACTTTGAACCTATGGCTTGATTTGAATCCATGTACCAGAGACCAGTGTTTTGCCCATTGCTGCATTACCCAGTCTCCAGTAAGATGCGATTTTCTTGACACATCTGGTCATTATGATTTTTAGGTGGTAAGTAAAATACATCTGAGACATTGAAATAAAAACAGAAAATTCTGTATAGACCCATGAGGTCTGGTAGCATCTATGGAGAGAGGAACAGAGTTAAGGTTTTGAGTCCTGTTCAGAGCTGAAGAAGGGCAGTAATATGATGGATCATACATTTAGAGAGTGTGGTAGAGAGATTTAGCAGAATAGAAGGTTAGGATAGGTGAGAGCTCAGGAGAGATTGACGAAGATGTCCTGGACATGAGACAAATTACTTCACATCAGGATTGCATATGACAGCAGAGTTGTATCTCCACATGGATGCAAAAACATGAGAGAGTCTCCATTCAGTCTATGTTTTTCTTAAAAGTCAAATTTCTGTTTGTTTATATACTTCATTGCCTGCCATTGCCCAAGATTTGTAATTTGAGAGTAAGATTTCTACCTTCACCCTCTCCATATTCAGATTAATAGACTTTTATCCTTTGCATTTAAGTTAATCTTCATCATTCAAGTGAGTAATCTCAGCAATTCAACCTGTCACCTGTAATATAGCAAGCCTTTAACATTTGCTTAATGGCACAAAAGTCACTCAGTCCTCGGCTTCTGTGGAGGAGAATAAAAAATACATTTATCGGTGGCACAAAGGAATCCAATTGTATGGAAGGACAAACCTAGATGAAAGGGAAAAATACAAACAAACCCAGAAACTTTGAGGGAAGTGTATTGTTGATCAAAGAATACAGTTTATCTCCTCCACTGAGACTGATCAAATTCTTTTGATGAATTGAGATATAATGGAGTAGGACATTCAGCCCGTCGAGCCTGCTCTGCCATTTAGCAGCAAAATACTTTTCACTGTACCTTGGTACACCTGACAAACAAATCCAATCCAAAATGATCATGACGGATCAGATGCTTCAATGACTTTTCCACCCACTATCCCTGTAATCCTTCACGTTATTGTTAATCAGAAATTGATCAATCTCTGCTATAAGCATACACAATGGCTGAGCTTCCCTCTGGGGTAGGGAATTCCAAAGATTCGCAACTCTCTGTGTAAGGAAATTTCTCCTCGGTCCCGAGTGTTTGGAAATCATGGCCCCCCACCCTCCGCTGGTTCTAGACTCTCCAGCTAAGGGAAACATCTCACCTGCATCTACCCTGCCTATCCCTTTAAGTATTTTGTCGGATTCAAAGAGATCACATTTCATTCTTTGAAACCCTAGAAAATACAGGCCTAGTTTGCCCAATCTCACTTCATAAGACAGTTCCAGCATCCCAAGAACAAGTTTGGTGAATCTACATTGCGCTCCCTCTATGGCAATAATGCCCTTACTGAGGTAAGGGGAGCATAACTGCACCTAGTACTCCAGGTGCAGTCTAACCAAGGTTCCGTTCAAATGAAGCAAGACCTCACTACCACTGTACTCCAATCCTTGCAATAAAGGTGAACATTCCATGTGTCTTCCTAATAGCTTGCTGCACCTACATGCTGGCCCTCAGTGACTTACAGACAGGAACATCCACGTCCCTTTGTCAACCTACACCTGATAATTGCTTCCCATTTAGGAAATACTCTGCACATCTGTTCTGTTTATCAAAATGGATTACCTCACATTTTTCCACATTATGTTCCATCGCCATGTTCTTGCCCACTCGCTAAGTCTGTCGAAATCCTCCTGCAGCCCCTGTACATGTTCCTCACAACACACATTCCCGCTCAGCTTTCATCCGTGAACTTGGAAATACTACGTTTGGTCCGCACATCCAAATCATTGACATATATTTAGAACAACAAGGGCCCAAGTACTGATGCTTGCAATACCCCACGCCAGCACGCAAGTGACTGGTTTATTTCTTTTAGACCATTAATTAATTTAAAAAGATGATGATGTACCACACTGTGAATCATCCTTGAAAATTTACGATCCCAGACAGTGGCTAGGATACTGGACCAAAACCCCAATATTTCAGTTTATTTGAATGACTGTGCAGAAGAAATGATTTGCTCTAGGAGTGATTGCATGAAGGACTTGGTTATTTTTAAAACTAAACTTTATTGTAACTACAATTCCCCATGTAAATTCACAAAAAGTGAAATCACGAACAGTGAACTTGTACATTCGAGGAGATGATACATGCACAGTGCATGTTTTCTACATGGGAAAGGTGAGAATTTAACAGTTTAACATGAGAGTCTAAATTGTGAATGAGCCAAGCAAAATACAACCAGCTCCTGTCACTTGCAACCCCCTCCACCACAAATTTGTTGACGCGCATGAATGCGTATGTACACCAAGTCATTGTTCATGGCTACAAAAGCTGGCTCGTCCACAATTTAGACTCTCATGTTAAATTCTCACCTTTGCCACGTAGAAAATGTGTACTGCACATGCTTCTTCTCTGGGCATGCGCAAGTTCACTGTTGATGTTGGTGGAGGAATGAATTCCTTGGAAATTAATTGTAAGAAAGATATTGAATGCACAGTACTACATGGTGTGGATGTATGAAGTTGAGATCTAAGGAAAAGCTGTTGGTTACAATGCTTTTCACATTTGCAAGCCATTGTTTATGTGCTAAATTTTCAAATCTTACCATTGAATATTGTGATTATGCAACCTTTCAAGCACTTCGAACTAAATGGTTTTAAGTATGGCTTCATTACAGTGCTGCAGGACAAATAACATGATGAGACAGAGAAAAAAGAAGCGTGGTTCCCAAAGGAGAAGGCTTGTTTACAACCTATTTATTACATACCTCATTTGGCCCATACATCATTTTAATAGAAAATTATTTAGATAATTTTGAAATTGGTCGAGCACACAAGGTCAGGCACACTATTGTTTCAGAAAGTGTAGCCTGAGGGTTATTATGCATTTCTGCAGCTTTCTACAATGAGGAATTAATTATCAGTATTGTGATGAAGAATGTTATCCTTTGATTGGATTTAATGTTAATTTGCATCAGTATTTTTTCTTTTAGTGACCATTTTCTCTCCCAAAGCACTTGGTTCCCCTTAGGAACAGTGCCTAGGCACCAAGCAGCCTGTTCTTGAATAGTCATTCTCATATTTTAAAGTAGACTGTGTCAACAAGCTTGGACTGTGGCAAGCATTCGAGCTGAGCATACAAACACTGTTCCAGGAAGGATCATAGGAGGAAGTTGAAGAGTGGGAACTGAGCCTGAAATTCTCAGCCCCAATGTCACCTGGCTGAAAGGAACACAGGCAGATCAATTGCCTTTCAGTCAGAAATGTTTGGCGATGCTATCACAAGGGGCACTTCAAAGAATTGGTAATAATAAAATAAAAATATACTGACTTTATTTCCTATTGGTCATTACATCAGAGATCCTTACTCATAGAAAATACTCTCTGCACTCTGTATTGAAAGTCCTTCAGATGGCAAAAGATCACGAATGGCTGTAATAAAAACATAAAATGCTGGATAAACTCAGCAGGTCTGACAGCATCTGTGGAGAGAAAGAGTTAACGTTTCAGATCTAAATGGTCCTTCTACAATTCTGTTGATGCTGTTAGACCTCCTGAGTTTATCCAGCATCTCTGTTTTTATTTCTGATTTCCAGCATCCACAGTATTTTGCTTTTATCATGAATGGGTAACCTGCCTGCTTAACTGGGCACAAATATTTTGCAAAAGCAAGTTTGCCCTGATAATAGAAGCATTCCTCCACCAAGAGAATAGGCTGTTAGCTCCAGGCATTATGCAATTTTGGAGGTATGGCAGGTAGATGGGATTGACTGTCAAAAGTCAACATTTTAGACCTCACAGCTTTTTTCTCCTAAAACCTCAACTCTTTTTTACATGACAGCTGTTGTTTGAACCTCAACATGTACTTGGAGCTAATATTGAGAGTCGTGATTATCAGGATCCCAGATGAGAACCCAGCTGTTCGCAACATATAACACTGACTAATAGGTATCTTTGATATTAAAACAAACTTTAAACACATAATCAATCACATTCGCAACAAAGTAATAGCTTTACAGTTAACAGTTAAAAGAATTCTTAAATAAAAGGAAAAACTTTAACTTTAACTCCCTCTAAGTGCAACTGTATATATCCAATTAAACAAACCAATATTGTTCAAAGACCACTTATAAATAAAGTTAACAATCGGGTTTACTTTTCTCTGTGTCAAGACCTTGGAGAGAACTTTTCAGGAGCGAACTCAAGACACTTCTGTTCAATTTAAATCCATAGACAGATTCCTTCCTTTAATTACATCATCTCTGCCCTAAATGAAGATATTATCCTGTCTCCTCCCACAAGGTGTACCATGACCTGGTTATCCACTTTTGTTTATTCTGTCACTGTCATTTTATCACTGGTACATCCAGCATTTGTTGCCCGTCTCTAGTTGCCTATGAACTGACTTGACTTGCTAGGCCATTTTTAGAGGGCAGTTTAAGAATCATCTTCAGTGCTATGAATCTGGAGTCACATGCAGGCCAGGTTGGGTAAGGATAGCAGATTTCCTTCCCTAAAACAGGTGTTTTCAAACGCAGGATTGCGACCCACAGGTTTCGGAAGAGACGCAGCGTTCGATCGCGGGAGAAATGTCCAATGGCCGCGACCTGCTTTCAAAAATGTCGGCCGCAACAGACTTTTAAGATTGCCAGCCATCCCGTGCTGGATCGGACATTGTGCAGGCCCGGAGTCCATCAGGGTGGACCACCTCCTCCTGACGTCAGGGCCAGTTTTTTTCAGCAAACAATGGAGTCCTCTCAACAGAAGCAACAGCAGAGAGCAGGTCACAGGCCCTGTACGCTGATGTCACATGTTCTGGGCACGAGAGCGATTCTTCCATTTTGCCGCTGCTGACTGTACAAGTGTGAATTTCTGGACCTCTGGTGCGCAACCCATGAAGACGAAGCTAAAAACAGGAACAAAGCAGCATAAAGATGATTAGTTGTGGTATGGGTTATTAATTCTTCCACTGAAAATCAGGACTCAAAGTTCATGTGTGTTATATGCAGGAAAGCACTGGCAAATGAAAGTGTAAAACCTTCAAACGTTCAAAGGCATTTAAAGATTAAACATGGCGAGTTCGAAGACCAAGCAGGCTCACCTGTCACATCAAAGGTAAGTGAAAATAGTGGGTCGCGAAGGTCATCTGGCGTGGGTCCAGAAAGATGGCTGCTTGGTAAAAATGGGTCCCGGGCTAAAAGGTTTGAAAAACGCTGCCCGAAAACATGTTAATGAACAAGGTAGGTTTTTATAATGATGGATGATAGTTTCATGGTCACCATTTTTGAGACTAGCTTTCGATTCCAGATTTTAAAAATTAATTGATAGGACTTGAACCCATGTCCCCAAAGCAGTCGTCACAAAATTCATTAGTTAATGGCACAAATAGAGACAATAGGATATGATTTGGTGGTGATAACTGAGGCATGGTTACAAGGAGACCAGGTCTAGTAATTGAATATCCAGGGGGACTCAGTATTTCGGAAAGGTGGACTGTAAATCCCTTATTCAAAAAGGGAGGGAGGAAGAATGTAGGAAATGACAGACCAGTTAGTTTGGTAACAGTTGTTGGGAAATTGTTAGAAACCATTGTTAAGGAAGTAATATCAGGACTTTTTGGAAAGACCAAAAGCAATCCATCAGAGTCCGCTTGTTTTTATGAAGGGTAAATCATGTTTGACTAATTTGCTATAGTTCTTCGAAGATATAACAAGCCAAGTAGATAATGGAGTTCTTGTAGATGTAGTATATCCGGACTTCTGGAAGGCATTTGATAAGGTGCCACGCAGAAAGTTGATGCACAAGGTTAGATCACATGAGGTTAGGGGTAATTTATTAGCTTGGATGGAAGATTAGCTGATGAACAGAAGACAGTCAGGATAAGTGGTCTTTTTCTGGATGGCAAGATGCAACAAATGGGGTGCTACAGTGTTCGGTCCTTGGAGCCCCAACTATTTACAATCTGTATTAATGACTTGGATCCGGGGTAGAGGATTCTAAAACCAAATCTACAGATGACACTAAAATAGGTGGAACAGTCAGTTGCAATGAGGAAATAAGAACCTTACAAATGGATTGACATGGGTTAAGTGCGTGAACCAAAATGTGGCAGATAGAGGTTAATGTGGCTAAGTGTGATGTCATCCATTTTGGTTGGAAAAATGGAAAGGCAGCTTATTATCTAAATGAGGAGAGACTTCGGAGTGCTCCAGTGCAGAGGGATCTGGGTGTCCTTGTGCACAAGTCGCAAAAACTAGCATGCAGAGTACAGCAGGTAATAAAAAAAAGCAAATGAAATGTTTGCATTTATAGCTAAAGGAATAGAGTATAACAGTAAGAAAGTGTTGCTGCATCTGTACAAGGCATTGGTAATTCCGCACCTGTAGTATTGTGCACAGTTTTGGTCCCCTTATTTGAGGAAAGATGCAGAGGCATTGGAGACGGTTCAGAGGAGGTTCCAGATTAATTCCAGAGACATGGGGTTTATCGTATGAAGAGAGATTGAGCAGTTTAGGGCTACACTCTAGAGTTTAGAAGAATAAGGAGAGATCAAATTTCTGACAATATGATAAAAGATATGGGTAAAGTAGGCGTGGAGCAGATGTTTCCTCTTGTGGGGCATTCTAGAACGAGAGGTCATAGTCTCAGGATAAGTGGTAGCAAATTTAAAACCGAGATGAAGAGAAACTACTTGTCCCAAAGGGTGGTGAATCTATGGAATTTGCTACCCCAGAGTGCGGTGCATGCTGGGACAGAGTAAATTTAAGGAGGAGTTAGACAGATTTTTAGTTCGTAATGGGTTGAAGGGTTATTGAGAACGGGCCGAACAATGGACTTGTGACCATGATGAGAACAACCATGATCGTATTGAACGGTGGAGCAGGCTCGAGAGGCTACATTGCCTACTCTTGCTCCTAGTTCTTCTGGAGTGATAAGGAGATCAGAGGTTATGGAGAGAAGGCAGGAAAACGGGGAAGAGGAACATATCGGCCATGATTGAATGGTGGAATGGACTCGATGGGCCGAATGGTGTAATTCTGCTCCTATCTCTTATCGTCTTAAGAGCTGCTCCCTCTCATTAGTGGGGAGCTGCGGAGCCGCGCTCAGGCAAATCAGCTGCTGGGACAGTGAATCCCGTGGGGCATCATTCAGTGCCCTAAGTAACATTAGATACCGGTGACGGCTTTGCCGCGTCGGCCAGCTGTTCCACTCGCTACCACACTTCGAAGCATTTCCGTTCGATCACGTCCCATGTTACATTCCAGAAAGCCTAGTGGTAAATCCTTGTACACTTTAGTTAACCGTTATTGAGAGATACAAACTATAAACATGAATTTCCAAAACAAATAGTCAAGTTTTAGTCTGCTTCTATACATAAGAGCACAAGTGAATCCCAAGTAAATGCCCACCATTTGCACACAATTCAGATGCAAATATTTCAAATCCAGAATGACCAATTAACGTGCAACCATGCTCAATCACCAGGTAAATCATAGGGGTGAATCTGGATTCCCTGAATCCGTGAGTGTTTTAATTACTCAATTGTGCTAAGTTGTATCATATGGAAAAGCAACTGGGGCTGGTTTAGCACAGTGGGCTAAACAACTGGCTTGCAATGCAGAACAATGCCAGCAGCGCGGGTTCAATTCCCGTACCAGCCTCCCCGAGCAGGCGCCGGAATGTGGTGACTAGGTGCTTTTCACAGTAACTTCATTGAAGACTACTTGTGACAAGAAGCGATTATATATTTTTATTATATTATTATTAATTTTTTTAATTTAGAGTACCCAATTAATTTTTTTTTTCAATTAAGGGCCAATTTAACGTGGCCAATTCACTTACCCTGCACATCTTTGGGATGTGGGGGTGAGACCCAAGCAAGCACAGGGAGAACGTGGAATCTCCACACAGACAGTGACCCGGGGCAGAATCAAACCCGGGTCCTCAGCGCCATTAGGCAACAGTGCTAACCACCTTGCCACCCCCACGCAACTGGTTCTAAGTGGTATTCGATTCTTAGAAAAGGAGAATTCCGAGAGAAGCACTCGCAAATTGCACATTTCTTTGGTGGCACAAAGAATCAAGACTCCCTGATTGCCGAATTTTAGACTTGTCCAGATACCAGTCACTGGCACCAAGTCAGTGGAAGGATTAAGGAGAGACAAAATTAGGTTCAAAGAACCTTTAGCAGATCAAGCTATGTCAGCCGACAAAGTTGAAACAAAAGCAATGGGTGAATGAATCCCATGAATGTCCACGGACAGATGCTTAACGGATTCTTCAGGTGTGATTTGAAGCATTATTATGCAGTGAACTGCCCAAACCAAAAAATCAAATTTCCTCAAAATGACGTGACAAAAGAAGTTCAGAGGAAGAGGATGATGAATAACAGGCTAATCTAGTCACAAGGACTTTTAATCATCTAATGTATTAATCATGGACTCCTTTAACTGTGCAATACGAGATAATGTTTGCACTTGTGGTTAAAATGTTAACTTGATTCACTTGTGTAGTGAGCAAAAGATTATGAAAGCACGACTTAATTCAGGTTTGACGATCACAACACATTGACGTCACTGAAGAAACTTGCACTTTCATGTAAAGTAGCTGGAGTAAGCCATTTAATAAATATTGATCAAGATTCTAGTGAGATGCCGATGCCATTGAGTAAATGTTGCATGGAAAAGGCACAAATAACAATTGACACGGAGCATTGCAATGCAATTATTTTTGGAACGTCACTTGATCTACAGTTTTCCAAGTGGGATGTTATCCAACCTTAAACAAAGATGAGAGGAGGAGAAATACCAGAGCTTAGGAACATAAGAACTAAGAGCAGGAGTAGGTCATCTGGCCCCTCGAGCCTACTCCGCCATTCAATGAGATCATGGCTGATCTTTTGTGGACTCAGCTCCACTTTCCGGCCCGAACACCATAACCCTTAATCCCTTTATTCTTCAAAAAACTATCTATCTTTACCTTAAAAACATTTAATGAAGGAGCCTCAACTGCTTCACTGGGCAAGGAATTCCATAGATTCACAACCCTTTGGGTGAAGAAGTTCCTCCTAAACTCAGTCCTAAATCTACTTCCCCTTATTTTGAGGCTATGTCCCTTAGTTCTGCTTTCACCCGCCAGTGGAAACAACCTGTCCGCATCTATCCTATCTATTCCCTTCATAATTTTATATGTTTCTATAAGATCCCCCCCCTCATCCTTCTAAATTCCAACGAGTACAGTCCCAGTCTACTCAACCTCTCCTCGTAATCTAACCCCTTCAGCTCTGGGATTAATCTAGTGAATCTCCTCTGCACACCCTCCAGTGCCAGTACGTCCTTTCTCAAGTAAGGAGACCAAAACTGAACACAATACTCCAGGTGTGGCCTCACTAACACCTTATACAATTGCAGCATAACCTCCCTAGTCTTAAACTCCATCCCTCGAGCAATGAAGGACAAAATTCCATTTGCCTTCTTAATCACCTGTAAGCCAACTTTCTGTGACTCATGCACTAGCAAACCCAGGTCTCTCTGCACAGCAGCATGCTTTAATATTTTATCGTTTAAATAATAATCCCGTTTGCTGTTATTCCTACCAAAATGGATAACCGCACATTTGTCAACATTGTATTCCATCTGCCAGACCCTAGCCCATTCACTTAACCTATCCAAATCCCTCTGCAGACTTCCAGTATCCTCTGCACTTTTCACTTTACCACTCATCTTAGTGTCATCTGCAAACTTGGACACATTGCACTTGGTTCCCAACTCCAAATCATCTATGAAAATTGTGAACAATTGTGGGCCCAACACGGATCCCTGAGGGACACCACTAGCTACTGATTGCCAACCAGAGAAACACCCATTAATTCCCACTCTTTGCTTTCTATTAATTAACCAATCCTCTATCCATGCGACTACTTTACCCTTAATGCCATGCATCTTTATCTTATGCTGCAACCTTTTGTGTGGCACCTTGTCAAAGGCTTTATGGAAATCCAGATATACCACATCCATTGGCTCCCCATTATCTACTGCACTGGTAATGTCCTCAAAAAATTCCACTAAATTAGTTAGGCACGACATGCCCTTTATGAACCCATGCTGCGTCTGCCCAATGGGACAATTTCTATCCAGATGCCTCGCTATTTCTTCCTTGCTGATAAATTCCAGCATCTTCCCTACTACCGAAGTTAAGCTCACTGGCCTATAATTTCCCACTCTCTGCCTACCTCCTTTTTTAAACAGTGGTGTCATGTTTGCAAATTTCCAATCCACCGGGACCACCCCAGAGTCTAGTGAATTGTTCGTTGTCTTGTCACCATTCCCATCTGTGTTTGGTTGATATATTTGGATTGGCACAAACAGTTTTGGGCCTCTTGTGGTTACGATGTCGATGGTGGGGCATGGTCGGATTATTTGGTGAGTTTTTTTCTGGCAACAGTGGTAGGCCATTGACTCCCTGAAGCCTGGTCTGATGGTCTGAATGGAGCAAAAGAAAAAGAGGCTGTCAGCAAGTGCAAGAACAAGAACTTTATTAATTAAATTACATAACTTTTCTTTAGTTCCCATTTTTTATTTGTGCTCCTTATTACTTCATTCAAAAATGGAAGCTGTGGTACACTGATATGCTGTCCTGTCTAACTTGGAATATTTCTTTTTAAATATTCGTCATTTGACATGTATATGTAGTAATACCTGGATTTATCAGTTTGCTTCCACGTCAGTCATTGGTTTTACTGGAGAGACCCAGGACATTAAAGCAGACTAGACTTATTTGTGTCCCAGAACACAATTGTGAAAGAACAAATTTCTGAATAACATGCTCTTTTCAAATTCAAGTGAGAGCACTTTTCTTTTCTTTCACTCATTACTGTTGGGCCTTCAGAGCTCATACTTGATTAAGCAACACAACACACCCAAGCTGAATGAAGAGCTGTCAAGTTCTGTCCCTGTAAATGACACCATGCCAATTCACATGTTGGATTAAACATGTTTGGGTTGACAGAAATCTTTATACAAAAAATATTAGGTGCCTTTAGTGGTTATAAAGTCTGCGGTAGGGGACTGTAGGGTTATTTGGTAGCTGTCAGTCACACATGGATATCTGGGGAAAATATTGATTATGTTGTGATAAATATTCTGTGCACATTATACATACACTTTCTGAACCTACGGGAAAGAAAAATTCTAGCTGACCAAATACTTAACCCGTTCATGACTAAATAAACGCCTGCTTTCACAGAATCGGCAAGTTACACAACACAGTAGGAGGTAATTCAGACCAGTTTTCTGAAGGGTTCGGTGTGTGGCACAGTTCTAATGTATGGAATAACTTATTTTAAATCGCGTTGATTGCTTAAGTCCAGGGATTTTTGCTCACTTCGACTTTGGTTTTGTTGTCAGCTTTGAGCCTTTTAAAATCTAAATCTTCACTATCCTTATTTTGTTCCCAATCAACCCATTTAAAAAGCACTGTTTGTTTGGACTGATCTAAATCACGTACCTGCCAGTGATGTGGTGGTCATTACAACAGAGCAATTGCACTTTCTGACTCCTTTCATTCATTCTCAAACAAGATGGCTTCAGTCGGTGGACAGAATTTTTTCTCCCTTTCCAGGAGCTTGTCAAGCTGAAATTGCCTTTGTCTGAAACAATCAGCAACTGCTTTGCCAGTTCTTTGTCAGTGACGGGCAGAATAATGCTCAATATTAGACATGTCCACCAGCATTTTAATATTCCTGTTGCTTCAACAAACCCCCTCATGCGATTTCTACAGCTCAAGTCAGGCTGGCCATTCCCAAAGTCAAAGGAACATGTTTCTCCCTTATTAACAATGTGAAAATGAAAATCGATTATTGTCACGAGTAGGCTTCAAATGAAGTTACTGTGAAAAGACCCTAGTCGCCACATTCCGGCGCCTGTCCGGGGAGGCTGGTACGGGAATCGAACCGTGCTGCTGGCCTGCTTGGTCTGCTTTAAAAGCCAGCAATTTAGCCCAGTGAGCTAAACCAGCCCCTGATTGTTACCATCTGGTAAGTTTAGGAGAATTGGTGTAATTATTTCTCTGTTTTATTCACATTTCTGAATTGCTCTATTTGTATCTGTTCTGTTCTGCAATGAATGGGATTTTTTAAATAGTGGTAACCCTGTTCCTTGCAACAAAGATGTACACCTGACTGCATTCAAGTTTCTGCAAGTGAAAACATCTCTGATTTTTGTTTCAAAAAATAGAACCTGCATTGAAAACGGATCATTTGGTGGGAGGTGATCTTAATTTTATTTTTGTGTCTTTCTGTTGATGCGAAGAGAAGTTGGTTTTCAATTTATATTTGTTCTCTTCCACCTTCTCTCATTTAAAATGCTGATCTGCAGCCTGCCATAGAATCAGTATAGCTTGTAAACCAAGTTCAGTTTCTGAAACCTATGAATCAGCACTGAATTTACAGTGCAGAAGGGGGCATTCGGCCCATCGACTCTGCACCGGCCCTTGGAAAGAGCACCCTACTTAAGCCCACACCTCCACCCTATCCCCGTAACCCAGTAACCCCACCTAACCTTTTTCCTTGGAGACTAAGGGCAATTTAGCATGGCTAATCCACCTAACCTGCACAACTTTGTGGGGAAAAAACCCACGCAGACATGGGAGAACGTGCAGACTCCGCACAGACTAAAGTTCCAAGTTATATGATCTATAGAGGGCGGCACGGTAGCACAGTATCCCAAGTGACCCAAGCCGGGAATCAAACCTGGGACCGTGGAGCTGGGATGCAACAATGCTAACCACTGTGCTACTGTGCCACCCTCTATAGATTATATAACTTGTGAACTTTAATCTGATCTTCCAGACAAGACCGCTTAAACCAAGGCTGAGTAGCCAGAAGATGAACAGACAGAGATACTTTGCGCTCCATGTTTCGCTATATGTTTCGTTATATGCTCGCTATCACTTTTGCATTCGCTACATTCAGTTAGCACTGCTACTGTGTATGCGTACTATATAGTACATAGTATGTGTACTATATGTTTTAAATATTAAAAGCTCTGGGCAACTTTTAAAATGGTAATTGCTTCAAAACTGTAGATCATGCAGGTCACCCACGTATGGTAACTAACAAAAACCCAACTGTTATATCGCAAGTTGGTGAGTTACTTGAGTTTCAATTTAATTTCCCGCATTTAGACTGTTAGGCCTTGGGGCATTGTGATAAAATTTCAACACAATCCATGATGAAATACCTACCAGTCTCCAAACCCATTTCTTTCATACATTAGGGGGAAAAAAACAGGGAGGAAAGAAAAGGGGAATTGAAGTAAAATGTCAAGACTATGAAAGATATTTTACAGAAGGACAAAGAGGAGAAAAATGCACAGTAAGTGGTTAGAGGTCAGAGGAGTAGAGATATGTGGGGATCAGGTCATCTGAGAAGTGTTTTATTTTGTTTGCCCTCAGAATGTAGATTACCTTAGTATATTGTATCTATTACTCCTACTTAGTTGTCTCAAGGAAATAGTATTCGGCCAATCTTCAGCTAGTACAAATGGGTTCATGTTTCCCAATTTTTATGTTGGATTTTCAAGTGGGACCCTACAGCCTATTTGATTGTGCGAACAGCGTTTTGTCTATCTTTAATCTGAATTCCAGAGGTGAGGTGAGAGCGACTGCCCTTGACATCAAGGCAGAATTTGGTCGACTATTGCACCAAGAGCCCCAGCAAAACTGGATTCAATGGGAATGTGGGGGAAAACTGTCAGCTGGTTGGAGTCATACTAACACAGAAAGATGATTGTGGTTGTTCAAGGTTGGACATCACTGTCAGAGTTCCTCTATGTAATGCTGGGCTCAACCATTTTCAGCTGCTGCATCAATGACCTTCCTTCCATCATACGGTCAGAAGTGGGGATGTTCACTGATCGTACCATGTTCAGCACCATTTACGACTCCTCAGATATTGAAGCAGTCCTGTCCAAATGCAGCAAGGCACAGAAAATATCCAGGCTTAGGCTGACAAGTGACGAGAAACATTTACGTTGTGCAAGTGCCAGGCAATGACCATTTCCAATAAGCGAAAATCTGACCATCACCCATTAACGCGAAACTGAACCGGACTAGCCATATAAATACCGTAGCTACAAACACCGGTAAGAGGTCAGGAATCCTGCAGCCTCCTGACTCCCCAAAGTCTGTCCTCCATCGGCAAGGCACAAGTCAGGAGAGTGATGGAATGCTCTCCACTGGCTTGGACAAGTGCAGCTCCAACAATGCTCAAGAAGATTGACACCATCCAGGAAGAAGCAGCCCACTTGATTGGCACCCTATCCACAAATATTCACTTGTTCCACCACCAACGACACAGTGGCAGCACTGTGGGAGCTCAACAAGGCTCATAAGACAGCACATTCCAAACCCACAATCATTACCATCAGGGAGGACAAGGGCAGCAGCTATATGGGAACACCACCACCTAGAAGATCCCCTCCAACCATCCATTGTGTGACTTGGAAATATATCGCCGTTCCTTCACTGTCGCTGGGTCAAATTCCTGGAACTCCCTCCCTAACAGCACTGGGTGTACCTACACCACATGGACTGAAGTGGTTCATGAAGGCATCTCACCACCACTTTCTCAAAGACAATTGGGGATGGGCAATAAAAGCAGTAACACCGCATCCCAAGAATGAATTTTTAAAATGTTGACGGCCTGCCTGAAATTTGATCGAGTAAGCAAATTGGTATCCAAGGTTCCACCATATTTTCATGTGTCAGTCACCTATGTTTCAGATGAACAATGCCAGTGGGGGGGGTGCATTTTCCTCAAACTAAGTTTCTTTTGAACATGCCAACTGGTTGTGTTGTGTATGTGGTGCTAAATATAATAAGAAGTTAACAATATCGCATCTTGATAGGAAGCCGCAGAAAAGCTATAATCATAACTTCTCTTAATTTTATATGAGGTGCTAACTCAATTCATGTATTCAGGTTTCTTTTGTTATCTTGCCATTGTTGATGGAATTACAAATATTTCAATTGAACTACGATAAATACCATCTTTAAAAGCATTTCAGTCTTGGGTAATGTCAGATTCTTGCTACCTTGCAATTGGGTAGATTATAAACTGGCAATGTGGCAAATGTGCATTTATATGATCCATTACATAACGTTGTAGCCAGCAGGCAGACACTAGTACCCACCCAGGACTTCACAAAAGCAAAACAATGTGCACTGTTATTCGGGAAAACTGCATTTATTTGGAACTGAAATGAAGTAAGAAAAGCAGATTCCAGAACTCGGAGGCCGACTTCTCCGATCATAGGCTGACGCGTGAATCTGTCAGCAGCCAATCATTGAACAAAGTGATGCAACCGCCTTTGATTGGGCACGGTGAGCAGAACCTCTGGAGGAGTCCCACAGAGCCCACTTTGGGAACCCCTGGTGTAAATTATATTCAAGAGCTTACTAACTCCAGGCAGGTTAGCATGGATAAGCACGAATTAGCCATTGTCTCCCTTTCATCTGGAAGATGGGTTCACCTGAGGCACGCTGCAGCAATATAATTGGCCAGTCAGCATGTTGGGTTGACAGCTCATCCACACAATAGAAGTGGGCAGGTTGGTTGGGAATTCATTAACATTTTCACATCCACCTAACCCAATCACTACTTTTTCATTGAGAATGAAAACTTTCCAAGTATGTTGGATAAAAGTCAGCTTTTGCACACTAACCTTAGCAGACTTTGAAAATACGGATATGCAACTTACTGAAGCATTGAGCAAAACAGTATTGTTATCAAGTCTGCTCCGCCGTTCAGTAAGATCATGACTAATCTCATCTGGCCTCAACTCTATTAACGATCCCCGTAGAGATTGCTCGTTGTAAAAAAAATATGGATTTTCCAATGATAATACAAAGGAATTTCACAAAAAGATTTCGTATGTTAGCACTGTTACTGTCACAAACAAACTAAAATCGGCATTGAATACAGATTACTATGTCAGCAACTGAAATACAGGAAGGTATTCCCTATTAACTTACAACTAAAAACCCCATGCCACATTTACATATTACACTACACACTGAACAGAAATGCAACCTTGTGTTTAACGTCCCCAAGCACCTCCTGCCTTTAACATAATCTCTTCTACCTGTCCCACCAGGGTAAATATTCCAGTGTCCTTTTTCAACAAAGTCTCTCCAAATAAGCCGAATCAAATGGACTTCCAGTGGCAAGCACCGTCTGGTGTCTCCTTGGCCTTTAACTATCCACGAGCCTTCTTTGTTCAAACAGGGCCTTCGGCCTCACTGCTCTGTTTGGTAGTTGACTCAAGAACAGTCCTTTTCTTCTGCCTGGCATAGCAACACTTGTGGGTCTTCTTCCCCAGATTTATCAGTCCGACTGAATCTGAGAGTCTGGACATTGTGAGAACAGCTGTTGTCTCCTCCTTTGTCCTGGCATGGACATGTGCACCTTACTTTCAATAACTTTTGATTTGTGGTTATCTCCAGCTAGACATATTATGAGGTCACATGGGTCTTGTCTCCAGGCAAATTTTATAGGTCACACCCTCAGTTCAACATTCATAACACAGTCTATTGACAAAACATCCCCGGCCCTCTGGGATAGAGAATTCCAAAGACACTCAACCACATTAGAGGAAACATTTCTCCTCATCTGTCTTAAGTCGAAAATCCCCTGTTGTTAGGAAGCCTGGTCAGATCCCAACAGTGGCTAAGATACTGGGCCAGAATCAAAATGTTTTTTTCCTTTGAAGACCATGAGGAAAGACTAGTTATCTCCAGGAGTGATTTCATAAGCAATTGAGCTTGGTTATTTTTACAAACGGAAGAGAAAATTAATATATAAACTTTTAAACTTCAAACTTAACAAGAACAACTTACATGCATCTTTTAAACCTAACACACAAACAGTAAGGACAATGAAAATCCAGCTCTCAACTGCACTTAGGCAGACAACAATGATACTTGCATTTACAGAATATATTCCTGTTGTTGGTGTAGCTCCTTCAGGCCCCTTTTCGAAAGCCTGTCTCTGTGGCAGCTTTTCAAGACCTCCCGATGGCTTTCCAAATCCCTTTATCCCCACCTGTTCGAACAAAATTTTTTTTCTCTTTCTAAGCTCCACCCGGCCTCTCAAAATGGTTCTGTCCAGGCTTGAACTCATCACTATCTGGGCTTTTGATTGCCCACTCCCGTTTACACAAAGGAACAGGACCATGCTATGAATATACAATTAACCTCCAATTTACAGACAAAGGCCATCAGACTCTGTAATGGGCAAATGGCTGGTCACACCAGAGTGTCCCGGAGGAAATTGGGTCTTGAGTGAATCACCCCAACTGAACAGGGATATCCTGTTTATTCCCATTAATATTTTAAGTCTGAATGGGACACTGTAACTTAGGCCAGGTCTGGGTGTATACCTCTGATTCAGTGCTCGCAGTTTTACTAAGAGGTAGGTTGGAGGGGGGGTGGGTCCAAAGGCAGCGGTGGGGATTCTGAGGGGAGTTGAGAGTCGTGTTTGATCGCGGGATCGCTCTTGGTGCTGCAGGCAGGGGCCAGGAAACATCCCTCCATACGCTCCCAAAACGGGATCCTTGGGTGTTAAATCGCGCTGTATATCTATTTTCTTCCTCTATTTTGTTTTAGTCATCCTTTGCTGCAATATAATTTTCCTTTTCTTTCCATTTGACAGCATACCTTAATTTTCTTGGCAAACCATGGATGATGTATTCTTTTTGTTCCGTCTTTCTCTCTCCGTGGAATATATGTTTATTGAGAATTATGAAAAGTTTCCTTAAATATCTGCCATGCTTTCCTAGAGTCCCAGCTAGACATCTATTTTCCCAGTCAGCTTGCCTCTCTGGCATGTACTTATTGCTACATTATTACTGAGAGTTTGTAATGGAAAGGACTGTACACCCTGGAGCAATAAGAACAGCATAATTTATGAGAGATTTTGTGTTGGGAGGCTGATGCCCAACAACAGTGTGCAAAAGCTACAACATTTAGCAAAATTCCCCATGATACACCCATTAAAAATCGCAGCAGGCTACACTGCAATTGCTTATTTCAAAATTTAAAGTACATCACAAATACTCTACATAATGTATGAAACATCTGTCATTACAATGCATTAAAACATATTCATTTCAGTGAGTGCATAACCATTCCTTAATAGTTTGAGAAACGGGGGGGGGGGGGGGGGGGGGGGGGGGGGGCAGGCGCGGGGGGAGGTTTGACTGATCACTTCCCCATACAAAAACAGTGCAGATTTGCAGCCGAGAAAATTCTTAGCTGGTTTCTGTCTTGTTATGCTCTTGGCATAGCATAAGCGGCTTCCTTGTTGTGCACTCTGACAAGGGAAGGTTCAGACATGGAGATAACTTCAACACGTTTATTGAACTATTTGCAATTCTCCTACTCGGGTTCGACACTACTGTTAATACTTCTATAGCTACTCAGACTGACGAACCAGTCTGCTACAATCCACGTGGTGGGTGTAATGTTGAATCAACCTTGTGTCTGTACTCACTGAGTGTCTCCACTGGAAAGAGGAAGATCATGTGTGCTGTGTCCTTTATTTGGGTTGGTGTAATGCCCCCCTGCGGTAGTGTCACCTCTGTGTCTATAGTGAGTGCCCATTGGTCGTGTCCTATCTTACTGGCCTATTGGTTGAGTGTCTGTGTGTCATGTCTCTGGTGCTCCCTCCAGTGTCTAGCTAGTCTACGTGTACTTACATTAACCCCTTGTGTATCTACAGTGATGCATATCACCACAGTTTCCACTACAGTCCGTAATAAGTGGCCAAAGAAAGCATTACAATAATGTTAAAGAATAATTGATCATACAGTGCGTAATAACACTCAGAAGCCCCATGGGGCATTTTACTATGTTTAATGGTGCTGTAAAGCTGCAAATTGTTGTTTTAACTTGCATTGAATGGGCCTTAATTGACGGCCAAAAGTTTGCAACTGATGTCAAATTAAGATTTTTTTCCATTCCGTTTTGAGATATACATCTCTCATTTGCATTTGCACTTGGCAACATGTCAGTCAAACCATCTTGACTACTATAGATTCTTTTGTTGTGCCAAATATCTGGCTTGCCCCAAAGGGGCAGTGGATGCCTGCGCAACTTTGTGTGATACTCAGCCATGCAGACCAGGAAAGTCACGTATTTCATCTAAGCGTCAGCCAAAGCTTCATCCTCAGGCAGAGGAAAGGGATAACCTGCCAGGATTTCTGCTTCTAAGGGAAATCCAGTGGCTCCTGTACTTTTTGTGTGCGTGAGGAAATCAGTTGAGGACAAAATTTGGCAAATATCATGGTGGTCTTCATCACCTAGCCTTAATCATGAAGAATAACCATTTGCTCGAGTTACCAAAGATATCTTGTGTAATTTTACCACAGCATAAAACACACTCTTCTGGTGAGCAGGGAAGAAAACTGAGGTGTTTCAGTAATCTCAAATTAATAGATATTCAATTATGACCCCGTGGACTAGTGCATGGCCAATTCCAACCCCACTTGACGCGGAGTCACAACACAATTGAAATTTTAAAAATCATTCTTAGAAAAACACCCAAAGTCTTTGACCCTTGGTTGCCCAATAACTACAGTCACCAGGGGCCCGTTTAGCTCAGTTGGATAGACAGCTAGTTCGTGGAGCAGAGCCAAGGCAGCAGGGAGGTTTCAAATCCCATACCGGCTGGGGTTATTCATGAAGGTTATTCTCAACCTTGCCCCTGACTGAGGTGTGGTGATCCTCAGGTTAAATCACCACCAGTCAGCTCTCCCTGTCAAAGGGGAAAGCAACCTATGGTCATCTAGGACTATGGTGACTTTACCTTAATTTACCCAAATTTAAACACAATTAATTTTGTTAATAACAATAATTATAATTAGATATGCAGCAAATACAACTGGTTAACTATTATCTAGTTCCTAACCCCCCTTCCACTTTAACTCACCCCCACTCTCCGCGCGCACATACACAAACAAGCGGAGGGGAAAAGAGGGATGGAAAAATAATGATGGAAGTAAAAGGATAAAGAGGATTTGTTTCAGATGGTTGCTTAGCACACCTTCCTTGAGTATCAGCTTTCAGCCCAAGGTTTCTGCTTTTAAACTGTAATATTTTCACTGTGGAATCATCCAATTTCTGTGTAGGTTCAAAAATACAGCAGCTATGCAACCTTTCTGGTGAGAGACTCGCACAGCTTCTACTCTTGAGCGTCCAGGAGCTGACTGTCCTTTCCATGGTTCTCTGAAAACAAGCCCAGTTTGGTCGGACCCAATCACCCCCTGTCGTTGGGCAGAATTCAGCCTTTTGGCCAATTCATTGGTCACCAGCCAACCAAGTCCCTCCGATCTCTCGGGTGCCAAAATGTCTGAGTTCTGCTGTTCAAAAGCTAGAAACTTTTGAGTTCCTCAATTCCTCTGCTCAATGTAAACATGTGTGTCAATTCAAGATCCATGGATCAAAAAATGATCACGGGAAAATAAAGGAAATGGGAATTAACAGGATGGGCCCTTACACAGTGAACTTCGCTTCATTGATAAAAGATAGAGGACCAAAGACAGAATTTGCACAGCACCTTTATAAAACACTGGTTAGTCCTCAACGAGAATATTATATCAAATACTATACATAGCGCTTCAGAAAGAAGTGGATGTCTGCAATGCACTGTCTGAAAAGGTAGTGAGTACAGATTCAATGGTAACATTTAATTGAGACTGAGATGCATGTTTGAAGCAAGAGATTTGAAGGGCTCTCGGGAGAGAGCAGGCATGTGGTGATGATTGAATATGCTCGACCAAAGAGTCAGCTGAGGCACAATTTGTCAAATGGCCTTCTGGGCTGCATCATTTCATGATTCTATCATTATTGAAGGATTAGTTGCTGTAATGGGTAATGCAGATTTCATTGTCTGACAGTAATACCGAGGCTGCTCTCAGATGCTGCAACTGTTGGTACTCACTGTAACTCGTACAACAAACAGAAAGAAATGTTTAAACTGAAATTGAGCAAACCTGTTCATCAAATGCTACAAGACATGAGAGTGGTTATATAGCTCAACTTGGTGTTAAGATGCTCAAAAGTATTTTGAATTGCTTGATGAAGTCATTGGCGTGTAATTATCATCAGCAATCTACTTTACCCTGTGTAAATTATGCTTCAGATATTAATTTGTGTTTAAGTAAATGCTTTATGAGCTTGGTCTTCACCATGCAGCATTTTTAGATTGATTTGTAATTATCTAAGCTCCTGTTGATACAAAGTTTTGAAGCATCCGTGAAACAAAACCTGGAATTAAAAAGATGAAAGCATCGAAGAGGATCATTCAATCGATATGCAAGGATTTCTAAAGCCTGCAGTTGGCCAATAATAATCAATTCCAGTCATGTTAAAAATGTTTACTGGTTTGCAGATTTCATAATAGCTTGAGAATAATGTTGTCTGACTTCATGCCTTGACCTTCAAGTCCAAGGTCTGTTCTTAACTGAGGACACATTAATTTGCATTTCTTGATTGAAGATAAGCAGAACAGTTTGTTGAATATCCAGAAATGAAATTCATGTTGGGAACTAAGGACCGAACTAGTTTGGAGAGGTAAATAATTGTGACAACCAACAATCTGCAAAAAGTATAGAGACTCTTGTCATGTTCCACATTAATATAATGCAGTGAACACTTGTCATTTGAACAAGTACATAAGGCGCGATTCTCTGGCCTCCCCACAGCATGTTTTTCACACAGCAGGAGGACGTGCACCATTGCTCAGCGCTGGGATTGCCTTGTCCCGCCTCGGTCAATGGGCTTTCCCATTGCATCCACCCATGCCACAGGGAAACTCGTGGTGGGGGTGTAATGTCGGCAGAACCAGAAGAACCTGTCTGTGTGGAGTCTGCACATTCTCCCCGTGTCTGCGTGTGTTTCCTCCGGGTGCTCCGGTTTCCTCCCACAGTCCAAAGACGTGCAGGCTAGGTGGATTGGCCATACTTAATTGCCATTAGTGTCCAAAAAGTTAAGGAGGGGTTATTGGGTTGTGGGGATAGGGTGGAAGTGAGTGTTTAAATGGATCGGAGCAGACTCGATGGGCCAAATAGCCTCCTTCTGTACTGTATGTTCTATGTATCTATGTAACCTGCCAGCATGGACTTTAGGAAGACCTCACCCACAGTATTGACTAAGGTGATGTCTCCCAGTTGCACCATGTAAAATTGACCAAGAAGAAAACACTGGTTACCTTTGTGTCCCTTGGAAGAACTGATAGACGTCAACATTTTGGGCAGCGTACCCTGCGCGTTGCCTGGATGAATGAGTGAAACAGATGAAAGAGTTTATTACGTATTGTGGCGGATGATGAGAATGTGGGCAAAATCTTACTATAGATTGGTCAGACTATTTATTGTGTTGGTAATAGGTCAGTGCATGTTAACATTCTTTCTGTTGATTACTTGACTGTGCAGAATGCATGATGTGTTTCTTGGCGAAGGGATCCAACTTAGAATGCTGCTATCTTGGAGGACAATGTGGTGTTGGGAGATCTGCATGGCCTCCGTGGCACATCTTGTATACCAGTGCGTGATGGATGAGACAAATCTAGAGTTAGACCATTGGACGTGGGGTTATTAAGTTGAGCATGTTTGATGATAGCTGACTTTTCCCATTCACTATTGGAAGCAGATTTGATTAATCTATTGTGCAATCTGAAGCCTGTTTCCTCAATGGATTTGTCACGAGGCAAAATCCTAGTTTATTGTGATGCGGTGTCTTGTCTTTATGAATATGAAGGGTGGAATGGAGCTTCTCAGATGACTTTTGTGTCAGACTTCCATGCCAGCTGTCCTGCATATATATTGTAGTCTGTGTTAAGTGGAACCAATGTAGAAATCGTTACGTGAGTAAAAGTGGATGTGTGTTAATCTTGCTCCAGTAATTTTTCCAGGCGGGCAGAATACTCTGCCCGAATCATCGAGCCCTAGCAGTTCTTCTGAAGAACTCTTTTCAGGTAAACACATGCTGTAATAATAACAATCATCTTAATCAATGTTATCGTTCTCACCATGAAAATCTTCAAACTTTTAAATATATATATATATATATATACTTGCAATACTTTGAGCCTTTTGGTGAGCCTTTTTTCACACAGGATCTGACTTTTGTCCATTATTATGGTGAAATGGAATCTCTGACTGTCTATTATAGGCTATTTACTCCAAGATTAAAGCTGATGTCATACTTCTTAATTACCGTAATACTTGTGGAGCGAAACAGAGTTAATATTTCAGGTTGATTACCCTTCACCATGTTAGGGTCCCGAACGATAACCAACCTAATTTCAATTTGTATAACTGTGAGGAAATGTTACTGCACACAGCATTGATAACACTGACCAACAGACATCTTTTATGTTAAAATAAACTTTAATTTAATCACAGAATTAACCACATTAGCAACAAAAAAATAGCTTTATAGTTAACAACAGTACTTAAGTAAAATAAGAAACCTTAATTTACTTCTAAACTTGCCACTATATTCCAATTAAGCAAACCAATATATATTAAATACTATTTTAGAAATAAATTTAGAATACCCAATTAATTTTTCCAATTAAGGGGCAATTTAGCGTGGCCAATCAGCCTAGCCTGCACATCTTTGGGTTGTGGGGGCGAAACCCACGCAAACACGGGGAGAATGTGCAAACTCCACACGGACAGTGACCCAGAGCCGGGATCAAACCTGGGACCTCGACGTTGTGAGGCAGCAGTGCTATCCACTGTGCCACTAAGTATCATAAAGTAGCTATACCCCAGGAGTCCTTCAAACCTAAACAATATTCCATTATCTCGCTATCGGTAAATAAGTAAATGGTTTGCAAGATCTGTTAACGGAACACTTCACCTGGAAATGAATGATTCGCTCACTTTTATGACACCTTAATCACATTCGAGCAGTCATACTGTCTGTGTGCATCATAACCTAGATTTTAATAACAATGCAAAAAAAAATGACTTTCTTAAATTAATCACAATCAGGACATCTGTTTCTCTCCACAAATGCTGCCTGACCTGCTGAGTGTTTCCTTATTTTCTGCTTTTATTTCAGATTTTCAATATTTTGTTTTTTACTACAGTATCATACTTGAATCTTCAAAGGAAGCTTGCATTACCTTGAATTAATAACAGTGCTAAAGATAAACTATTCACATTTATTCACCATTCCAGTTTGAGTTTACCAAGACTCCAAACAAAGTTAACACAAAATGTAGTATCTATAAATGAGACCAGCATGTGATATTAAATTTGAGCCCGATTGCAAAATTCTCCAGACAGCGAAGTCAAACATGGACACAGTCACTTTTAAATATTTTCATTAATTTGGAGTTCTTCTAAACTGATGTAACCAAATTAATTCTACTCTGAAAACGTCACTGGCAAAACACCTAGCGAAGGGGCAGTTTTCTTCCATTGCTGTCAAATCAACCAGTTTTGTGGAACGTTTTCAGACGTTCAGGTTGCAATTGAATGCAACATTGTCCCATAATCTATAAAAAGGGTCTATCCCAGGGCCAGTGCAGACTCGATGAGCTGAATGGCCTCCTGCACTGTAAATTCTATGATTCTATAAATCTGTTTATTAGATAAAGCAGTGTGTGCAGGGTAGGAGCAATTTATTGTGTACTGCATTGTAATTCCTAGATGGTTTTCCATAACTTTTAACCGTAAGCTACCTGTTGTGCACAGAAGAAGCATTAGGTTAATTTCTTTCGCTGCAATGAGAAATCGTATTCTAAATTTATTTGCTATACAGAAAAATGTGTTCAAAAGCATATAGCGATTATTGCACCATACAACACGAGTCAGCAACGGATTATTTCATGTATTTGAAACTCCAATACCAGTTGTAATTGAGATCAGATTTCAAACCTCTTGGGTCAAAACCTGTGGCTTTCGCATAAATTACTTGTAATTTGGCTCACAGTTTGTAATAAGACACCCATAACAAAACAATTGTTACGTAGGATTTAAGAATGAAAGGATAATACATCTTGATTTGTGAAGTAGCAGTGCTGGAAGTTTATTGTTCAAGGGAGCAGATTGATGTCCAGTGTCTTTTTTGAAGAGGGATTATTTGTGGGGAAACAATTACCATTTCTGTAAACAAAACCATGTCAGCAGTACTCAATGATCTTGTTTCTATCTCAATCGTAAAAAACGATATTTTACAAAGTTCCTGTGGTGCCTTGTGAAGTTGTGTTGGGAATGTGCTGAACTGGATTTTTTTTTAATGCCACATAAATTTTAGGGATTTGGGAAAGGAGTTAATGGTCAAAGGAGCACCTCCTAAAATTTGGCTGGTCTTTATTGACATAAGGGTTTGCACCAGCACTCTCATCTTCAAACTTAGATTTCCGCTTTAACTTGTTGGCGGAGATCCCAAAGGGAGCCAATAAACATGGGTACAGTTTCTGCATTAAAAAAGTTATGATTCCATCAATGACATTGCAGTGATGCAATTCTTTACAGGCAAAGAAATTGAACAAATCCTTTGTGCTGTATCACCCCCAGAACTCAAAGATGTCTTTACGGAGGAAGGTAGAAAAAAATCTTCCTGAAATATTGTGGAGCCAGTGGGGCCGGTGAGATTGAGGATCTGAAATTAATTAATATTAGTAAAAAAAGTATTGTTGAAGAAATTAATATGGCTGAAAGTTGATCAATCCTCTGGACCCGTTGATCGACACCCCAGAGTGTTGAAGGAGGTGGCTGGAGAGAAATTGGGTGCATTATTGATCATCTTTTTAAAATTCAGTCGATTCTGCCTGCAGATTGGAAGGTGGCAAATGTAAGTTCAGAAAGGAGGGAGAGAGAAAACTGGGAACTAAATAACTGTAAGCCCAAAATCAGTAGCAGAGAATTTACTATTCCAAAGGATGTGACAATTGGGCACTTAGAAAATAACGGTGAAATTGGGCAAAGTTAACATGAATTTTCGAAAGGGGCATAATGTTTGATAAACCTGCACTGCTGCCTCGTGGCGCCACGGTCCCAGGTTATATCCCGGCCCCGGGTCACTGTCCGTGTAGAGTTTGCACATTCTCCCCGTGTTTGCGTGGGTATGTGCAGGATATGTAGATTGGCCACGCTAAATTGCCCCTTAATTGGAAATAATAATAACAATCTTTATTAATTTCACAAGTACGCTTACATTAACACTGCAATGAAGTTACTGTGAAAATCCCCTAGTGCCACATCCCGGCGCCTGTTCGGGTACACAGAGGGAGAATTCAGAATGTTCAATTCACCTAACAAGCACATCTTTTGGGACTTGTGGGACAAAACCGGAGCACCCAGCAGAAACCCTCACAGACACTGGGAGAACGTGCAGACTCCGCTCAGACAATGACCCAAGCCGGGGTTCGAACCTGGGACCCTGGACCTGTGAAGCAACAGTTCTAACCACCGTGCTACCGTGCTGCCCTTGAATGAATTGGGTCCTCTGAATTTAAAAAAAATGTTTGAGAAATCTGTGGAAATCCTTTGAGGATGTCACTCACAGAATAGACAAGGGAGAAACAGTGGAGGTGGGGTGTTTGGATTTTCAGAAGCCTTTCAATCATAGGAAGTGATGAGACAAAATTTGAATTTATGGGCTTGGGGACGATACACTAGCATGGATTGAGGATTGGTTAACAGACAACAGAAGGGAAAAACAGATCATTCTCAGATTGGCAGTGTTATATATCTGGGAATACATTCTGCATTCTTGCTGGTTCAGTGTCACGTGATATGTAGTGTCATGCTTGTGTGTACCTTTAAGAAATGAGTGTTTATCAAATAGCTGCAGTGATGTCAGTGTGTGGGTGGAGCTGAGCTCTGCTCTGTCTGTAATTTTCAGTTTGAGCTGGAAGCCATTTTGTAGCTCTGTGTTTGAGTGGGAGTGTTGCAGTAAAGGCAAGCACATGTGTATCAATCTCTCTGCAATCTAAAGAATCTTTTCAGCTCATTTGATGATTTCAACGTAGTACCTGTTTCTGTAAGGAATGCAAACTTGCTGTCTGTATTAAAAAAGGGTTTTGACTTGATGGATGTTGTTGGGAAAGTTGTTGAGGGTTACCTGTAGAATAGCATATTTGGGGAAAGTATCAGTGTTAGTATTTGATAAGATGTTAATGTGGGTGTTTATAAAGTGGTAACTGGATTTATAAAAATAAACATTGTTATTTTGTTTAAAGATTTCTAAGGTCTCTGTTGCATCACACTTGGAAAGTGGCCCTTGTGCTCCCCACAACCAAAATCTATTAAAAATCGTGGGTCAGGTTAACTCCGTGATATACTTTGGAGTTTTCTTAAACATTCACCATAATAGGAGTGATATTATCAGTGTTTGTGCAAGCGTTGAGCAGTTCACCATCTTGATTGTATGAGCAACGCCATTAATAAACCTTTTACCATGTTTTTCAAGAATCTCCACACCTTTTCCCTTTGCGGCAGCAAAGAAATACAGCAGTCAGGCTGTGACTAGTGGAGTAACGCAAGGATCAGTGCTTCGGGCTCAGCTTTCGCAATCTATATCAATGTTTTGGGTGTGGGGAACAAACGCAATATTCCCAAGTTTGTTGATGACGCAAAACTAAGAATGCATGTGTGGAGAATGTAAAGAGGCTTCAAGGAGATTGAGGTATGATTGGCTGGGAACAAAGAACAAAGAAACGTACAGCACAGGAACAGGCCCTTCGGCCCTCCAAGCCTGTGCCGACCATGCTGCCCGTCTAAAACTAAAATCTTCCACACTTCCTGGGTCCGTATCCGTCTATTCCCATCCTATTCATGTATTTGTCAAGATGCCCCTTAAATGTCACTATTGTCCTTGTTTCCACCACCTCCTCTGGCAGCGAGTTCCAGGCACCCACTACCCTCTGTGTTTAAAAAAAAACTTGCCTCGTACATCTCCTCTCAACCTTGCCCCTCGTACCTTAAACCTATGCCCCCTAGTAATTGGCCCCTGTACCCTGGGGAAAAGCCTCTGACTGTCCACTCTGCCTGTGCCCCTCATAATTTTGTAGACCTCTATCAGGTCGCCCCCTCAACCTCCGTCGTTCCAGTGAGAACAAACCGAGTTTATTCAACCGCTCCTCATAGCAAATGCCCTCCATACCAGGCAACATCCTGGTAAATCTCTTCTGCACCCTCTCTAAAGCCTCCATATCCTGGTAGTGTGGCGACCCGAATTGAACACTATACTCCAAGTGTGGCCTAACTAAGGTTCTATACAACTGCAACATGACTTGCCAATTCTTATACTCAATGCCCCGGCCAATAGACATTTACTAATGCTACTTAAAATTGATTCTGATTAAAATTGAAACAATCTGTGAAGTAGATTATACACGTTCCCTCATCCATTCATGTCCAAAAAACAATTTTAAAGCAGGAATAGAAAAACATTATCCAAACTAATGTGGGATTAGTCCAGTTTGCATCCATGTACTGGCCCAACTGACACCAGTCTCATCTCTGAACTGTGGAACCAAGCCTTTCTCCCCTCTTATTCCCTGGGTAGAAAGATCGGGTGGAAATGCAAAGCATTTCAGTATGTCAAGATTCTGTCAGTTTTATTGATGAGGGTTTCAACTTGTCGATGTAAATACTGCCAAATGGCACTGATTTTTTTTCAACCACCTGATGTGCATCAGAAATGACATTTATATTGCTGTGCTGGATATATTTGCATATGAAAAGCATGCAAGCATCAGTATTTCTGAGTGACAATTCTCACAATGCATATTATATGCATAACGGCACTCAGTAGCATTGTCACTTTTCAAAAACCCGTGAAACTTCTATAGCTGTTCATAATTTCCAACAGTAAGTTTCACTCGCAAAATGATAATTGAAACCTTTTTAAGGTTTCCGATTTTAAAACTGTTGATCGTGGAAGGATCAAGATGTCAGCCAAGCTGCTGTCCAGAAAGGCAGCTGTTTTCTCTCTTTTTTTAAAACTCTCTCTCAAGGTCTTAACACTTTGTCCTGATACAAAAGATACCAAAAGTTCAGTTACTCACCCAAATGGTCATTCATGCCACTTTGAAAGCTATTTGACTTCCATCCCACCATTGGGTTGCTAGTCAGCAGTGAACAGTAAAAAGCTCTAGCTGTTTTGTATTCCCTCCTGTACACCAAAAGTCCACTTCTGGCACCAACTGCAAGACGTTGGTATACGGGACTCAGTGTGACATCAGGGGTGCAGCGCACATCTAATTAAGTCATCAGTGAGAACTCCCTGCTTTGAAAGACAGCCTATTGCTTGCGTCAACGTTTTTCCTCATTACATAGAGATTTCTTGCACATCCAAGGCGACACTGTAAATCACAAAGGCAGCCAATGCTGAAAGACAGTAGAATAAGTGCCTAGCTGAGATAAAGTTAAGGATTTAAAACAAGTAACTTCAATGTACACAATGCCTTTCACAACCTTGGGATATTTCAAAGCACATTGAAATGAAATGAAAATTGCTTATTGTCACAAGTAGGTTTCAAATGAAGTTACTGTGAAAAGCCCCTAGTTGCCACATTCCGGCGCCTGTTCGGGGAGGCTGGTACAGGAATTGAACCGTGCTGCTGGCCTGCCCTGGTCTGCTTTCAAAGCCAGCGATTTAGCCGTGTGCTAAACCAGCCCCTGATGAAGTACTTTTGAAGTGTATCACTGTTGTAGGGAACAACAACCAATTTGCACCCAGCAAAGACTCCTAAACTGCAGTCAGATACATGACCTGATGATCTGTTTCAATAGTGTTGTAGATCGGATGGGAAATGAGAAAAAAATACAAACACTGTAACTTGAAATGCAATTAAATTAATTCTTCTCGGTAAATCATACTTTGCTCATTGCCAATTCAGTGCTTATTTTTATATCAACTTGAATAGTTGGCAGCACGAGTATTATTGTCAGTGTTGTTCCACTTCAGTTATTAAAATTGTAATTGTATTTTGGAAAATAGATTCTGAAATTGTGCTTTGATGGGATGAGGTTGGCCCTGGCATTTCACATTGATTTTGCTGTGGAAATCGTGTTCACTTAACAGATTTGTGATATACTGTTGCACATTTGCAGATTGTTGGCACTTCCCCCAAGCCCCAGTTGGAAATGTTTCGGCGAAGAAGTATACGGCTGCTTTGTGGTAAATGAAAAAGATGCAAGTTATACTTTGTTTGAAGTTAAAATCTCAGTAATATTTTCAGACATTGGACTTCTCACAAAGTATGGCTGAAGGAGAGATGCCATTTATTTTGTGCTGACAGTCTTCAATCATCATTTACGATTGATATAAAAAGTGGCAGTATTATCCATGTTCATCTTGGGCGATAATACTAGATACTCAACATACATTTTTGTACTTAAAAGAGTTCTGATATGCTTAAATATCGACGAAACATTGTTTCAAGATCATTCCAACTGTTAAATTATTGGTATATTTTAATGGAATAGAAAGTGCTTTATTGTGTTTGATTCTGTTGACTTGAGCAGCGGCAGGTTTGATACCAGAGAGTAACTTTCTGATGCTGGATAAAACAACATTGTTGTTAAGGGTTTTATAATGGACCTCAGTTAGTGAGCACATTCTTCATCTTTGTCTATAATCCAATTAGATTTGACATGTAGTAAGTAGCTGGAGGCTGTTTGTTTTTGTCGGAGAATATTTGCAACCAAGTTTTCACCACCTGCTCCAGTTGGACAGAGCACGTCTTGTCTCAGATTAACTGTAAGACAGGGAAGCCAACAGTACTTGTGGTTAAGTGACAGACCAACCATTCATGTCCCAGTCTAAGCCGACATTGTAATTTGAGTTCAAGTATCCTCTGTGGGCAAAGTTTTTTGTCATTTCCTAAAACATTGGATATAATGCATTGCAGTTAGGGAGAAGAAGCTAGAAGGGAGTCCTGGCTTGTTGCACAATAGAACACACACTAGATACTGGGATTGACAGTAAGCAGGAACAGAACTGTTATGACTGCCATATTTTATCCTTCAGTATGACGCAATGAATAAAAGGAAGATAATTTGGAATGAAACGGATAGAAATCTAAGGAAGAAGTGAGGTTGAATTAATTCTCTTCAGGAAATAGAGTATTATTGTTACTTTTATTTCTTGTCTGCATTGTCCTTTGTCTATGAAAGTTAACCTCAATAAGCTTGAAAAGGAACTTTGAGGTGATGCAAATTTTGTTTTCTTTTGCTCCCCTCAGCATTTGAGTATTTCTCAGGGCAAGCGTTTTGTGGTGATATGCATCACTGTAAATACACAAGGGGTTAATGTAAATACATGTAGACTAACTAGACACTAGAGGGAGCACCAGAGACATGACACACAGACATTCAACCAATAGGCCAGTAAGATAGGACACGACCAATGGGCATTTAAGATACACACAGAGGTGACACTACCACAGGGGGGCATTACACCAAACCATATAAAAGGACACAGCACACATGCTCAGCCTCTTTCCAGTGGAAACACTCAGTGAGTACACAGGGTTGATGTGAAACACATCACACCCACCACGTGGATTGTAGCAGACTGGTTTGTCAGTCTGAGTAGCTATAGCAGGATTGACAAGAGAGTCGAATTCAAGTAGCAGAGTTGTTAACAGTTTAATAAATGTGTTAAAGCTATCTCCAAGTCTGAACCTTCCTTGTCAGAGTGCACATCAAGGAAGCAGCTTATGCTACGTCAAGAGCATAACAAAACATGGTACCCAGGAGTGACCTGTTTAAATACATATAGTTACAACTCAGCAAACAGTGACAACCAGCAACGGCACCCAGGCAAGATGATGTTCGGGATTCCGGTTCCACAGCAGCAAGGCAATCTGTGAAAACTGGCATTGGTTCAGGCAGAGATTCGAGATCTACCTGGTAGCGTCCGACCTAGATGGCGTCCCGGATGCAGAGAAAATAAAGCTTCTGCTTCCCATCGCGGGTCCAGAAACAGCTGAAATCTTCCAGACCTTCAAATACTCAAAGGGGCAAAACAAGAGCGACTTCCAGGCAGTCCTGGACAAACTCCAAGAATTCTGCGATGAACATACAAGAAAAAACAGTAAAAGAGGCGCCAAAACTCACCACGAGGCACAGTTGCGCGAAGAGCACACAGAACGGGAAGGTCCGTTTGCGCATGCACAAGAAGCCGCGCATGCATAATTGTGAAAAAGGCCCCCAGTAAAGGAACAGCGATATGCGCATGCGCAATTGCTTCCTACGCCCTACGTCACAAGGTTCGTGTCGTTAGAGGCCCCGGACCACGCCCACTTAAAGGGGAAATGTCCCAAAACACAAAAAAAAGACATTTAAAGTCGTAAAACCCGATTCTTTCACCTGGAACGACAGCACAATGCCTGAAATTTGACCAGTAGCTGAAAGTAACCTCCGCAGAACCCTGTCAGACCTTGAATTCTTCTTTGGACATCGCGAGCCCAATGCCAGCTCCGACACAAAATGTGATGATATGGTCCTAGAAGACAACGACTCAGACGAAGATTTCACCTTGGGAGGTGGCTACCCCAGTCCCAAATCCGAACCGCAACTAGACGTGTTGTACATTGAAGACCCCGATGACGTGTTCTTCGGATTGGGGACTCTTCAGCCCAGCATATATGACATCCCGATTCGTGAGTGCAGGATTATGCTGCGGCCTGACGCCAAAAGACAGAGAGCAGTACAAGCCCACAGAGAGCGGCCTGACTCCACACAGAGAGTGGTCCATGCACCCCGAAAGGTCCCAGTCTCCACACAGAAAGTGATGAAAGACTCCACAGCGAGCCCGTGGACAGACTCCACGATAGAAGCAACGCAGTACCCCAGAGCGCAGACCTTGCATGAACAAGAAGTGACTCGAGTGACAGAAGCCTCCACAGCAAGCTCGTGGACAGGCTCCACGATAGAAGCAACGCAAGATTCCAAAGCGCAGCCCTTGCATGAACAGGACCATGAGGGTCTAGCAACCTCCTCTGAGCAACCAGCAGCAGACTATGACAGTCTACCACGCTCCAGTGAGCAAGAAGAAGACTCTGACAATCTACCCAGCTCAAGTGAACGACAAGAAGACACTGAGGCTCTACCCGCTGTCTGTGAGACAAGTGATGACGGCATCCCACTACCCATACCAAATGTGCAATGTGACAGACCTCAGCTAGTGTGTACAGAGGCACTCGACGATCACAGTGAGACTACTGGTGACTCCGGTGACACCACGTTACTTCAAACCTCATTCGCTCGAGCCTCTCCACATGCAAATGTATTCCTGAATGTTTTGACTCCAGACGTGGAGCATCAAGAAACCTCAGCTGACTCCAGTGAACCTGCAATGACTCCAGACGGGGAGCATTGACAAGCCAAAACTGACTCGGGTGAAACAGACCAGACTCCAGATGGGGAGCAACCACAAGCCAAAGCTGATTCAAGTAAGCCGGAGTTGACTCCAGACGGGGAGCGCCGCAAACTCAGTGACGGCACGCTCAAGGAAACAGCAGATACCACAAAGCACGCTGATACGAGTAACTGTGTGAAGGACTCATATTATCCACAGAGCGTGGTCCTTGAGCGCAACAAACACGACAACAACATCAAAGACAATAGCAAGAAGCGTACCAGAGGCAACAACGTCGACAACAAGCACGACAAAAACAACAACAATGGAACTACGACTGCTGCAAGGTATGACTGCAAATGCAGGACACTGTTACTGCTCAGCTCAGTACAATGACATACCATGGCAGGACGACACAGATTGCATACATTGCTACCACAAGCATTGGATGAAATAAAGACTCCAAATCAGACAACAAAGTGATTTGACCACTTCTTGGTTCCTTACGCACAGGGACACTGAAGGCGTTTACAAAGCAATGCCACCATCAACATCACCACCTCACCAACCAAACAAGAAAGACACTCGACCATAATAATTAATGGATTTTGGACTCGTGCATATGATTTGGACTTACTGTTTCATGATCACTGTTATCATGATTTGTACATATCATCACTTATCTACCTAGTTGGTTCAACTTTCTTTAACACTGTACAGAAAATATGTAACACGAAAAAAGGGGGAATGTGGTGATATGCATCACTGTAAATACACAAGGGGTTAATGTAAATACACGTAGACGAGCTAGACACTAGAGGGAGCACCAGGGACATGACACACAGACACTCAACCAATAGGCCAGTAAGATAGGACACGACCAATGGGCATTCAAGATACACACAGAGGTGACACTACCACAGGAGGGCATTACACCAACCCATATAAAAGGACACAGCACACATGATCTTCCTCTTTCCAGTGGAGACTCTCAGTGAGTACACAGGGTTGATTTGAAACACATCACACCCACCACGTGGATTGTAGCAGACTGGTTCGTCAGTCTGAGTAGCTAGCAGGAATAACAAGAGAGTCGAATCCAAGTAGGAGAATTGTTAACAGTTTAATAAATGTGTTAAAGCTATCTCCAAGTCTGAACCTTCCTTGTCAGAGTACACATCAAGGAAACAGCTTATGCTACATCAAGAGCATAACAAAACACGTTTGAGGATCGGTATGGTACAAGATATTTACCAGAAGTACGCAAGGCAAGAGTGGAAAATTTGGAATTATATCTAACCCGTACAAAATTTCCTGAAGGGTGTGTGATTGCTGCATTGCAGTTTTATTTTAATTTTACTTGTGTATATGTTTCTACTTGTTGGATTTTGAGTAACTTTATCAGTGATTTTTGAAATCAACATTTTCTTTAACTTTGGCTTGTATTTGTCGATAAATTCTGTTTTCACAAAACAGTTGCAAACAGTATATTGTGAGATACTCAATGGTGTATAATTTGTATTATATATTTATCACAGTTTAAAGTGGAAGGATTTAGATTTATTCCCAGCAATTTCTGTAAGATATTGAACAGATTAGCGATTTCTCATGGAAAGGAAATGTCAGCATTTTCTTCGCATGAAGGTGACGATTTGGCCCATTTCGTTTTGACCAGCTCTCAGAAACAATTATCTACTTGCTTTCATTCCCTTGGTGTTTCCTGGTGCACTTTCTGATGTATATATTTGAGTATTGCGCACAAAGACAATTATTCTGAGCAGGAGAAGGCCAGTCAGCCAACCGAGCCTGCTCCACCATTCAATTAGACCATGGCTGATCTGATTGTAAACACAAAATCACATTCCCTTTTTTAAAATAAATTTAGAGTTCCCAATTCATTTTTTCCAATTAAGGGACAATTTAGCGTGGCCAATCCACCTACCCTGTACATCTTTGGATTGTGGGGGCGAAACCCACGCAAACATAGGGGGAATGTGCAAACTCTACACGGACAGTGACCCGGAGCCGGAATCGAACCTGGGACCTCAGTGCCGTGAGACAGCAGTGCTAAGTACTGCGCCACCATGCTGCCCTCAATCACATTCATGCCTACCCTTGATAACTTTCGCCCCCTTGTTGATCAAGAATCTATGTACCTCTGCCTTAAAAATGTTCAAAGACTCTGCTTCCAAAGCCTTTTGAGAGAGGCCCAAAGGCTCACAGCGCTCAGAGAAAGACATTCTCCTCACCTCTGTCTTAAATGAGCGGCCCGCTTATTTAGGGCAGCATGGTGGCGCAGTGGTTAGTACTGCAGTCTCATGGCGCCGAGGTCCCAGGTTCGATCCCGGCTCTGGGTCATTGTCCGTGTGGAGCTTGCACATTCTCCCCGTGTTTGCGTGGGTTTCGTCCCCACAACTCAAATATGCGTAAATTGGCCGCTCTAAATTGCCCCTCAATTGGAAAAAATGAATTGGGGACTCTAAATTTATTTAACAAAAAATAAATGAGCCTTTAAACCAGGGGTGGGCAAACTTTTCCGTGCAAGGGCCACATTCAGAAATTCACAATTCACAAAGGGCCGCATAGTATATTAAGTAAAATAATTACTTCACCCGGTTATGATTCTGGGCGCCTCATATAGAACATAGAACAGCACAGAACAGGCCCTTCGGCCCTCGACGTTGTGCCGAGCAATGATCACCCTACTCAAGTCAACGTATCCACCCTATACCAGTAAGTAACCCAACAGCCCCCCCCCCCCCCCCCCCATTAACCTTAAAAGAAAATTAAAAAAAAAAAAAAAAAAATTAAAAAAAAAATTTTTTTTTTTTTTTTAATGACTTGGTGGGCCGCAGAAATACCTTTGGTGGGCCGCATGCGGCCCGCGGGCCGTAGTTTGCCCACCCCTGCTTTAAACAATGACCCATAGTTCTGGATTGTCCTACAAGAGCAAACAGCCTCTCCACATCCACCCTGTCAAGACCCCACAGGACCAATCAGTTTCAATCAAGTCGACTCTTACTCTTCTTCTAACCTCCAGTGGACACAAGCCTAACCCGTCCAGCCTTTCCTCAAAAGGCAATCCTCCCATTCCAGGTCTTAGACCAGTAAATCTTATCTGAACTGCTTCTAGTGCATTTACGTTTTGCTTAAATAAGGAGACCAGTATTGTATGCAGTATTCCAGATAAGATCTCGCCAACACCTTGTACAACTAAAGCATAACCTCCCTACTTTTATAATCAATTCCCCTCATGGTAGCAAGAACATTCTGCTAACTTTTGTAAGTATTTGCTGTTCGGCATGCTGCCCTTTAGTGATTCCTGCACCAGGAAATCCAAATCCCTCTGTATCCCAGAGCTCTGCAATGTCTCGCCATATAGATAATATGCTTCTTTTTTATTTTTCCTGCCAAAATGGAGAATTTCACATTTGGCCACATAATAAAAAACAGAACAAAGAAAAGTACAGGCCCTCTAAGCCTGTGCCGACCATGCTGCCCATCTGAAGTAAAATCTACACTTCCTGGGTCCGTGTCCCTCTATTCCCATCCTATTCATGTATTTGCCAAGCTGCTCCTTAAATGTCACTATCGTCCCTGCTTCCACCACCTCCTCCAGCAGCGAGTTCCAGGCACCCACTACCCTCTGTGTAAACTCCATTTTCCAGATCTATGCCCACCCACTTAACCTGTCTGTGTCCCTTTGTAGCCTCCCTATGTCTTCACAATTGATTTACCTACCTGTCTTTCATTGTGTCAAAAGCAAATTTAGCAACTAAACCATTGGCTCCAGGGGCTGGTTCAGCATACTGGGCTAAATAGCTGACTTGTAATGCAGAACAAGGCAGCAGCGCGGGTTCAATTCCCGTACCAGCCTCCCCAAACAGATGCCGGAATGTGGCGACTGGGGGCTTTTCATAGTAACTTCATTGATGCCTACTTGTGACAATAAGCGATTGTTATTATTATTTATTCAACTCCTTTTTATCAATTGTGGCCAATCTTCTATCTGTGCCAATATATTATCCCTGACACCATAAGCTTTTATTTTCTGTGGTAACATTTGATATGGCATCTCCTCAAATCCCTTCTGGAAACCTAAGTACAATGCATCAAACCCTTATCCAACTCCTTCAAAGAACTCCAATAAATTGATCTGACATGATTTCTTTTTCACAAAACCGTGTTGACTCTTACTGATTGCCTTGAATTTTTCTCAATACCCTTGTACAGCATCTTTAATAGTAGTATCTAACATTTTTCCTATGATAGATGTTGAGCTAACCGCCCTATGGTTCCCTGCTTTATGTCTCCCTCCTTTTTTTTTTGAATAATCTAACAGGACCTTCCCTGAATCAGTGAAATTTTGGAAAATTAAAACCAATGCATTAACTATCTCACTAGCCACTTCTTTCTAGATCTTAGGGTGAAGTCCATCTGGACTCGGGGATTTGTCAGTTTGCAAACAGGAATCTCAAACTTTGGATGCTCTTTCCTTCCCCCTTCTGGGAATGTGTCTGCTCTCTGCCCAAACTGTCTCCTCTTCGAAGGCCTCCTCCAAATTCCTTTTCCACTTTTTCCTCGTCCTTTTCCACTGCTACTCTAAACTTAGCGATGCTGTTTCCCAAATGTTCTCCCATTGGAATGTGCTCCACTTGCCACATTTGATTCCCCAGAACTATCTCCAGCACTCATTGGCCTGGAAACAACTTGTACAAGTGGCAAGAATCCCCCCCACCCCACCCCCCCCCCCCCCCCCCCCCTCTCTTTACCCTTTGCGCTATTTGTCTCTCTTAGAAAATAGTGGTAAATGATTTACATTAGAATAACTTAGGTAGCCTATTATCGTGACAATTTTCATAACATTTTCCACACTTGTCAATTTCACATCCAGCACCCTAAAACATTCCAACAGGACTTCCAGGAAATTTGGAATTGGCTCCAATCATTTTTGAGCAAACCCTGGCTTCAAGCGAATATAGACTAGTAGATGCAAATATTTTTTTCTGTTAAGCCTTAAATGCCAAACAGTTCTTTTATGAGGCCTAAATCAACCTTTAATTTAGTGCGAATTTGAAGTAAAAGGTTTGCGTGTCAGAATCAATTATTCAGTCGAATCAATGAATCAGACCATGTTTATGAATTGTAGCCAGTGCAGTTGCCATGGGAACCCTGTCCTTGTGACATTAACATTTCCACATTTCTTGTGCGCTTCTATTTTCATGTATTGATTTCTGCACAAGACATATCATCACTTTTCATTCATAAGTGGCACTGTTTGATGCCTAACATAAATATTTACATAACATCCAAGTCTGTTTTTGACATTATTCCAATTTAAGCAAAACTGAACAGCAGAATTAAGTCCTATTCTGCAAATATCTAATGTTGACTATTGTACATTACAATGTTAGCAAAATATGTGAGGTCTTTAAACATGATTTCAGCTGCTGCATCTCCTCCAAATACATTTTTTTTCAATGAATAGATCTGTGGTACCGCCTAGTGAATCAAAGGGGATGTTTATGCCATGTTTGGGATAACATCAGGTCAGCTGATTTACAGTGAATTAAATAAGATTAATTCAATTTTTATTAAATGTCATTGTGAGTTTCTTATTGGTGCTGGGATTAGATTCCACAGCACTTTTGTTCAGAATCATTTCTGCTATATTATTATTTGATTTGGAACTCTAAATTGACGGAAGCAAATGGAGGTGTGATTTTGGGAGAGATTAGTGCTGTTTCCTGATAGTATCTGGGGCTGTAGACAGTTTGTTGTTTCAGTTAGGAAATTAAAATCTGAAGTGAAGACAGTTTTCCATGGATTGCTGGAGCAGTCCAGATTTTGTTACAGGAGAGAAAAGAGCAAAAAAATGGTATTTCCACTCATCGACTAATTTCAATTTTTATTTACCGATTTTGTAAGGAGTGCACTGTCCTTTCTGCATGTGAAGCCTGTTTAACCAGGTAAAATTCTCCAGTCTTAATGGATGGGAATCCTGTATTCTGCCTATATCCTGACGGAATGTAGTTCTAAGCAGTGTCCACGAGGCAGCACTGTGGCCTGACTTACTAAGAAATGTCTTCTAACTTAGTTACCATTTTGTTTTTGTCTTTGTTTCCACTCTCTGCTGTTTTAAACAAAATAAAACTTTTAGTAAAGTTCCCCAAGTCGTTTTTCAGCCCCAGTGATCTGGTACCACCATTGGGTATTCGACATTTGCTTCACCATGGGGGTTCTGTATTGCACCAGGCTTCGCATCTGCTGCCATTATTGTCCTAGAGATCACTGTTTCAAAGGTGTTTTTGAAGGAGACTTGATGAGTTGCTGCAATGCCCCCTGTAGATGGTACACACTACTGCCGTTGTGCACTGGTGATATAAGGAGTGACTATTTAAGGTGGTGCACAGGGTGAAAATCAAAAGGGCTGCTGTGCCCTTGATGGTGCCGAGTTTTTTGAGTGTTGTGGCGACTGCACTTATTCACGCGAGTGCATTGTATTCCACTTCATTCCAGCCTTATGTCATGTGGTGGACAGGTTTTGGGGAGTGGAGAGCTGAGTTGAGCTGCTCTGCAGAATTCCCAGCCTCTGATGGAGAAGTAAGCCATATTGAAAGCAGCAGCAAAGCAAAACACAGATTATGCAGCTGTTCGCCGCGTTCTTCAGAAGGATGCAGGCAAGCAATGGCAGCCATCAGCCAAATTGGAAAGTGAGGAATTTAGCAGAAGCCAAGAGCATTGTGTAAACAAAGGGAGCGAGGGATGTGAGCAGTCAGGACAGGTAAGTGATGCAGAATAGCTGCTGAACACTGCAGGCTGCATTTCCTTCATACCCACCAATAGAAATTATGGACTTCAGCCATCAGCAGTTCCTTTCTATGTGATTCCGCACCACCATCTGCCTAAAAAGAAAAGGAACAACAGACACATTAATGATTAGAGTGAACCTGGGGTGAAAACAAAGCAAGAAGTTGGGGAAAGAAAATAACCAGTACAAGATGAGTAAAGGGAGAAGTGGAACAACGGGGAAGACAGCAAATAAAAATGCTACATCTTCCAACTTTTTAAAAAACTTTCTTTTAAAATTTAGAGTACCTAATAATTTTTTCCAATTAAGGGGCAATTTAGCGTGGTGAATCCACCTAGCCTGCACATCTTTTGGATTGTGGGGGTGAAATCCACGCTGACACGGGGAGAAAGTGCAAACTCCACATGGACAGTGACCCAGGGCTGGGATTCGAACCCAGGTCCTCAGCGCCGTAGGCAGCAATGCTAACCACTGTGCCACCGTGCTGCCCAACATCTTCCAACTTAGCAGATGTTGCGAGATGGGAGATTGAAAAAACTGCTTTACAACCGTGCCTCCAAGGTATGCAACAATGTGACATTTCATGCAGCTAAATGCACTCCATTGACTGAATGACCATAAAACAGAACCCATCAGGAGTGCTAAGTGCAGCACCATTTATTACCTAAAGGTCAGTGGCAGACTCGGCAGAGAGTTCTTGAAAAAGAAAAACGTTGTTTGCCGCCCAGTTCTGATTGTGCAAACTATGCTGCATTGAAGGGCTCTGCAGGAATTCTTGTCTTTTTTTTACGCTTCGTAAAGAGCTGATCAGAAAAACAACAATAATAATGAATAGGAGATTTTTTTTTTAATCAATAAACCTCAGAGTGGTGAAGTGCTGATGCAAAAATAGCGTCTGCCACTAAATTGTTGCAGCCTAAATTTTAATTTGTCATCAGATAGCAAAAAGGAAAGACCAATCACCACACCTTTTATGTTTATGTTCTGTGTACTCTATAGCAGGAATATCTAACCGTCAGGAATGCGAGTCAAAAACCATGTGTGGCAAAATATAATTATGCACTTTACAAGTCGAGCAGGTTGAGTCTGCATGTAGTGAAGATGTGCCTGAGTGTTTCAGCAATCATGTGGGTAAGATAATGGCAAACAAGCAAGAACAGAAATAGGCAGTCTTGGTACTGAACTTGAGTTAAAAAACACAATTAATGTAGCATACTTAGTGTTCAGTCCGTATGGTAGGTGTACCTGGAAACCAGTGGGGGGGGAAAAGCACCACCTGTAATTACCCTAAGTTATCCATTCACATATTGAAGGTAAGGTTTGCTCCATGCTTTGCCCTGTTGGCTGATCTTAATAGGGGCAGCATTTGAGAGCACAGTTGACTTAATTGACTCTGGACTAGAAAGAGACATATGCCAGGTTTCTTGCTCATGACCATTATTCAGTGTCTCTTGTTGGTAAACACATGCATTTGGTTTTCAGGTGAGCAGAGGATGCTATTTGGTTTTGATATTTGTCATAATAACAAGCTTACTAGCGGTTCATGTACACGCTCACACATGATGAATGACCATTTGAAGAAGGTACCCTAGAGCTGCCATGTGATACACCTGAGTAAACCCAAGTGTGTTCAGCAAAGGAGCAGAAAAAAACTATTACGTTTGAATGGGACGTATCCTTCAACATCTCGAAGTGAGCATTGATTACATTATATACCGGCCTTCAGCATTTGAATTTCCTGTGCAGAAGTTTTTTTTGGAATTATGAAAAAATCACTTTGGAGGGTAAAGAGTTAAAATGTGTTGGTATTTTGTGGTTCATTCAGGTTCCATAAATGCATACCATGAGCTGCTGTTTCATGGAGTTGCAAAGGTGGACCTTAAAAATGGTGGGCCAAAATCTCACCCAATTCCAACATTTCCAGTTTTTGCAGGTACAGAAAAAGGAGCAGAATGTGATTCACTCGGACAAACCCCAATTTTGACTGTTAAAAGAGCTTTATCCACAGTAGATATCACCTCGAAGGTCTATATAACTGTCAGAATCTGAAGTTTTTTTTAAAAATTCCTGTTTTCTAAACATTGAAAAAAAGGCTACAACTGTCGCTGATAAAAAAAATATTTCAACGCCTCTGTTGAACTGCTTTGATTCGTTGGCCATCCACTGCAGGTTTTAAAAGAAAGGAGCATCTGGCTGTGCCATTTCAATCGAGCTCTTTGCTGACATTTCCCCAAGGACGATCATTGTCATTATGAATGCTTGACTGAGTTTCAAAAGCTAGAACTATTTCAGCCAGGATATCTGAGTTCAAAATTTGTTTGACAGTTTAAAGAATCTACTAACGGATTATGTGTCTTTGATGTGGGGTGTGAATAGAAGCTTTTGTTTTAACAAGAGGTTAGCCACTTGATGTAAAAGCTTCGGATAGGTTTTATGGGTGGGAGTTTTTTTAATTACCGAGGGTGTAAGAGTGAGAGCTGTACTAGATTATTTTGAAGGTAATTTGTTTCATCTCCACAGGGCTCCTGAAGTCCACCCATGGTGAATACTGGGTGTATGGTTATGGAGGTGGCATAGAAGTTATGAGGGACCAAGGGAGATGGGCGGGGAGCAGGAGTTGGCATTGAATTTGCAGACAGGCTATGAAGGACCATGCCGGGATGGGTTTGATCGTAAGGGATTGTGGTCTAGGTGGCCTCACAACTTCTAAAAGAACTGGAGCAAAGCCCTAGAGAACTGAGCTGAGCCTTCTAACCAGTCCCCTCTGCACCTGCCCACACCCATGCCTGCGCTCTGCTTCCAGGATCGATGGGTCTAATTCCACCCCATGCCCACCTCGCACTTACAAAGTAACAATAACAATTTTGGGGTTTCTATCAATCCAGGCATGTCCAGTATGTCAGGAAATCCCCCAACTCCAGCTACCCACCAAAATCTAGCCACATGAGTCAAAAATGAATGCAAGTAATTTGCTTAACATATTTGTACATCGTGCATAGGCTCGAGGTGAATGGCACCTCTGCATAGACTCTTGGATTGCTGTATACTGCACTAAATTTTAATTGGTTTTGCTTTTGAAAATGATCAGGTGCAGTTCTAACTCTGGGTGCCCACTGCAGAGGGTGTCTGTTTGATCTGTTGGGGAAAGAAAACGAACAGAACAGGAGTGCATCTTGTCAGTTGTCAGTCATTTGCCTTGGGATTCCTTTATATGTCCACTGAGAACCATCAGCACTGCAACCTGAAAGCCCAAGCTGCGTCAGTAGAAAGGCCCAGGTGGTCCTGTAATTGCTTGATACTAAATGTAGCAGCTAAGGTTTGCTTTCTCAATGCTCTAATTGGCACAGCAGACTGCCAAGTTCCTGTGAAAAGTTGAGGAACTGATTGATGAGATGACCCTTTTGTTTTACACTGTCGGTAGCACATTCAGTTGACGACTATACTTGTCGATTTCAGGTCGGTGACGGTGCCTTGTTGCTTTTCTTTAATGAGTCTCAAAAAAACCAAACCAGCAGGAGGAACTGTAAGAATCTTCATTTTCAGTCCAAAAATTATGAAAGTTGTTTTATTTTTGAGCCATCATTGGGGGGGGGGGGGGGTCACACATTTAAAGTAGTCTGATGACACACTGTGCGCAAGGTTGAATAATTAGCACTTTTTTTTAATGTAGAACATTTCAGAAGTATGTAATTTACCATGTTTATTCTCCCTTTCTTGTACTAATGTTCACAACTTCCGGTAATTTTTTCAAGGCATTGACTCCCTGAAGAGGTCGGGTTTCACGTTGGTTGGCATCCTTGGTCCTCGCCTGCATGGGGGGGGTCTTTTATATGCAAGCCATGGATGTCAGTTTCAGCCGGTTGTCCAATCACAGCCAAACAAGATTCTATCTCGACATGCAATTCTCGCAGTGGCCAGTGGAAACCGAGTGCTGGAGTCCTGAAGCCAGTGGTTGTGCTTGTCCGTTTGATTCGTGAAAAGACAGCTGAGAGAGGGGATTCATATCTGGGTTTGCCTGGCTTGAATGATTCAGTCACTGATGACCTTCATCAACTGAACTGTTGGCCAGCGCAAAGCTTGGCGTTTGCATTTTTATGGGCTTTTATCCAAGTAAATGAATGCCTCACAACTTCATTCCTCCCCTTTTCTCCACTATCACCATTTGATAGTTGGCTGTCTGTCGAAGCTTAAATGTGCCTTTGGTCCGCTTGTTATATTATCACATGCATTACCACACAAGATTAATTAAATATAGCTTTGTCTGTTATTGACAATGCTATGTATGGAATATTAAAAAATGAATGATAGACCAGTAAATCAGAGGTTAGCGTTATTAAGAGTAATGAAGTGAGCTTGCTTTGTTGAAGCATTGCTTGCATTGCTGCGTGGATCATTCAATGTTCATTAGTTTTGAAAACAGAACAATTATTGATGTATTCTGCTATTTAGCTTCTTGTGGTAACATCTATCCCTACTATCCATGGCTGTTGCCACCTTCCTAGTTAACCATATTCCTAAGTCAGGTGTTGAGAAGTGATAAAAAGTATTTAAATTTCACGAATAGAATGATGTGAATAATTAATTTATTTAATTGAGGTTGGAAGAAGCATGAGTGAAGGTCATTGTACTGGATCTTCAATTCTTAATCTAAGTTTGAATTTCAGACTTGATCTAAACCACCGAAACAGGCAAATAGGATGCTGGTCTAAAGTATGATCCAAACGATTGCATATCTTGAAATGACATCACCTTCTCATTCAGGTCAGAATGTAACCAATTGAGACAAGATGATATAATTGATGAATGCCCTTTTGCAGCATATCAGGTGAGCTACCAAATGAGTGTTTTCAAAGATAGCAAACCCTTAAATGTTTGTGCAACTTCCCAAAACTCACATTGAGTGCCCTTCAGGGAGTTGCGCTTGACACCATTTTCAACGCCTTCAGTGTCCAGGCAAATGTTTTAAGCAGTAATTGTTTTCTGGATGGCCTCAACTTTAGGATGTAGTTAAATAACGATCTGAAAGACAAGTGGCAACCAAATCTCTTGATGCAGAAATGTAAAATAGAAAATGGTGAACAAATGAAAATCTTTTGTCACTGAAGATCATATCTGTAATCAATCACCAGAAAAATATTGACAGTGATGTTGCTCACCTTATTCTTGAACTGTTCTGAAAAGCACCTCAGTATTGATCAGACTCAAGTCAAAAGTGTGATGAAATATGTAACTCACTTGCCTGGATTGGTGAAACTGCAGCAGCAATTAAAAGCTCAACATCGCCCAAGACCACTTCATCACAGTCCCTGCTTTAGACTTCAATTAAACCCCTTTCACCCTAGCACATTGGCTGCAATATGTTTTATCTGTCTGATAAATTGCAGTAACTCACCAAGCTCACTTTGACAGCAGCAGAAAGGATATAGGTAACAACTGCTGTGCAACACCAACAGCTCCAAGTGATATGCCAACATGACTTGGGCATAGATTGCAGTTCTTTCATTCTTTGGTTAAAATACTGAAAATCAAGGCGGCGTGTGGCGCAGTGGATAGCATTGGGACGACGGCGCTGAGGACCCGAGTTCGAATCCTGGCCCTGGGTCACTGTCCATGTGGAGTTTGCACAGTCTCCCCATGTCTGCGTGGGTTTCACCCCCACAAACCAAAGATGTGCAGGTTAGGTGGATTGGCCACACTAAATTGCCCCTTAATTGGAAAAAAAAATAATTGGTACTCTAAATTTATATTTTTTTAAATCCTGAAAATCACAACCCAATACCATTACCAGGTCTCCATCAATGAAAGCTCTACCACCACCTTCTCAAGGGCATCTCGGGATGCTCATCAAAATGTGTCCTCACCAAAGTTGCTCACATCATGCGATCACGATTAGAAATGGTTACAAATTCTTTACTTGGTGGTCACATCCGATCTACACTGGGACAAGTAACTGGATGACATGAAAAAGATATGAGGCGGGATTCTCCGTCCCGCCACACCCATTTTCTGGTGCCGCATGCCCCCGCCGGCAGCAATATACTCAGTCCCGGCAGCCAGCCAATGGGGTTTCCCCATTGTGGGCATCCCCACGCCTTGAGTGCATTGCCAGGAAACGGAGGATCCCGCTGGCAGAAAATCCAGCCCCATGGTATTCTAGTCCAACTGAGAAAAAGAATAGCAGAAGAATGGGAACCTAACATTCTTACCACTCACAACTTTAATCTTTGCTCAGGTCAATTGCCCCCTTTTGATGAAACTGGTTCACTAAATTAGACTGATCCAGATTTGTATGAAGGAGGAGTATTCTTCACTCCATTGGACAGGACGCTACCGATGTATCCTGTTTACTAACAAACGTGACCAGACAGCATGAAGCGACAAGGAGATTTGGACATTTAACTTTTTTATCAAAAAGTATTTAAAATAGACCATTTATGAAATATATTTAGCACTGATGTAGGAATTATCCTACGGTTAGCCATTCCCAAAACCATCTGGAGCAGTGAACTCTGAATATTTTTTACTTTTTTCTTTAATTTGCTGGATCAACGGATAACTGCAACTGGCGAAAGTATTTGATGGAATATTATTCATACAATCTCTTCTGCACAACCAAAAAAATCATTCAGAAAGTCGTTTTTACATGAAATCCAAAACAGGGCAGACCCTTGTCATTTATTCACTTCTAGCCATTAGAAATGCCTGCAAAATAGAAGGTGGATTTTGACCAGACTTAAGTCTGAAGGTTAAAATAATCACATTCTATTTTTTGCTAAATTGTCTCTCACTCAGTGAAGAAGTGTGTTTTGAGTTTACTAAGTGAAGTTTTGCTGACATCTTTCACAGTGAGTTCCCAAGTCAATCACCCGTATCTATCTCAAGTAAAGTATGGCCGTAGAGTTGAAGATTTGTGCAGGTGAACGCACTGTATTGAAAACATCTATACAAACATCGATACAAAACATCTATGAGGGGGCAGCACGGTGGCGCAGTCGGTAGCACTGCTGCCTCACGGCATCGAGGTCCCAGGTTCGATCCTGGCTCTGGGTCACTGTCCGTGTGGAGTTTGCACATTCTCCCCGTGTGTGTGTGGGTTTCGCCCCCACAACACACACATGTGCAGGATGGGTGGATTGAACACACTAAATTGCCCTTAATTGGAAAAAAAATGAATTGGGTACTCTTTTTTTAAAAAATTTTTTAATTAAGAAAGCATCTATGAGAACACTATATTGAAAACCAAGTGTGGCCTTTTTTTTAAACAAGGGTTGTTTTTATGCATTTCAGTACATGTGAAATTAAAATATTCCAACCAAGATTTATACTTTGTTTTGCAACTTTTTGCATGGTATTTTGGGGGACACACTGAAACATTCAATGGCCAATGCTTGAAGGATTTCTTTTGCCTTTTATTACCTCGATTTCATCCATTTTGGCTATCTTTTGCCTCTTATTATCTCAGCTTAATCCACTTTGGCTATCTTTTGCTTCTTATTATCTCGGCTTAATCCACTTCGGAAGAGTGAAAGAAAAACCCAGAAGAGCTAGTTGGAAGAGGCAAAAGTTTGTATTTTTTATTATCAGGCTTGCTTTATTCTCAGTTAGCTCCATATGTTGGCTGCTGTAATTCAAACCAGAAAAGGTGAAACATAGCTGCCACTTCCATCCATTATAAATGATTTTCATTTGAACACGTCAAATTGCTTTTCTGTTACAATGAAGATCAAAGGCCACTTTCACCACCACCGCACACCGAGTATTTCAGCTTCTTCCTTTTAAATAATAGGAACAGGATTAATTCACTACAGTCGTGTATCTCTCTTAGATCTCTGTCATTGCATGTGGCATTTGGATGACTGTTGGTTGCAAGCTGAGTGGATTTCTGACGAGAGACATTTTCTTATTTAAGGCAGGCAGGTGTTTCAGATATTTTACAGATTATAAGATTCCAGTCTTTCCAAATCTTTTGTGTCATTGCTTTCTGCTGATGTGGTTCAGATCGTGCAGGGGGGGCACACAGGAACAGCGTCACTTTTAATACCTATGGTTACATTTGTAGCACTGCATTATTATAACTTTGTGTTGATCCACACCCCAATCAGCCAAGTTCCTGATGATCTGTTGAAAATTGCACCTTTTTTTGAAATTGGGATTTCCTTTAAAAGCCTATTTAAAATTTACATATGAAGAAGGTGTGACAGAACAATAATTTCAATGTCGACAAGTCTGCCCAGGTCAGAGAGAGGATTCAAATGGCACAAATTACCCATTTTGTCCCATTATCCAAAAGTCCGGAGTTAAATATCACGTTGAAAATTAAATGTGTCAATCGGGTTTTTCAACCACATCATAGTTCCTCAGATCATGCATTGTTAAGATGTTTGCTGCAGCAAAACGTGACCTCTTTCTGTGCCATAAACGCTCTGTGGTCCTGTGATCTGTACCAACCAGGGGGGAGATCATCAAGGCAAAGGATTACACAATAAATGGGAGGACACTGAGAGGTGTAGAGGAAGTGAGGGACCTTGGAGTGAATGTCTACAGATCCCTGAAGGTAGCAGAACATATTCATAAGGTGGTTAAGAAGGCACATTGAATCCTTTCACTTATAAGCTGGGCAAAGAATATAAGCAGGGAGGTTATGCTGAAAGGAAGAAAATAGAGTTAGGCCACATCTTGAGTACTGTGTGCCGTTCTGCTAACCTCATTACAGGAAGAATGTAATTGCATTAAAAGAGAGTACAGAGGAAACTGACCAGGATGTTGTCAGGACTGGAAAATTGTAGCTCTGAGGAAAGATTGGATAGGCTGAGGTTGTTCACCTGGAACAGAGGAGGCTAAGAGAAGATTTGATTGAGATGTACAAAGTTGAAAGGGACCTGGATAGAGTGGATGGGAAGGGCCTATTTACTTTAGCAGAGAGGTCAGTGACGAGGAGGCATAGATTGAAAGTGAGTGATAGAAAAATTAGATGAGGGGAACATTTTCACCCATAGAACATAGAACAGTACAGCACAGAACAGGCCCTTCGGCCCTCAATGTTGTGCCGAGCCATGATCACCCTACTCAAACCCACGTATCCACCCTATACCCGTAACCCAACAACACCCCCCTTAACCTTACTTTTATTAGGACACTACGGGCAATTTAGCATGGCCAATCCACCTAACCCGCACATCTTTGGACTGTGGGAGGAAACCGGAGCACCCGGAGGAAACCCACGCACACAGGGGGAGGACATGCAGACTCCACACAGACAGTGACCCAGCCGGGAATCGAACCTGGGACCCTGGAGCTGTGAAGCATTTATGCTAACCACCATGCTATCCTGCTGCCCCAGAAGCTTGTGAGGGTCTGGAACTCACTGCCGGAAAGGGTGTTCGAGGCAGAAACCTTCAACTCATCTAATAAGTGTCTGGATATGACCTAGAATTCCATTACTTGCAGGGCTATGGAGAAAATGCTGGAAAGTGTGTTTCGGTGGGGTGGCTAGGTTTTCAACCGGCACGGGCAAGTGACCCCTTTCTGTGCCATAAACATTGTGATCCTGTGGACTGTTCCAGTATGTGGCATGTCTTTGCATTGTTCCTAAACAAAGAAAAAACATTCAAAACTATTTCACCAGCTGTGAAACATTTTGGATTGTCCTGAGGTCAGGAATAGTAATGTATAGATTATTTTATTTTATTTCTTTCTCTCACTCCCTTCCTCTCTTACTCTAGTCTTTTTGTTTTATGTATATAAATGCACTTGTATTCATCACAGTTTGCAACACTTGCTCATCCTTGAATTGAATTTCAAGGCACATGCAGATAACTAGTGGAGTAAAATGTTTAATTTTTTTCGAAGTTCAGTTGAATTTTTCCCTGTTCACTCTTGACTTTCTTCCATACTATCCACTAAACATCAAATGGTTACAAGTCTCAAGTCTGCAGTTGTAGGCCCAGAGGCAGAGTTTCTCTCTGCCTATCTCAGAGTTCATAATCATTAGTTCCTTGAAGATGCTATCCTTTTGATTGTGCATTGATCTTTCAGAAGTGGTGGAAGCTGTCATGCAAAGCCCCTCACATAGGCAGCAACAAACATGAACTCTCTTAAATGTAGAATCTTCCCTCTCAGATTGATTTTTTTTCTTTGCCTCAGATGTTATCTCAGATTTTCCTAGTTTCCTCAATTACAGCCGTCTTGCATGGTCCTTAACTATGCAGCAATCGCACCAGTAAACATTTTTGCTACAGGATGCAAGTACTATTGTCACAATTTTTCTTTTAAGCTATGCTTTATTAACTTCAAGCTTTCTCTCTTGCAAGATTTAAATTTGGCTCAGTTGATTTTATCTGTTTCTTTAACTCTTATTTTTTTCCCGATTTCCTCACTCGCCATTTTGTATTCTTGTTATCTTTCTGTTCCATTTGTCTGCCTGTTACCATACACCCAATTTATAGCCACGTAAGCACTCTTGGCATGCTTTCCCTGTTAGATCTTTTACACTAAACTTATGCATATATTTATTCTTCTTTGTCTTCATTTTCCTCTTAAGCTGAAGCCAAAGTTGAAGACAACTGTCATTTGAGTATCTAAAAGGGCAGCACGGTGGCGCAGTGGGTTAGCCCTGTTGCCTCACGGCGCTGAGGTCCCAGGTTCGATCCCGGCTCTGGGTCACTGTCCGTGTGGAGTTTGCACATTCTCCCCGTGATTGCGTGGGTTTCGCCCCCACAACCCAAAGATGTGTAGTCTAGGTGGATTGGCCACGCTAAATTGCTCTTAATTGGAAAAAATGAATTGAGCACTCTAAATTTTAAAAACAATTTTAAAATTAAAATTTGAGTATCTTAAAATGGTTCTGTAAGCTTCTCAACAGAGAACAAATGTGAAGTGGGAATAGGTGTGCTCCTTATAAAAGGGCGGGGGGGGGGGATTGACTTATGTAAAAATTATCATATCCATGCATCTAGAAGTGTTTCACATTTGAATTACTTTTGGGATGAATGTAGACCCAAGTGACAGACATTCTGTAAAAGCAAATTACTGCGGATGCTGGAATCTGAAACCAAAAGAGAAAATGCTGGAAAATCTCAGCAGATCTGGCAGCATTTGTAAGGAGAGAAAAGTGCTAACGTTTCGATTTAAGATGACCCTTTGTCAAAGCTTTGCGTGGCCAAATTTAGCGTGGCCAATCTACCTACCCTGCACATCTTTGGGTTATTGGGTTGACAAAAGGGTCATCTGGACGCGAAACGTTGGCTCTTTTCTCTCCTTACAGATGCTGCCAGACCTGCTGAAAATTTCCCAGCGTTTTCTCTTTTGGTGACAGACGTTCTACATCAAAACTGCCCCATAAATGATACTGAGATGAATAAGCAAATATTCCTTTTCTGGTTAAGGATGAACATTTGTTCTTTGACTAGTGCCATGGGATTTGTTTTACTTTTTGGGGAGAGCGAGGAGTGCAGCAGGTAATAAGTGAGATGTGATGAAGTGAAGAGAAAGAATTGGAAACAAACAGAAAATGCTGGAAATATTTAGTAGATCTGGAATTCAGTGGATCAGGCAGCATATGAGGATAGAGAAACACTGTTAACATTTCGGGTTCAGTGACCTTCCATCAGACAAAGAAACTGATCTTACTTCAGTGGCATACCTGACAAATGTAGCTCCCAGTTCCTACTGCGTAATTATGCACTCAGTTCCTAGTGTGGGCCTTGAACCATCTCCAGATAAGCCAAAATCACACTCAGAGCCATTCTCCACAAACAAAATTCATAGTGGAGTAAAACCGTCTATTGTCATTTGATGAACTCCTATCATAAAATATAGCTAGGAATTGTTCTGATATATTTTGAGATCATAAAAGAAGAGGGTTGAAGAGTGTATGTTCAGTATATGGGCTTTCAAAAGGTGACAAAATGCAATGTATTTAGAACATTTTCAACTAATGGTATTAAAGGGACAATGCCAGCCTGGATATACAGTTGTTTTTCTTTTTGAATGCACTGTTGGATAGGGACAGAAAGCAGATTGTCATGTTGAATGGTTATTTTTCTGACTGGAAGGACTAATACGGCAATGTTCCCCAGGAATTGGTATTAGGAGCGCTGCTCTTTTTGCTGTATTTTAATAACCTGGACATGTCTATATGAGATATAATTTCAAAATCAGCAAATGGGGCAGAACTAGGAAATAGTGAAAACATCAGGCACGTGGTAACAGACTTCAGAAGGACATAGATGGTGAAGTGGGAAGACAAATGGCAGGTGACATTTCATACATAAGACACATTGTGGCAGACAAAATGGGAGAGACCATATGAACAATGGTTCAATTTTAAAGGGGGGCAGAGGGTGTAAGATTGGAGAGACCAGGAGGTGTGTGTGTACAGATCTTTGAAGATGGCAGAATAAGAGAAGGTTGTTTTTTAAAAACTACATGGGATCCTGGGCTGTATTAATAGAGGCATTAAGTACAAAATCAGGATGCAATGCTAAACCCTTGCAAAGCACTGATTAGGCCTTAGTTAGAGAACTGGTTACAGTTTGGGCATCACACTTTAAATTGGATAGAGGTATTCAAAGTCATTAATGTCTTTGATAAGAGTAAATAAAGAACTACGACTTCCAGTGGCAGAAAGATTGGTAACTCAAGGATGCAGATTTTAGGTGATTGGCGTAAGAATCAGAATCTTCGTTAAGAAACATTTTCCTTGAATGTGACCTGGAATGCATTGCCTGAAGAGTTGGTGTGAATAGATTCACTCGTTCAATATAAAAGAGAATTGGATAAATCCGTCTTCAGATACCATGCCCTCGGAGGGCATTGGCGACGTCCGTTGGATTAGTCCCTGATATGCTTGGCAAAGCAGTTCGCTGTTGCCTTCAGCAGTATAGCCTGACCGTGAAACTCTCCCACTCTTAATGCCTGCTATCTGGTATTTTGGAAGGATTTACAGGCTGACAACCAGCCAATGAGGCCATGTTATGAACTCACCTTCCATGGTCATCAAGTCCTGATGTGGGACTTGAACCCGCTGATTCTGGCCCAGACTTCAGAAGGACATAGTCTGTCGAAATGGCAGACAGATGGCAGGTGGCATTTAATGTCGAGGCCACGTGGTGGTAGAAAAAATGGAGAAGCCATATGAACTAAAAGGTACAGTTTTAAAAGGGGTGTAAGAATGAAGTAGGGATACTATCGACTACGTCACAACCCCCCTGGAAGAAGGGGAAACATTTACAGAGCTCACAGGGAAATTGCAGGGGTGGGGATCAATTGGATAAGTCGACCGAAGAGCTAGCACCGTCATGAAGCGCCAAATGGCCTGCCCATCTCTGTCATTTTATATGTTGCATGGCAATTTTGGGTACCTTAATATGTTGAGATCTTTCTTGAAGACTATTTTGCTCCTCCCCCCATATTCAGTCACTCCCTCAGCTGTGCGCACTCAACAATCAAATCTCAACTTACCTATATAATATATCTTTTCTATTACTTTTCTTCCCATTGTTCAAGAAACAGATCACGTGTTGATTAGGAGTCTTAGCATAGCAAGTAAATCTCTTATATTAGCAGCCCAATAGACCATTTCAGTAATCCGTGTTGCATGTTGTAGAATGATTGTTCGCAGCTACAAAGTATTAGACCAACAATCATCAAACTTTGTTATAATTACATTTTACTTTGAACACAGAGGTAATATACTGAGAAATCATCAGGGAATGTTTTTAATATAGAAGTGATCAATCACAGATTCCTGGCAGTATTTATTCATACCCTATTTCCAGTTCATGATGCCAGACTAAATTACTTCTCGTTAGTTGATCTCTAAGGAAGAATTTCACTATCATGCAATAAGAAATGATTATATTGTACCTTTTGAAAGGCATAATGTTAGTGTCTATATTGACAACCTGCTGGCTTGTCAGAAAGATCCATTATATGGTGTGATACCGGCACTGAGCAATACAGAGAAGGAATGAACCAAATTGGATTCCAGTTTTTGGCAATGTTAATGTGGACTGCACTTTAGGGTCTAGAGTTGGCCTTGGATAATGCAGGACAAATATCAGTCCGGTTTCTTTCTCATGTTCACTGTTTGGTGACCCTTTCTGGAAAGTCCACTCCTGTGAAAATGGTTGAAGACAGAATCTGCTTTGGATGCAGTGCTGAGATGTTGTTTAGTTGTTGATTTCTACGTTGCATTTGAATTTGGAAATTAAGTTTTTTTTTAAAAAGCCTGCAGGCAAAAGGGGAAGGCAGGGAGTTGGAATTTGAGTTGATAGCTCCAGCTGAAGGACAAAAACTGGCACCAAATTTACAGTGAAGAACAAGGAAATGGAGGAGAAACTAAACAGTTACTTTGCATCCATGCAAGGAGGTATAGAAATCTCCCAGAAATATTAGACGACCAAGCGACTTGCAAAACTGAGGAATTAAAAGAAATTAGTATTCATAAAGAAGGTAGTACTTGAAAGATGAATTGGATTGAAGGGGGATAAATCCCCTGACCAAATGAGCTTCGTTCCATGGTGTTAAAGGACATGCCTCGAGTGATGGTGGATGCTTTAATGATTATCATTCAAACTTTTGTGATGCAAAAGTAACAAATCCACCCTGTTATTTAAGTAGGGAGATTGAGAATTACAGACCTGTTAGTTTGTTGTCAATGGTCTGGACATTTAAAAAGAACGGCAAAATCAGCATGGATTTATCAACGGGAAATCATGTTTTTTGAGAATATTAATTGTAGCATTGAAATAGAACCAGTGGATGTGGTGTATTTAGATTTTTCAGAAGGTTTTTGGTGAGGTCCTACACAGGAGGTTAGCAAATAAAATTTAGACCACATAGCGTTGAGGAAAACATACCCGCATGGATTGGAAAAGGTAGAGGGTAGGAATAAATTGATCATTCACAGGATAGCAGGCTGTTACTCGTGGGGTACCACAAGCATCAGTGATAGGTCCACAGCTGTTTAACCTGGTGTTGTAAGACTTCTTATTGTGTTCACAACATACATAAATGATTTGGATGTGGGGACGAATTGCAATTTTGCCACATGTGCTGATGACGCCAAACTGAGTGAGAACACAATTTGGGAGGAGGGTGTCCTTGTTCATGAATCAGTGAAAGTTAGTTTGCAGGTGCAGCAAGTGATCAGGGAGGCAAATGGTATGTTGGCCTCAGTTGCAAGGGGATTTGAGTACAGGAATAAAGATGTCTTGCTGCAGTTGTAGAGAGCCTTGGTGAGAACTCATCTGAAGTATTGTGCACAGTTTTGGTTCCCCTATCTGAGGAAGGAAATACTTGCCATAGAGGAGTGCAATGGAGGTTCACCAGCTTAAATTCCTGAAATGGTGAGATTGTCTAATGAGGACATTGCGGGGAAACTGGGTCGGCCTTCCTTGGAGTTTCGAAGAATATGGGGTGACTTTTTTTGAAACTTGCAAAAATTTTACAGGGCGTGATCTTGTAGATTAAATATTTCCCTGGCTGATGAATCTAAAACCAAGGTATAGAATCTAAGAATAAGAAATGAGGAGGAAATGAAATAAGGAGGAATTTCTTCACTGAGGGCGGTGAATCTTTGGAATTCTCTTCCTCAGAGGGCTGTGGAAGTTCATTCATTGAACATGTTCAAAACAGAAATCTATCAATTTCAGGAGACCAATGACTTCCAACGGTATGGAGAGCGCACGGGGAACTGGTGTTAAGGTAGATGATCAGCCATGATTTAATTAAATGGCCGATCATGCTCAACAGTTGAATTGCCTACTGTTCCTGTGTCTTAAATTTCTGTCACACAAAGGAGGGCAATAAAAAGCAGCAAGGGATCTTTATCTTGGAAGCTTGAAATTAGTTGCATGTCTATCACAGAGTCACCACCTGAACTTCAATCTCCAACATAAATAAGGTCAAGGGCAACAGGTGTTTGAGAACATAATCACCTGCACGTTCTCCAAGCACTGCAGCAGTGACCACACTTCAAAAAACAGCAACTTGGATTTATCCCGTGCCGTTAACATCATAAATGATCCCAAGGCATTTCACGTGAGTGATCTGAGGCAAAATTAGACAATGAGCCACATCAGGGGATATCAGGGCAGATGGCCAAAAACTTGGTGAAAGAAGGAGGTTTCAGGAGCATCTGAAAGGCAGATGAGCCCACGGGTTTAATGAGAAAATTTCAGAGTTATGGGCCAAGGCAGCTGGGGGTAACAACCGTGGAGCAATTATGGCTTAACACAACCTTCTGAGGAGCCATTAGGGATGAGCAACAAGTAATGGCCTTGCCAATAATACTCATTCCATGAAAGAATCATAAAGAAAATGAACTTAAAATCGGGATACTCCAGCCAGAATTAGATGACTGCACATAACTCATTGAGGGAATGGTGATTACCAAGATGGATAGGAGCAAGGCCTTGGAAGGATTTGAAAAACGGATGAGAACTTTAGAATAATATCATCTTTATTGTCACACTTCGGCTTACATTAACACTGCAATGAAGTCGTCATATTCCGGCACCTGTTCGGGTACACAGAATAACCAATTCACCTAACAGCACGTTTTTCGGGACTTGTGGGAGGAAACCGGAGCACCCGGAGGAAACCCACGCAGACACTGGGAGAATGTGTGGACTCCACATCGACAGTGACCCAAGCTGGGAATCAAACCGAGGACCCTGGCTCTGAATCAACAGTGCTAACCACTGTGCTCCCATGCCACCCACTAAATCAAGGTGTTGCTTGACTGGGAGCCAATGTTGGTCTGCAAACGGTTGAAGTGCAATCTGGATTTGATGTAAGAACAGGTGCAGCAAAGTTTTAAGTGACCTGAAGCTTATGGGGTACAGAATTTGAGTTAGTTAATTGGCTGTGTATAATTTCGGAATGTAATGAGTTTGGAAAGGCACAATAAATATACAATTTGTCTTTTCTTTCCCGGTAGTGACGCACCATCCTGATTTGGACGTATATTGCTGTTTGTCACTGGATCAAAATTCTGAACTCCCTACCTCGTAACATTATCAGAGCACCTTCATCACATAGAAAATGGCTATTCATGAAGATGGCCATACACTACCTTCTCAATGTTAGCTAACAATGGACAAATGCTGGCCTTGCCAGTCACCCCTGTATGCTGCTAATGACCAAGAATGGTCCAGTTGTCTTTTATGGTTACCAAGGGCAGGTTGCAAGTGCAAGAGATATACAAGAGAGCTAAGTGGTAATGAAGTAAGGGGCAAGAGAACAAGTCAAAGCCATGCCTCAAATACCCGATCCAAAACTTTATCAAAAGCTGGAAAAGGTAATCCACCAAGCAAAATATATTTACCATGACACTGAGGTTGTCTTTGCTGTCATGTTTAATGAGACTCTCCGTTCAGTTCAGTTATTACCCTTGATGACGGTGGTTTTCCATCTTTCATGGTCACAATCCTGCCCTTTGCTTCCCTCATCTTTAATCTTATGCAAATTGGACTTAACATTTTGTCTTGACAATGAGCAAGATAATGAAATTGAAGTTGATAGTGTTGAGCATATACTGACTGACAGGCACAACAGACTGAAAGATTTCCATCTATGATGAAATGGCTGTGATCATCATCGGGGTGTTCCTGTTACAAATGGCAGTGTTAACTTTATAAATGTAAAACTGTGCCGGGGATATACATCAGGAGAAAAGAAAATTAAAAATCTCATTACAAGGTGCTACCAGTTCACAAACCATAGCATCCTCTTATAACTTATGGATTTGTGGCAGCATTCAGAAGTCCCTCCGCCAGACTATTTGAAAATCACTGGTTTAATGAGTGTGAAACATGGAAGCTTTTGCTGTGATTTTTGATCATGTTGTTCAGCTAGACGAATATCAAAGTGAAAAGCAAAGTGCAGTGAAATTGAGCCTCAGAGCTCGACCTTTAACTTTAGAGTGTGGTGAAATAAACCATGTTTTCACTATCTTTTGATTATTACTCTTGCTGTGAAGGACTTCTCATTTCTAATAGGAGCTCCACTCTATTCTCTTTTACTATGGCTCAGTGGGAGCACTGTTCTTCCTGAGTCAGGAGGCTGTGCATGTGGCGTGGACAATTTCTAGGATAGCATTCTTTGTTTACATTCAGAGGCTCCATCGAGACATTAAGCCAAGGTCTTGTCTGTCTAATCTGCCGATTCCGATGGGCAGGACACAATTCAAAGATTAACAAGTTTCCCCAATTAACGAGTGCCATGCATATTTGGTTTGCAGGCTACAAATTCTGCACCAGATTGGACCCCACAATCCGGACCCCCCCCACCAATTAACCCCAGGGTATTCATGTCCATGAGTAGTCTCACGTTATTGTTGCATGAGGATTGTCACTGCCAAGTGCACAATAAGTAGTCATTCTCCATAACCAAAAGACAGTTGCCATTCTATTGCTATTATTACTGCGCGCTAAAATATCTAGATTTTACAGGGTCCCACAGTCCTTGAACTACCCTCTCCCATCCCCGTCTGCAATCCCAACGGTTTCCCCGGAGCAATTTTGCTGCTTCAAGGCAAGACTCCATCCCAGGTAACATTATCTACCTTTCATGAACCCATGCTGCTTCTGCCCAATGGGACAAGTTCTATCCAGATGTCATGCTATTTCTTCCTTGATGATAGATACAAGCATTTTTGCCACTGCAGAAGTTAAGCTGACCAGCCTATAGCTACCCGCCTTTTGTCTTACCTTTTATAAACAGTGGTGCCACATTTGCTGTTTTTCATTCTGCCAGAACCACCCCAGAGTCCAGCAGATTTTGGTAAATTACCAAGAGCACATTTGCTATTTCGTGCGCCAGCTCTTTTAGAACCCTGGGATGCTTTCTATTAAGGCCAGATGAGTTGTCTACCTTTAGCCCCATTATTTTGCCCAACACTACCTCCTTAGTGATAATGATCTTTCCTAGATCCTCATCTGCCATAGCCTCCTTGCCATCAATTATTGACATGTTATTTATGTCTTCCATTGTGAAGACAAACACAAAATACCTGTTCAATTCCTCGGCCATTTCCTTATTTTCCATTATTAATTCCCTCTTTTCATCCTCTAAAGGACCAATGTTTAACTTAGCCACTCTTTTACATTTTATATATTTGGAGAAACTTTTGCTGTCTGTTTTTATATTCTGAGCTAGTTTACTCTCATAATCTATCTTACTTTTCTTCGTTGCTTTTTTCATGGCTTTCTGTTGACATTTAAAGATTTTCCAATCTTCCATTTTCCCACTAATCTTTGCCACTTTGTATGCACTTTTTTCAATTTGATACCCTCCTTTATTTCCTGAGATATCCATGGCTCATTAGCCCTTTTCCTACAGTTCTTCCTTTTCACTCGCATATACATTTGCTGAGCACTGTGAAAAATCGCTTTGAAAGTACTCCACTGTTCCTCAATTGTCCCACCATAAAGTATTTTATCCCAGTCTACATTAGCCAACTCCTCCCTCATCCCATTGTAGTCTCCTTTGTTTGAGCACAAGACACTGGTATTGGATTTTACCGTCTCATCTTCCAGCTGTATTTTAAATACAACCATACTGTGATCATTCCTTCCGAAAGGGTCCTTAACTACGAGATCATTAGTCATTCCTGTCTCATTACACAGGACTAGATCTAGGATAGTTTGCTTCCTCGTCGGTTCCATTACATACTGTTCGAGAAAACTATAGCGGATACATTCTATTAACCCCTCATCAAGACTGCCTTGGTCGAACTGGTTTGACCAGTCGACATGTAGATTAAAATCCCCATGACAATTGTTGTACCATTTTAACATGCAGCAGTTATTTCTTTGTTTATTGCTCCTCAACCATTATGTTGTAGGGCGTCACTTGGCACAGTGATTAGCACTGGGTATACGGCGCTGAGGACCCGGGTCCGAATCCCGGCCCTGGCTCATTGCCTCTGTGGGGTTTGCACATTCTCCCAAAGATGTGCGGGTTAGGTGGATTGGCCACGCTAAATTGCCCCTTAATTGGAAAAAAAAATTGGGTACTCAAAATTATAAAAACCATTATGTTATTATTTGATGGCCTAAAAACTACGCCTGTCAGTGAACGTTTCTCCTTACTATTTCTAATTTCCACGCAAATGGATTCAACCTTTTCTCCATAGAACCTATATCATCTCTCACTACCACCCTGATGTCATCCTTAAATATCAGAGTTGCACCACCTCCCTTACCTTCCTGCTTGTCCTTCCGAATAGTCTGACCCCCCTGGATATTTAACTCCCAGTCATGAGCACCCTGCAACCATGTCTTTGTGATGGCCACAAAATCATGCTCATTTGCGATGATTTGTGCCATCAACTCATTTACCTGGTTTTGAATGCTACGAGCATTCCGATAAAGTGTCCTTCTGCAAGTTTTTTTACCTTTTTAAATCTTAACACCTCCAATAATAACATCTCCCGAATTCTTCTTCCCTTTAATTTGTTTCATAATTTTTCCTGTAGTTGAACCGTCCTCCCCATGTGCTAACCTGGTGCATTGCTTCTCATTAACCATTATTCTTCCTGTAGTTTCACCCATCCCTCCCCCTCCCCCCACCCCCAATCGCTAGTTTAAAGTCCTTGTGACCGCCCTATTTAGCCTTTCTGCTAGAATACTGGTTTGGGATCAGTTCAGGTGAAGATTGTCCCAACGGAACAGATTCTTCCTGATGCCAATGCCCCATGAAAAGGAACTGCTCTTTCCGGCACCACTTCGTTAACCACGTGTTTAGTTCCCTAATTTTCTCCTTCCTACGCCAATTTGCATGTGGCTCGGATAGTAATCGTGCAATTATAGCCCTTGAGGACCTGTGCTTTAATTTAGTCCCTAGTGCCTGATAATCACCCAACTAGTCCTCTTTCTAAAGTCTAAAATCTTTCTAAATGCTAAAGTCTGACCTATGTTGTTTGACCAAACGTGGACCACAGTAACTGGATCCTCCCCCTCCCACTCAAATATTCTTTCAAACCGTGTCCCTCACCCAGCAGGCAACACACCATGCGGGACTCTCAATCCTGCTAATAAATGATTAGAAGGGAGAAAATGTAGAGCATGAGTTAATAGCAGTTTTTGATGAGTTGGAAGTGAATAGCGGTGTCCCGATCAGTGGTTTGGATATTGGTCTTGACGGAGTGATGCCAAAATTTGCAAATGGTACCAAAATAAGAGAAATTGCTTGTTTAGAATGCTAAAGTCAGCCGCAAAGGTCAGCCGGAGGAGGTTATTGAGAGGAGTTATAGGGAGGTAGTCACACCTCAGGTAAAAGAAGAAAGTAGATGGGTTACCGTCAGGGGAGGGAGAGGGAACCGGCAGGCAGTGCAGGGATCCCCTGTGGTCGTTCCCCTCTATAACAAGTATACCGTTTTGGATACTGTTGCGGGGGACGACTTACCAGGGGTAAGCAATAGGGCGCAGGTCTCTGGCACAGAGTCTGTCCCTGTTGCTCAGACGGGAAGGGAGAAGAGGAACAGAGCACTTGTCATTGGGGACTCCATAGTTAGAGGAACAGACAGGAGGTTCTGTGGGAACGAATGAGACTCACGGTTGGTATGTTGCCTCCCAGGTGCCAGGGTTCGTGATGTCTCTGATCGTGTTTTTGGGATCCTTAAGGGGGAGGGGGAGCAGCCCCAAGTCGTGGTCCACATAGGTACCAACGACGTAGGTAGGAAGAGAGATGGGGATTTGAGACAGAAATTCAGGGAGCTAGGGTGGAAGCTGAGAGCTAGAACAAACAGAGTTGTTATCTCTGGGTTGTTACCCGTGCCACGTGCTAGCGAAGTGAGAAATAAGGAGAGAGAGGAGTTGAACACATGGCTACAGGGATGGTGCAGGAGGGAGGGTTTTGGTTTCCTGGATAATTGGGGCTCATTCTGGGGTAGGTGGGACCTCTACAAACAGGATGGTCTTCACCTGAACCAGAGGGGTACCAATATCCTGGGGGGGGAGATTTGCTAGTGCTCTTCGGGGGGGTTTAAACTAATTCAGCAGGGGGATGGGAACCTAAATTGTAGTCCCAGTGTACAGGATGTTGAGAGTAGTGAGGTCAGGGATAGGGTTAAAAGTTCGAAAGAGGGCACCGGCAAGCAGGATGCTGGGTTGAAGTGTGTCTACTTCAACGCCAGGAGCATCCGGAATAAGGTGGGTGAGCTTGCAGCATGGGTTGGTACCTGGGATCTCGATGTTGTGGCGATTTCGGAGACATGGGTAGAGCAGGGACAGGAATGGTTGTTGCAGGTTCCAGGATTTAGATGTTTCTGTAAGAACAGAGAAGATGGTAAAAGAGGGGGGGGGTGTGGCATTGTTAATCAAGGAAAGTATTACGGCGGTAGAAAGGACGCTTGAGGACTCGTCTACTGAGGCAGTATGGGCCGAGGTTAGGAACAGTAGAGGAGAGGTCACCCTGTTGGGAGTTGTCTATAGACCTCCGAATAGTCCCAGAGATGTCGAGGAAAGGATTGCAAAGATGATTCTTGACAGGAGCGAGAGTAACAGGGTAGTTGTTATGGGGGACTTTAACTTTCCAAATATTGACTGGAAATACTATAGTTCGAGTACTATAGATGGGTCAGTTTTTGTGCAGTGTGTGCAGGAGGGTTTTCTGACACAGTATGTAGACAGACCAACAAGGGGCGAGGCCACATTGGATTTGGTACTGGGTAATGAACCCGGCCAGGTGTTAGATTTAGATGTAGGTGAGCACTTTGGTGATAGTGATCACAACTCGGTTATGTTTACTTTAGCAATGGGCAGGGATAGGTATATACCGCAAGGCAAGAATTATAGCTGGGGGAAAGGCAATTATGATGCTATTCGGCAAGATTTAGGAGGTATAGGATGGGGAAGGAAACTGCAGGGGATGGGTACAATCGAAATGTGGAGCTTTTTCAAGGAACAGCTACTGCGTGTCCTTGATAAGTATGTACCTGTCAGGCAGGGAGGAAGTTGTCGAGCAAGGGAGCCGTGGTTTACTAAGGAAGTTGAAGCACTTGTCAAGAGGAAGAAGAAGGCTTATGTTAGGATGAGACATGAAGGCTCAGTTAGGGCACTTGAGAGTTACAAGTTAGCCAGGAAGGACCTAAAGGGAGAGTTAAGAAGAGCGAGGAGAGGACACGAAAAGTCGTTGGCGGATAGGATCAAGGAAAACCCTAAGGCTTTCTATAGGTATATCAGGAACAAAAGAATGACTCGAGTAAGATTAGGGCCAATCAAGGATAGTGGTGGAAAGTTGTGTGTGGAATCAGAGGAGATAGGGGAAGCATTAAATGGATATTTTTCGTCAGTGTTTACACTGGAGAAAGACAATGTTGTCCAGGAGAACACTCAGGTTCAGTCGACCAGGCTAGATGGAATTGAGGTTCAAAAGGAGGAGGTGTTAGCAATTTTAGAAAATGTCAAAATAGATAAGTCCCCTGGGCCAGATGGGATTTATCCTAGGATTCTCTGGGAAGCCAGAGCCTTTGTCCTTGATATTTATGTCGTCTTTGTCGACAGGAATAGTGCCGGAAGACTGGAGGATAGCAAATGTTGTCCCCTTGTTCAAGAAGGGGAGTAGAGACAACCCTGGTAATTATAGACCTGTGAGCCTTACTTCGGTTGTGGGTAAAATGTTGGAAAAGGTTATAAGAGATAGGGTTTATAATCATCTTGAAAAGAACAAGTTGATTAGCGATACTCAACACGGTTTTGTGAAGGGTAGGTCATGTCTCACAAACCTTATTGAGTTTTTTGAGAAGGTGACCAAACAGGTGGATCAGGGTAAAGCTGTTGATGTGGTGTATATGGATTTCAGTAAGGCGTTTGATAAGGTTCCCCACGGTAGGCTATTGCAGAAAATAAGGAAGTATGGAATTGAAGGTGATTTAGCGGTTTGGATCAGTAATTGGCTAGCTGAAAGAAGACAGAGGGTGGTGGTTGATGGCAAATGTTCATCCTGGAGTTCAGTTACTAGTGGTGTACCGCAAGGATCTGTTTTGGGGCCACTGCTGTTTGTCATTTTTATAAATGACCTGGAAGAGGGTGTAGAAGGATGGGTTAGTAAATTTGCAGATGACACGAAGGTCGGTGGAGTTGTGGATAGTGCTGAAGGATGTTATAGGATACAGAGGGACATAGATAAGCTGCAGAGCTGGGCTGAGAGGTGGCAGATGGAGTTTAATGCGGAAAAGTGTGAGGTGGTTCACTTTGGAAGGAGTAACAGGAATGCAGAGTACTGGGCTAATGGCAAGATTCTTGGTAGTGTAGATGAACAGAGAGATCTCGGCATCCAGGTACATAAATCCTTGAAAGTTGCCACCCAGGTTAATAGGGCTGTTAAGAAGGCATATGGTGTGCTAGCCTTTATAAGCAGGGGGATTGAGTTTCGGAACCACAGGGTCATGCTGCAGCTGTACATAACTCTGGTGCGGCCACACCTGGAGTACTGCGTGCAGTTCTGGTCACCACATTATAGGAAGGATGTGGAAGCTTTGGAAAGGGTTCAGAGGAGATTTACTAGGATGTTGCCTGGTATGGAGGGAAGGTCTTACGAGGAAAGGCTCAGGGAATTGAGGTTGTTTTCGTTAGAGAGGAGAAGGCTGAGAGGTGACTTAATAGAGACATATAAGATAGTCAGAGGGTTAGATAGGGTGGACAGTGAGAGTCTTTTTCCTCGGATGGTGATGACCAACACGAGGGGACATAGCTTTAAATTGAGGAGTGAGAGATCTAGGACAGATGTCAGAGGCAGTTTCTTTACTCAGAGAGTAGTAGGGGTGTGGAATGCCCTGCCTGCAACAGTAGTAGACTCGCCAACTTTAAGGGCATTTAAGTGGTCACTGGATAGACATATGGATGAAAATGGAATAGTGTAGGTCAGATAGGCTTCAGATGGTTTCACAGGTCGGCGCAACATCGAGGGCCGAAGGGCCCGTACTGCGCTGTAGTGTTCTATGTTCTATGGTGAGGTAGACAGAGATGGGTTTTAGAAGTGGCAGATGGAAGTCACTATCAGTGAGCAAGAAGTTTCATAAGTGAAACCATAATTATACTCAGGTGCTGTGGAGGCACTGGAAGGATTTCCAGTACTAGCCTTCCCGGACAGGTGCTGGAATGTGGCGACTAGTGGCTTTTCACAGTAACTTCATTGAAGCCAACTCGTGGCAATAAGCGACTTTCATTTCATTTCATTCATTTGGGGGACAGGTTCAAGGACATTAAACGCGACACGTCAGGTGGATAACGTTGGGATAAAAAAAGCTAATGGACTTCTCTGATTCATGATGAGGAATAGAATATGCATGTCATTTTTTTTTTAAATTTAGAATACCCGATTCATTTTTTTCCAATTAAGGGGCAATTTAGCGTGGCCAATCCACCTACCCTGCATATCGCTTGGGTTGTGGGGGCGAAACACGGGGAGAATGTGCAAACTCCACACGGACAGTGACCCAGGGCCAGCATCGAACCTGGGACCTTGGCCCCGTGAGGCCGCAGTGCTAACCCACTGCGCCACCATGCTGCCCTTAAGTTAAACAGTAATAATAGGTCTATTAATAAGACGTTAAGGAAGGATATTGAGGCTGTTGAGAAGGTATAAATAGCACAAGACCACTGGCTGACTTAAGGAAATTAAAACATGATGAGAGACATGAAAAAATTGGTTAATATTTTAATTAGAACAACACCGATTACAGGGCGATAGGAGGTAACTGCTTAACATTATGAAAACATTGGTTGAGATAGAAAGAAGTTGAATATTTCCAGTGCTTGAGGATTCTAAAATGATGGGCTATAGATACAAGATTAATGTATGAGATGAAGACAGAGAGCAAGAGAAACTTCTTGATACAGAGAGTAGGATTGGTGGGTGAAGCAGAAACTGCCAACGTGCAAATTTGTTTCAGATAAGTAGATGGTAGGTGAGGCAAAAGGACAGGAAGAGATCTGGGAAGAGAGTGGACTGTTTGGTCACAAAGAGGTTAAATGCTGACGGGTTGGGCCAAATATCCTGTTTTCATCTGTAATTTCTATTTGTTTCATATGTTAGCACCACATGTTATAATATCATGCCGTCAGTGATCATTATAATGCTTCAAACCTCTTGGAAAATATCATCGTTGATGTCAAACCAATAGGAAAAGATGAGAAAGAAGTGGGAAATTGAAGTTGAATTCCCATCTACACTGCAGTTATCCTTTGAGGCATTGAGTGGAAACAATTACGGCTTATCTGTGTTCACCCAGTACAACTTCTCCAAGAAACTTCTCCCACTCTCACATTCTTGGGGCCCTGGGCCCCACTCACTGATCCATTAAAGATCAAGCATATGGTAAAATACATCCAAAATTTACATACTGCATTCATTATAAAGCAAGTGACGCAACGATATACTCTGCAAAAATTAACTTGAAGGGTTGATTATTGTGATATGATTTAAATTTAACAGATTTGCAATGGGTCCTTGAGGACATTCATTAAACAGATTGTCATAGTTGTCATTTCAAGGTGCAAATTTTTTTTTTCAATGTATTAGCAATAAATAATATATGCACCATCTATTGGAGATGTGAACTTGATGCATCCCAGGTACGCAAATCTAGAATTGGAAGGACTTTCCCAGCAGTTAAATAACTAACCAAATCGTCAATCATCTGATTTACATGTGGGTACCAGAGCATGGATAATCCATAAACAATGAATCTGTCCCATAGTTTGACTGAAAGAGTTGTACATTTGCAATGCTGCAAAAGAATCAGGAGTATTTAATTTTTCATTTCCAGATGCTCTTATTTTTAGAGGAGTATTGTTTCACTGGTTCCAGCAACCCTCTGGGTACCTTTCCTGAAGATCCCTCTTCATTTGTGATCCCAGTTAGTGAATGTCAAAGAGCCACAGAGCCGTGTCCGATCTTATTTTTGCCCAACATCTAATTTCCAGGAGAAGCTGGTGGATAATGATGAGGAGCAGGACCCTGGAAGATCTTTTTTTTTTCTCTTCTCAAGTTCAGGCAAGTCAATTATGCTTTTTGCTACTCTGCCCTGGCTGGCATCAGTGAACTCAGCACTGACTGGGAATAGGAGCCCAGCATCTTGTCTGCAGCTCATCACTAACAGGACAAGATTTTGCGTTTTAAACATTCAGACCTCTAAAAAGGAACCTTGACAGGTAAAACTAGTGGGAGAAGTATTGAGCCAAATAACTATTCCTGAATGCATGCATTGAAGGTAAATGCAAAGCAGATCATTTCTCTATGGCATTAAATTTGTTGTTCGTTAATATATATTTACCAGATATCAATGTTGTGTTGGTGTAGCAGCACGTGGAGCTTGGGGGTGCTGGAACCTTGGGTGGCAGCCATAATAATAATAATCATCTATTATTGTCACAGGTAAGCTTACATTAACACTGCAATGCAGTTACTGTGAAAAATGCCCCAGTCGCCACATTTCAGCGCCTGTTTGGGCACACAGAGGGAGAGTTCAGAAGGTCCAATTCACCTAACAGCACGTCTTTTGAGACACGGGGGGGGGGGGGGGGGGGGGGGGGACTGGAGTACCCGGAGGAAACCCATGCAGACGGGGAGAACATGCCGACTCCCCACCGACAGTGACCCAAGCCGGGAATCGAACCTGGAACCCTGGCGCTGTGAATCAGTGGTGCTAACCACTGTGCCACCGTGCCGCACTGCGGAATTTTGCGCCTCAGTAGCTTTGCTGTGGAGCAAGAAAAGGGCATGTAAAGACAATTGGGGCGGCACAGTGGTTAGTACTGTTGCTTCACAGCACCAGGGTCCCCGGTTCGGTCCCCGCTTGGGTCACTGTCTGTGTGGAGTCTGCACGTTCTCCCCATGACTGCGTGGGTTTGCTCCCACAAGTCCCGAAAGAGGTGCTTGTTTGGTGAATTGGACATTGAGTTCTCCCACAGTGTATCTGAACAGGCGCCGGAGTGTGGCGACTCGGGGATTTCCACAGTAACTTAGTGTTAATGTAAGCCTACTTGTGGCAATAATAAAGATTATTATTATTACTGTGTGCACCTCAAGCCCCTAACTTCACAACAGGCCATGCTCTCAGCTTGTGCACAGCCTGTGAAATCTGGATAATGGTGGGAAGAATAGAGGCTCGGTTTTTTTTTAAAGTAAATAAAATTAGGTTACACTTTGTGATTAAGTATTACTTTATAAGGGGCTGCATTGGTGGCACACTGGTGAGCACTGCTGCCTCACGGCGCCGAGGTCCCAGTTTCAATCACGGCTCTGGGTCACTGTCCGTGTGGAGTTTGTACATTCTCCCCGTGTTTGCGTAGGTTTTGCCCCCACAACCAAAATCATGTCGCATTACATCCACCCCCCCACCATCTGGCCTGGACTTGCAAAATCCTACCAACTGTTCACCTCTTTAATCTGCTCCGAAAGCTCGTGTTTGAATCAAACCTGTTGGACTTTAACCTGGTGTTGTAAGACTACTTACTGTGCTCACCCCAGTCCAACGCCGGCATCTCCACATCATGGCAACCAAAAGATGTGCAGGGTATGTGGATTGCGAACGGTAGGTGGATTGGCCACGCCAAATTGCCCCTCAATTGGAAAAAATGAATTCTTTTAAAAATTAAATTTAGAGCACCCAATTTATTTTTTCCAATTAAGGGGCAATTTAGCGTGGCCAATCCACCTACCGTTCGCATCTTTGGGTTGTGGGGGCTGGCACTCTAAAATTTTTTTCTTAAAGTATTACTTATAGGTGCAAAATCTAAAACTTTACATCATAAATCTGTTCAGTGGGCAAGCAGAATCGATTGCGAAATGAAACTCTTACAGCAGAATCCAGCTCGGAGGATTTTTTTAAATCCATTGAGTATTCAGTCTGTGTTTGTTTCTAGGATTTCAGTAAAGGGTGCATATGAAATGTTCTTGCAGCCATACTGCTGCCAACTTTACCAGTATTCCAGTGAAATGTAATGTGTGGTGTGTTGTGAACTGTGGACAGCACACAGTCTATTATTCTAGACTCTGTCCTTTCAAACATGGGTTTTGTTTGGAGAGAACACTTTGAGGTGCATAAATCACAGGTAACTTGCTGCTGCTCTCAGATCTGTCACGGATGGCAGTGGCAATGGAAGCAAATTCAGATAGTCAGTTAGGTCTAGGTTCTCAGAAACGTCTTGTGCAACATTGAGGCATATTGATTTGACTTGCATGGGATTTTTGTTTCCAGTTGTACATTGTGTCACGGTCAAGACCTAAAGAAAAAGTAAATATACACACATATATATGTGTATATATATATATATACATTATATATTCGTCAGCTGGGCTAGTTTATAAATTTGTTTCCTTTTGTGATTTTCAAAATGGACAATTGTTGAGCTGATACGATGGCTCCAGCTGGTCACCTGCTGGCGTCCAGAAGTTTCAAAGTTAACAAAAAACTCACACCTCAAAAGCCTGGAATGTAGCACTCCTTGCATAGCATAAACATTCCATCCCAGCCAACCCAATGGCCCAGCAGGTGGTCGGTCTGTTCCAACCAATTTAGAACAAAGACAACCCTTTGCAGATCCTAATCTCCAATAATGGTGCTAATGGCCTGAGCTTTAACTGTTCTACCACAATGGTTTCAACAAGAAGACCTTCATTTAACAACCCAAAAATTAGTATCCCCTGACCAAGACTTGGGCATGCTGACGTTTTTAATATATACAATGTTTGGACCTTACGGGCTGTCGCAGTTGGACTTTGGAAGGAAACAGCAGCTCCAGACAAGCAGCCTGCACTGTCCACTATCTTACCATCAAGCCAGTGGCAGCAGAAAGAACTCTGACCCTCATTCAAAACTTCAGTGCTGGATCCTGGGAACTCGTATCTCCAAGACTTACTCTATATGCCTCTCCCATCGTGGAAATCTCACTCTGGAAAGGCAGATCACCCTACAATCAATCAGCCTTCCCTTGGAAGAAACCTATTAGACTTCCTGATTTTGAACTCTGGACACATAGATTCATAGAATCCCTACAGTACACAAGGAGACCATTTGGCCCATCAAATCTGCACCAACCCTGAGAAAGAACACCCTCTGAAAGAACACCCTACCTGGGCCCACACCCCACAAACGCGTAACCAACCTAACCTTTGGACACTACGGGGCAATTTAGCATGGCCAATCCACCTGACCTGCACATCTTTGGACTGCAGGAGGAAACCGGAGCACTCGGAGGAAACCCACGCAGATTCAGGGGGAATGAACAAACTCCACACAGTCACTAAAGGCCGGGTCCCTGGCTCTGTGAAGCAGTAGTGCTAATCACTGTGCCACCGTGCCGCTCCAATGTCAAACCGTAACTGGTATTTTGTTGTGGTTTGTGCCCTGAACCTTTTTCCTTACCCCCCATTTACTGTGTGAATGAAAAGAGATGGACATTGTGAAATCGGGGGAACTCAGAATTAAAAAGCACCTTTCTGTTTACGGATGGGTAAACAATGGGGAAATCAGAGCAGTTTAAATCCTATCTGTAAGGGTGCCATGGTAGCACAGTGGTTAGCACAGTTGTTTCACAGCTCCAGGGACCCGGGTTCGATTTGCGGCTTGGGTCACTGTCTGCGCGAAGTTTGCACGTTCTCCCCGTGTCTGCGTGGGTTTACTCCAGGTGCTCCGGTTTCCTCCCACAGTCCCAAGATGTACAGGTTAGGTGGATTGGCCATGATAAATTGCCCTTAGTGACCAAAAAGGGTAGGAGGGGTTATTGGGTTACGGGGATTGGGTGGAAGTGAGGGCTTAAGTGGGTCGGTGCAGACTCGATGGGCCAAATGGCCTCCTTCTGCACTGTATATTCTATAAATAATTTTTCCTACATAATTGGTTGTAATAATACAATCAATGGGCAGGATTTACCAGCTGTTCACACTGGCGGTAAATTCCGGTCTCACGCTGGCGCAAGGGTTTCCCGGTGTCAAGGGGCACAGTTAATGGGAAATCCCCTTGACAACATTGGGAGCGGTAGATTCCGCTGGCGGCCGCCCCCACTGCCGAAAATCATGTGCCGAAGTGGTCAGTAAATCCTGCCCTCTGTTTTGTGGACTTTGACAGAGTAGAAGCAAAACAGAAAATGAAAGTACTCAGCAGACCTGGCAGCATCTGTGGTGAGAGAAGAAGTTAAAGTTTTAGGACTGTGACCTTTGATTGGATGCTGCCAGACCAGCTGAATATTTCCAGCCTTTCTGTTTCATTTCTGATTTCCAGCATCCTTAGTGGAGCATATAACTAACTAAAATGAATAAACTGACTCATATACTGCAGAAATGTGTTTCAGCCCCATTAGTGTGCAGCTGTTACATGGTGTACCAGTGACAAGAATGACAATTGTGATACCGTGTTAGTTAAAGTTTAGTCAAAGAAATAATTTTTATGGACCTGCATTTATAGAGCTGTCACTCAACCATGGTTATGGTCTTCCCCCATGTCAACGGAATATTTCAATGTTGTGTTTTGCTGAAAATTCAGGAATCCAGCAATGTTGCAACTAACACTGAGCTCGGGCTCTTCATGACCATGCACTTGGTTACCTGGAAAGTGAACCTGCCCCATACATGAGCATTGACAGCGGGTACAAGAGATCTTCAGTGGTCATCTGAATTAATTGCTCCTGTAGGACTGAGCTTAGGAGGAACTTCTTCACCCAAAGGATTGTGAATCTATGGAATTCCCATGCCCAGTGAAGCAGTTGAGGCTCCTTCATTAAATGTTTTCAAGATAAAGATAGTTTGTTGAAGAATAAAGGGTGGGAAAGTGGAGCTGAGTCCACAAAAGATCAGCCATGACCTCATTGAATGGCGGAGCAGGCTTGAAGGGCCAGATGGCCTACTCCTGCTCCGAGTTCTTATGTTCTTATATGACACTTGACTCCTCGGTCCAGAGCAATTGTGTGTGACCTGTCATGTCCCTTATTGTACTTCCAATTGTGAAACCTGCTTTCCTCAAAGTGAGAATGAAAAAGTGGGAAGATACGTTGAAAAACAAATTACTGCGGAAGCTGGAATCTGAAAAGAAAAGGAAAATGCTGGAAACTCTCAGCAAGTCTGGCAGCATCTGTAGGGAGAGAAAAGAGCTAACGTTTCGAGTCCGATGACTCTTTGTCAAAGCTAACACAGAGAAAGTGGGAAATATTTATACTGGGGAATGAGAATGAAAAATGATTCATAGCCACAGAAACCCAGGGAAACCGGGTGCTAATGGCCACAGATACCAAGGGGAAAGAGTGTTCTTCACTCCCTCTGTCAGCATTCCGCAGAGACCATTCCCTCCGAGACAATCTAGTCCACTCCTCCACCATACCCAGTCCCCGGAGAGGACCAAAGATGTGAAAGGTCAAACAGCAGAGAAACTAACATCAGAGGATGAACTGTAGGTGTGGGGGGAGGGGAAGGGGGAAGCAAAGCGGAGAAAGGTGCAGGAAAGGTGGATAAGATTGGGGGGGGAAATTAAATGCATATTAAGAAAGAAATGGTAAAAGACAGTTAAAATGAAATGAAAACAAATGGGTCAAGGTGGGGCTGATCATCTGAAGTTGTTGAATTCGATGTTCAGGCCGGAAGGCTGTAGCGTGCCTAACCGGAAGATGAGATGTTGTCCCTCCAGTTTGCGTTGAGCTTCACTGGAACATTGCAGCAGGCCAAGAACAGACATGTTGGTATGGGAATAGGGTCTTTTGTTAAAATGGCAAGCAACAGGAAGGTCAGGATCCTGAATGCGCACAGACCGAAGATGCTCAGCAAAGCGATCACCCAGTCTGCGTTTAGCCTCTCCGATATAGAGGAGACCACATTGGGAGCAGCGAATGCAGTAGATCAAATTGGAAGAGATGCAAGTGAAACGCTGCTTAACCTGGAATGAGTGTTTTGGGCCTGGGATGTTAAGCATGGAAGAGGTAAAGGGGCAGGTGTTACACCTTCTGCGACTGCATGGGAAGGTGCCCTGGGTGATGGGAGAGGTACTGGGTATGGTGGAGGAGTGGACTAGATTGTCTCGGAGGGAACGGTCTCTGCAGAATGCTGACAGACGGAGTGAAGGGAAGATGTGTTTGGTGGTGGCATCACGCTGGAGTTGGCGAAAATGGCGGAGGATTATGCTTTGCATAAGGAGGCTGGTGGGGGAAATGTGAGAATGAGGGGGACTCTATCCTTGTTCTGGGAGGGAGTGGAGGGAGCGAGGGTAGTGGCAAGGGAGATGGACCGCACACTGTTGAGGGCCCTGTCCACAACCGTAGGTGGGAAATCATGGTCGAGGAAGAAGGAACGCATTTTGAAGCACCATTTTGGAAAGTGGCATCGTCGGAACAAATGCGACGGAGGCGAAGGAGTTGAGAGAAAGGGATGGAGTCCTTACAGGGTGTTGGGTGCGAAGAGCTATTGTCCAGATAGCTGTGGGAGTCAGTGGGCTTGTAGTGGATATTAGTGGATAGTCTATTGCTGGAAATGGAGACAGACAGATCAAGGAAGGGAAGGGAAGTGTCTGAGATGGACCAGGCGAAAGTGATAGAGGGGTGGAAACTGGAAGCAAAGTTGATGAATTTTTCCAGGTCCGGGCGAGAGCATGACGCGGCACCAAAATAGTCATCAATGTATCGGTAAAGGAGTTGTGGCAGGGGGCCTGGATAGGCCTGGAACAAGGAATGTTCCACATACCCCATAAAAAGGCAAGCGTAGCTGGGACCCATGGGCTAGGACCCATGCTAGGAAGATACGTTCCTCTGCATTTGATTGGAAAGATAAAGTACTTTTTGAAACTGCACATGATTGTACTTATTTGGGGTGGGTAAAGATTTTTTCCAAATTGCAAATCCCTGTCTGTCCTCACAAAAGTAAGGGAGAGAAGTCAACCAGCCCATCAAATTCATTATTTTTAATGAAATATATATCCTCCACTTTCCCCAACCAACAGCGGCCAATATCTTGAATGATCTGAGCTTTCCACAAATACAACTTGTATCGTTTCTTGAACGCAATGAAGGATCCCAACAGGCCTCATAGGAGCATTATAAAACAATGTGTGAAACCGAGCTCCACAAAGAAATATTAGTCAGATGGCCAAAGGTTTAGTCAGAGAGATGGGTTTTAAGAGGTGACTTGAAGAAGGAAATAGAGATGGTGAGCACCAAGGTTTAGGGAATTCCAGAATTCAGGTGCAAAGCAATTAAAGGTACAGTCACCAATGGTGGAGCAATTAAAATCAGGGATGCATAGATATCTCAAAGGTTTGGCGGACCAGAAGAGATGTAAAGAGAGAGCGAAACTGTGAAGGGGTTTTTAAATGAGGCTGATAATTTTATCAGGAGCCAATATAGGTTAGCAAGCGTGGCTGATAAGGTAAGGCACGGGCACCGGAGTCGACCTCAAATTTATGTCGGCTGGAATGTGGGAGAGCTGCCAGGAATGCCATGGAGTATTCAAGTCTGGAGGGCAGCAAAGCATGAATGAGGGTTTCAGCAGCAGATGAGCTGACGTATGGGTGAAATTGGCCTATTTTACGGAGGAGGAAATGGGTGATCATAGTGATGGTACAAATATGAGGTTAAAATCTCACCTCGGGGTCAAATATTTGCCAACAGCCTAGTTTATTCTCAGCCAGTTGCCAAGGAAAGGGATGGTGTCAGTCATGAGAGAACCGAATGTTGAATGGAGTCCAAAACAATGGCTCCAGTCTTTCTGATATTTAGTTGGAGGAAACGGCTGCGCAACCGGTACTGAATGTCGGATTGGAAGTCTGATAATTTGTCAAATGGTGGAGGAATTGTGTCACGCATGTAGATGAGTAATAGGAAGGAGCCAAGGATGAATCCTTGTGAGATGCCAGAGATGTTCCAGCACCAGTATCTTACTCTGAAGACCCATTTGAAGCTATAGAAATTGAAAATTGTTGATTACCTTGGAGGACCCAGTCATCATGTTCCAGTTTGATCATGGTGCTTGGGCACTATTTCACCTGGCCAACAATTTTAAGCCCTTAAGTAGTCAGGAGATTGGTGCTTTGCGGCTAAAATGAAGTGTTATCGGCGTGTTGTCAGACCAAACCTGAATAACAATTTAAAGGACGTACACTGTGAAGCACACTGGGACAAGCAGAGGTCATGAATGGTGCTATAAAAATGCAAGCTTTTCTTTAAGATATTTAATAATGTCCCTCGTGAAAGAAGTCATAAAAGTGAAGGTGAATGTCATAATTTTAACTCCTTCTGTTCCCCCCACTCCCCGCCAATTTTATTTTCCATCTATTTTGTTTGAACAATGAATCCTGGTGGAAACAATGATGCGTTACTGGTTTAAATTTTTGGAGCATGGGTGGGGACAGGGTGGTTCATGGTAGTGCTCATAAAGAGGAGAAAAAAGAATCAATAAATGAGAGTGATCCCTACCGTTTCTAATTCATAATGTCCGGTTGCTGACTGCAATTGGGAAACATCTTAGAATTCAGTCATCAATTCATCTTTGATGACCAATGCTAACCACTGCACCACCGTGCCGCCCTTTCTGTTGTGCTTTTAATGTACAAAAACAAATCAAGGCTTTCACAGAAGCAGAACGGAGAATGAAAATCAGACCAACGTTTGTCAATCATTATCATTCGCTAAATTAATTTAAACAGAGCTTTAACTTGAGATAAATCCTTCCCACAAATAAAAAAAATATACACACAAAGTAGTCCTTCCTAATAGTTCACTGTTTTTTTTGAAGTTTTACCACAACTGTCTCAAGAGGGCAGCTGGCAATCGGCAATAAATTAATTCCATATGCCAAAAAAAAATGTTTTTAAACCACCGGGGCAGCACGGTAGCATTGTGGATAGCACAATCGTTTCACAGCTCCAGGGTCCCAGGTTCGATTCCGGCTTGGGTCACTGTCTGTGCGGAGTCTGCACATCCTCCCCTTATGTGCGTGGGTTTCCTCCGGGTGCTCCGGTTTCCTCCCACAGTCCAAAGATGTGCAGGTTAGGTGGATTGGCCATGATAAATTGCCCTTAGTGTCCAAAATTGCCCTTGGTGTTGGGTGGGGTTACTGGGTTATGGGGATAGGATGGAGGTGTTGATCTTGGGTGGGTACTCTTTCCAAGAGCCGGTGCAGACTCGATGGGCCGAATGGCCTCCTTCTGCACTGTAAATTCTATGATAACGCCGGTTTTATGGCCACGCTGCGCCCAAAAAGTAGCTCGCCGTGGCGCAGCGTGGCTGACAGAAGCCAGGAGACCCCGCTCCCAGGATCTAACCGGCTCGCAACACCTCATGAGATTTAACGTGATCTTGCAAGACGTTGCGATGTAAATCCCACCCAATGTGGATGGGGTCACTTTTAGCTAGTCTCACTCTAATATGCAGATTCCAAAAGTACCCAAGGCTCAATCTCCTTCGCTTCGAAGACCTCGGGCAAGTGCCATTCAGTATGGTCTCCACAAATGGGAACCAAACGGCATGACAGTCGAGGGTCGCCCAGGGGATCGGAATCACCCAGGTGCATAGCCTTTGGGCAGCTGGTACCCTGGCACTGCAGATGCCACCTGGGCACTCTGGCGCTGGCACCCTGGAAATACCACCTGGGTGCAGTCTGGCACTGCCAAGTTGCCACACCAACATTTTCTGCGCGGTGGCGATCAGGCCAGAGGTGATGGGGGGGCTGCAGGGCGCTTCCATAGGGCGTAGGGGCTTGGTGGGGTTCAGATCGTTTCAGGGGCTCCAGAGAGCGGGATGCCATGTCATGTGTGGCCTCGGCCGCGTGTTCCCCGCTTAGGCCCCCTATCTAACCCGGGTGCCGTTTTATAGCGTCGTGTTTCTCGGTGCTGCGAGGGACTTTGTTCCCATTTAGTTAAATCCCGCCCTATATGTTGCCTTACTCACAGACCTGTTCTGTTGCATGCACAATGAATAAACGGAACATTGTTTTCCCATGTTCAACGGCAGTAAGTAAAGTCCCAGGTGACCAATAGCTGATTTCCCCTTGAGGGGGAGAGCTGACTGGTGGTGATTTAACCTGAAGATCACCACCCCTCGGGCGAGGGGCAAGGTTGAGAGGCGGGGACTTCATGAAGAACCTCGGCTGGTACGGGAATTGAACCCACGCCTGGCTCCGCATCACAAACCAGCTCAGCTGTCCGGCCAACTGAACGAAATGGTAGCAGGTCCACAGCAACTACATTTCCCAGGATGAAGAATACTTGCTTCAGTCCAGATTAGTACACAGGCAGTTGAACAATCCTCCTGTAAAATCACAGATTGAAGATATTACGCCATGTTATCATGATGATAAAACTTAGTTTTCTTTTAGCACTTCAAATCGATTTACTTTCCATTATGTGGCAGAGTAAAACATCCCTGTTTAATAGTGTAATTTAGGCCAATTGGTTGCTTTGAGACACAATCACCCTGTAAATGGGATGGCAGATTGCAAGCTTTGCTATGCTTTCACCATGCTCATTCAATCACGTCACAAAAGGTAATATAAATTATTTTTTTGAATTATGATTGGTTCATCCTGCAGTGCTTAAACCTTATTGCAAATTCCACAATCACAACTAAAGCGCCAGATTCAGATCATTAAGCTCTCAGCATTAGCTAATTATTTTCTTAAGTCGTATTCAAATTCTGTGAAAATGTGATCAAGCTACAATTTTTCATCAAATTGACACTTTATTCAGAGCTGCATTTTGTATTAAATGTATGGTGAAGCACTGCTGCCTCACGGTGCTGAGGACCTGGGTTCGATCCCAGCCCCAGGTCACTGTGCAGAGTTGCATGTTCTAGCCATGTCTGCGTGGGCCTGACCCCCCCCCCCCCCCCCCCCCACACACACACACACACACACACACACACACACACACACACACAACCCAAATATATGCAGGGTAGTTTGATAGGCAATGCTAAAAATTGCCCCTTGATTGGATTTTTTTTATTATAAAAATGTATGGTGAGGCAAATCCAATCGCAGTTTTTGAGGGGGGGAATATGGGGGGATCGGTTAGCTCAGTTGGCTGGATTGCTGGTTTGTGATGTGGAGCGGCGCCAACAGTGCGAGTCCAATTCCCATGCCAGCTGAGGTTATTCATGAACCTTGCCCCTCGCCTGAGGTGTGGTGATCCTCAGGTTAAATCACCACCGGTCAGCTCCCTCTCCTCAAAGGGGAGAGCAGCCTATGGGACTGTGGCGACATTCATATTTTATAACAGATAAAGGTGAACAATGTATGTTTTTGATCATTGCTTAAATAGGCCTACTACTGCTTAGATCATCATTGTTGCAGAATCGGATTTAAAATGATAGAACTTGGAGAAATGATAGAACTTGGCGACACGTTTTGGAATATATGGTTGACAACCAGTTTCAAACTTCAAAATGTTTTTTATGACTTTTCAGAACATGTTGTAACGGTGATTGTTTCTTATTTTCATGCATCAGGACATTAAGACCAAGGTGAGACTTGAATACATTATTAATTCATTTTCTTGCATTTTATGCTGAATTTATGCAATAGGTCAATAAATAGAAAGATTTAAATAGCTGCAGTGTCACGCAGGCAGATCTCGAGATTTTTGTTGAGACACTTGCATTGGTTGAAATGAAATGACCTGTTCGTGGAGTGAATGGATCTATTTAAATGGATTATACCCGTGCCAATCTCTTCACAACCATTTTGATGTACTGGAGTTTAAATGTTCTTTCTGCCCAATAGAAAAATGTTAATTCTGTTGCCTTTGCTCCACTGTCCATAAATCTGATGTGTTTATGATGGCAAGGTTGTTGCCTGCAGCAAGTCTTTCCCAATTTAATTCCCTTTTATACTGCTGTCCAAAAGGTTGTAATTTTTATTGCCTTTGCTTTTCAGAACTTTTACTCACAGACAGTGCTGCTTCAGTGACATTAAACTGGAAACACCAGTAATAATTACATTAAAACTAAAGTTCCACATGGGTTATAAAAAAACTTGTCACTGTGCCTAACCACATCTCTTTTCGCACTTGTATCTCTATACCTTCTCACATCTTGGATATTTAAATTTATTCTTTAATGGGCTTCGTTGGCTGGGCCAGCATTTATTACCCATCCCGAATTGCTCTCGAGAAGGTGGTGGTGCTGAGCTGCTGCCTTGAACCGCTGCAGTCCATGTGGTGTGGGTACACTCACAGTGCTGTTTGGGAGGGAGTTCCAGGATGTTGTTCCAGCGACATTGAAAAAGGAATGGTATATTTCCAAGTCAGGATGATGTGCGGCTTGGAGGGGAACCTCCAGATGATGGTGTTCCCACGCATCTGCTGCCCTTGTCTTTCTTGATGGTAGAGGTTGTGGGTTTTGAAGGTGCTGGCTAAGCAGTCGTGGTGAATTCCTGCGGTGCATTTTGTCAATGGAACCCACGCTGCGACTAGGCGTTGGTGGTGGTGGAGGGAGCTAAATTACTGCAGGCCTTCAAGGACGCAGCTCACCATCAAGGAAAGTAGATATCTCAAAGGCTTGTTGGGATGCAAGAGATTAGTGATCGAGTGGGACAAAGTCATGGAGAGCTTTGAAAACAAGAATGAGAATTTTAAAGTCAAGGCATTGCTTAACCAGGAGTCATTGCAAGTCAGCAAGCATAGCTCTTGGGTAGGTATTGGAAATTGACATGCAAATCCTGCAACTCCATGCCATTGAAAGTCCCAACCTGAATCTTAAACCACACTTGAAGTAACATCCAGTGTTAGATAAGCATAATCTGAAGTCAACCCCCATTCTTTGAGGGTTGAGGTCAGAATTCGCAGATTACCCAAAAGGGGGCCAAGCTCATAAGTGATTTTAATGTATTTTATTGCGAAGCAATAGTTTAAATGTAATGCATATATTAAATAGAAATCTAACCTGGGAGATGAAAGCAGTTTACGGATGGATAGACAAGTGGCCGATGGCTGGTACTTCTGTTGCTTAACTACGTGGTTTATGGGAGAGCTGCCGTTTAGAATGGTAGGAAAGAGCTTTTAGTATCTGGGAATTCCAGGTGGCTCGGGAATGGGAGGTACTGCACTCCTGGCTGGTAGAACAAATGAAAGGGGACTTTAAGAGATGGGACATGCTCCTGCTATCACTGGCGGGGAGGGTGAAAATGACGGTCCGCCCCAGATTTCTGTTTGCCTTTCAGTGCCTCCCCATCTTCATCCCAAAGGCCTTTTTCAAGCAGGTGAATAAGGTTATTTCGGGCTTTGTGTGCGCGAGTAAAACCCCGCGACTGACGCAAGTGTTGCTGGAGCGCAGTCGGAGTGAGGGTGGGTTGGCGCTGCCGAACGTCTCCAATTACTACTGGGCGGCTAATATACCCATGATTGAGAAGTGGGTGGGGGGGGGGGGGGGGTGGTCGGTGTGGGAGCGGATGGAGGCGGCGTCATGCAAAGACACAAGTTTGGGAGCACTGATAACGGTCCCATCTACCTTTCTCGTCGGCCCGATGCTCCACAAGTCCAGTGGTGCTGGCGGCTCTGAGAATTTGGGGGCAATGGAGGAGATATAAGAGAGTGGAGGGAGCATCGGTTTGGACCCCGATTTATAATAATCATCGGTTTGTACCGGGTAGGCTGGTTGGTAGGTTCCGGAGATGGCAAAGGGCAGGAATTAGACAGATGGGGGATCTATTTATAGACGGGAGCTTCCCCAGCTTGAAAGCCTTGGAGGGTAAATTTGAATTGTCAGCAGAATGGGTTTAGGTATTTGCAGGTGCAAGACTTCCTGAGAAAGCAGGTCCCGGCCTTTCCGCTGCTGCCGCCATGGGAGAGGGGAAGGTATCAGATGTTTACCAGGAGCTTAAGGGAAAGTGGGAGGACGAGCTTGGAGTAGAGATAGAGGCAGGCCTGTAGGCAGATGCCCTAAGCAGGTTTAATACATCCTCATCATGTGTCAGGCTTAGCCTGATACAATTTAAGGTAGTCCACCGGGCACATGTCAGTGGCTAGGATGAGCAAGTTTTCGGGGTAGCGGACAGGTGTGCAGAAAGCCCAGCAAATCATGTCCATATGTTTTGGGCATGCCTGAAGCTTGCAGGGTTTTGCTAAGGCTATGTCCACGGTACTAAAAACACAGGTGGTGCCGAGTCTGGAGGTGGCAAACTTTTGAGTGTCGGAACAGCGGGAGTTCAGAGGGCAAAAGAGTCCAAAATCTTGGCCTTTGCCTCCTTGGTAGCCCGGAGACGGATCTTATTAATGTGGAGGGACTCTAAGCCCCCGAGTGTGGAGACTTGGGTTAGTGACATGGCTGGGTTTCTCAGTCTCGAGAAGATAAAGATTCCCTTAAGAGGGTCAATGGTTGGGTTCATCCAGAGGTGGCAGCCGTTCGTCGATTTTCTCGGGGAAAATTAAAATGTCAGCAGATGCAGTATTCCAGGGGGGAGGAGGAGGGGGGGGGGGGGGGGGGGGGGGGAGAAGAGTGCCGGATTGTTGTTTTATGGTTGGGGGGTGTGAAGATTGGGATGGGGGTGGAAATGTTTATTATACCATGTTAAGTCATTGTTATTGTTGTTATTATAAAAACTTTCAAATACATTAAAACTACGTTGTTTATGTGCGGGCCATGAGATCCAGCCTCATCAAGAATGTCTGTGCTAGAGGCAGGTTCTTAGCAGAGACGATAGGTCTATCTTCTGTTCATCAACCAGCAAGCTGCCGTGGAAGCTGTCTTCATGAGGTTTCCACAATGTTCAATAATGTTTTCAAGATTTTGCAAAGCAATTTCTTAAACTTTCAACCTGACCAAAGCTGAAGGATTCTGTGCAGAACCCCTTTTATTTTGTGTGGATTTTGAATGACCCAGCAAATTATTTAGCCTGATGGAAGCTGATTTACCTTGCACATGAGAGTTTCATTGAAATGTGTTTGGGTCCTGACAGTAAGTTGTAGCATAGCATTTGAAAAGCACTCTCTGAATCTCTGATCCCCCACCCCAGCGATGCATTATTAGGCGTGTAGATAATTGGGCTCCACTGTACGCGGATTGGAACTTATGTCCTTTTTCTTGTATATCTGACAGATGTTTATTTATTTCAAGTATTATGTGTTTAAAAGGCTCAATTCTCAATCTGTTCCTGGTGTTCATCTTTTTATTCATTTTAATGCCTTCCTGACAATTCTTGGCACACTCTGTGTACTTTTCTCTGGTTCCAATTTTTCTTATCTGCTTCTGGTTTGTGTGCTCCATATTCATTCACATTATCCCCTGCACATCCCTGTCATGTATCACAACCTTATTTCATTCCCAGTGTATCTCTGTCTGTCCCTTTGTTATTCGGTTTGTTATTCATTCTTCCTGACTGGTGATTCTCTTTTATCATCACTCCATTTGAATGTACTTTTATATTAAAGCAAATTACTGCGGATGCTGGAATCTGAAACCAAAAGAGAAAATGCTGGAAACTCTCAGCAGGTCTGGCAGCATCTGTAGGGAGAGAAAAGAGCCCCACTTTCTCTGTCTGTTAGCTTTGACAGAGTCATCGGACTCGAAACGTTAGCTTGTTTCTCTCCCAACGATGCTGCCAGACCTGCTGAGATTTTTCAGCATTTTCTCTTTCGTGAATGTACTTTTACTTTGGTGTCTTCCAGCAACAATTCCTTTTTAAATGTTTCCAATGAAGAGGCAATTTAGCATGGCCAATCTACCTCCCCTGCACATTTTTGGGTTGAGGAGGTGAGACCATGCAGACACTAGGAGAATGTGCAAACACCACACGGAGAGTGATCCCGGGTCGGGACCAAACCCGGGGTCCTAACCCTTAGGCCACTTTGCCGCCCCCTTTCAGCAACAATTCCTGCCAGCTTGATCAATCTAGCAGCCTTTCAAAGACTCTGCTTTTCATTGCTTCCTTCCTCCTGTTTCTTTCTCTGTGTCATTACCATCATCTAGTTTAAATCATCCTTCTACTAGGTCCCAAACAAGAGCAACTCCACAGGTGTCTTTGCAAAGGATTTTTAAAATGTATTCATGGAATAAGGATTTTGCAGATGAGGCCAGAATTCATTGCCCAATCATAATGGCCCTTGAGAAGGTGAACTGCCGCCTTGAACTGCTGCAGTTGTACTATAGGTGTACCCACAGTGTTGATAGAGAGGGAGTTCCAGCACTATGATCCAGTGACAGTGATGTTGTTCCAAGCCAGGATGATGTGTGGCTTGGAGGAGAATTTGCAGGTCGTGATGTTGCTATGTATCTGCTGCCCTTGTCCTTCTCGATTATGGGTTTGGAAGGTGCTGTCCAAGGCGCATTGGTAAGTTCCTGCAATGCATCTTGTAGATGGTACGCACTGCTATAAACTGTGCATTGGTGGCGGAGGGGTGAATATTTGTTCTTGGGCTGACGATCAAACAGGCTGCTTTGATGCAGATGATATCGAGCTTCTGCGTTTTTTTAGGAATTGCACTCATCCAAGCAAATGGAGAGTATTCCATCACACTCCTGACTTGTGCCTTGAGTTAGGATCCCAGATGAGAACCCAACTATTTACAATTTGTAAAACTGTGAGGAAAGGTGACTGCACCGCAGGAATCGTAACACTGACCAATAGGTATATATTGTGTTGATACAAATTTTAATTGAAACACAAAATCAATCACATCAGCAACAAAGTAATGACTGCAGTTAATAGAACATAGAACAGTACAGCACAGAACAGGCCCTTCGGCCCTCGATGTTGTGCCAAGCATTGTCCGAAACCAAGATCAAGCTATCCCACTCCCTGTCATTCTGGTGTGCTCCATGTGCCTATCCAATAACCGCTTGAAAGTTCCTAAAGTGTCCGACTCCACTATTACAGCAGGCAGTCCATTCCACACCCTAACCACTCTTTGAGTAAAGAACCTACCTCGGACATCCCTCCTATATCTCCCACCCTGAATCTTATAGTTATGCCCCCCTTGTAACAGCTACATCCACCCGAGGAAATAGTCTCTGAACGTCCACTCTATCGCCCTCATCATCTTATAAACCTCTATTAAGTCGCCTCTCATCCTCCTCCGCTCCAAAGAGAAAAGCCCTAGCTCCCTCAACCTTTCCTCATAAGACCTATCCTGCAAACCAGGCAGCATCCTGGTAAATCTCCTTTGCACCCTTTCCAATGCTTCCACATCCTTCCTATAATGAGGTGACCAGAACTGCACACAATACTCCAAATGTGGTCTCACCAGGGTCATATATAGTTGCAGCCTAACCCCACATTTCTTAAACTCAAGCCCCCTGTTAATAAACGCGAACACACTTAGATCTATTCTGAAATAAAAGGAAAAATTCTAACTTACTCCCAACACGTGCAACTATATATATATTCAAATTAAGCAGACCAATATTGTTCCAAGACCACTACAATCAGGTTTACTTGCTTTTCTCTATGACAAGACCGCGTTGGGTCTCGGGAGGCGATGTGAGCTGGTTAGATCCCGGGAGCGGAGTCGTCCCGCTTTCACCGGCCACGCCATGGAGAGCTGCTTTTCCGGCCCAGCGTGGTAATTGGATTGCGCCCAAAGTGTTTTTGAAGGATTTCAACATGAAGTGTGTCTATAGTTTGTCATGCTACAAAAGAAATAAATGTTCGATAATTATTATGAATTCTTTTGTGTTGTTGGTTTTCAGTTCATTCCATTGCAACATGATTTTATTTGTATTTTGTCCAAATCAAGCAATCATGTCAACCTCTCAAACTTTACCCATATAACGTCGGCCTGATTACTTTTGACCTTCGAAGTGGTCAGAAATTTGGCTTTACAAGTCCATATCTAGCAAATTTGATGCACCTTGATTGGTTAACTGCAGATTAAAAAGGGCTTCTATTGATTAAGGGCATCTAGAGATGTGGAATGTTTGCAGAATTCAATGAGTCGAGTTCTTCAGGCCGTATGAAACTTTAACAAAATAGCTTTATTTGCCACATGTATGCGGAAGAGCTAAAACTCAGCCGTCTTAACTACAGCTCGGTCCAAGTTGCTCTGGCCCATAAAGCTGACTTACACATATTATACAATTTTGGATAGTCCGGACCAATTCAAAAGATTGAAAGGTGATTCAAAGTACTACAATACAATCAATTATCGATACCTGCAGTTGGATTAGGTTACAGTCACTTCCCCGATTAGATGACGGGGATACATTGTCTGACCATACTCTACTTTTAATCGTTCAGTGGACACATCTTGTCCATGTGCTTTGCAATACAAGGGAACGTCCTTTAGACAATCAGCCTGTATTGAGGTGGTGAGTGTTCTTTTTCCCTGATACCTGTATAAGGGTGAGTCCCCAATGTCTCTTCCAGACATTCGGGAGCCAGGCTGAGCTTTTTCGATTTCTAGGCTACGAAATGTGCTACCTGAGATATGTCTGCGTTTAGTCTGTTAATTTGCATTTGTCCACATTTTGGGTTTGAGAGATTCAGGTTAACCCTTTCCAGGCATTCCCTTCCCTGCTATCCCATGTGGACCTCAGATCCTCTATTTTCCCTAATACATGGGGTTTGTCTGGTTTCAATACAGATCCAGTGCATGGAGTTGCATTGTGCAAAGCTGATTGCAAACCTGTTTATGCTGTCTGCAGGGCAAATTGATGTGAACATTTCAAATGATACTGCAAGAGCAGATTGTTGTTTTGCAATTTTGAAAAATATCAAATCATAAATATGTCAAGGAGAAACTTCTGTTTTAAAGCAAGACATACTGTGAGGTAGAAATCCTGGAGCCATGTTCTTTTTATCCCTTCTGTTCTGGATGGCCAGTTTCTTGATTTAATTCCATCTATAGATGGGATTTATGAAATGGATGAGAACACTGTTTTCCTCAATAGCAGAAGCGATGGACAGTATCTCTGACACTGCACATTGCTTTGGAGTGCCAATAGTAAAATGTAATCAAACAAATGTAACCCTCCGAAAAATCAATTGGCTGAGGCAGTTATTCAGTTCTGCTTGAGTTGGCACTGTTAATAAATCTACAATAAAGCCAATTACAGAATTCACTCTTGTGTTTCACATCTCCATGACGCTTTCTATCCCTGGTCCCTTCCTTCATGGACCTCTATTGGCACTGCTATAAACTGGCTTCCTGGAGGTATTCAAGAGTTTTTGGGACATCTCCTATTTTTTCTTGAATTGTGTAGAATCACATGATCTCCGTGCTTAGATCCTCCTAAATTGATTAAGGCTTGGTGCTCCATCACCTACACTATTATTAAACCGGAATTGATTGCATTCCCTCCAGCCTTTCCTGACCCACTGAGAGATGAATGTTGATAGCTTTTCTGATTGTGCATAGTGTCACAAAGCTGCACAATTAGTCAGAGTGTAGACAACACCGTTATAAACAGCGTTTCCCAAATGTTTCCGGAACCCTTTTGACCACCCAGGAGTACTGACTGAACGCCTGAGAAGTATTCTTATTGTGTAGATGAGTTAAACCATAAAAACATTGATTGATTTTGTGCAGCCAGTACAAACATGCAAAAACCTAATTTATAGCAGTCCTTACTAGTTCTTTTGTACGTTTATTTATTATAATTAAAAAGTTATCTTCTGAAAATGTACTTGCGTCTTAGCTGTGTGTCATTTTTAATGGGAGGAATGATGCTGGAAAGCTGGATTCTCATATCGGACACATGTATGTTCTCGCCGCAAGCACAGGCGCGCGCACACACACACGCACACACACGCACAGATAAATACTCTCACTACTCTGTCACACACTTTATCTCTCACACACACTCACTTCTCTCGCAACCACAAACACTGACACTTTCACCTCTCTCACATACATGTACCTCTCTCAGACATACCTCCCTCTCTTTCACACATCACACTCTCTTACAGATACACATGCCATGCTCTCTCTTACACACATTCACACACCTCACTCTCTCACACGACTCACTCTCTCACACGCCTCACACTCTCTCTCACACGCCTCACTCTCTCTCACACGCCTCACTCTCTCTCACACGCCTCACTCTCTCTCACACGCCTCACTCTCTCTCACACGCCTCACTCTCTCTCACACGCCTCACTCTCTCTCACACGCCTCACTCTCTCTCACACGCCTCACACTCTCTCACGCGCCTCACTCTCTCTCACGCGACTCACTCTCTCTCACGCGACTCACTCTCTCTCACGCGCCCTACTCTCTCACGCGCCCTACTCTCTCACGCGCCCTACTCTCTCACGCGCCCTACTCTCTCACGCGCCCTACTCTCTCACGCGCCCTACTCTCTCACGCGCCCTACTCTCTCACGCGCCCTTCTCTCTCACGCGCCCTTCTCTCTCACGCGCCCTTCTCTCTCACGCGCACATCTCTCTCACGCGCACATCTCTCTCACGCGCACATCTCTCTCACGCGCACATCTCTCTCACGCGCACATCTCTCTCACGCGCACATCTCTCTCACGCGCACATCTCTCTCACATGCGCACATCTCTCTCACATGCGCACATCTCTCTCACATGCGCACATCTCTCTCACATGCGCACATCTCTCTCACATGCGCACATCTCTCTCACATGCGCACATCTCTCTCACATGCGCACATCTCTCTCACATGCGCACATCTCTCTCACATGCGCACATCTCTCTCACATGCGCACATCTCTCTCACATGCGCACATCTCTTTATGGGCAGCACGGTAGCATAGTGATTAGCACAATTGCTTCACAGCTCCAGGGTCCCTGGTTCGATTCCCGGCTTGGGTCACTGTCTGTGCGGAGTCTGCACATTCTCCCCATGTGTGCGTGGGTTTCCTCCGGGTGCTCTGGTTTCCTCCCACAGTCCAAAGATGTGCAGGTTAGGTGGATTGGCCATGCAAAATTGCCCTTAGTGTCCAAAATTGCCCTTAGTGTTGGATGGGGTTGCTGGGTTATGGGGATAGGGTGGAGGTGTGCGGTTGGGAAGGGTGCTCTTTCCAAGAGCCGGTGCAGACTCGATGGGCCAAGTGGCCACCTTCTGCACTGTAAATTCTATGAATCTTTCTTCCACATTCACATACTTCTCACTCACACCTCTTGTACACACACACAGGTCTTTTTCTTTTATATATATATATATATACACACACACCTTTCTCTTACACACACATCTCTCTCTCTCTTATACACACAATTATATCTCTCTCACACACCTCCCTCTCTTACGCCAACACACACTCACTCAGCGCTCTCTGTTTTACACACACCCGCATAAACAAACCCTCGACCATCTCACCTGCTGGTGATCGGCATTCGCCCATTTTTCCCCCGTGTCACGCTCTCACTCGCTCCTGATGGTCGCCTCTTCTTCTCACCCCACTCCCATCCTCCGTCCCTGCCTGTGACACTCTCTCCAACAGCAAGGCAACAGCACCACAGGGAATGTCGGAAAGATCTTCCTCTCAAAATTGCAAACCTGTAGGTACCTAAATGTATTCCCCTCAGAAAGCCCAAATTTGTTTGACAATTCCCCCAGGCTCTCAAATCGCCTCTCCAAAAACAAATCCCTCATCCCTTCCACCCCCTTCTCCTCCCATCCCCTAAACCTGGCATCCTGCCTCACCAGCCCAAGCATGTGATTGATCACCACACCACCCCAGCACTCGATAAAAGCAAATTACTGCGGATGCTGGAATCTGAAACGAAAGAGAAAATGCTGGAAAATCACAGCAGATCTGGCAGCATCTGCAGGGAGAGAAAAGAACTAACATTTCGAGTCCGAAGACACTCTGTCAAAGCTCTTTGACAAAGAGTGATCGGACTCGAAACGGACCCCTCCCCCACCATTGGAGTGAATGGAAACACTCTTCTTCCAGTTCAGTTTACACTTCAGAATCGTGGAGAATTTAACAGCTTTCCACCATGCACTGCTCTTTCCCACTCCTTGGTGACTTGCTGGTAAAATGGAAACGCCAGTGTCTGCATAATTGGCAAGACATTGCCAGCAGATAATGTACATTGGCAGATAATAGGTGCATAAAATGTTGTCTTGATGTATGTCTAATGCAATAGTTTCCTTTTCACTGGAACGCACACAAGTGCAATATAAATAACAAAAGAAACATTGTATAGTTTCAATATCAACTGTGCAATCTGATAGCAGATAGCCAGGAACATAGAACATACAGTGCAGAAGGAGGCTTTTTGGCCCATCGAGTCTGCACGGACCCACTTAAGTCCCTCAAAGGCTGATAATTAGTGCAGTATAAACGAGATTCTGTCAAGTTGATGTGCAGAACTATGCTGTGCTTTCACAAATAAGCAACTGGGGGAAATAGATGGCAGTTTCCAGTAAGGTGAGATAAAGCAAATGTTTTTCGTTCACAATGCTTTGTCAAGTTGTGACTAGGACGGGCTATTGTTTCTTACGTTCAGATCTTGTTTTCTTATTGTATCTGAGAACAACAGCGACACTTATGATAAATAAAAACTTTGTCCATAGGCTAGTTTTCATGTTTTCCTCCATATCTTGCAAGCAATAAAGGCGAGTGAGAAAACCTTGAGCGATTGGGGAGTGAGGTTAAATTGCATGGGTTTTAATTCTTTGAAACGGCAAACTAGTGAAACAGAGTTCTATTTATCGTCTTCAAGCATTTAAAACATAGTTCAAAAGCAGATGGAATTCAAAAGAATCATAAAGTGAGCTTGCATAAGAAGACCTGTCCATTTTTTTCCCCCTCTTTCTCCTGGTCAAATTCACTGAGCTTAAATGATTCTGAAGACAAGAAGACTGGAGTAAGTAAATGAGAGAGATAATTCCAGCTCCAGTTTTCCTTTGTCATTTTCTCCACAAAAAATGTGTGCGAATGGTTCAGTATAGAAGGCATTATTCCAGAATGTTACCAGGGTATCTATATTCTGTGCAACAGCTCCTTCATAAAGGATTCATCAAAAGATTCTCAGGCTCTAGCCAAAGTCATTAAAGCGCCTTGAAGGACGATGGAACCAAAAGTAACTAAGCAATGCAATTTTGGGATCTTTTGCCACAAGCATCTTATTTGTAAAATAGTTGCTTATAGAACATGGAGGGCTATATTTCCCTCCATTTTTGATTTTGGGATATTTTTGTCAAATGTGAGATGTTAAGCATTATATGTAACCATTTATTGGAATTAGCTGGGACGAGTTACTATGCTGAGCAACATGTAATGCAGCTGAATTAACAAGCATGCAATTGAAATAAAATGATCACTGAAGTTAACCAGATTAATAGCTGTATCTATGCTGATGTTAACTCACCTGTGTTGCATTGTCAGACTCAGTCATTCCTCCAGTTCAATTTCTCTAATTGCACTTGATGTTGAACAAAGAGATTTTTTAAATCTGACAATTGAACGTACAATGTTTCTCATTTGTGGTTCCTTTGTCCATAATTTTAATGGGTTTTGGCTGTATGATTCTTCCTTTGATCCTCCAGTTGCAGTGTAGGCGCTGTCCGGCACTTGTGCCAGTGCAAGCATATACAGCATAGAGCTAGCATTTCCCGTTCTCTTGTCAGGGGAGAGTCGATCTCTTCTGAAGTGGCCTGTGACTTGTCAATGAAATCCGACAAAAGAGCTGATGAGATCATTAGCTTCTTTCCTGACACAAGCCACTTCAGGGTGGTCAGGCGAACAAACTGTGAAGCTTTGCGGCGTTGCAGATAGCCCTGCGTATCTGCACCAGAAACCAATATGTATGAGCTGTACTTCATTCATTTAAAAAAAATACTTCAGCTTTTTTGAAGCAATTACATTCTTCACTCTCTGAATTACCAATGGTTCTCCTTGTTACACTTTCAGACCAAACAGTTGGAAGAAAAAGAGAAAGAGCTGCAGAAACTCAATGCCTATTACAAGGAGCAGATGACCAGACTGGAAGATCGGGTAAGAAAGGCTTTTTTTAGGAGATGCTTGTTTCATTGAAATTGAGAGGGAAAAGAAACCAAACATAATAAACAGTAAAAGAAACAAACTGCCCCAAACATAAGGTAATGTCATTTTAGAGCACATTTCCTGTGTTCCATGAAATTGTCTAAAATTTTATTTACAGTAAATCCTCTCTCTTACACTGATTGAAAGGAGTAAAGGTAAATGACTATAAAGCAATTTTTAAAAATAATATTGACCAACCCATACTGAAAGTCCTCTTTGTCAGATCTCTGTTTCTTCTGATGGATATTCAACATTGTGTCTTGCAAAAACTTGAAGTGATTTCCTTCTCTCCTTTTGTGTTCCCACCAAAGTGACGCACTGCATCATGCAATTATTCGTAGTCACCTTCTAGTCAAGCACTTGCTTATTGTTTCAGAAAACCCTGGTGCTCTCATCTTGTGGGTGTGATTCTCTGGCCGCGTTGTGCTCTCCCTTGACCACGGTGCAGCCGGTGAATGCCGAGAGAGCCCATTCGTGGGCAAATTTACCCGGTATCCACCGGCAACATGGGATCCACCAGCCTTCCCAGTGAGGCTGCAGCCGGGCGCCGATCAGTGCTGGTCCACACAAATGCCATCAGAGACCCCTGGGTGGTCAGGGTAGCCCCCTGGCAAGCAGACACCTTGGCATTGCCACTCTGGCACTGCCAAGCTGGCAGGAGCACTGCCTAGGTGCCAGGGTGGCAGTGCAAGGGTCAGGGGAGCCATGCCCATGAAAGCAGGGTGAGGGGGGTTGAAGAATGGGTGTGCGCAGGGCAGGTAAGATGGGGCCTTTGGGATGTTTGGGGGGGGGGGCGGGGATTATAGGTGGGGGTCCTGGAAGGGAGGGGGACCCCATAGCGAGGTGTCCTCGCTTGCGGGGTGTGGGGTAGTGCCATGTATGTGTGGAGGTGATATTGTCCATGGGTGGGGGCATGTGGGGGGACCCACAAGCTTACTTAAAGATCGGGGCACCCTTTCAAAATGGCAGCCCAGTCTCTGAGTTCAGCTCCCCAGTACGAAAAACAAATTCTAAATGTGGGCTAAACCGGTGAGAAACATGCCAGGGCCCAAAAAAGTGATTAAGTGCGTTGAATAGCGGTGGGGAACTCGCCGGTTGAACCGGCAGGAAACTCCCTGGAAAACCTGTCACAAATTAACTTGAAAATCTTTTGGGAGAATTGCACTCTGTGTTGTCGGAATTGCACTGTGAAAGTTTATCATACAAGCATTTCACTTGTTTTCATGAAATGACATTGTCGGATAATTCAACAATTAACCCTTAAGCAAGTTCTTTGTTAAACAGTGGGTAAAGTCATTTAACCTTCACATCTCACTGCAGTTCTGCTGTGATTTCTGATGCTGCTGTGAAGTATCAACCGTTCTGCAGCAGTGTTCCAGGTTGCACAATGTAACTGCCTGTAAGCTGTACAGGGACAAATACTTTCTTAAGACTTGAATTATTTTGTTGCTGTTTGCATTTTCCGAACCAACTGAAGGCTTCGGGAAGCTGAACACTATTTTAGCTGAAATTTTCATTAACTTTCCTTCACCTGACATCAATCATAAGAAGTCTTACAACACCAGGTTAAAGTCCAACAGGTTTGGACTTTAATCACTAGTTTTCGGAGCACAGCTCCTTCATCAGGTGAGAGAAGAGGTGATTCGACACAAGCCTTTTGGTCTTTAACCTGGTGTTGTAAGACTTCTTACAGTGCCCACCCCGCCCAACGCCGGCATCTCCACATCAAGACATTAACAGGGCAATCCTCTGCCACTGGTGCGAGGAACAGAACTCTAAAACCACACGTGGTATTTCTGTCCTTTTCTGATGGAGCCAGATTACAGTCGCCTCTTAGGTTTGTTCTTAAAAATCGTAATATTAGTTCCTATTTCCGAACGTGAGAAATACAGTGAGGAACAGACAATTGGCACTTCAAAGCTGCTCCACCATTCATTAAGATATTGGACGATCTTCCATTTCAACCCCACCTTCCCACACTATCCCCATGTCCCTTGATTCCCTTCTATTCAAATATCTATTAATCTCTCCTAAATATACTAAACAACTGAACAGTCAATGGCCCTCTAGAGCAGAGAATTCCAAAATTTTGCAACCCTTTCAGTTAAGAAATTTCTCTTTATCCGAGTCCTAAATGGCCGCCCTCTTGTTCTGAGACAAGAACCCGTCGAACAATGCTTCCCAAGCCAAATGAAACATCTTCCTAGCATTTCTCCGATCAAGACCTTAAGAATTTGAATGCTTTAATGAGGTCACCTCTTATTCCTCTAAATTCCGAAGAATATAGGACCAGTCGACTCGGTGTTTTATCATCAAGCCCCCAGCATCCCGGGATCAGTCCAGTGAACCTCCTTGGCATTGCCTGTAAGGCAAATATTTCCTTCCTTAGGTAAGGAGACCAAAATTGTACAATGTTCGCATTGAGGCCCTATATAAGTGCAAAAGGACTTCCTGTAATAAAAGCTAACATACCATTTATTTTCTTCATTACTTACTGTGCCTGTATTTTACCTTGTGATTTGTGTCCAAGGACACCAAGGCCCCTCTGAGTATCCCAGTGTCTCACCATTTAAAAAATACATTTCATAGGTAATAGACAATAAAATATTGGCACCTTTTTTTAATGCTTATTGATCAGGATGTCTTGAAGTGTTCACAAGTATTATATGGCTAGGATAAATACTCTGCTCCAAACAAAAGGTTTAAAATAGCATGCTTTGTCAGTGTGTACTTTCTTCCCTGATGTTTTGGCTGCTTTGTTTGTGATATAGTCAGCCTTCATTTTCACGAGGCATGGAGCATTGAGCAGTGCTCATAATCTCATTTCAGTGCATCCTCTAGGAAGATCCTGATTTGATTTCCATCTGCAATGTTGCCATTGTCAACTGTGCGCTGAAAAACATTCTGTCATCACTAGTTCAAGCTGTCCCAATTTTGCATGGTTCAGAGAAACGGCCATAAAATGATTTAAATGCCATGCTTTATTGAAGAGCTGCTTGGTGTTTTCATCCCTTTCTCTGTCCCTTCCTTGCCATGCCTGGAGGAATCATGTTTCAACATTTATGCTGGAAGGGTTCACGCCCAGCATAGAGAGGCATTTGGAGCTTCGATCTATACATTGATTCCGAGAGCAGCACAATGTGCTGTGATTTTCAGTTCCATCTTTGGAGACTTGACCTCCCAAGTGCGGCGCAAACGATCTGCATTGCTGTTCAAATTACACGACTTTGATGTAAACATTTTAAAGTAAAGGTCCCAGAAGAATAGTGAAAGTGCCTCGATTGACAGTCCCCCAAACCCCATTTCAGCCTTTTTCCAGACACGGTGAAATCTGTGCATTGTTTCCACACCGCCTTTTTAGCACTGTTTGTGAGGAAAGAAAATCTAACAACGGTAAAAGTCATAAACATTATACCATTGTATGCTCAAGGACAGCTTCATACCTGTGGTATCAGTGGTGCCTAGTATTGTTGAGCAGAGGCTGTGTTTTTAAGCAGTAATGGTAACGTGAAGTTGTACATGTTTGTTGCTAAAGAGTGAAATTAATAAAAAAAAATACAAGGGTGGCAACAAAGGTGGCAGAAAAGTACGTTTTGCGTTCATGTTTGCACAATGGTCCTGACTGTAAGAAATCCACACAAAAAAAGTTGCATTTTGAGCACCTTCTTCCACCTCAAAACTCCTCTTCTTATGTGCAGAAGCATCTTCAACCTTTGTCAGGTAAGAACAAAAGCAACACAGATGGCCAATATTAACTTGCTTTGTGCTAACGATTGAAGGCTATTCCCCCATGAGATGAGGATATTCAGCTGCCATAATTAAGACTGAAATAATGGAACAGCCCATATCTGGCCATCCAGTCACACACCTTTGTGCTTAAGATCAGTGATGTAGCACTTAAGACTAAAGACAAATTCTGCTATCCTGGCAGCATTTCCTTGCCAAACATCAGAATCAGAAACTGTGGCGCTTTCCAGTTTGGCAGGGCCAGCACCACCTCAAAGCTGGGGCGGCAGCTCTGCAGGTGAGTGAACCTGACAACAGAATCATTGTTAACCAAACTGTTGTCATTCCCACACCATCGTATGGACCGCAAACGTGGATCTGCCACCAATATCACATGAAATAACGTAACCATTTACAGTCGGTCTGAGTTCAATATATTGCTGACACCAAGAGGCAGAGGGTGCCTAATCAAACACTAGTATAACTGGAATTTAGGCCACCATCAAAAAGAAATGATTGAGTTGGTCGGGATATATCATTCAAATGTCTGACTGTTCATATTCTCAAGCCATCTTCCATAGTTGCAGTCCAGGTATGGCAGACAAAACACAATAAAACTGTGCACTAAAGATCACCTTCAAATCTTGCGATATTAAACCCCTACAGATGCTGACAGCTGTGGGAGCATGTCTGCCAGGCTGATTTGAATTAAATTGTGGCTGGCATGTGAGGTAAGTTACCAATCCACCACATCTAGTTCTCCATGCGTTATGTGCATGAAGATCAAGCTCTTCTATTAATTCACTTTTAACAACCAAGTGACAATTCAATCGGAAACTCCATGGAAGGATTTATTAAATAGATTAACGTACTAAGCATTCAATAATGACAGACAGGTAAAGCGATGCTTGTCCATCAAGTCTATTCCAAACCACACTGGCTGAGCCACAATGGCTGCACATTTTGTTCCATCCACCCCTGCAGCTATATAATCCCTTGGGTAAAGCGAACAAAACAGGGCCAATAAGGAATAAAATACACTGCCTTTTTGAGTGGGAGAGTAATTTTACAATCTGAACCAGTCCAGTATGATTTATGAAGACATTTACACTCTGCCACAGTCCGGAATCAGTCCACCTCCCTCTCAAAGAGATGCAGAGAGACACACCCATCACATCAGCTGACAAATATAGTCCAAAACACCCACAATTCTCACCAATAAGAATTATCCAATATCCAGTCTGTTCCTAATCTTGGTAGTTCACACTATGTTCTATAATATACTAATGTTAGGTCAGCACAGTGGCACTGCTGCCACGGGTTCAATTCCGGGATTGAGTCTATGTGGAGTTTGCACTTTCTCCCTGTGTTTGTGAGGGTTTCCTCCGGGTGCTCCGGTTCCCTCCCACCGTCCAAAAATGTGCAGGTTAGGTGGATTGCCATGCTAAATTGCCCCTTCGTGTCCAACGGTTAGGTGGGATTATGGGGTTACAGGGATAGGGTGGAGGTGTGGGGTAAGTCGGGTTCTATTTCCAAGAGCTGGCGCAGACCCAATGGGCTGAATGGCCTCTAGCACTGTAAATTCTATATGTATTTCTATATAATAAGGCTAACAAAGTCTACCAGATTTCCCTCATTCACTACCGTTGTGACTTGCTGAAAACATTCAATTTAATTTGCTCAACATAGCCCATCTTGTGAATTTCTGTTATTGCCCTCCCTGCCGCATTTTTTAAGCTTATGATCGCTTCCAACAACGTCTCTGTAATGGATGTCAGACTGAAAGAGCTGTAGTTCCCTGGTTCTGATCTGTCTCCTTTTTTTGAAGTAAGCCAACTTCCTGTTGAATGAACTATCCCTGATTCTATTGACGATCTAGGTACGGGGGTAACGGAAAACCTGTCCGTTCTCCTTAATTATCCATGATGGATATTTCTGGCCCTGCAGCCCTTACAATTTTGTGTTTCCCTCAACTTCCCGGAATAATCTGACTGTCTATTTTGATAATAATGCTTTTCAATACTGAGCACATTCATCTGAAACATAAGCATTATCTACAGATATTATTGACTGATGTGAAATAGTAACTCAGCACCTCTGCCAAAATCCAAGAGTCAGTTTGAATCTGCCCTGCAGTGTCTTTCATGGCCCCATCACAGTCTTTTGATTTCTCACAGAACTCCCCCAAAAAAGTTAAGCAATTAGATTGTGGCCAATTTGGACACAGACAATTCCACATAGCAATGGGCTGCAAGATCAAAGAATTTGTATTTGAGGATATTGATTGAAATAGAAATGAAATGAAAGTTGCTTTCGTCCCTCCAGCCATAGGCTTCTCTCCCCTTTGAGAGAGAGCTGACTGTTGGTGATTTAACCTAGGGTCATCATACCTCAGGCCAGGGGCATGTTTGAGGAGGCACAGGGCCTTCATAAATATCCTTAGCCGGTACAGGAAATGAGCCCACGCTGTTGCCGCTGTTCCACATCACAAACCAGCTGTCCAGCCAACTGAGCTAACGGACCACCATAAACAAGAATATTGGCCAAGAAACTGGAAGAAGTCCTTGCTTGCCTTCAAATATTGTTTAGAATCTTAACTGCCCACCTGGAGCACTCAAATGCAGTCTACTCCTAATAATGTAAAGGTTTTTTTTCACTGACAATGAGTTCCCCAATAACCTGAATTCAGACACATAGGAACATAGCGAAATTACATAAAACAGAGTAGGCCATTCGGCCCCTTGAACCTGCTTTGTCATTTGATAAGATTATGGCTAATCTTATTCTGGCCTCAGCTCCACTTTCTTGCCTACCCACTTTGACTCACTTAAGACCATAAGACATAGGAGTGGAAGTAAGGCCATTCGGCCCATCGAGTCCACTCCGCCATTCAATCATGGCTGATGGGCATTTCAACTCCACCTACCAGCATTCTCCCCATAGCCCTTAATTCCTCGCGACATCAATAATTTATCTATCTCTGCCTTGAAGCCATTTAGCGTCCCGGCCTCCACTGCACTCCGCGGCAATGAATTCCACAGGCCCACCACTCTCTGGCTGAAGAAATGTCTCCGCATTTCTGTTCTGAATTTACCCCCTCTAATTCTTATCAGTCAATAAATAACTCTACCTTAAAAATATTTAATGACCCTGACTCCACCGGTTGGGGAAGATAATTCACAAGCTCACGACCCTTTGAGGATAAAAAATTCTCCTCATTTCCATCTTAAATGGAAAACCCCTTATTTCTAAAGCGTGTCCCAGAGTTCTGGTCTCTCTCAAGGGGAAACATCCTCCCAGCACCCACACAGCCAAGTACCCTCAGAATCTTGTATGTTTCAAGTTCCCCTCGTTGTTCTAAACTCCATGGACACAGTCCCAATCTTTCCTCAGAAGACAATCCTCTCATCCCAACAGACAGTTGAGTGAACGTGTCTGAACTGCTAATGCAATGTCCTTAAATGAGGGGACCTAAACTGTGTACAGTACAAATTGAAATTTAGTGCTTTAAAAAATGGAATTGTCAGATCATGTGAATTAATTGCCTTTGAATAACTCGTAGACAGAGTTTGAAAATAAATTACACCAAAGAAAACAGTGGAGATCATGGATAGATTGCAGGTTAGGATTTCCACATTCATTACTAGCATTTAGTTGATGAACACAGAAAATGCAAATTCTACTGCAGGTTTAGTGCTGCATGTTGAACTTTATTCTCTCAACAGATATTATTAAGTAACACAGATATCTCAAGCATTTAATTATCTTCTGATCTCATGTGCTGAATTTAATCGCATAGAATATTTTTGGATTTGTTGAATGAACCATAAAACTTCTTGTAGAAAATTTACAGCTGCAGGTTTAAGACTGCTTTAACTTCAGCCACTTGTAATAGCTACATGTGTAAACGCTGGGTGGTCTGACCGTGCACACAAGCAAGTGCTGATTCAATACCTCTTCAGCTTAGAGAACTTATTTCAATCAAAGCAAAGGAGGCGATGATATATTTGATCCTGGCATTGAATGGGAAAAATCAGCCAAAGTTCATCCTTGTGAGCAATATCCAGAAACCCTTGAGAGCAGTGTGGATGTTATGTTAGGCCTTTGGTTATGACCCGGCAAGTGATTAGAAGTGTGCCCATACTACCTAGACTGCATTGTGAAACATGGCACTATGACTGAGATACCAACAAAGTTGCTGCTGTCTAAAATTGTACCCCAGGTCGATTCGCAACCTTCAAAAGAGCGGTAAAGGGAGAAGTAGAAAGAAAAAAATTACATTGGTGCATTGCACTGCACTCCGCCTTGTAGACAAAATCATTGACTGTCTGGCTTCAAACATATCAAATAATATGGCAAAAAGCACCAGATGATCGTCCACATGTGCACCGATAACACATTTGCACTCCCACCAGAGACAAGGCAGGTGTGGCAATGCTGTCCAGCCTCTGATATCAAATCCTGGATGAGCTGAAACTTCCATCTTGCTGGTGCTGAACAGGAGGAAGTTATTTCACCATTGCCTGCCTTCTGTAGCATATTACCCACCAGCTCCTGATTTTGCGCACACTGCTGCTGAAACTCTAATCTGTTCCTTTTTTAATGCACGCTACAACCTGTGAAATATTTGGCTTGCTGCTCTTCCTGTTCACCTTGATTGCAAACTTCACTCTAAGTTAAGAGCTCCTCAAGTTCTCTGCTCCATTTTTATCACCCCAAGCTCCACAGTCCCACTTGCAACAGTGAATTGATCTTGTTCTCGGTTATCAAATTTACCAGAGCCCCACTTCACCATGTCTACAAAATTGTGTTCTGCATCCTTGCTCACATCCTCTTGGTCTGCTGTCTCTGGATCACTCGTCCTGCTTTTTAAGACTCCACCCACAAAATTTGATCTTTCGGGTACTACATCTTTGCTCTCATAAAAAACAATTTTCTGCCCTAAACAATTTGGATTTGATTTATTGTCATGTGTACCGAGGTACAGTGAAACGTGTTCTGCGTACAGTCCAGACAGTATTGGTAGTAATAGTATAGTAAGAGCTTATTGTCACAAGTAGGCTTCAATGCACTTACTGTGAAAAGCCCCTACATAGAACATAACAGCGCAGTACAGGCCCTTCGGCCCACGATGTTGCACCGTCCTGTGATACCCTTCTAAAGTCCCTCTACATTATTCCCTTATCGTCCATATGCCTATCCAATGACCATTTGAACGCGTTTAGTGTTGGCGAGTCCACTACTGTTGCAGGCAGGGCATTCCACGCCCTTACTACTCTCTGAGTAAAGAATCTACCTCTGACATCTGTCCTATATCTATCTCCCCTCAATTTAAAGCTATGTCCCCTCGTGCTGGACATCACCATCCGAGGAAAAAGGCTCTCGATGTCCACCCTATCTAATCCTCTGATCATCTTGTATGCCTCAATTAAGTCCCCTCTTAACCTTCTCTCTAACGAAAACAGCCTCAAGTCCTTCAGCCTTTCCTCATATGATCTTCCCTCCATACCAGGCAATATTCTTGTAAATCTCCTCTGTACCCTTTCCAATGCTTCCACATCCTTCCTATAATGTGGCAACCAGAACTGCACACAATACTCCAAATGCGGCCGCACCAGAGTTTTGTACAACTGCAACATGACCTCATGGCTCCGAAACTCAATTCCTCTACCAATAAAAGCTAACACACCATACGCCGCCTTAACAACCCTCTCAACCTGGGTGGCAACAATCAGGGATCTATGGACATGGACACCGAGATCTCTCTGCTCGTCCACACTACCAAGAATCTTACCATTAGCCCAGTACTCTGCCTTCCTGTTATTCCTTCCAAAATGAATCACCCCTCACTTTTCTGCATTAAACTCCATTTGCCACCTGTCAGCCCAGCTCTGCAGCTTATCTATGTCCCTCTGTAACTTGTAACATCCTTCTGCACTGTCCACAACTCCACCGACCTTAGTGTCATCTGCAAATTTACTCACCCATCCTTCTACGCCCTCCTCCAGGTCATTTATAAAAATGACAAACAGCAACTGCCCCAAAACAGATCCTTGTGGCACACCACTAGTAACTGGTCACGAGTCAGAGCATTTCCCATCAACCACCACTCTTTGTCTTCTGTCAGCTAGCCATTCCATACATGAAAAAACAAAGGACATGCATAAATACATAATGTAAATAGTTAGGCACAAGCATTGGGTGAGCATTTGGAGTGTAGTATTACTCAGTAGAGAAGATGTGTGAAGAGATCAGTCCACAAGAGGTTCATTCTGGAGTCTGGTAACAGCGGAGAAGAAGCTGTTTTTGAACCTGTTAGTTTGTGTTCTCAGACTTTTGTATCTCCTGCCCGATGGAAGAAGTTGGAGCAGAGAATAACCTAGGTGTGATGTTCTTTGATAATGCTGCCTACTTTCCCAAGGCAGCAGGAGGTGCAGACAGAGTCAGTAGATGGGTGGCACATTCACGTGATGGACAGTGCTATTTTCACGACTCTCTGAAGTTTCATAATGTCTTGGGCCGAGAAGTTGCCGTTCCAGCCAGTGATGCAACCAGATTGGATGCTTTCTATGATGCCTCTATAAAAATTGGGAAGAGTCAATGTGGACATGCTGAATTTCCTTAGTTTCCTGAAGAAGTATAGGCTCTGTTGTGCTTTATTGGTCATAACGCCAGCATGAGTGGACCAGGACAGATTGTTGGTGATGTGCACACCTAGGAACTTGAAGCTGTCAACCATCGGCTGCTCGGCTACTGATGCAGAAAGGGCTGTGTGCGATACTTCACTTATAGAGTAGAATAGAATAGAACAGTACAGCACAGAACAGGCCCTTCGGCCCTCGATGTTGTGCCAAGCAATGATCACCCTACTTCTTGAAGTCAATGACCAGCACTTGAGTTTTGCTGACGTTGAGGGAGAGATTGTTGTTATTACACCACGCACTAGGTTCTCCATCTGCCTCCTGTACTTCCACTCATAATTGTTTGAGATCCGACCCACTACTGTCATGTCAGCAGCAAACATGTAGATGAAGTTGGAGCCAAATTTTGCCACACAACGTAATGTGTGTACAGGGAGTAAAGTAAGGTGCTAAGTACACAGCCTTACGGGGTCCTGGTATTGAGAGTTATCGTGAAGGAGGTGTTGCAGTTTATCTTTATGGTCAGTGGGTCATGAAGTCGAGGATCCAGTTGCAGAGGGAGGAGCCTAGTCCATGGATTTGGAGTTTTGACATGAGCTTTGCTGGGATTATGGTGTTGAAGGCGGAGCTGTAGTCAAACGAATAGGAGTCTGACATAGGAGTCTTTGTTGTCAAGTTGCTCCAGGGAAGGGGCAGCACAGTGGCGCAGTGGGTTAGCCCTGCAGCCTCAAGGCGCCGAGGTCCCAGGTTCGATTCCAGCTCTGGGTCACTATTCACATCGAGTTTGCACATTCTCCCCGTGTTTGCATGGGTTTCACCCCCACAACCCAAGGTGTGCAAGCTTGGTGGATTGGCCATGTTAAATTGCCCCTTCATTGGAAAAAATGAATTGGGTACACTAAATTTATTTTTTTTTAAAAGATACTTCAGGGATGACTGTAGAGCCAGGGAGATGGCGTCTGCTGTGGATCGGTTGTGGCAGTATGCGAATTGCAGTAGATCTTGGCATTCTGGGAATATCGAGTTGATGTGTCTCATGACCAGCCTTTCTCAGCACTTCATAATGATAGACGTCAAGGCCACCGGGCGACAGTCGTTGACGCACATTGCCTCGTTATTCTTTGGCACCAGTATGATTGTCTACTTCAAGCAGGTGGGAACCTCGGAACGAAGTAGGAAGAGATTGAAGATGTCCGCGAACACACGCACCAGTTGGTCCGTGCAGGATCCTAGTGCACAACGAGGGACTCCGTCTTGACCCGTTGCTTTCCATGGGTTCACTTCATAAGCTGTGACAGTAGGTATGGGTGTGGCCATGGTTGACAAAGCTTTGATGGTTTCCTGCTTGAACCGAGCATCGAATGCATTGAGTTCATGGGCAAGGTGTGCTGTGCTGCTGGCGATTTGACTCGGCTTCGCTTTGTGGAATGTTATGTTATGTTGTTTAAGCCTTGCCACAACCGACGAGAGTCCGTGTCATTAGTCTGTGACTCTAGTTTAGCCTGGTATTGTCTATTGGCATCCCTGATGGTTTGAGGAGGCCATATCTGGATTTCCTGTGTAGGTCAGGGTCGCCTGTCTTGAACGCCTCAGTCCTGGCCTTCAGTAGGGAATGAATCTCCCGATCAAATGATGATTTCTGGTTGGGGAATGTACATACTACCTTCTTTGGCGTGCAATGTTCCACACACTTTGTTATGGGCCAAGGTTTAGAGAACCCCAAAGTGTATCATGGAGTTCCCCGACCCACAACTTTTAATGGATTTTGGTGTGGGGAGCACACAGCCCACTCTACAGGTGTGGTACAGCAGAAACGGAAAAGTATTTTTTAAAGCAAAACAATGTTTATTCTATGAACTCAAGTTAACCTTTTTAAAACATACAGTGAACATCTTAGCAACCATTAATTTGAAAACAATCCCCAAAGACTACAGCACTGAGTAATCCTTTAAGCTTTCCTTTTAACATCCATAAGACTTAAAAACACCTTTTTACAGAAAGACATCAGGCTTAACTTCACTACTGAGAACAGTTACCACGTTGAAATCAGCAAATGGACAGTCATAAGCTTGCAGAGATCCACACACATCCTGCTGTGATTGCAGCTTCTCCAAACCTAAAATGAAACCAAACCCACCCTGCAGCAAAAAGCCTAAAGCGAAAGTAAAAAGCTGACAGACAGCCGAGCTCCACCCACTCTCTGACATCACTGCAGTAATAAACAGCCATTTCTTAAAGGTACTCTCACTACAGATATTTATATACACTACCATTTATAAACACCCATTTCTTAAAGGTACCCTCACATAACAACTTGCTGATGACGTCTGTGACAGTGGTGACATACTTGTTTAGGTTGGACCAGTCCACTGACTCCAAACAGTCTCGACTCAGCTCTTCTGTTGCCTCAGACCAGCATTGCACAACCAAAAAAAAACAATATTTTTGTTCCCCATTTTGACATTTTCTTCAAAATTTACACCCCCAACAAACAGTAAACGGTAACAAATACAATGTCAATCCCCTTATTAACAAAAACGATCCCATCCTCCCACCAACCCGCAAACAACGGCCTGCATGACACTATACGCATCAAATAAAACAAAACCTCCTAAGAAAAAAAAGGAATCGGGAATCGACTATGGTCACCATTGACGTATATAGTCCAACCCCCCCCCCCCCCCCCCCACCCCAATGATCAAAGTCGTCCAAACCCCGAAAGTGTACTGTGAATGACACCCATGAATTGTAGACCCCCCGCCCTCCCCCCCCAGATTCCTCCCCTCCACTTCCTCTTGTAAACTCCTGCCCCCCCCCCCCCCCCAGCCTCGGTTCCTTCCCCCAACTTTTCACCCCGGCTGGACTCACCGAAACCTGTTCTTATCAGGCTCCGATGGCTGCAGCCCCTCCCCCCACCTCAGTCCCATTCACTGGCCGGCTTAAACCGGCCAGCGTGGAGGCCCCCACCCACTTCTTTCCCCCTTGCCCGGTCCCAGGAAAACAAGGAAATTCCCATTAACACACAACCACAGCACACACACCCAAGCCCCAAAGAACCATCATTGCAAATTGAAGTCCCAACTCTTCCCTTGTCCAAACATACAGCATTGACTCATTTAGTACATACACCAACACGCTGCAAAAAAATAGTTATATGAGGTTACATTGGTACAAGACCAGCTCTCAGTCCCATTTCTCAATGCTGCCACAGACCTTCTGCCTTTGCAAACCCCTCTGACGATTCCGCCGCCCCAAAACAAAAACCCTTGGATTTGTAGGTAACCCTCAACTCAGCTGGATACACTATGCCGCACTGCACCTTGTTGTTGTCCAAGTGCCTTCTTCACCCGGCTGAAGGCTGCCTTGCCAGCTCCACCGTAAAGTCCTGATATACGCGTATACTAGCTCCAACCCACTGCACCACCACCTTCTGCTTTGCCCAGCACAGGACCTTCTCCTTCACGCTGTACCTGCGGAAACAAACAGTCACTTCTCTTAGCGGCTCACTCGCCTTTGGTATCGGCCTCCACAACCTGTGAACCCGATCGTTCAGTTCCATTTCGTATCGAGAGGGATCGTCCCCTCCCCCAATAGCTCCGCCAACATCGTGGCAAAATACTCCGCCAGCCTCGGGCCTTCCATCCCTTCGGGCAGACCCACGATCCTCGTATTCTGCCGCGTGGATCTGTTTTCCAAATCTTCCATTTTGGCTCACAGACCCTTGTTGGTCTCTATCACCCTCCGCAGCTCCTTCCCCATCAAGGTGAGTTGATCACTGTGCTGCGATAATGCCTCTTCCACTTCCTTCAGTGTCTCACCCTGCTCCCATACCTCTGCCGCTGTGCTCGTTACCGCCGCCCTCACCGGGGCAATCGCCTCCTCCACCAGCACTTTAAATACCGCCCCCATCTCTTTCTTCATCGCTTCTATGTGCTTTGTGAACTGTTTTTCAAGTTCCATGGCCATCACCTTGGTCATTTCTTCTGTTGTGAGCAATGCGGCCTCCCCTGGTGCCCCAGCCTCCGCTTTCCTTACAGTTCCTGCGCTGACTTTTCCACTCACCAGTGGACTTTCATTGACCCCCTTTTTCACGGTTGTTTTTTTCCCATACTTGGACATTTCTCCTCACTGTGCCTTCCTACAACTTTTTCAGCCTCCGTTGCTCCCGGGACCGGGCGTAAAACCCCAAAAATTCTGTAACCGAGCAGGAGTCCTCCAACGTGCAGCTGCCTCCTGCCCGCCGTCACTGGAAGTCCTTTGCACGACCTTCTTAACCAGATTCTTCCACTTCAGTTTCTGCCTGTATGCCGGGAGAAGGAGCACCGTCTTATGGTCCAATTTTCCGAAGTGCAGTCGGGGGATAGATGGTTAGGCATACTTGATGTTTGTGTAGCAGTGGTCGAAGATGTTGGCGCCCCTGGTGGGACAGGAAATGTGTTGATGGAATTTTGGCAGTACACTGTTGAGTTTGGCCTGGTTGAAGTCCCCAGCCACTATGAACAGAGCAGTGAACAATGCATCAAGTGCCTTCTTCACTTCCGCCTGGGGTGAGATGTAGACCACCATGATAATTGCAGAAGTGAACTCCTGTGGGAGGTAGTACGGGCGGCACTTCATAGTCAGGTATTCCAGGTCCAGTGAGCAGTAGTTCGCTAGGGTCGCCACGTCCGAGCACCAGAAGGAGTTGATGAGGAGGCAAATCCCTCCACCCTTCACTTTGCCTGATAACGCCGTGCGGTCAGGTTCTTTGGTGCAGTCCGATGAAGCGGGGGTGAGCCACGTTTCCATGAAATAGAGCACACAGCATTTTCTTACTTCCCTCTGAGAGACAGGTCTAGCGTTAAGCTCGACAGATTTGTTTTCGATCGCTTGGACGTTTTCAAGAAGTTCGGTGGGGAGAGGAGACTTGAAACCGCGTTGTTTTAGTCTCACCCGCAGACCGCTGAGTTTGCCTCACTTCTTAGGTTGCCGTCTGCTTCTGGGTGGTCCCGGGGTCCGATGGGAGAATTCTGACCTTGAGCAAGTTGCATCTGGCAGGGTCCTGGGCGCCGATTGCGATTTTGCGGTTGCGTCTGGTGGGGTCCCGGGAGCTGGTTGCAATTTTGGGATTGCCGGGCGTGGTATGTTCATGGTCTAGACAAGCCGGGGTTCTGAGAGTACGGGTCTACCTTTCGGTGCTTTTGGGTTATCAAACTTACCGTGCAGAAGGAGGTCATTCGGCCTATCGAGCCTGCACTCGCCCTTGGAAATAGCACCCCACATAAGCCCACACCTCCACCCTATGCCCGTAACCCAGTAACCCCACCAAAAGTTTTTGGACACTAAGGGCAATTTAGCATGGCCAATCCACTTAACCTACACATCTTTGGACTGTGGGAAGAAACCGGAGCACCCGGAGGAAACCCACACAGACACTGGGAGAACGTGCCGACTCTGCACAGACAGTAACCGAAACCGGGAATCGAACCTGGGATCCTGCAACTGTAAAGCAACAGTGCTAACCACTGTGCTACCGAGCCGCCCAACCGGTCATTCTACATGTTGTTGCTCTGTGTGCCTTTTAAAATCTGCAATAATATTTCCTTCACCATGGCATCAGTCCCTCCTTCCTTCCCCTTCCTGTCTTGCTAATAATCCACCCTCTGCCCTTGTGACATGCTCTGGGCATTCATGTTCGTTGGGGATGATGCAAGTATAATTTACTACTGATACATATGGAAGTCAATAGAAGACATCATTTTGCTTACAAAATCAATACTTATTTGGAGAATATTTTCTATTTTCTCTTGTTAATAACCTCAAGATTGTTTGAACCTGTAGACTTTCAAGAGAAAAGACAAATTGGTGAAGTATGTTGAAGACCAGCAGGAACCAAGAGCCTGTGGGCTTTGATTGATTGGCTTTCGTAATCTGTGATTTATGTGAAGTATTCTATTAGTTTTGGAACATGAGGTACACTATTCTGCAGTTCATCATTGATAAGCAGCATGTCCTTTCCATAAAGATACATTTTGTATTCTAATCCATCACAGCCACTCATCAGAACATTGGCTGACAAGATTGTGCAAAATGGCTCAACTGCAAGCTAAAACGCAGCAACGGTACAACCGTGTGTAATCTCCCAACCAACCGGAAGTATATCCGATACAAAACCAGTCCAGCAAGGTCTATTCTCTACTTTAAATGAGAAGGTGAATCATTGCCTGAAACTAAGCAACAATAATGTTTGTAGCCATCCCACTACTCTTTTGACAATACGTTTTGGAGCATCTTTGATTAACATGACGACTACAATTTCAGATTCATCTCATGTTGATGACAAACAAAAATGTTACCAAAAGATCTGTGTTGTTTACAAGTAGGATTTCCTAGTAGTCCATATGGCAGAGGCCCTATCACCCCTGTGCTGGGGTGTCTCAAGTTTGCGTTTGTTTTTGTGTTTACAAGCCATTTAGCTGCAGACTGAGGCTCCCTTTATTTATTTTTTCATTGTGCGCAACTCATCAATTTTAGAGGGTTTTTTGCCTAGCTGCACACTTGTGGTATCTTGACTTAAAGGAGACAGCTTGTCAGTGGCCGTCAAAGTGCATTCCTGGCTGTTGCACAGCCATGCATATGCACATCTTAACAGGGCAACATCTTGTTGAATCCCACCCATTGGACAGGATTTATTACATATTCCAGACAGACAATTATGTATAATACCAAAGGAGTGCAGTACTTTTAATGCGATGTTCAACTAAACCCCAACTTGACCAGGTGAGCATTGAAGGTTCGACTCTGAGCCTGGAGTACTCCCAGAATCTTGACTAATATTGGGCGCGATTCAGCAGCCACGACGTGCCGACTTGGTGTCGGGCCGTGGCCGTTGAAACTCGCGAGAGGCCTTTCATGAGATTTGCGATGCTCGAAACGTCTCGCGAGAGCCAGGTGCGCATATTTAAATGACCATTAGGTTAATCTGATGGCATCTGGGGAGTTCAGGCACCCGGCTGGTCGGGGACTGGGCAGGGTGGCACCCTGGCACTCCCCCAGCACCTGTCATTGCCAAGGTGCCCAGGTGGCACTGCCAGGCTGGTAGTGACCAGGTGCCAGATTGCCCGTGTCTGGGGGGCAGGTTTCTTGCCAGTAAGAGGTGGGGTGAGGGTGTGCTCGAGGACTCCGGTGGGGGGGGGTGCTAAGCACGCCAATGCAGGACATGGCTGAAGTCTCGACAGGCAGTTCCTTGACGAGGCCAAGTGCCGTTGAATAGCAGGGCCTTTAGCACCGAAAAACGCCTCACTAAATGCGACGTTCAGTGGAATTTAACTCCAGTCCGCTGAATTGAACCCATTATCTCTGAACCAATGTCACAAAAACACATTTACTTGTCAATTTAAATCATTATTGTTTGTGAGACTTTTCTGTGTGCAGATTGGGTGCTGTGTTTCTTATGTAACAGCAGCAAATATACTTTAAATGTATCCCCTTGGCTGTGAAAAGTTTCAGGATGCCCTGTGGATGCGTAAGCTGCGATATAAATATAAGCAAGGACTAAAATCCTAAATCCATGTTCCCATTATTTTGCATTGATCTCAAAATGCTGAGATTAGCGGGTTTTGGTGTTCTGATTTAGAAAATATCCACCAATAAATTAATACCACTTGTCCACAATATAAATTCATGACTCCCCATTGCCTGTCTGCCATCTACAGGGCACAAGCTTGCAGGTTCACGGGACGCCCACAGAACTAAGTAGCAAATAAAAAATATAAATGCAAATGGAATTGGGGCATTCTCTATCCAACACTTCAAGTCATGAAATAAATTACTGTTCGAAACCTAACCCATGAATTTATATTGTGAACACCCTAGTGCCTTGAAAACCTGAGGGCCAGAATGCCAAGCTTTGGGAGTTGGATATGGCTTTAGTTTAGCTTTAAGTCATTGAAGCCAAAAATCCTCTGTTCCTCGTTAAAAACAATTTTTGTTTCAATTGTGCCATTTTACTTATTTTTCACATCTCTTTGTCATTGCATTATCGCAATTGGTCATTCCACTTTGGGAGGGGTTAGTTCTCTTGCCAAACATGGCTAAATTCCAGTCGATTTTTATGTTTAGCTGGGCAGATATTCTAGCTTGGTTCACTGCTGGTTCCCATTTTGTCTAAATTGCATTATCAACAGTGCTATCAAGTGGCACTTAAATCAGCAATAAACAGCTCACTGACATTCAGTTTAGGTTCTTCCAAGCCTACCCACCCCTGACCTCATTACAACCTTGATTGAAACATGACAAAAGAGGTGAACCTAAGAGGTGGGAGCGGCTGCCCTTGACGTCAAGGCAGCATTTGACCAAGTGTGCAATCAAGAAACCCGAGCAAGAGCAGCATGGTGGTGCAGTGGCTAGCACTGCTGTCTCACATCGCCATGGTCCTAGGTTCGATCCTGGCTCTGGGTCACTGTCCGTGTGGAGTTTGCACATTCTCCCCGTGTTTGCGTGAGTTTTGGCCCCACAACCCAAAGATGTGCAGGGTAGGCGGATTGGCCACGCTAGATTGCCCCTTAATTGGAAAAAAAAATTGGGTACTCTAAATTTATTAAAAAACGAAACGTGAGCAAATGTCATATCAATGGGAATTGGAGGGAAAATACTCCACTGACTGAAGTCGTACTGAGAATAAAGGGAGATTGTTGTGGTTGTTGGAATTAAAATGATCTCAGTCCCAGGACTTTGTGGCAAGGATTTCTCAGGGTGGTGGCCTAGGCCCAATCATCTTCAGCTGCTTCACCAATGAACATGCTTCATCATAAGGTCAGATTTGTGGGTGTTCGCAGATGACTGCACAATGTCCAGCACCCTTCGTGACTCCTAAGATACTGGATGCAGTCCATGGGACTTGCAGCAAGGCCTGGACAATATCCAAGCTCGGGCTGACAACTGGCAAGTGACATTCAAATAACGCAAGTGCCAGGCAATGACCATGTCCAATAAGAGAAAATCAAACGATTGCACCTTGACATTCAATGGCATTGCCATCACTGAATCTCCCTCTATCGACATCCTGGGGGTTTCCATTGACCCAAAAACTCAACTGGATAGCAAAGAAATACCCTGGCTACAAGAGCAGGTCAGAAGTTAAGAATTCCTAGCGAATAACCGAGTAACTCGCCCCCTGACTCCCATTTGCCTGTCCGCCATCTACAAGGCACAAGTCAGGAGTGTAATTTAATACTTTCCACTTGTCTGAATGACTGCAGCTCCAACCACACTCGAGGAGCTCAACGCCATCCTGGACAAAGCATCCCATCTACACCTTAAACTTTCTCTCCCTTTAGCACCAGCAGTGTGCACATCTACAATGTGCACTGGAGCAACACTTCAACAGCACCACCCAACCTGTGACCTCTACCACCAAGAAGCAAAAACGCAACAGCTGTATGGAAACACTACCACCTGCAAGTTGCCCTCCAGCCACACAGCATCCTTACTTAGAACTATATCGCATTTCCTTCACTATTGCTGGGCCAAAATCCCATAGCTTGGAAAATTTGAATTTAATGAATAAAATCAGGAATTGAAAGCTAGACTCCAAAATCATCAATTGTTGTAAAAACCCATCTGGTTCACAATGTCCTTTCGGGAAGGAAATCTGCCATCCTTACCTGACCTGGCCTATATGTGACTTCAGACCTGCAGCAATGTGGTTGGCTCTTAACTAACTTCTTAAATGACCGAGTATTTCAAGGAAAATTTGGGATGGGCAATAAATGCTGGCCTTCCTCCTAATTGGGGAGTTAAATGATCTCCTCTTGTGTTTGATTGCCAAAGGATGTTTTTACAGCCCCCCAGAAGTCCAATGGTGGCTGTTAGCATATCTAGTTAAAGTGCTCCAAAACATTATTACATCTTTCTATCAGAAGTCACAAGATATAGAGATGTACAAGCAATCCCAGAAAGGCCCTGGAGGGAGGGACCAGTGCTTGGTCTACCAATCTGAAAATGAAGTGATAGATAATGTTTCTCTTGGACAATATTTCTCTTTTAATAGATCAGAATAACAGATGCAAATAATTACATCCTGATGAATAAACATGGTAGCCCACAAATCAGAAGTTAAAATTAAATTAAGGGGGAGAGCCACAAATGCAGGAAATCTTTAATAAAAATACAAATTCCGAGGCAGGTCTGTCAGTAATTACAAAGATATGTTAATGTTCAGAATGAGACCTTTCATCAGAACTGAAAGCTGGGAAATGCGCACACCCTTTAATAGGGTTGGACCAAATAGAGAAAGGAAAGGAAGACAGTGGGTAAAAGTCAAGCGTTAGCTATGACAATTAGTGCCAGAAACAATGAGTTTCATAGCCTATGAGTAATTTCTTTTAAAAAGCTGAAAGGAGATGAAGCACAACATTTGATCATATTGTAAACGACTTCATCTGTCTAAGATGATAAATTGTACACAACTTGAAACCAAGTCCTTTCATGAGGTGGCAGTTGCCACTTTAATCCCTGTTCCAGCGTACAAAAGGCCAGAGAATCTGTATCAGTAAGCACCGATCACAAAAGTATCCCATTGAGCTCGATATTGAATCACACTCGAGTTTTCAGGTTCTTGTCATGAATGGAATCTTTTTGTAAACCACTGCTCATCAACGTGTATTCTATTACTAATGATCCCTACAAGACGCTCAATATCCCGAAAACAAGCACAACAAAAAAAAACCTTGTCTCATTCACACATGATGGATGTCTCACTGTGATTGGTTGTGTAATAGTTGCAGTAGAGACAGGCCTGAACAGAGAAACATTTCTGCAGTGGCAACCAATCAAGATCCAAATAGCGGGTAACATTTTAATGTTGGCAAATTTTTCTCCGCTCCTGAAAGCTCTTGCCGCATGCAGGATACAGTTTTTCAGGTAGCCAGTATCTCACGTGAATGGCCAGTTGTCCATGCTCAAGTCCAAACTGTGTATGACCATTGAGGGCATGTGCCTGTCCCCAGTCCAGTCATTATTTGACATGCATATGCACAATCCAAGTGCGGGGAGTGCTGAGATAATTGTAACACCTAACTGGTGTCCTATCTGAGATGAGTAACTGAACACAAACCAGGAATCCAGCAATGTCTCTGGCATAATGTTTCAGTGGGTGATCCCTTTACTCACTGTGCTGCATACATTTTGAAGAATGACTGATTTAAGCAGTACATTACAAGGTGGTATCTAAAACTTGAGTGAAAATTTTTATAGACCGTTCTTTGTGCTTCAGCCTTCTGGCACACTCCAGGTGGTTCAGTGTTTGGTATGTTACCAGAAAAACATTCTCTGTATTTAATAATCCGCTTAAAATGCGCATGCACACATACAAAGCTCCATTTCATGTTTCCTTTCTGTATAAAATGCCCCCAAATGGTACAAGGCAAAAGGTTTTGCATTTCAATGAGTCCTATCTTGCATAGAAACCCACATAAAATACCTTTTGTGTGACATATCTCTTGCTATAATAGGCTTTTAGTTTAATTTGCAAAATGACATTATAGGGATGTTGTTACTGCATTAATGATATAGAGCATTCAGTGAACGTACCAACACGATTTGAGCCGATGTCACACAAAAGCAGGGTTTAATCTTCTTTGAAACTCATCTGAATATCTACATGAAGAAATCCAAAATGTAGACTGTTCCCAATAAATTTTCTAAATTTTTTTTTAAAGATTGTAATACAATCTTTCACCACCATTGAATTGAATGCATCTTAGTCGTGTCATCTGTTTAATTTGCAAATTTTATGCGACTAACACAATAGTCTCAGAACAAAGCAGAAATATCATCTGCCACATCTTAAGAAAGTAGTATGCTAGCCCTAAGGGTGTGGGGGCAATGGAGGCAGCATACGCGACTGGAGGTGGCGTTATGTGGTCACCAATCTGTGACAATCACTGGTTTGTCCTGGGGGGCTGGCTGGCGGCTTTAAGGTATGGCAAAGGGCAGGGATCGAGAGGTTTGGGGATCTATTCATCCATGAGGGTTTTCCGACCTTGGAGACATTAGAGGAGGAGTTTGATTTGTCGGGTGGGAACGGGTTTCGGTATCTTCAAGTGCGGGACTTTGTACGGAGGCAGGTTCCAAGCTTTCCTCGTCTCCCCCTGAGGGGACTACAGGATAAAGTGCTGTCAAAAACAGGGTTTGGAGGTGGGAAGGTTTTGGAGACATACAGGGAATTGTTAGAGTGGGAAGGGGCCCCTATCAGAGAGGCGAAGAGGAAGTGGGAAGAGGAGCTCGGCGGGGAGCTGGAAACTGAACTGTGAGGAAATAGCCTTGAAAAGAGTAGAGGCATCCTCGTCATGTGTGAGACTTAGCTTGATTCAGTTCACGGTAGTCCACAGGGCCCACATGACGGTAGCCCGGATGAGTAAGTTCTTCAAGAAGGTGGAGGACAGATGTGGACGGTGTGGTGGTAGCCCGGCCAACCGTGTTCATATGTTTTGGGCATGTCCAAAACTGAGAGAATTCTGGCAGGGAATTGCAGATGTTGTCAGATGTCCTGGAAGGTAGGGGAACTCCGAGTCCAGAACTGGCACTATTTGGAGTGTCAGAGTATTCGGGGGCAAAGGGAGGGGGGGAGGCTGATATCCTGGCCTTCTCCTCGCTGGTGGCCCGGAGATGGATCTTGCTGAGCTGGAGGCACTTGGAGCCCCCAAAAGTCAGGAGTGTGGGTCAGCGATATGTTGGGTTTCTCAGTCTGGAGAAAATCAAGTTCACTCTGAGAGGATCAATACAGGGATTCGCCCGGAGTTGGCAGCCGTTCATCAATTTCTTCATTTGAATGTCAGCAGTAAAGGGGGAAAAGGGGAAAGAGGAGTGGGGGGGAGAACAGGAAGCATGGTAATGTTAAATAAGGACAGGGGACTAGGTATACGGATAATTGGGGACATGGCGGGAGAAGTGGGGGACGTGGTTTATTGTCCGTTCTATTTAGGGAATATTTTGTGCGTCGACCCATGTGGTTGTTTTAGAAATGTTAAATTGTGAAAATTACAAATGCCTCAATAAAATATTTTCTGAAAAAAAAAGTGGTGTGCTCGTAATTTGATCTCAATAGTTTATGCTATCAAAACACTTGATTCCTGCGTTGTGCCCCAACTCTAGCCATCTGTTATCCAGACATTTCCCAACTGCAACCCATTGATCCTAGAAATGTGGCAGATTAAAGGGCAGAAAGTTTTATTTTTAGTTAGGGCATCATGATCGGTACAGGTTTGGAGGGCCGAAGGGCCTGCTCCTGTGCTGTACTTTTCTTTGTTCTTTATTACCAAGAAGCAACTTGCTTGCTATTGAGAGGACAATTTATAATATTGTGGTTCCACACATCTAGGTCCTATATATCAATCGTATTTATAACACCCACCCCTGAAGTGCTTGCAATGCAGCATAATGAATGAGGAATAATTAATTTTGTACCATAAAGACTAGGAAATAGCTGGCAGGTGAGAGGTTGGCAAGTGTCTATACACAAGTCGTCCCATCAACTATCGTTAGTGTGTGGTTTCGAGAAAATGGGGTTTAAAAAAACAAACTTGAGCTAACTGAAGAGAACTGAGATACTAGGCTGGAGGGTGATTGGGTAGAGAAACAGGTGGCAGCAATTTTGGGGTTATTTCAGAATACTCAGAATAAGTATATTCCTACTGTAAAAAAGAAGAAAATCCTAATTTTCTAATTAGTAAAATCCTAACTAAAGATGTTGGAGAAAGCATGATACCGAAGGAAAAAACTTACAACTGCGTAGAGATGAGTGGTACGTCAAATGATTGGTCAGAATATAAAGAACAACAGAGAATGACTTAAAAAATGAATTTAAAGAAAAAAATTGGAGGATAAGAGAAAACTAGCTAAAAATGTAAAAACAGAAGGCAAGAATTTCTATATGTATTTAAAAAAGATAAGTAAAATGAGTTGGTCCTCTAGAGAGAGAGAGAGAATGGGGAGTTTGTAATAAATAATAAGACATTGGTGGATTAGGATTCATAACAGTTATTGACAATTGTGACACAAAGGATTATTTCAATACAAAAGATTACCATTTGGCATCACTTTAGCGGCAGCATTGTTTCAACCAGTTGTGGACGAAATCTTAAAGGGAATAGGTGTCCAGTGTTACCTGTATGGCGTCTTGGTTGCTGGGAAGAATGAGGAAGAATATCTCCACAACCTCTGCCACACTCCAGAGATTAGAAGATTATGGATGAAAAGTCTGAAAAGACAAATGTGACAAACTCAACCAGGGCAAGAGCGAGGTTTTTCCGGTGAACCCAAACAGGGAGGGACAGAACTGGAGGGATTCCCATTCAAACTAACTGAAAACAAATTCCGCTACCTGGGGATCCAGATAGCCCATGACTGAACACAGATCCACAAGTGGAATCTGACCAATCTGGCAGAGGAAGTTTAAAAACAACCTACCGAGATGGGATACGCCCCTTCTCTTTCTGGTGGGGAGATTGCATACTATCAAAATGAACGTACTCCCGAGGTTCCTCTTCCTGTTCAGATCCATACCAGTCTTCATTCCCAAGGCCATCTTCCACAGCATAGACAAAATGATCATGTCGTTTGTATGTGTGTGTGTGGGGGGGGGGGGGGATCCAAGAATCTCCAGATCAATACTGCAAAGGAGGAAAATGGGCGGTCTGGCCTTACCAAATCTACAATACTACCACTGGGCAGCTACAGTGCAGAGAGTGAGGGGATAGATACGTGAACCCAACATGGAATGGGTGAGGATGGAGGTGTCTTCAAGCAAGGGAGCGACCCTCCAGGCGCTCTCATGTCTCCTCCTCCTCTCTCCCCCCCCCCCCCCCCCCCTCGTATGGTGTGGTCGCCATGCGAAAGACATGGAACCAGATGAGGCAACATTTTGGTCTAACCGAGATGTCCCCATGGCCCCCATCTGCGGAAACTACAATTTCCCACCAGCCATGCTAGACACCACTTTAAAAAATGGAGAAAGGATGGGGGGGATACGAACAGTTAGGGACTTTTACATGGAGGACAGACAAGCGACCCTGAATGAACTGACAAATGTGAATTTTTCCAATCTTCGGCTGAATATCTGGGTCATGTCATCGATGCCAAGGGACTGTGTTAGTCAAACACAGTCAAACATATTAGCGAGGCATCCGCATCTCAAATGTCAACTTCGATTTTTCTTAAGCTTACGAAATTACTATGGAAGTAATATATATAAATATAATATCTGGCGACTATTCTTGCACAATCTACTGTGTCAAAATAAAAAGTGGAAATGGGGTGGTCACTGTGAGAGAGCATTCGTGCAAGCCAAAGAGGCGCTACTCAAGTCAGAAGTCTTGGCAGAAAGTAGAGGTGGGCATTGCTCTTGTCAGCAGACACATACACAATCAAATGTCATCAGTCAAACCTTCGCAGATGGACGCTTCCGAACACCCTTACCATTGGTCATCAATAAGCGGTTCGTATGGACACATTTTCTACTTTGAACCAGTAGATAGCATTCCTGTAACTGCAGGACAGGTGAAGAAGCAGACCAGAAGTGATTCAGTACTATCAGAGGTTGTGGACATGGTTCTTTGAGCTAAACATTTCAGGAGCAAACTCTGAGTAAAGCCATATTCTACCTCAAGACTTGAGTTATCCGTACAGATAGGTTGTCTCGCTGGGGAATGAAAGGGTAGGTGGATTGGCCATGATAAATTGCCCATAGTTTCCAAAATTGCCCTTAGTGTTGGGTGGGGTTACTGGGTTATGGGGATAGGGTGGAGGTGTTGACCTTGGGTAGGGTGCTCTTTCCAAGAGCCGGTGCAGACTCAATGGGTCGAATGGCCTCCTTCTGCACTGTAAATCCTATGAATCATTCCAAGAAAATGTGTATTAAACTAATTGCACGAAGGCCACTGTGGTGTTGTCAGGATGAAGCCGATAGTTCGGAGCCATTTTTGGTGGCTAGGGCCAGATGCCGAAATCGAGAAGAAGGCGGGAATGTGTTTGTCTTGGGCAGAAGTGAGGAACCTGCTGCCCATTAGTCACGTTGCACCCTTGGGAATGGCAAGAAGAGGCCTGACAATGGGTACATGTTGATTATGCCAGACAGTTAGAAGGGCACACGTTTCTCATTCTAGGGGCAGCACGGTGGCACAGTGGTTAGCATTGTTGCCTACGGCGCTGAGGACCCGGGTTCGAATCCCGGCCCTGGGTCACTGTCCGTGTGGAGTTTGCACATTCTCCCCGTGTCGGCGTGGGTTTCGCCCCCACAACCCAAAAGATGTGCAGGATAGGTGGATTGGCCACGCTAAATTGCCCCTTAATTGGAAAAAATAATTGGGTATGCTAAATTTATTTCAAGAAAAGAAAGAAAAAAAAATGTTTCTCATTCTAGTCGCTGCTCACTTGAAATGGCCTGAAGTTTCCATCAGAAAGTCAATATCATCAGAGAAAACAGTTGAGAGATTGAGTGAGATCTTCAGCAGACTCGGTTACCCTGAACAAACGGCGAGTGACAATGGGCCGCAGTTCATTTAACAAGAATTCATAAACTACAAGAAGGGGAAAGGAATTCAACACACCCGGTCTGCTCCTCATCATACTGCCACAAATGGGCTGGCAGAACATTTTGTACAGTTGATGAAACATTTGTTAAAGGTAACCAGAGAACAAGATTCATTGTCTGAACATTTAAGTCAATTGCTGTTCACTTACTGGAATACTATGCACTCAACAACCCAAGTTTCTCTGGCGTTGCTAATGGTTAAACTTCAATTTTACACAGCATTCGATTTGCTAAACCACCCAAGACAAAATAAATTGTCGAGAAAAAGCAGCAAGATCAGATCATTCACCGGGAGAACATGGCAAAGCAATGTCTTTTTCGGCAGGGTCAATAAGTTCCAGCAGGAAACTATACAAATGAAAGTTGCCCTACATGTTAGCAGAGACAGGACTGGTCTCCTACATCATACAAACCCAAGACAGCGTAATATGGAGAAGGCACACAGATCAGCTTCTGGTGACACGAGCAAATTCACCAGAGGCAGAACCGACCGTCTCCGAATCCAGCTGGGCCAAGAGACAACCTGATTCCCGCGAACCTGACACTAACTGAACCAATTGGGGATAACGGCACCTCAATTGCGAATCAATACATGTCAACCTCAGATCACTACTTCGACTCCGGTTAAGGTAAATACCAACAACGCTCGAACCAAGCCAAAGACACCAGAGGTTGCAGCAAGTACTAAGAAGCAAATGCCTGAAGTTCGCTGACAACCACACAGAACGACAACCTCCAGAATGTCTGACGTATTGACTTGTTGATTGTTCATGTCGCTAATTGTTAATGTTATACTGTTTATTGTGTCAGGGACCTTTGACTTAAAGGGAGAGGAAATATTGTGTATTCCTCCGAAGCAGCCTTGTAGCTGAACAGCGGCACTTTAAGAGAACAATTGCGTGATGCCATCGACCGTTTGCATGGACAACCAGGTGGTTAACGTCACAGCCTGTAGTTTCTGGTGCTGGCCATGGGAAGGATTATGGGCCTTGCTGACTCGATCTTGAATCCACTACAAATGTGTGCTGCTTGATAGTTTTGTTGATGATCCCTTCCATCACTTAATGGTCGAGAGTAGACTGATGGGGTGGTAATTGGCCTGGTTGGATTTTTCCTGCTTCTTGTATAGAGGGCATATCTGGATAATTTTCCACGCTGCTGTGTTGATGCCAATGTTATGGCTGTACTGGAACAACATGGCTCGGCACACACAAAGTTCTGGAGTGGAAATCTTCAGTACTATTGCTGGAATATTGTCAGGGCCCATAGCCTGCACAGTATCCAGTGCCTTCAGCTACTTCTTGATATCATGTGGTGTGAATCAAATTGGCTGAAGACTGACATTGTGATGCCATGGACATCCGGAGGAAGCCGAGATGGATCATCCACGCAGTGCTTCTGGCTGCAAATGTTTAAGCTTTTTCTTTTGCACTGGTGTGCTGGGGTCCTCCATTATTGTACCTTCTCAAGGTTGACTCCTCATTTTTATTCCTGGCAATCGCTCCTGCATTCTTTATTGAACCAGGGTTGATCCCCTGGCTTAATGGTGATGGTAGAGTGGGGGATATGTCGGGCCATGAGGTTACAAATTATGGTCGAGTACAGTTCTGCTCCTGCTGATGGCTCACGATGCCTCATGGTGTCCAGTCTTGATTTGCTATATCTGTTCGAAGTCTATCCCATTTAGCACAGTGGTAGTACGATGGAGGGTATCCTCAAAGTTGTCTTCACAATACTGCGCCGTGGTCACTCCTCCCGAGACTGTCATAGACAGTTGCAATTGTGACAGGCAGGTTGGTGAGGATGAGGTATGTTTTTCCCTCTTGTTAGTTCCTTGACCACCTGCTGGAGAACCAGTCTAGCTTCAATACGATGCTGAGGCAGTGGTGGAGGTGGGACCATTCTCATGTGTTGTTACGACAAGGCCTTGTCTTCCTTTTGATGGGTGTGCTAGATCCCATGATATACTTCAAGGAAGAGCGTGGCGCCTTCTGTCATTGCCAACATTTAATCTTCAGGTTTAGTGTTCAAAACTGCTCTTCCTACACGCTTCTACATAAAATCACTTTTGCACTGTTAGCAGGTGAATGAATTTGTTCTTTCATTCAATAAAAAAGAATTACTTTTTTTTTTACTAATTCAGAGTAAAGAGCAATCCCCTTTGTTCTGCCAGGTGATGGAGGGGAAGCTATTGAATGGCATGCACTGAATGTTTTTGATAATTTATTGAGTAACCCTATTATATGCGCTGCTTTGCAACAGAAGAAATGGAGACATAGTTAAAAACAAAGCGTAATTCTGCAATTTTTAGTAAGTTAAAGTTCCAACCTTAAAGTCCTGCAAAAGCGGTGAGGAAGTTAAGAAGTATTAGGCGCGATTTAACGGAAGTGAAACAGAGTCCCGTGTCAAGCTCATTTAACCGTATGTCTCCTGCCGCTGGCAGTGCCGAGAACTATTAAATTGGACTCAACTTCATTTCTGGGCTGCAGGAAACGTCCCACCGAGTCTCCTTTGAGCTCCGCTTGCCAGTGCAGGAAGAGATCACTGTCACCCCGATCTCTCGATCCCTTCCCCCCACCGTAGCCTCTGGAACCCCCTCCCCAATAAGGGATTGTCAAGCCCCCACGCACCCCACCTCATAAGGGCACCTCCGGTCCCAATTCCCGGCATGATGAAACCTTGGCACTGCCAGCCTGGTACCCTGGCAACATCACTGGCAGTGCCACCTGGGCATCCTGACTCTGTCAGTATACTACAAGGCCCCCCTGATAGCTTGGGAGAACCCCCCCTCCCCCCCCCAAGTGCCGGTATGTCTGGTCCATATTTGTGGAAAGTAATGCTAAATGGTGCCCGCTCGGGGTCCACCATCTGATTGAATGGCGGAGCAAGTTCAAAGGGCTGAATTGCCTACTTTTGCTCCTAATTCCTATGTTAGGTCCCAAGTGCTGGGTAAATCCAGTAAAGGCATATTCAAGTGAGACTAACTGCTCACTTGAATAGGCAAATCTGGGATCCAGATTACAACGCGTAATGAGGCCTGTAAATCTTGCGAGAGGCCTCGCACGCGGTTTACCGGCCTCGCCGCATCCCGAGTCTGGCACGGCAAGGCCGATGACTCGTGCCCATTATCTCTTCTAACCATGGTTTAGTTTCCTGTTATTCAGAATTAGCTTTAACAATGATGGACGGTAAAATTCATAAATAGGAATTATTAATTTAAACAAGGAATTTATCAGATGCCTCATAGTAGAAGTGTCATATAAATTGTGAAGTTGTCTAAATTGAACGAGTATTTGTTGTTGTCACTTTTCTCTTCCCATCTCTTCCAAGATCTTGGTCATGCTGGCCTTCATCTGTGTGATTAATTAGCTTTCTGATTGTTTCAGTATCTCCAGTCTTAGGACTTTCATTTTCTGCTCTGTCTTTTGGTGATTGAGTAAACACACAAATCAGCTTTGTATTAAGGTCACTGACTGACACCGGATTAGTGGCAGCTCAATATGCTCTTTATAAAGAAAGATTATTACAAATATCTCCTGTCAGATGATATTTTAATAATTTAATGCACAGACTGCAGTAAAGACTTTTTCTTTTACCCATCCGTGTCTGTCTGTGTCTCTCTCTCTCTCTTCCCCCCTCCCCTCCAACGAGGGGGTGAGCCAAGATCACAAGGTACAGGCATAATCCCGTAGCACAGACAACAAGCAAGCCTTTTAGAATACAACACCATTCTATTCAACCTTCCTGCTGTGGAAAACTGGATTTTAGCATTACTGTATGTTGGGATTTAGCAGATATCCAATTTGGCAGAAATTTAATTCTGTCTGAACTGTGGAGAAGCAACGTGGAGTAAACCTGCTTCAGTCCTAATCACAGTGGGCATTTTTTTTCACTAGTCCAGCTGCAGAGAAATAGTTTAATAGATTTTTACAATTTCCTTTATCATCCCACCCCCCCACCCACTGCCCCATTTTTCCCTTTTCTTTTGCACTTAGAATTGATTGCAATGTTATGAAGTGATGACCCAGGCCCTCTAAGAGGAATTAACATTCTGTTCAGCTTTGCACTTGTACCTTTGATGCACTGCAACCACAGTGTCACCACCGTAGTTCCTGCTATGGCAGATTCTAATGTTTAGGATTCCACTGATTTTGATCCAGAATTCTGTTGTTTATGCCTGTGGAAAGTGCATTGAAATAATACCACTACACTCGGCATAATGCACACGCTAATATCTAGATACATGTATTAGTAAAATTGGTTCATCACCGATTAGTTTTTCAGCACAAGTTATAAATAAAATGCAGATTATAACTCTTACTTGTAATTCTTGTCTTTGGGGAAAGGATGCAAATGTGTTTCCTGATGTGATTGCTGTTTATCAAGAGGATAGTTCATGCTATCGCTGTTTTGAAAAGAAACCATTGGTGTTTTATTCAATGCTTATGTATCACAGCCTATGTCTCAGGGAAGAGTCCAATTGCCGCTGACTCCCTCCACAGTTACTTGCTCGAGTTGAATTTGAACTTGCGGCAACTTGATATCTCGTTCAACGTAGAGCCACTGTTCTAATTCCAAAACGCATCCACTGCCAAAGTCTGCCAGCCCCCTTTTCTGCAGCATCTGTCTGAACGGTCGTCGCTCCTGCTGACTGACATTGAAGACTTTGTCCATGTTTTCATTGCCTTGATTTAATTTCTCCAACGCCCTTTTTGCCGGTCTCGCGAGCTACCCCTCACATAAACAGCAAAACTGAGTCGGAAACTGTCCAGAAATGAGCCATCCATATCCTGTTCTGCACAAAGTCCCTTTTGCCCAATCATCACTGATCTGTACTTGCTCCCAGTTCCCCAGTGCACTGAACTTCAAATCTTTTATGACTTCACCTTACATGAACTCTGCACCCTCCTGCAACCATCCATCCCCTCCTGTGCTCTCCGGTTCTCTGACTTTGACTGTCTCTGAATATAGGACACCCTCACTTTGCCCAGTTATATTGGTGGTTGACTGATTAGGCACTGTAGCATTATTCTCTGTCACTATTCTCTTGAACTCATTTGCACGTCAATTTCTCTTTCTGGCCTTTTTAAAGCCCATCTTTTTCCAAAGCTTTCTGTCACCTCTCTATTCTCTACCAGGAAGCTTCATCCATTAATTCCCTTTTCCGGGGCAACACGGTCGCACAGTGGTTAACATTGCTGCCTCACGGTGCCCAGGTTCGATCCCGGCCCTGGGTCACTGTCCATGTGGAGTTTGCACATTCTCCCCTTGTTTGCGTGGGTTTCGCCCCCACAACCCAAATATGTGAAGCTTAGGTGGATTGGCCATACTAAATTGCCCCTTTATTGGAAAAAATTAATTGGGCATTCTAAATTTTTTTTTTAATTCCTTATTCCGCCCCTGTAAAGAAACTCAGGAATTTTGATCCACCGTAAAGATGCTGTATGATCTACACATTTTAAGGGACGGTTGTCGTGTTATTGGACTAGTATTCCAGAGGCCGACGTTTAACATCTGAAAGACACGCATTCAAATCCCACAACTGCAAATTCAGTTCATTAAATAAATCTGTAATAATATTTGAGTGTCGGTGATGGAGGTCCTGAAACGATCCAATTGTCATTAAAACCTTTCTGGTTCGCTCCTTTCCTTTGGGATAAGTAATCTGGTGTCCTTGCCCCAGCCTGGCCTATATATGACTCTTGACCTATGGCAATGAGGTTGGCTCTTAACAATCCCATGGAATAGCCTAGTTTTGTATTTTAAAAATAAATTTAGATTACCCAATTCACTTTTTCCAATTAAGGGGCAATTTAGCGTGGCCAATCCACCTAGCCTGCACATCTTTGGGTTGTGGGGGCGAAACCCACGCAAACACGAAGAGAATGTGCAAACTCCACACGGACAGTGACCCAGAGCCGGGATCGAACCTGGGACCTCGGCGCCGTGAGGCAACAGGGAAATGGCCTAGTTGAGGGCAATTGGCATTGGCCAATAAATACTGGTCTTGCCAGTGTTGCAAACATCCTGCGAATGAACAAAACCATTGTTCACTTTTTCACTAAGCCTAAACCACCAGAAAAGCATTGTGGATTTTGTCATCTGGGGACTAAATTGTGACAGATGCATGTCATTTTACTTGCGATCCTCAAATATCGCTGGGCCAGAGAAACATTAGAAATGAATGATTTTGATTGAAATACAAGCTGAGGCATGCTGTCTTCTAAATTGAAGGTACCACTAGACCCTTGGCTCAATAGTAATTCCGCGCACAGCGTTGAGTTCTTTATCAGCAGCATGTTAAGATTTTGAAACAGTGCAATTGTGTTCACAGATTGTTGCAAAATCCTGTTTGTGTGCGCAGGGAATGGGTCATGGGTGGTAGGACTGGGGGTGGTGGAAGCTAGTATGCAATCTGTGAGATGATCCATTACATCTGATGGCGCAAACTATTTCTATTCCACATCTGTTAAACACCAGAATTAGGCCTACCATATCTCGCACTGGTAGGTGATCCACTTTCCCACGCTTCTATCAGGAGCGCAATGCTGGTGGTTCCTGTTATTTCTCTGGCTGTCATAAGATTGCTGCTAAGGATGCCGACGGAAAAATATGCCGATTTAGATGAGCAAAAGATCAATCTTGACTTTGTATACAAAATTATATTGGCCTAACACCACTTGTGGCCCATATTAGCATTGAGGAATGGCCATGTGGACAAGGTACTTGAGGGTCTCTGACCCCCCCATACACTTAAACTCCAGCGAAACCAGTGACCTCAAAGTCTTGATTTCATGGAGATGTTTAAAATCATAAAGGGTTTACATGGAATAAATTAGGAGAAATTATTTCTAATGGTTGAAGTATTAACCATTGAGGTGTTAACGAAAGAGCACAGATTTGAGGTGTCGGGTAAAGAATCCAGTGATGACATGAAGAAAATCTTTTTTTTTTTACCCAAGAGATTAGGATCGGAAGTGACAAGATGGCGAATGCAAATTCAGTAGTAGCCTTCGAAAGGGAATTTCTGTAAGAGAAGTGACAGTGAGGAAGCTGGAATGAGTAAAGAAGCAAAAAGCAATGATATACCTACTTGCTCAATGAACAGCAACCGTTCAAAGGTGCAACATCAGTAAAAGAACTTGCAGCTGTAAGCTTCTATGAAGCATATTTCTAATTTCACGCTTGTATCTGTATCACTGGCTAAACCTTAGTTGATGATCTCCTCACATGACTTCAGTTTGGACCAACTCATTTTTTTTTTTGAATGCTCTTTCGTAGCTAAGTATTTTCTGGGCGGCTGTTCGCTTGTGACAAATGTGCCATACTGGTGAGCATAGAACCTGCCGCGGAGTATAGGCTGCACCACAAACTTTAGCCTTACCCAGAGAGAAGTATGTTCAGAATGGACACAGATTACACCTTCACCTCCAGTAGAAAATATTACCACTTAGATCACACTATATTTTTAAATGTGCATCATTATAATATTTCACACCGACCCTCCTATTGCACCAGCTCTCAGACATCCAAGAGAGTTCTGTTCAAAACCATATTTTCTGTGACATTTGAAGTATCACTGTTCTGAAACCTTTACTTTAATGTACAATGACAGAACTCCTTTTGATCGTACTTGAAGTAAAAAATATCTCCTGATTCTGGGAAAATACTTGAAATGAAATGAAAATCGCTTATTGTCACAAGGAGGCTTCAAATTAAGTTACTGTGAAAAGCTCCTAGTTGCCACATTCCGGCCCCTGTTCAGGGAAACTGGTACGGGAATTGAACCGTGCTGCTGGCTGCCTTGGTCTTCTTTCAAAGCCAGCGATTTAGCCCTGTGCTAAACAAGCCCCTGTAGGTGGTTGGGGCCGCATCTTTCTGCCCCCACCCCCCTCCACCTCCCTTCCACGTCTCTTCTTTGGAACTTTAGTTTTATCTCGCCACAACTTCTTCTAGGTTCTCTCCCGACAGCAGGGTTGGATGCAGCCTGCTGACCAGGTTACCTTTTTCGGATGACCTTGGAGGCCAACCTCTGGAGAGCCAAAGCATGAAAGGCCCTGACTTACTTTGGTTGTCCTGCTGTGGGGCGGCCACTACTGTAACAAAGAACAAGATTGAAGAGATCGCAGGCAAAAGGGATTCAGAAGGACCGGGAAACCTCAAAGTCCTGACAAGAGATCACAAGGATGCCCAGCCGCTAGTCCCTCTTCATCTGGGTCCGGAAAAGCTCCTAACACCCTGAAAGAAAGAGGCACCCAGAGGGAAGTTGAGGTGCCCGATTCCTCCTCTCATGTAGCCACTGCAGAAGCTCATCCATGGCTACTGTGGTGTAGTGCAAATTTGTGCACATCTCCAGAAGAATCTGATGGACCAGTATCTCCATGGTGTCCGCCACCCTCCCCATACAGACCTTCATTAGTGTACAAATGGGCACCATTTCAGCCTCAGGCAGACGGCCTCCTCTGCCTCACGTGCCACCTAGTTGGGGGCTTCTGGCACCTCTGCCTGATGTTCTTGGGTTGCTTATTGAATCTACATCATCAGTTGGAAGGCCAAGAGATGCTTGTCATCCGACTTGGACCTGAGAGATGCCTCTTCCCCAGACCTCCTCCTAATGCTGATGGTCCCAGCTGACCATGCTGCAGACACACCTGTGCCGTGACTACCAGAATGCCAGACCCTTCCTACACTAGAAGTGCTACCCACTGAGGTATATGTCTCCGGATTGATGGAGGCACCTGTCTGCTGTGCTGTCCCACAAGTGTGCTTTGGTTATCTGTGATGTCCTTGCTCCTCTGCAGTCTTGCATTGGAGTTGGACAGGTTTCCTGAGCCTCAGGCCTAGCCCTTTTTCTGGCGACAGCTGTAAGTGAGAGAGGAGAGAGCAAGTAAATGTATGTGTTGCCTCCAACATGGACGCGCCCTTGACCCTGAAGTTTCTATCACATGCATGGATCCTTACTAAATGGAGGCCGAAAGCCAATCTCTCCAACTCCGATGGCCTGTCCTGGACCACCCTTGCCAGCTGGCCCTGGGCACCTGACCGCCCTGTTGACTTATTCCCATGTAGGGTTTGTCTCTCAGCTCAACCTCCTCCTCTCATCCACTGAAAAGATGATGTCCTTCCTGGTCTCCGTTTGGTTGAGGAGGACACCCAGGGAGACATTACTGAACCTGGACACCGGAGGTCCCTCTCCTCTTCTGGCCATCTCAATCGGCGAGGTGGGGATGTTGCCGTACAACAACTTTTAAATATTGGACCAGGATGGGATAGCAGGGAGTGTGCCATCCAGCCCGTGCTGCCACACAAAACTTTGGGACCCCCTCCCTCCCCCCAGTACAGATTTAATGACACCACAAATTCCCAGCGGCCTTCACAGTGGGAAAGAATCCCCATCCCTGCCCTCGCAGAACCAAAGAGAGAATTCCACCCTTGGAAAGTGACATTTTCTGAGATTTTGGAGTGGAGTCCACAATCAAATCTGTGCAGGTCTGCAATATTGGACTGATTGGAGAGGACTGTGATTGGCTCCTGATGTGTGCAACTGAATCCTGGATTCCATTTGTCCGCCTTTATTTTTGGAGGAAAGTGAATCTAAACTAGCAGAAAGGATTCAATATTTTGCATCCATGATCATTTACTCATTATACAGCAAGCCCTGTTATTTGAAATCATTTACCATCCATTTTTATTGTGACAGAACAGAAAAATACACAAAACATTTATTATCACCTGCTTTTATAAAGCGTATGAATTGGGCAGCGGAATTTAATAGCAATGAGCTACCTCCTTCAGAAAGTAACAATTAATGATGGGCCACTTATGATCTGCTCTCAGCACTTGTTCAGAAAGCAATGTTGGCATAACAGGACGCTGTCTGTTTTCTGATGGTAGCCATGATGTGGAGATGCCGGTGTTGGACTGGGGTGAGCATAGTAAGAAGTCTGACAACACCAGGTTAAAGTCCAACGTGTTTACACTAACTTTCGGAGCACTGCTGAGGAAGTCCCATTTTCATGCAATTGAACTATTTATGAATGGTCCCATGTGCTAATGAAATAGATTTCAGCCTTGCAGCAACTAAAATGTGGTTTCCTGCCTCCTTCAAATCTTCTATGGCACAGTGGAGACTATTCACAGGGAAAGATTGCTAATGGCAGTCCCCAGAGAGAACAAAAGGTGTGAAAGGCCAAACAGCAGAAAAACTAACATCAGAGGATAAACTGTGACAGATGTAGCTGTGGGGGGAGGGGAAGGGGAAGCAAAGGGAGAAAGGGCAAAGAGAGATGGATAAGATGTTGTGGAGGGGGGAGGATAAATATATATAAAGAAAGTCAGGAAAGAACGAAATGGTAAAAGACAGTTGAAATGAAATGGGATGAAAATAAATGGGTCGAGGTGGGGTAGAGCTGATCATCTGAAGTTGTTGAATTCGATGTCGAGACCGGAAGGCTGTTGCGTGCCTCACCGGAAGATGAGATGTTGTTCCTCCAATTTGCGTTGAGCTTCACTGGAACATTACAGCAAGCCAAGGACATGGTAGCATGGGAGACATGTGAGACATTCAAGACATGTGGGCATGGGAGCAGGGTCTTGTGTTAAAATAGCAAGCAACAGGAAGGTCAGGGTCCTGAATGCACAAAGACCGAAGGTGCTCAGCAAAGCGACCACCCAGTTTGCGTTTGGCCTCTCCGATATATGGGAGACAACATTGGGATCAGCGAATGCAATTGAGCAAATTGAAACGCTGCTTAACCTGGAATGAGTGTTTTGGGCCTGGGATGTTAAGCATGGAAGAGGTAAAGGGGCAGGTGTTACACCTTCTGCAATTGCATAGGAAGGTGCCGTGGGTTATGGGAGAGGTGTTGGGTATGGTAGAGGAGTGGACTAGATTATCTCAGATGGAACGGTCTCTGAAGAATGCTGACAGAGGGAGTGAAGAGAAGATGTGTTTTGTGGTGGCATCACATTGGAGTGGCCTAACCAGAGCTTATCTATCACCGGATTCCCTGTAATTAACTCCTCACCTTTCCCCTTCCCAAGTACCCAGGTGAGTAACTCCATTCATGCTGCTGTAATTCATTGCCAGACGTGAGAGAGTGGACATTAAAGAAAATAAGGATTTGCGGTTAGGTAATTTATCACTACCAAATGTCACAGTTTACATGTGGTAAGAACTGGGCGGCATGGACAGGTTGGACTAAAGGGTCTGTTTTCATGCTGTAAACCTCTATGATAGCAAAACTGGGAAATACAAAATGATGTATCACATGGGCAAATATGGCAGCCATTTTGCAAACAACAGGATCCCATAAACTTAATTATGATGAATGAACTGATAATTTTGTATTGGTTGGAGCACTACACCTATTTACTGATAGCCTGTGTAACATTGATAAGATCCAACCTCGGGAGAAACACAGAGTGAGCATTTGTGCATTTTTACCAGGTTTTTTTTTCACATAAATCCTGAATGATGGTTTTTATCCTGGGCAAATGTGTTTGCGAAATTGTACTGTGGAACGAGACCTTATTGGTAATAAAGCATTGCTTGCAAAAAAAAATCAACACGATGCGTTCATTTCTGCAATGATTGTTTGTGCCGAACTGTGTCCAGTATGCCAGATTTCGAACACTGTCGCTTGTTCTTTTGAAACAGATAAATTACACAGGAGCACGCTTGCCTGAGGGACTCTGTGTCTAGTTCTGTATTTCCCCTTTCTATCACAATAAAAGCGGGTGGTAATAAATGTCTTCAAACATCAGGGCTGGGTGTGTAATGAGTAAATGATGGTGGAAGAGGAATACAAGAAATAAATGATGAATCCTATCTCTGCTGACAAATGACTTTTTGATAAGTTGCCTTGCAATCAAATTAGAAACGCCCTTCTTTATATTGAAACCCCGACTGAACCGTTGAACAGCAATCAAAACAGCAAATAAACTACTCAAAACTATCGTGCCTGAACAAAAATAAGCCTTCAAGCTGAAACAATCAAAAATTGCTATTGATTCTTACAGCTGTTGTGTTCATCTTTATTGATCCAGTAAAGAAAGATAAATCTGGTCCCAAATGAGATTAGTGTACGTCAGTACGTCAGGCAACGAGACCGATTTTGAGCCATTCATCACCGCACGCATTGACCCATGCACCCAAACCAGTTGTGCTGTTCTCTAATCACATTGCCATCGATTTGTATCTAATGCAACAGACCTGGTGTCTGAAAATCATTTACATCCTAAGACTGCTTCCTGCTGTAATGTTGGAGGGGGTGAGGGACGTGCACCTCATTGTAATGTAAATTTTTTCACTTTTTATTCCCCCCACCACAGAGTTCCGAATTTTACAAACTGACCACTGAGCAATACCAGACGGCCGTTAGTGAAGTGGAATCCAAATTCAAGTAAGATCTAAAATTACACTTCGTTATTTTTATGTGTCCTTATTTTGAAACGAGATAAATTTTATGGTACCTTTTAAATGCAATCTGTACACTTCAGTTCATCCAACAATCATGAAGATACTTGCATCATTCCTCATTATATTGATCATTTCCATCGGAAATGAAGCAGCTCAGTTAGCAGCATGGGTGTGTGCACTGCTGCTGAAATTCGCTGCTGCTGCTGTAGAACCAGTGGGGAGGTAATGAGGTAGAACGTGCCCAGCACCCAATCGCTTTATTTCCTTTTCCAAATCTGATTCGGAGAAAACAATCCCTAAAACTCTGAGGTTTAAACCGAAAACGCTGGAACCACATATTAGATCAGTCAGCATCTAAAACAGAATAATTCTAATAGAACTCTTAGTCATCATGCGAGACATGTTACCCATCGTTGCAAATGAATCTCAGTGAATGGTCCCACCCAAGAATTAAACTTCTTTCTTTTTTTTCTGTCCTGTAACAATATCCCCAGTTAAAGCCAAACCAATGATTTGATTCAAACTGGCTGATGTGTATGTTCCCTTTCGGAGAGCTGAAATTCCATTGATAGTTTATACATTGTCTACTGTGATGGCTTTTCTGTACAGTTTCAGTCTTTCATATGTTATAGAATGACATGAAATTCACAGATGAAACAAGCCATTCAGCCCAAATAGTTCATGCTTTTCACAGGGGCAAGGGGCTTTTCACAGTAACTTCATTGAAGCCTACTTGTGACAAGCGATTATTATTTGTGTTTATGCTCCACATGAGGCACCTCCTCCTTCGCCTTCTCCAGTCAATTTCTACTCCCTCTTATTTATCTAGCTTATGTTTAAATACATTACACAGATGGCAGGATGCAGCACTACCCTGCACCCCTTTGTTTCTAATACCTGTTGCAAAGGAGAAAGCTGAATACACGGGACGGACATGTCTTTGGACATAGTCAGTGTGGGTTGGGAATGGTGCAGGCCAGTAAGTCAATCAAATCATTGAGAACGTCAGCATGATCTGCAAACTGAGCTACTGATTTACAATCTACCTGGCATTGAATTTATTTGTTAAAATGTTAAATCTATCATTTATATACATCTAGGTGAAGAATCAAGGCCCATAGTGCAGGATACGTGCAAGATTGAAAAATATAGGCGAGAAGATGAGTTAAATCAAGTAGCAGTTTGAGTTTTAAGAGCTTGTGGATTGGAAGAGGAAGGAGAGACTGAAGAAGGTGCGGAGCTCCACATTTTTGAGGTCCTAGGAAAGTGTGAGCTAGGACAGTGCAAGAGATCTTGATTTTAACACAATGAGCATGTAGGAGGAAACAGAACACACAAGGTGATGTATTTGAAGCTTAGGAGAAGCCATTGAGGAAATACAATTTCCCAACAAACACAACTGGTAACAATGTTCTCATGCACCATGAATATAGTGCTGCTGTCTTTTTCCTCCACTTAAATGAGTAATGTTGTGCAATACCTTTTGTGTTGATATCATATTTGTATAAAAGCAAGGGCTGTATCATATATCTAGAGAACTGGAGTTAATCATTAAATGCAACCGCACTGACAGCATTTGATGTAATGTAAATCATAGCTAGCAAGAATGTGCATGTTAATCTCATAGGCAGCCATCCCTCCAGAAACCGAGTGGGTTATTCTTGTGCACATAAAAACATTTCCATTATATAAAGGGTCAATTAGCTGTCTGGACCCGACTGTCTGAACCAATAGACCATATTACTTAATGTAAATCCATCTTATTTAGTACTATTCAGGCTTTATGAGATAATATGTACAGATGTAACTCTTTAAATAATAAAAGCACCATGAGGAATTTTGAGATTTGTTATTTATCAGTGTTTCCTCAGATATTCCTGAGGCAATCCTAGTCATTTTCATGGAAAGAGCAATATGTGAGGAGCAACTTTTGTCCATTGAAGCACTGGATGATAGCTTGATGAAATAAACAGTACACAGAAGGGTTCTTTATGGTTTGAAAGTTGCATTAAACACGGCAGCTATTGAGAATAAAACTCAACGTACTGAATATCTTTTGATTCTCTTTCAAATGTTATTGTAAACGTCTACAGTATTTTGTAAAAATGCATTTTTGCATTGAATGTACTGGGCTTTGCATTATTCGGTATAGTTTTCGATTTACCCCTACCTTTCTTGTAGAAACTTCGTAGTAAAGGTTGGGTATTTGCAGAGGGAAAGGGAGAGTCACCTGACATGTGCACAGGATTCTTAAACATGTATATTTCTTGAGATAGATACTGATTCCTAATGTCGAAGAACCAGTAGAGCAGGAAAAGGTCTTTTGAAGAGTCCAGACTGCACTCTGCACAAAACACGACATGGCCTGCTCAATGTTTCCAGCATTTTCTGTTTCGCAACGTCCAGCAGTATCTTTTACTGTTTTGTAATTCTTTTTACCTGAGCCACAAAATCATGTCACACTTTGTTTTCATAACAGGTTGTCTTTTTTAGATAAGGCTGTTACAAACCCCCAAAGTGAAACATTGATTTGGAAGGTAGAATGTGTGGGTTAGGTCAGGCAGGTGATTTTGAAGGTAATTCATGGACAGCTGTAAATATCAGGAAATTTCTTGGAAGCACTGGTCTGAAAATCAAGTTTGTCCACCGGATACGTTTACTTTTTCAAAAGAAATTCCAAGTAAGGAACAATTTAGCGTTGCTAATCAACCTACCCTGCACATCGTTTTTGTGGTTTGTGGGGGTGAGACCCATGCAGACATGGGGAGAACCCGGGTCCTCGGTGCCGTGAGGCAGGAGTGCTAACCATGGCACCACCATGTTGTTCCTTTGTTTTTAAATTTAGAGTACCCAATTAAGGGGCAATTTAGCGTGGCCAATCCACCTGCCCTGCACATCTTTGGGTTGTGGGGGTGAAACCCACACAGACACGGGGAGAATGTGCAAACTCCACACGGACAGTGACCCAGAGCCGGGATTCGAACCCGGGTCCTCATTCCAAAAAATCACTCTGATAGGGATCCCACACTTACTGATGTTAACAATCTCAAATTTTTTTCTCCTGTCAGTCTTCTCTTTTGAAATAATTTCTAAAAACACAAAGGAAGCGTGCGGATTAATTTCTTAATTTCCAGGATTTTTTGCCGTCAAAGAGTAGAGGACTATACGATGGATGGGCATTTCCTCTTTGTGAAACTGGCAATATGCTCCCACCCAAACAAAACTTTGTGTCTGCAGGGTAGCAGTCACACTTATTTTATTCTCTTTGCATCCCTTGCGAACAAAGCAGTATTATTTTTTTTTTAATTTAGAGTACCCAATTAATTTTTTCCAATTAAGGGGCAATTTTAGCATGGCCAATCCACCTGGCTTGCCCATTTTTGGGTTGTGGGGGCAAAACCCACACAAACACGGGGAGAATGTGCAAACTCCACACTGACAGTGACCCAGAGGCGGGATTGAACCTGGGACTTCGGCGCTGTGAGGCTGCAGTGCTAACCCACTGCGCCACCGTGCTGCCCTACAAAGCAGTATCATAATCAGATGCAAGAATCATATTCTGCAATAAAGACCATTGCAGGCCATACCAAAAGCCGAAATTGGAAGTTTGAACACGTTTAACCACCTGAATATATCTAACTTCCTTAATGCCAACAATTTATGTAGTTTCCAATAACTATACACATTTTAAAAATGGGAGTTGCAAAGTGAAACTTCAATTCACTTAACATTGAGTTAAATCAAATCAGGGAGCCAAATTGTCAGCAAACCCAGTCAGAGGCATCAACCACTGCAGCCTATTCAATTCTAGTTCATCAATAATGTTTTCTTGAGGTACTGTCGAGATCGGCTGAATATTTGAGTTAAAAGTGCACTTTTCCCCTAATGTCCTCATTTTTCACAGTAATGAAATGAAAATCGCTTATTGTCACGAGTAGACTTCAATGAAGTTACTGTGAAAAGCCCCTAGTCGCCACATTCCGGCGCCTGTCCCGGGAGGCTGGTACGGGAATCGAACCGTGCTGCTGGCCTGCTTGGTCTGCTTTAAAAGCCAGCGATTTAGCCTTGTGAGCTAAACCAGCCCCTATACCAGTACAATACGAGCATTGAAAATTCAAGTCATTATTTGAACACAGTATTTAAATATTGTAAATAATGACAAAAACATTTTAATCTGGCTTAATCCTGATATTCTTTGAACCAGGGTTCTGCATGTCAGAAGTGTCATGCCTATTAAGTCAAATGGCCGAAAAGTATTAGCTTTATATTAAAATCTGATTTTCTTTTTTCCTTCTATTTTTTTAAACAATTCATACAATGAAAGCTGAAAAAGACTTCTGAAGATTGGGGTTTTCAAATGGTTATTCAGGCAAATTCATCTGGGGCTCGCCATGTAAACATCTTGACTTCAATGTGCTCAATATAGAGCAGGTAACGTGGGTTTCTCAGTCTTTTTATGTGGAATGCCTCACATAAGGTGATGATACTGTCAAACTCACAACTAAGTGAAAATGAATGACTCCAACTTAGAAACACTGCTGAACCAATACACTCTATTTTAATAACAGTCAAAATGATTTGAAACAGTTGCAATAAACGGATGGTAATTTCTTTTTGTGCCTTTACAATTCTTTTGTAAAAGAGTCTAGATGAGTCTATCTGAAAAGTAAAGTGTATTCTACGACCATTTAATAGGGCCCTTTATTAAAATTTGATGCATGTATACGATTCTGAGCTATTTAAAAATGAGCTGAAATCAATAGAAAATCTGGATAGGGTTTTAAAAAATGACCCCACGCACTGCTGCAGTGAAAATCCCCAGCTTTTAGCAGAAAGCTTAATGAAGAAGAAAGCCCATCAAATCTGTGAGTGGATGCAAAGTGTGCTGGATCCCGGCATTCGAATCCTGAGAGAGCTGTTATTGCACAGAGGCCATCGTGATTTCATTTCCTGCACTTTATTGCTCTATTTTATAGGGGAATAAAATAGTCAAGTGCAATGTGTTTCATATGCTGCGAATGATGGAGTGCTAAGGTGTATTATAATTAGCAACATTGCCCAAACTTCAGCATTAAACAGTAGATTAAGAATAATGGCTAACCTGGAATTCATTGTGAGGCAATGAATTACGTCACAACCTGCAAACAGTAAGAGGAGGTCCTCGTGATGAATATCTGCCCCATGATGTTATCTGCAGGCTTCATAACACTCCCTGGTATCCATGCTTACTTTACTGACGTGTTCAGTGTGATTTTATTTTTGTTTTCATCCAAGCTCATACATTTTAAAATTAGCTTCAGCTCTTATGAACACCAATCATAGTGGGGGCGGGTGCAATTAAGGTATTTCAGACAAGGGTTAGACCGAAAAAGAAGAATATGCAGGGTTGTGGGGGAGAAAAGAGGGAAATGGCTCATTCGGCGAGGCACTGCAGACACAGTGGGCCGAATGGCCTCCGACACCAACGATGCTGTGAGACAAAGCATGCAAGTGACACAGCGGTAAAAGACGAGGTATCAAGTGCTTTGGTTAATTATTGAATTCTCTGCTGTTAGCAGCCTGTAGGCTTCTTGCACATTTAAGTCGAGGTGTTTTCAGGTTTAAAAAAATAAATATTCTGATGGCAGATTACGGGACAAACGATTTTTGCTCAACTCGTTCCCTGAAGGCAGTGGCAACCTCCCAGTCACCCAAGTTGCTATTCCTCGTGTGTGAGTTTAGATGTTGAATGTCAGCAGGTTATTCAACCATGCGGCAGCACCACAGTTGAGCCTGACCTGCCTTCGGCCAACCTTGCCTTCCAGCCATCGTTGTGGGAAGCAGTAATCAGGGGCAGAAATCCTTATCCAATTGTACCATCCTGCTGCAGTGTTCATCAGCACAATCTGCATGGCTCTTCTGGCCATTTGAGTGAACCCCAGATAGATTGTTTCTGAGGAGAACGACTGCGATGCACGCATTCTACGTCATTGTCAGCCTGTAATTAGATTTTTTTCAAACAATTTATTACACTTGTCTGTCCTTTTTTTTAAAATTAACTTCTTTTGCTCCTACTACATTTGCACCTTGCAGTTTGTGCATGACCTCGTGCAGCCATGGGGCAAGGAAGGCCATTTCCTTTCAGGCTTTTGACAGTGACATCTTTAGAAAGCACCAGAAGGCAGTGTTGTAAGGCTCCCTGGCCCTGAACCTCTGATTAGCATTTGCTGAGATTGATAATTCAGTTTAAGGAGAGGTAAACGAGGCACTCTCCCATGTGTGATTGCTCCGCTGTATATTCTATATTTCCATTCTTTAAAGGGTGAAGTGGTTTCAGCCAATTGAAGGTAAACTAGCCGTCGCTGTTTTTTTTTCTACTCTCGACATAAACATTATTAAAATATTATTATGACGTGCTGTAGTTGCACAGATTAGATTTCCCCATAGATAGATTAAGAGCAGAGACATCAGATTGAAACAGGCACATTTCCTAAATGGATCGAAAAGTTTGCACAGCATGCTTGATAAAACATGATAGTACAAAAGAGCGGCCTGGGTGTCGGTTTCAGCTCTTAGTGATTGATTAGATTCAAGGTTCTTGACCTCTTTTTCTTGTGTAATTGGTGAAGTGGCAACTACCAGAAAGGATGGCTGATTTAGAGGTTTTGACGTACCCTAGACCTCAGCAACATCCCGATAATTGCATTTCAGACAGAACCTGTTTAATGCAATTAAGCTACTGATGCCTTTTATAAAAGTTTCCATCGCCCATCAAATTAGATGTTGCAACAAGCTTTGTTTAATTGTAGCTTCCATTGATGGATTAATATGATTTCTGAGGGATGTCTGTTCTGTTCAAATAATGAAATAATTTAGCCTGAGATTTTTTTTGACCTTTCCCTCAGACTTTTTGTAGGTATGTACGGCCAGGTCACTGGCACTGAGTCTGGCTCTGGGGCTCAGAAGGGAAGGGGGAGAATAGAAAAGCAATAGTAATAGGAGATTCAATGGTTAGGGGAATCAATAGGAGATTCTGTGGTTGCGAGTGAGACTCCCGGGTGCCAGGGCCAGGATGTCTCGGATCGTGTCTTCAGGATCCTGAAGGGGGGAGGGTGAGCAGCCAGAAATCGTGGTGCACATTGGTTCCAACGACATACGTAGGACAAGCAGGACGGTTGCATCTGAACCAGAGGGGCACCAATATCCTGGGAGGGAGGTTTTCTAGTACTCTTCGGGAGGGTTTAAACTAATTTGGCAGGGGAATGGGAACCGGATTTGTAGTCCAGCAACTAAGGTAGCCGATATTCAGGACGCCAAAGCGTGTAGTGAGGCAGTGGGGAAGGGAACACTGACAAAGGAGAGTACTTGCAGGTACGGAGATGGGTTGAAGTGTGTATACTTCAACGCAAGAAGCATCAGGAATAAGGTGGGTGAACCTAAGGCATGGATCGGTACTTGGGGCAACGATGTGGTGGCCATCACGGAAACTTGGATAGAAGAGGGGCACAAATGGTTGTTGGAGGTCCCTGGTTCGATTCCCGGCTGGGTCACTGTCTGTGTGGAGTCTGCACGTCCTCCCCCTGTGTGCGTGGGTTTCCTCCGGGTGCTCCGGTTTCCTCCCACAGTCCAAAGATGTGCGGGTTAGGTGGATTGGCCATGCTAAATTGCCCGTAGTGTCCTAATAAATGTAAGGTTAAGGCGGGGGGGGGGGGGGGGGGGGGGGGGTTGTTGGGTTACGGGTATTTGGTGGATATGTGGGTTTGAGTAGGGTGATCATGGCTCGGCACAACATTGAGGGCCGAAGGGCCTGTTCTGTGCTGTACTGTTCTATCTATGTTCTATGGTTATAGATGTTTCAATAAGATTAGGGAGGGTGGTAAAAGGTGGGGGTGGCATTGTTAATTAGAGATAGTATAACAGCTGCAGAAAGGCAGTTCGAGCAGGATCTGCCTACTGAGGTAGTATAGGTTCAAGTCAGAAATAGGAAAGGAGCAGTCACCTTGTTGGGAGTTTTCTATAGGCCCCCCAAGAGCATCAGAGATGTGGAGAAACAGATTGGGAAACAGATTTTGGAAAGCTGCCGAAGTCACAGGGTAGTAGTCATGGGTGATTTCAACTTCCCAAACATTGAGTGGAAATTCTTTAGATCAAATAGTTTGGATGGGGTGGTGTTTGTGCAGTGTGTCCAGGAAGCTTTTTTAACACAGTATGTAAATTGTCCGACCAGAGGGGAGGCCATATTGGATTTGGTACTTGGTAATGAACCAGGGCAAGTGATAGATTTGTTAGTGGGGGAGCATTTTGGAGATAGTGACCACAATTCTGTGACTTTCATTTAGTAATGGAGAGGGATAGGTGCGTGCAACAGGGCAAGGTTTACAATTAGGGGAAGGGTAAATACGATGCTGTCAGACAAGAATTGAAGTGCATAAGTTGGGAACATAGGCTGTCAGGGAAGGACACAAGTGAAATGTGGAACTTGTTCAAGGAACAGGTATTACGTTTCCTTGATATGTATGTCCCTATCAGGCAGGGAAGAGATGGTCGAGTGAGTGAACCATGGTTGAAAGAGAGGTTGAATGTCTTGATAAGAGGAAGAAGGAGACTTATGTAAGGCTGAGGAAACAAGGTTCAGACAGGGCGCTGGAGGGATACAAGATAGCCAGGAGGGAACGGAAGAAAGGGATTAGGAGAGCTAAGAGAGGGCATGAAAAATCTTTGGCAGGTAGGATTAAGGAAAACCCCAAGGCCTTTTACACTTATGTGAGAAATATGAGAATGACTCGAGTGAGGATAGGTCCGATCAAGGACAGTAGTGGAAGATTGTGAATTGAGTCTGAAGAGATAGGAGAGGTTTTAAACGAGTACTTTTCTTCAGTATTTACAAACGAGAGGGGCCATATTGTTGGAGAGGACAGTGTGAAACAGACTGGTAAGCTCGAGGAGATACTTGTTAGGAAGGAAGATGTGTTGGGCATTTTGAAAAACTTGAGGATAGACCAGTACCCCGGGCCTGACGGGATATATCCAAGGATTCTATGGTAAGCAAGAGATGAAATTGCAGAGCCGTTGGCAATGATCTTTTCGTCCTCACTGTCAACAGGGGTGGTACCAGGGGATTGGAGAATGGCAAATGTCATGCTCCTGTTCAAAAAGGGGAATAGGGATAACCCTGGGAATTACATGCCAGTTAGTCTTACTTCTGTAGTAGGCAAAGTAATCGAAAGGGTACTGAGGGATAGGATTTCGGAGCATCTGGAAAGACACTGCTTGATTAGGGATAGTCGGCACGGCTTTGTGAGGGGTAGGTTTTGCCTTACAAGTCTTATTGAATTCTTTGAGGATGTGACCAAGCATGTGGATGAAGGTAAAGCAGTGGATGTAGTGTACATGGATTTTAGTCAGGCATTTGATAAGGCTCCCCATGGTAGGCTTATGCAGAAAGTAAGGAGGCATGGGATAGTGGGAAATTTGGCCAGTTGGATAACAAACTGGCTAACCAATAGAAGTCAGAGAGTGGTGGTGGATGGCAAATATTCAGCCTGGAGCCCAGTTACCAGTGGCGTACTGCAGGGATCAGTTCTGGGTCCTCTGCTGTTTGTGATTTTCATTAATGACTTGGATGAGTGAGATGAAGGGTGTGTCAGCAAATTTGCAGATGATACGAAGATTGGTGGAGTTGTGGATAGTGAGGAGGGCTGTTGTCGGCTGCAAAGAGACATAGATAGGATGCAGAGCTGGGCTGAGAAGTGGCAGATGGAGTTTAACCCTGAAAAGTGTGAGGTTGTCCATTTTGGAAGGACAAAAGTGAATGCGGAATACAGGGTTAACGGTAGGGTTCTTGGCAATGTGGAGGAGCAGAGAGATCTTGGGGTCTATGTTCATAGATCTTTTAAAGTTGCCACTCAAGTGGATAGAGCTGTGAAGAAGGCCTATGGTGTGCTAGCATTCATTAGCAGAGGGATTGAATTTAAGAGCCGTGAGGTGATGATGCAGCTGCACAAAACCTTGGTCAGGCCACATTTGGAGTACTGTGTGCAGTTCTGGTCGCCTCATTTTAGGAAGGATGTGGAAGCTTTGGAAAAGGTGCTAAGGAGATTTACCAGGATGTTGCCTGGGATGGAGAGTAGGTCTTATGAGGAAAGGTTGAGGGTGCGAGGCCTTTTCTCATTAGAACGGAGAAGGATGAGGGGCGACTTGATAGAGGTTTATAAGGTGATCAGGGGAATAGATAGAGTAGACAGTCAGAGACTTTTTCCCCGGGTGGAACAAACCATTGCAAGGGGACATAAATTTAAGGTGAATGGTGGAAGATATAGGGGGGATGTCAGAGGTAGGTTCTTTACCCAGAGAGTAGTGGGGGCATGGAATGCACTGCCTGTGGAAGTAGTTGAGTCGGGAACATTAGGGACCTTCAAGCGGCTATTGGATAGGTACATGGATTACGGTCGAATGATGGAGTGTAGATTAATTTGTTCTTAAGGGCAGCACGGTAGCATTGTGGATAGCACAATTGCTTCACAGCTCCAGAGTCCTAGGTTCTATTCCGGCTTGGGTCACTGTCTGTGCGGAGTCTGCACATCCTCCCCGTGTGTGCGTGGGTTTCCTCCGGGTGCTCCGGTTTCCTACCACAGTCCAAAGATGTGCAGGTTAGGTGGATTGGCCATGATAAATTGCTCTTAGCGTCCAAAATTCCCCTTAGTGTTTGGTGAGGTTACTGGGTTATGGGGATAGGGGGGGAGGTGTTGACCTTGGGTGGGGTGCTCTTTCCAAGAGCCAGTACAGACTCGATGGGCCGAATGGCCTCCTGCACTGTAAATTCTGTGATAATCTATGATTAATCTAGGACAAAGGTTCGGCACAACATCGTGGGCTGAAGGGCCTGTTCTGTGTTGTATTTTTCTATGTTCTACTCTTCCAATAACCATGCCTTAGTAGCCACTTAATCCAATTTAATCCAAAAAAATTAACAGACTTGTATTTACGGACAGACTAAATCTGAATACCAAAAATAAAAACATTACTCTTCATATTTTAAGTGGTTGAGAAACCGCTTGCCTTGGATGGGGTGGAGCATGCAACTTCACAGCTGCGTCTGGTCCTGTAGACATGGGGCACAGTTTCCAGTGGGAACCATTGAATTGATGATGAGTGGAGAGTACCTGTCATTGTTAAAACTATTGCCGAGGGACATTGAAGCCACTCATTGCGTCCTCGCTGCGAAACCAAAACCATCCCAATCTTTTTGGGTTTTTAACACCAGCTTGTTTGAACATGAAGCATCCCATGGAACTGTTTCCGTACACATGTAAAACAGGAATTGGGGACGGGACAAATCTACAAAATCTTTGCATGAGTCTTAATGCGTGGTAGCTTGATATCTTGGAGGGGGATATTCTTGTACTTCAGCATTCCAGTCCTTTTAACCCTAATCTGTATGGCAAGAACAGCATGGTAGAATATCGATTGGCACAATCCACTGCATTTCTGACATGTTTGTTCCTGGAGCTGAAATAACCCAGGCCTCACGGTAGCGCTCTCATGAATACATTCCTATTGCAAAATGCCATCAGCGCCCATCCACCTTCCACCCCCCCCCCCCCCAAAAAACCCAAGTCTCCATCAATTGCGTTTCACACTTAATTTTCTAAATTGGTACGTCTGGTCCTGCCAAAACGATTCAGTGCACCTTCAGATAATGCACTTGTGAAGTTGGTGATTTGTAATTTGTCAATACTAAACTCAAGTCAAGTAAAATGGATACAGTAAGTACTTTCTCATTAAATGCTGGGTTAATTTTTGAAAATTGTCACTGAGCTATAAACTCAAACCGGCAGCTACAGAGGGACAAACCAAAGTGCACAACTCATGTGGGGTCTTCATCAGAGCAAACATAAACCTCTCAATATTGCATAGAATTTACAACACTGATAGCCTATTCGGCTCAACTGATCAATGTCGATCAAACCACACGAGCTTCCTCCCACCCCAGCTCGTTTAACCAAACCCTTTTCCCTTCTTCGTTGTGCATATCTAACGGCCCCTTAAATGCATCTCTGCTATTTGACTCGGTGCCTCCTGTGAGCAAGTTCCACATTCTGAACGCTATACGACAAAAGAAATATCTCCTGAATTCCTGATTGGATCATGAACCTTAGTTTTCTCTTTTTCAGATACTGGTGGATCTGTTGTGTATTACCAATACTTTCTGTTCTAACTTCATCTTCCAGCATTTTAATTTTTGCTTTCTTTATAGTATTAGAAGTGCAACATTAAATCTTATATTCCACACAAGAGAAATAAAACTGATCACAGTGGTGATAAAAGTAAAGTGTGAATGCTGAAAATAAGACATAGAAATAACAGGTGTTGTGAAAAATATAAGGCAGGTTTATATTCTTTCCCATGGATTTAGCTAAAAATAACCGTGTTTTCTTTGCTGCGTGTTTCACACATCATTTTCCAAATTGGTACGTCGGGTCCTGCCAAACGGTTCAGTGCACCTTCAGGCAATACACTGTAAAGAAGGTGAAACCCTTTGTCGCACACATGCCTGCTCTCAATATCATCAGCACGTGTACTTATTTAACACCTTTAATATAATTAAATGCCCCAAGCTGCTTCAAGAGAATGCTGTGACCCAAAATTTGACATCAGTTCACATAACTGTGTTCTACCGTGGGCAACACGGTAGCACACGTGGCTAGCACTGTGGCTTCACAGCGCCAGGGTCCCAGGTTCAATTCCTCACTGGGTCACTGCGCGGAGTCTGCACGTTCTCCCCGTGTCTGCGTGGGTTTCCTCCGGGTGCTCCGGTTTCCTCCCACAGTCCAAAGACGTGCAGTTAGGCGGATTGGCCATGATAAATTGCTCTTCGTGTCCAAAAAGGTTAGGTGGGGTTATGGGGATAGGGTGGAAGTGAGGTCTTAAGTGGGGTCGGTGCAGACTCGATGAGCCGAATGGCCTTGTTCTACACTGTATGTTCTATGTATAAGGAGACATTGGAGCAGATGGCCAAAAGCTTGGTCAATGTGGTAGATCTTAAAGGAGAGAAGAGATCGAGCTTGGGAAGTTTGGAAAGGGGATTTCAGAACTTGGGCAACCAACGGCACAGTTATCACTGTTGGAATGGCCAAAATGGCTTGTGGTCAGATACTCCTCTTGGATGTCGAGTGCACGAAGGTTGTGAAAATTTTAGTTCAGCCTCAGATTGTTGCAGGAGAGGGATGGAATCGGTGACTCGATTTTGTGACAGGAACCTAAGACGTAGTTTCAGTTCTCTGACTGTTTCGTTGGAGGAAACTTCTCGCCCAGTTGGCCAGCAGTGCAGAGGTCAAGAGAGGTAGTGGTGAAATAGAACTGGATGTCATCAGCATACATTTTAAGGATGATTTCACCAAGGGACAGCACGTTGATGAGAAATAGGAGGTGGCAAAGATGGATCTCGGGGAGGAACACCAGAGGTCGTGAGGCAGGAGCAGGAAGACATGCCATCGCAGGGTAATGCTTCCATGTAACAATAACGGACAATGGAAACATCAGGGATAACTACAATTTGTAAGGTTTGTTATTTTGCATCGACTGTGCATGTTAGCATGTATTTACAGAACCATGGTGAATGGATGGAGGTCACAATAAAGATTGGCCATGAACTAATTGAATGCTGGGATAGGTTTTATGGAGCTCTTTAACTAAAAATAAAATAAGCTCAACAAATATACACACGTTCATAAATAGTACTGCCACAGGTACAAAAACATGTTTCTGAAAGAAGAAACATCAGTCAATTCTGATTATGATGTTGGCGATTACAACTCTGAACTAATGCCCTTTATCCTTTCTTGAAACAATTGAACTCCGATTGAACTGAGGCTGTTAATTTATCAATTAAGATTGTGACCTAAATTGAAAATAGCCACACTTAGAATGCATTGTGCATAACATTGCTGACTTTACAGCAAATCCTGTCACCTGATGATCTGCTTTATGGATGGAATGTGTTTCAAGTATATTGGAGGTACCAAGTGTTTTTATTGTGTAGCAAATTTCAGTTGCACTCAGGATGTAGCTGAATGCTGATCAGTGATGCTCAGGTTGCAATGTTTCAATTGTTGGACTACAGTCGCAGATCTCCTTTATCATTGGCAACAATGAGCAGCAGCAGTAAGGTTGTGAGCATTGCCGTTGTGAGTGCCCACGTGTAGAAAGTTTTTATGAAGCAGTTGGATAAGTTGACATCCTTGTCAAGTGAAATGCACATAGAACAAAGAAAAGTACAGCTCAGGAATAGGCCCTTCGGCCCTCCAAGCCCGTGCCGACAATGCTGCCCGTCTAAACTAAAATCTTCTATACTTTCTGGGTCCATATCTCTCTATTCCCATCCTAGTCATGTATTTGTCAAGATGCCCCTTAAATGTCACTATCGTCCCTGCTTCCACCACCTCCTCTGGCAGCGAGTTCCAGGCACCCACTACCCTCTGTGTAAACCTTGCCCATTCGCACCTTAAACCTATGCCCCCTAGTAATTGACCCCTCTACCCTGGGGAAAAGCCTCTGAGTATCCATCTTGGAACTGACAACTCGATTCCTTCATCTGGAGTAGTGGAAGGCAAAAGTGAGGGTGCACAGCAGGGGTTGCTCACAGTAGGACAGAGGGACTCAAAAGGGAGACGATAAAGAAATGTTGAGCCACAAAGCTAGTGCAGCAGTGAGCACAGAAGAATAGGGCTCCAGCAACAGTGCAAAGAAAGAGGAGGTTTTTAGGGATAAACCTGAGTGAATATATGGTAAAATATAATGGATTGCTGTATCATTAGGTTTTTTTATTCATTTATGGGATGTGGGCTGGACCAGCATTTATTGTCCAAACATAGTTGCCCCTGAGAAGGTGGTGGTGTGAGCTGCCTTCTTGA